>NC_054876.1:41266822-41883766 GCF_018320785.1 Cheilinus undulatus | reverse complement strand
ATGATGCTGACACACTACATAATGCATTTGAAACAGCACCATGCAAACAAAAACATCATTGTAACTAAGACAACTTAGAGCAAATGCATTTCCCTTTAGCCTTTAAACAGCATTTTGCTGGTAATTCTGAGCAGGCTAATGTGATTGAAAATAGTGCCAGTGGCAATTTTATAGCAGCAGATCAAAAAACATTTCAGACAATCACTGGATTTAAAAACACATTAAAGGTAATTGAGCAAAGTAAAATTTATTTGTCTGCTTCTCAGTGATTAACTTATACCAACCCTTTATGAACAAATAAAATCTGCTGTTGTGTGCTCGACTTGTCTGCTGTAGCACTTCTGACTGATGGCTTGGCATGTATTATATTATATCAGACATGTTTCTTTCAGTTCATTCTGTGCTCAAAGGGCATTCAAATAAAGGTCTTGGCTCAATAAAACTAACCTTGCACAGCTGATGAATTGGCCAGACATGTCTGCTATCAAATAGATCTGTCTTTCAAAGCTTCATGCTGATACAGTTGTTCCTGGTCAAAGAATGACAGGTTCAGCCAGCTTCATTTGAGAAGAACAGGGCGAGAACTACTGGCAAGGTTTAGTTGTACTATAAATACCGTACATCCCATGCCATAACCTGACACGACTGATGGATTTGTTTTCACATATGCTGTTCAGTGCTGTTCTTTGTTCTTCTTCCTGTACAGCACTTTGGTCAACTGTGGTTGTTTTAAAGAGCTTAACAAATAAAGTTGGATTGGATTGGATTGGATTCTTTTAACGAAGAAATGTCTTCAAGTTCAGGTAAAACTGATGCTTTAGCAGCATCCATGCTAATCTCTTCGGCCATAATTGCACTGGCCTCTTGTTACTGCTTAATTACGTCACGACCCCAGCTGCGACCAGAAGTACTGCCTCTAAGAAGAGGCAGTACTTCTTCTACTTAGGCAGTAAAACGGATTCGCCAGTGAGAAACACTGAAATGGGCAAATCCACCTGCTTTGCAGTTATCCCATGCCATGGTTATGTGAAAGAGTCCATGTGTCATGTCACGAAAAACTCACTGATGTTGGTACTTGTCTCAAGAGTTTGAAAGAAATTAAATTCTTCTAAGATATATATTTTGTATCATTTATTTAAAAAAAAAACATTGCTGAATGCTTTTTTGATGGGAGGTTGCAGCCTGATACAAGTTCTTTATTCCAACTTATTTCCCCTGTATTTTATCACATATAGATTTTTATAAAAGCCAAAGAAAGCCTAAGAGTCTTAACTGTTAATGCTGCCCCTAAGACAGTCTTACCAGTCACCAACAACCGTACCAAACTGAAAGTTTTGTTTGCACTGTTATACCCCTTTAAGAAGCTGATTAATTTCTGTCTTGTTGGTTTAGCATGCTCAAAGCCCATCTTAAGATCTGATGTTTATGCTTGTATCATCTATGACTGCTCTCACCTGCTTTAGAGCAGCATGAAGAAGAAAATCCAAAGAGAGATCCTCTGTTTGAAATTCTTACAGCAGGTTTTTATTATTAACTTCTTGTATTGAATGCATGCGAGGGTAACGTATCGATTGATGACCTATTTGGTGTTTTAAAACACTCACCCTACCTCTCTCGACTGTTATATAAGCCCTAAGTTTAGATATAGATCATGGGTTTACAGGAACACGTTTTAACTTCCCTCTAAAAGACCCTCTGCTTTCCATCAATATTGCTTTTAACTCCACAGCATCCCTGTTATTAACTGTACCTGTGACATATAGCAAAAGTCTTCCAGTCCTGTATCACATTCAGATGGTTTGTCATGGCATAGTGAAGGTATTTAAAACCAGATGACATTAAGGCAGTGACCTAAGGGAGTACTGAAATTTCAAGATGGTGCTCTTAATCATACCTGTAGTTAAGTACTTTGGTTTCGATGGTCTACAGAGCTCCTTATGACTTAAAGAGCACCTATTACACTCTCTCCTAACTCTATTATCTCATTTTAGGATTAAACCAGAGTATTTGAGCATAAACCTGACATAACAGTTGGACTGCTTCACATTTAAATTGCATAGAACATGGAAATGCCAATCTATGTGGGCAACCACTCATTGAAAAGTGTTAGGAAAGGACCCAGCCTTTAAAACACATCCCAACAGGTGATTGGACGATCATTCTGTCTCATTTATTTCGAGCCAAGAAAAGCTTTGACTGTGGTTCTTTGCTCTTGTGGTAATAAAGAAATGTAGTTAAGTTTTGGTTAAAACTGCCACCATTCTATAGCTACATCCAAGCTAATCGCTACATTAGAGGCAGCCATTGTTTACAGGCTTGCAGTGCACCAAAACCCCACCCCCTACCATGTCATTCTCCTCAAATCACAGTGATTTATCTGGGTTTCAAACTGAACACAATCGTTTTGGATTTGAGCTTTGCAAGACGGAACTGCTTGGAATAAAATAATGGCACAAATATAGCCAATACAAAAAAGCACAAGGACTTTTTTGTTGATGTGTACATTTTTCGATTTTTTTTTTTTGTCATGGAATTGTTGTTTTTTTCACTTTTGGTCCTCAAGAGATGGGAGAACAAGTTTGTGTGTGTGTGTGTGTGTGTGTGTGTGTGTGTGTGTGTGGTCTGTTTGTCAAAAATCTTTGAGTTTTAATTTCTGTTTGTTTTATACTTTTCCTTTTATAGTCCCTTGGAAAAATCCAGTGAAATTCCTTCAGCACTCATATTCTTAAAGCCCAGATTTTAAGAAAGGATGTCTAGAGCTTAACTGCACTGTACGACAATAAGTTCAGGTGAGACAAAATGGTTGAAAACAGCTCAGTGCTTAAAACGTTAATATCCACTACTGGCACAATATATAGTTTAAAACCCTTTACCAGTTTAATTTGAAGCAGCCCTAAACTCACTTGTGCACATCCCTTCTATTTTTGCATAAAGCCATGCAGTCTCACGCCCTTAAATGGGCTTAAAAGTCCTATTTCTCTTTGCTAATTAGGAAAATGTGCATAAATGCATGGCATTCATCATTAAAAGAACACTAATGGGAGCTATTTGAAAGTGTATGAGCAGCTTCATGAATCTGACAATCTTAGACATTTTCTTTAGAATAAATTAAGAAAAAATCTCGGAGATATAGTTGAATGAGGCCTGTATTTTTGTCCCACCATAATTTTTTTTATTCATTTTTGAATCTTTGCCCTTATTTACTGAGAGCATATGAAGCTGTAACATTCTAGATCAGACATAAGATAAAGAGAAGCGTCATAGGCCTTCTTTGAGTGGACATCGCTGTAAGGGAGGAACTTGTGCTGTCTCCATCACCATTAGACTTTGAACAAGATCTGAGGACAAAATTTGGCCTAAATTCCTTCAGCAGGCTTCCCTTTGATCTTCCTCCACACAGTTTCCAACCACTGATCTTGATTTTTGCATTGCATCACTTTCCTTCCTTCCTTTCTAACTTTCTTTCCTGCTTGTATTTCTGTTAACTGTTGTGTTCAAAATGACAGATGCAACTCTGACATTCAAACGCCATCAACATGTAGAAGTGCTTAGATGGATCAAAAGGTAATAACATGAAAGAAAGCATCATCTTTACCAAACTTCTGCAAAATAACTTTCAAAGATGAACATTTCTCAGCACTCTGATCTCTTGTTTTAGTTTCAGTACTGCAGCGTAGAGCTTCTTACTTCCTTTGTTCCACCTCCTCTTTTTTCCCATCGTGATACTCTGCACCTAAACACCTCTTAGAGAACCACGATCTCTCTATGAGCTCCCCTCTGTGTTTTTATATAGTGAGTTCACACTGTTAATTTCACCTCTCTGTCCTGCACCGTGCTCTGCCCACCAGCGAGCTGATTTCCTCCGATAGGCTATCAGGTCAGCAGCAGCGGTACAGAACAGCCTTGTCTATTCATTACACAGCAGGTAGTGAAAAAACATGCAACACAAGAACATTTTGTCTAGCATAGCTTGTCATTTAAAGCAATGCAGCCTGGAAATGTTCGCCCATCTGTTCTTTCTGTTAATATAGCTTGTTTAAACAGTGAACACTGAGTACTCTGACGTCTCAGAGAATATGGTGAACACAGTTACTGAGAACAGTCACTTTATTTATTTCAGTAACTTCTCAGAGTCATAATCGTGCTTTATCTAGGAAAACGACTGAATTTCCCTTTGAGTGAGAAGATTTTTCTTCCTCTCTCTTTCTCTTCTTGAAAAGGACTCCCACCAAATGTCAGCCTATACAGGGAATCAGTAATAAAATCATGGTTATAGCTCCATATTTCTTCATATGCCTGTTCATCTGTCCATACCGTGCTTTAGTATTCACTCAGTGCATCCTGCCAGCGAGTCATGACTAATATGGGCGAGGAGCCTGCACCCGGAGTCCAGCTTTAGAGCATGTGGCCCGTATTTGCATATTTTTCACCACCTGGTATGATATCCATCACGGCATGGTGATGTTTGCTATCGCAGAGTAAACCCTCTGATATTTCAGCGGCCTTTTTCGTAATCTTCAGAGTCATGCGGGGGGCCTTAGAAGCTTTAGAAATGACAAGACGAGGCTTCTCTCGGCTCGTTTTCTCTCACCTTGTGTGCTTCACCCTATACGTGCCTGTCTTAAAAGCTATGTTATTACACATTTAGAATAAAGGACAGATGTAATTAAAGAGCCTCTTAGATTTTTTCTTTTGTTATTTACTTTATTTGCCACAATTCTTTCAATACGCAATACACAAAGATTATTTTTTCTTTTTTAATAGTCATTCTTGCATTAAGGATAAAATCACTGGCCTAATATACAAAATATGATCATAGATAGTTTACTGACAAACCTTATTAATGTATTATTATGAAATAAATAACTTGCATGTAATTTTCAAACAACTCTACATGCTTTGTTGATGCATTAGTAAAGTATTAATACATACTGAGGCTTTCAGCATTAATGCATTAATCAGGATGAAATTAAGCTCCATATTTAGTGCCTTATTTTTGTTTTTAAAACTCAATGAGTGCATACTTTATTGTCCCTTTTAGCACACTATGGTTAAGCCACTGCAGCCTTACTCCTAAAATACACCAACCCTATGTGTTCGGTCCATCTCTGCTCCAGCTTGGCAATGGAGCAGATGGGTTTTAGTTTTAGTCAATGAGAGAGCTTCCACCAGCGCCACTCAGCTCCATCAGAGCTCAGTCAATTCAGAGCCCTCCGCAGCCAATATGCTGGAGACCTGCGCATAAATTCAGCATGGAGCAGATCGAAGGGGGCAGGAAGTGTCGCCGAAACCAAATTAAAATATCCGGTAAACTTTCAGAATAAAATACTCAGTGTTGATGCAAGACTATATTTCCTTTCACTATATTGACAAAAAGTCATAATGGAACGTAGCAGAGCCCATAGTCAACAGGTCAGAGGAGCAAAAAGGAGCACATTCATTTATAAAGCGTTACTGATCCATGGTTAAGCACAAAAATCTACATGAAAGAACAAAACAGAGACAAATCAAAGCAAGACTGTCCTGCTTCTGCAGTTCAGAACAATAGCTTCACGTGTGTTCATTATGATCTCACAGGTCTAGCAGTCCATCGGTGATGCTCCGTGCTGCACTGCAAATGTAGTCAGTGGGTGCTGACTGACGGCGGGGCATGCAGTCAAACTGCAGCGCAGCCGTGATGGACCAGAGACGTATTTAGTGTATTTTAGGGGTCAGTGATGTACTGTACTGTTCTTATATGACCTGTCATGTTTCAGAAAGAAAAGTAGCAGGAAAAAAAGTGAAGAAATAAGGGAAAACAAAATGAAGTAGTCACCTTTATCACCTTTACAAAATTCATTAAGCTGTATGGATGAGACGCTGAAGCTCAAAAGTTTTGCATTCGTGACAGTGTTTATATTAGTTATATGAACTGTCACAATAGTCCGAGTGAGTGCTGCCCTCCTCTTCCCCTCTTGCAGTCAGTCAAAGCTCAAGCACCCTCAGAATTCACTGGATAGGGTCAACACGGTTATTCAAGCAAGGTCAACCACAGCACAGATTTTTGTGTTTGTTTATTTTATTACCCATCTATTTGACTTGAGGGTCCTAAAGGTCCTAAAGACAAAGACTGAGTCTGGTCCCTTGACCCCTGAGGAGGCAGCACTGGTAAATATTAAAGACCCTGTAAAGTGAAAATAGATCTGTATTTAGGTTTATTGTATGACAGGCCACTGTGTTATAAAACATCTCAAAGTTTATAAAATTAAGCTTTAAAACCATGAAAAAATGAGGCAGTAAAATCTGCCCCAGGATGGTGTGGGCGTGTCTGTTGGATGAGCTGAAGCCACGCCCACTCGGGAGAAAAACAATACTCTCAAATAAGAAAAATGTTACAGTCTGAATTGAGGAAAGCTCCCACACCAATAGCCTGCCTCTTGACCTTAGAAGAAGAGACAAAGTCCGTTTTCTGGCTCAAATCTCTTTTATGATGTTTTAAATGGTCCACAAACCACTGTGGCCGATAGATTTGGCAAATTTACCTCACAAAATAAACAGAAAAACATTTTGACATTTTAACAAAATACATTTGGTCAAGAATGGAGTCAGAGACAAGCCAGATTACTCCAAAAAATTTACAGAGCTTTATTGAAAGCTGGAGAAGCACATTCCCTTCAGAATTTTTGCTATTTCAACAATGTAATCTATGTATTTCTGTATTTTATACCGAAGCAAAAATATTTTGATAATAATTCTGTCTGTGATTATACAGCATGCATGCAATCACCCCAGAAAGCATGCCTCTGAATTTAGTTTTGTTTGCTGAGGAATGATGAGAAGCAGACATGGAGCTGGAGAAAGATGTGGTACCAAATACGATTGTTGCCCTCCATCACCAGTGGGACCAGGTTGTTAGATTAGCGTGCCACCCAGGCTCTGCCGAGTGCTCAGTCATCCGCCATCTCCAAATAGTGCACCGACACCGCCTCTCTCTACAATCTGCTTTTGATGGATAAACACAATGTCATCATGTAAACACATCCTTCTCCTCCTTTGCATTTCAAAGCCCCGAGCAATACATCTCCCCAGCCTGCTCATGAAAGAGGGGCTCTCAGCTCACCTTTGATTTGTGGCCGTGTTGTTCTCTTTGGCCTGTCACCAGGAAGCAGTAGGGATGACTGATTGAACTTTGAAAGACTAACGTTCATGTCAGACCGGCCGCGGCAGAAAAAGTATTAAGGCTAACAGGGAACAGAGCGGGAAGTAAGCTCTGTGTTCACTGAATTCTTATTCTGGAGGCAAGCCAATTTCTCCGCATTGAGGAATAATTTTATTTTGCAGAGACTGAAGGAACTACAACTGAATAAATAGCGCATTTTGTGTGCACTCTTCTGCATCCTTTTCTGTGATTTAGTCTCAAATTACAGCATTGGTTTGGTGCCAGCCGTGGCTTAGAAAGAGAATTCTTGTCTCCAGAGTGTTGCCCTGAGAGCGTACGTTTCTCTTTTTTCCCCACTCCATTAGAAAGCATATCTGAAGGGAGATACAGGCATTGCCATTTGAACATTAATAAGCCTGTTTTAAAAACCCAGAGTGCTTTGCCTGGTGGAGATCCTTTACCCCCCTTTATTCCACCATCAAAAGCTCCCCCCTTCTTCTCCAGTCTCTCTTGTCATTTATCAAGCACTACCATAGGCCTGTTTGGCTTAATAAGTCTGTTTGTCTTAACACTCGCCGGGTTTGCTCCCCTCAGCAGTCCTCCACAGCAGAAGTGGGAAAGAATACCTTGGGGGTCGTAGCTTTAATTAGACCCCACTATGGCAGACCTGTGTGAGACAGCAGTGCTGGGTTTCTACATTTGATTGCATTTGATTGCATGTTGTGAGCTTTCTACACCAGGTTTGGAAAGCAGCCATGAGTAGAAAATCAAAACTTCTTTTCAGATTCAGTGTAATTTACCATCAGATTTCATCATGCCATGGCTTTGTCACGTTTCACAGGCTGCCTCCTTCAAGGGGCGCTCTTTTGAAGGAAGAAGGAAGCTCTACAGAGGATTAGCCATAGTGTCATTAGGAGTTCAAACCTCCAAGTAATGATCTGTACGAACTAGCTGAGGTAACAGGGCACTGCCAAAGGAACATGTTCTGTCCCTGTGTGGAGCAAAAAATAAAAGTCCATGTTTATCCTTCCAAATTAAATATGCCATATTGTGTTCTATCTATCTATCAAGCCAGCTACGCAACTAACTAGCTACCGATTAAACTAAGAAAGGTATTATTTAAGAAAATATCCATCAAGCTTTCTAAGTTACTATTTAACATGCTATCCATCAAGCTAGCTAAACTACTGTCTGACCAGTTATCCTTAAAGCTAGTTAAGGAACCATCTTACCAAATATCCATTATGCTGTTTAACCAGCTATCCATTAAGGTAGCTAAATTACTAACCAGTTTTTCTTCAAACTGTCGAATTACTATCTAACCAGCCGTCCATTTAGCTAGCTAAACTGCTATCTAACCAACTATCCATTTAGCTAGCTAAACTACTATCTAACCAACTATCCATTTTGCTAGCTAAATTGCTATCTAACAAGTTTTCCAGTAAGTTTGCCAAACTTCCCTCTGATTAGTTGTCCAGCACTTAAAGGTATCTCTTAAGCTAGCTAAACTACTATCTAACCAGCTATCCTTAAAGCTAGCTTAATTATGTTCTAATAAGCTATCCATTACAATACCCCAACAAGTATCCAACCAGCTACCCATTAAACTAGCTACACTAAAAAGCTATACATTAAGCTAGCTCAGTTACTGTCTTATATGCTATCCATTTAGCTAGCTAAACTAATAAGCTGTAAATTACGCTTGCTAAACCACTATTTATCCAGCTATCTATGAGCAAGCTACACTACTTTCCAACAAGCTATCCATTACAGTACCTAAACAGGTATCTAACCAGCTATCCATTAAGCTTGCTATGTCACTAGCTAGATAAAAAGCTATCTATCAAGCTAGATAAACTAACAAGCTATACATTAAGCTAGCTTGGTTACTGTCAAAAAAGCTATCTTTAAAACTAGCTAAACTACTATCTAATCAGCTATTCCTAAAGCTAGCTTAACCACTATCTAACCAGCTACCCTTGAAGCTAACTTGACTATCTAACAGCTATCCTTAAAGCTAGCTAAACATCTATCTTACCAGTTATTCATTAAGCCAGCTAAAATTATATCTAACCAGGTATCCATAATGCCTGTAAAACCAGCTATCTGGCCAACCTGCTCCCTAAACAGTGATTCATTATGTTAGCCTAATTATTAGCTAACCAGCCATCCGTTAAGCTAACTAAACAGGCTATCTAACCAGCTATCCACAGACCAGCTAGTTGTTTGATACTCCACTGTTCTTTAGGGGAGCATGACAGCTGAACAGAGTGCTCACAATCCTGCCATCAAACAGCCTGCTGTGTTAACCTGTGCAATATGATTGCTGTTGACTGGCACCATAGTGCCAAAACAATGACTGGTAGCTTACAGTGGTACATATAATATTATTAAGCAACGCGAACCAGCCAATGTTAGCTAATTAGCACTCAACTTTATTTTTATTTTGAAAAATTTCTGGCCCTTCACTTCCCAAATTTCAGCGTTATTGAACCCAAACACATCAGAAACACATAAACTGTCCATACTTTTGTGTCCCAGTGCTGTCCCAGTGACATAGACTTCAATTTCAAATTAAAATAAATTATTTTGTGGTTGTCAGGGGATGTAAACATAAAATGTTTTAAAGGGATAGAGATTTAAAGTGCCTGGTAGCCTACTGCAGTTCCATGCAGTGGTCAATGGTTGCTGCTATTCTTCTAGACTCTTTTTGCCCTCCAGGCAAACACACTGGTCACATGACTTAAACGTCTTGACAAATAACAAGATAATTTTCATCTTACTATCGAATTAAGCCTACCATCAAGCTGTCCCTTAGCAATCTAGCTGTTCTTTTAAACTTACCAGCTAGCTCTGCTGCTTTCTACTTAGATAGCCTCCTATTGTGCCATGTAACTATCATGTATAGTAGCCTTGTCACATCACAGAAGAAACAGGAAAATTAGCAGGGAGATCTGAAGATTATTTTAAAGCTGTTACCCATCTGCACTCAGGATACCCACGTAAATGTGCTTAGAGTATTTGACGAGCTAACATTTTTATAGAAAATATTTCTGCTCAAATATCTTTTAAGAGAAAACCTCTGAACCGGTAGCAAGTATTAGGTCTCTTTTACAACATCCAGTGGTCTCAGGTCATAAGAGAAACACAACCTGGATATCCACCTCTTTTTTGTTTATCTTGTTTTAGCAATGTGGCCTATTTTCACACCATTATTTTCTTTCTTTCTCTCCCAGCGGTTTTCAGGATGCAATAGTCCACCTAAAACACTGTTTGCAATTTTGCTCTTATTTATCCTGTTTTTGCCTTTGGTGGGTTTTGATCAATAGTCTTCTTGTGAAGTGTCTGTGTGTGGATGTAACAGATCCAAGCCTATTTATGTTTACTGAGATCAGTATTGACTCTGGCCATGGGGTGGCTTCACCCTCGCCTTCCTCTCTCTTACCGACAAACTGTTTCTCATATTTACTCTTCCTTTCACAAATGTTGCTGTTTCAACCACAGTATTGTCTCTGTGTGCCTGAAGTTATTGAGTTACAAAGTGCCATTTGTGCTGATTGATAAAAACAGATACAACATTATTTTTGTTTGCAGGTGTCTATATGAGGCTTAGTTGATTTTTCTAAGCTGCTCCTTTACTTATAGAAAGAATACTTCTATGTCACTATGATGCACATCTCACAGGATAGGCTGTCAGTAGGTACTTTAGTGTGGTAAAAGTGATTGAAATTCCATACAGGAGAGAGGCTTAGAAAGGCCCATATCTTCAGCCGTGTTTAATTTAGACAAAAGGTCAGATCTATGGCATCGCGCCTGAGGGGGTGTGCCTCTCTTATCTGTTTGCTGCCTCTCTCTGTGGATAACATTCATGTTTAAAATGGCATGGCTTTCACCCCTGCATTAAAACGCATACATGTTGGATAAATTGATAGAAATACAACCTGGATGTAATGAAGCACAAGCTGTGCAAAGATAGCCCTCGCTGGATGCTTGCACTCTTAAGCTGCAAGTCTTTAAAGCATGATATCCATACCCTGTCTTGTGTATCAAAGCAGCTCCCAGGTCTCACTCCCCCACATATTCTCCATCACTTCCTCCGTCGATATTTCTGACCTCGATATGAGAGCATCTTCTAGGACTCTGAGGTCAAATAGGGCGGCTGTAAATGAGAACTTGAGCTTCACTTGGGCTGAATGGTAGAAACTAATTGTCTCTCAGCTGAGCAAGTGAAGAACTCTTTGTGAACCCAGGACCTAACACACAGGCAGCAAACTTAATTGTCATTTTACACTTAGCCTTTTCACCTTTATTAAAGCAACCAATTTAACTCTTGCTTCACAGCCATCTGACTAATAAGCCTGTGCTCTTACATCTTCCAAGGGACCTGAGGTTCAGTATCTCTGATCTGTCTGCTTTAGTTCTTTCATGACAGCTGCAGGCAGATGGAGAAGTCCATTTATTCAGGGGTTCAAGAAATTAAGAAATTTCTTCCAGGGCTAATTTCTTTTCTTAATTTGTTAAGAAATACTGAGGTAGGCTATTCTACTCCCAGCAGCTTCTTTACAACATATTCCACTCTTTTATGAATTTACATTTCCATATCTCTTGAATAACCATATCTTTTGAATTTAGTCTGACCTAATGTAAATAACTTTTAGTTTTGTTCACATTTTAGCATGTTTTTCCCTCGATAGTTTTAAATAAATAAGCTGTTTCTTGAATAAGTCTCAGGACGTGACATACGGTGTCACATGACTAGAGGCCAGTACGACGATGCCTGGGATATCTCTCCGCTAGCTGGATTGACTTATCAAGACATTCGCAATCCAGATCAGCTGTACCACGAAGCTGGTTATCAACTCAGTAACTGCACCCAGGGTTTTCCAATCTGGATCAGTGCATGCTCACATAAAAGGGGTGGTGTTTGCAGCATCTGACCAATCGCAAACATGGAGGGACAGACAATCATTCTTAAAAAATATGAGGAATTTAAAGCAATCATCCAGGCCAGAGGCAACACTGTCGCTGCAGCAAAGCCAGGAAGGAATGCTGGCAGAAAATTGCTGACTCTGTTAATGCGTAAATTCGTCAGATTATACAATATAATTCATCAGACAAGATAAACAGACAGCACTCTGATCACTCAGTTTCACTTTATTTCGGCACAGATGTTTGGGGCAGAGCTTCCTCAGTGAATTTTGTGCATTCCATTGATCCATGGAACCATTATTATTAACCCCATAATTTCAGATGCAACCTAGTGGAGCAAAAAGGACTTGGAAACAAGTGAAGCTCAAATATAAAAACATAAATCAAAGCAAAGAGTGACAAGGCCTTATTTCTCCACACTGTCTTTGTTGTATGGATGAAATCACCAGAATTTATCTATCATCCAGGGTTAATCCTGAAGTTATCCTGATAAGAGAAAATCCAGCTTCGTCGTACAGGCCTCTGTTCACTGTGGACTTTACCTCATACTTATACCCTTATACGTGGCTTTTGCCATACATATGGACTTTGCCTCAGGACGGTCATCCGTTACCTTTGTCTTTTGTTCAAAATTGCCAAGGCAATCGCTGTAGATGTAATCATAACTGTACCAACATGCAACAGGTTTTCAGTGTCCAGCTTCCTTGCAGTGGATACTTGTGAGATGAGATTTTATGAGAATTACGAGGCTCATACCCGAAACGCTCATCAATGGAAACACATTCAAAGCGACATTGTACTTAGTCGAAATTTTAGAAATATCGCTGCTATTTTGAGAAAAATTGTAATGGAAACCCAGCTACCCGCTGACTTGCGACTAATGCTGGTTGAAGAATGGAATGCCATTCCACAGCAGTGTGTTACCAGGCTGGTGACCAGCATGAGGAGGAGGGGCCAGGCTGTCGTGGCTGTGTATGGTTTTTCCATAAGCTACTGAAGCTCCTGTTTGTTAAATGCATAAATTCTTACATTGCAATTAATTTGTTGTATCTTTCTGTTTTTATTTGTCATGATCCATAGGCTGGCTGACAAATGGGGGCTTGTCCGGAATTTGAACTCAGAACCCCTTGCACCCCAAAGCAAGTATCATACCCCTAGACCTTATGGGTGGCCTTGAAACAACTGTCCAGTTCATCTTGAAATTTTTCTGAAAAATTAACAGCTACTGGAAAATCTGCTGAAAAATGTCTCTTTTTTTGGCTTCCATTCATTCTTTTTGCCATATGAGCAGTTTCAGTACCAGCTTTCTTCATTCTGTTCTTTTTCTGGATCAACTGCTAAGTCACAGGTGTGAGCGTCATCCTTAAAAGGAAGATCTTGCTCTAAAGTCATAAGACTACATTCAGTACATGAAGGAAATGTTTTCCATGTGTTGGCAGAAACTGTCTCAGTCAGAGTGCCTGTGCATTTGATGGTTTGACAAATACATAGTGAAGATACGATTAGCATAAATGGCGGCATTTCCTGAGTTATAATTAAATCTATTCTTTCTGAAAAGTGTCACTTAAGCCCAGGCCTTTACCCAGCCACTTAACTGGATTGTCAAATGGGTCATCTGATGGTTTCCTGCTGCCATTAAAACCAAAGTTATTTCCCTTGTGTCTAGTCTCGGGCACATACATGACCATTAAATGTGAGCTAGATTACAGGTTTCTGGAAAAGAATATGGTGTTTCTTCCATCTAGCTGTCTCTGCAGCTGGCTCAAGTTGACTTTTTAGACAAGATGTTTTTACTGTGTTTCAAGGAAAGGGCTGCTGTTGGAGGCATCTGTTGGAAAAAATACAATGGTGGGCAGGTATCTCTCCAGGGGGAAGCGATGGATAATGTAAAGAAGCCTCCTGAGATTCAGAGAAAAGCAGCTGTTGTTGCATGTTTGAATTTATGCATTCATTCAATTTTGCCAAAGGTTGATGGGATGATGTTGAAAGAACACTTATAATGGATGGTTGCTTATTAGATGGTCATTCTTTGATAGCTCTGGCCAGAAAGTCAGAGGATGCCTCCAGCAAAGACAATGCTCATTATCTGCCAATGTCTGCGGGTCTAAAATAAAGCTGTTGGAAATATCCACTGTATGTTTTTCCTTGGTTTAAGCTAGGCCTAGAACAAACCACCTCTTATCACCATCTCTGTAATTTGTTGGCAATGATATTGACAACTGCTCTGGCTTTATCTCATACTTTTTTCTATCACTTGGATTTATTTTTTTTGGTTGAATAAAAGCCTTTAACTGGGCTGAAATGAAAATCTGCTGACACTTACTCAAGTTTCTCTCTTTAGATAATTCTATCTCAAACTTCTGCAGATAATCCTAAAAGTCCATGTAGAAAAAGAAAAAAAAAATGGTTGGTTTCACAAGGTTGATGTATTATTTTCAAACCCAAGATAGGCAGGGGAGACAAGAATACACTTTTATGACAAAAAATCATTTCTTAAGGTTTGGTCAACCTTGTCTCTTTAGTTATGTTAACACAATGGTGTGCACCCTTGCCCACTTGGGCCGTTTATGGACTGCATTGCAGCTTAGCTTAGCTGGATCCCAACATCACATGGGACAGCATGCATACGTGTTTTTTGCCTGTTCAGGGTTGATTTGATCTTCTTTTGTTTCCTATTTTGACATAATACTTATATAAAGTGACGGTATAAACGATGGCCCAACTCTGTGGTGTTTATTTTGAATTAGACCAAATGCATTTACTATGTGTCTTCCTGTTTGGAGTCAATCCACTCAATGCAGATGTTTTTTTTATCCTGAAGAAAGGCTTGGCACACTTCTTAAGGAGTAAAGAGGAGTGGCCATCCTTGTGGAGAACCCACGATCGAGTGGGAAAGGACTGATTTGCTCCAGAGAGTGTGACAAAGAAGGTCTATGTGGAAACTGGTAGCTATTTATGGCTTTACTTCTATTTGTATTTAAGGCTTTGTTGACCCAGTCATATCAAGTTTGACCAGCTTTGTAGCTCTATAATAATGTCCACAAGCTTTAAATTTAGTTCCAAATAAACTAGAGACATTGTTGACATGATTACAAGAGAGCTTCAGTATTAGAATGACCTAAAATCTTTGGGCTTCAAGAGAAACAGCTGTCTGAACCTTTTTTTTTTGTTTGTTTGTTTTGTACTAACTTTTCTTTGTTATCAGAGCCGTTTTGTCAGCAGTCATGGAAAACTTCAAGGCCATGAAAACTCTGTCACTGAGAAATACCTTTGAAAGCGATCAGGCTTACATGGACATGGTGTAGCCTGGTTTCTATCTGTGTTTTTCAGTATCCCATTTTCTGTTGGAGTATGAAAACATCATATCTACTTTTCAGAAACTGAAATAAGAATTGTCTGCATATTGGGGCCACTCTAAAAAATATAAAAAAAACCCTTTAACTTTTAAAAGTTAAAGGGTTGACAAGAAACCCAACTCAGAATTTACAAGAAAAAACACAAAATGGTTAAGTTCAAAGGTCAGAATTTTGACTTTATACACTAAATCCTAAATTTACAAGATTACGGAGATGGAAACCTAGAAACCAAACTAAAAACAGTAGTTGGATAGCCCCAGTTCACAGAAAAGTCCAGAGGATAATGATGTGATTATTCTGGGCTAAAATCTCAAATACTTCCATACTGCCCAGTCCCTGTAAAAAGTTTAATTTGATCAGGCTTGACAAGACTTGTGGTATGAGGTATGTGGTTTTAGACCTTACACAGCAAAAACTGGAGTGTTGAATTCTCAGTGTTAAACATTTCAGTGTTGATTTTAACACTCTAAGTGTAATTTTGACTCCATTCAGAGTAAATGGTCTGCAGTGTGGGAGTTATTTGACAGTGTTGATCCAGAAGTGTTATTCCAACACTGCCGAGAGTCAGCTGATCCAAGCCCCACCTACTACAATTTCAAATCAGGGGGCAGAGTTTTCCCATCATGCCTTTGTGCAGGATGTTTAGATGTGTTTCAGATGTTCTAGATGTAATAAGATGTTTAGCTGTGTTTAGATGTTGCCTGTTGTACAGGGATCACTGCTGGGATTCACTTGCACATGTTTATTGAATAATGTTGAGTTCTTACATTTTTGATGTTTTAAACACTTTTGCACCACAAGTATAGTTGTCTTCTAGATTTGTCACTTCTTGAATGTGGTAATGACTTTCTTATCATAATGGAGAGTGTGCAGTCTGTCAGCTCAGGGCATGTTCCTGCTCTGAGTCTGCCTCATTGCTACTTGATTGCAAATAAATGTCTCACAATGTGAGGTGGCAAGCAGTGATGTCAGGTGTACCTGATTTTCAATACACATTTTGTGAAACTTGCATGTCTTGTTCCTTGTTATTATTAGGTCTGTGGAAGAGGGGTAGTGGTTATCCACAATATCTACACCCACTGGACTTAATTGTGTTACACTCATTAGTGTTAACACACCAGTCAAGTGTAGTCTGGTAGAGTTGTTTTTTTTTTAACACTGACACTAGTGTAGGGTACTACCAATACTACTCGGTGTTCACCAGTATAAACTTTTAACACCATACAGTGTTGGAGTAACACTGGTTCAGTGTAAAAAAAAAAAAAAAGTAATACTTGAAAAGTGTTAACAAAAGTGTGGACACATATAAACACTTTTGTAGTTTTAGATTTAACACTCTCAGTGTTAATCTAACACTGGCAATTTTGATGTCTATGATCTTAGAAATTCTAAGTCTTGGTTCTTGTAAATCTTTGACTTTTGAAACTGAATTTCAACTTTTTCTTACAAAATTCTGACTTTTTATGTTCCACAAGTTTTAGTGTTTTCTTGTAAATTCATTACCCATTAATATACAAAACATTGAGTTTTTTATCAGGATCCTCTTCTTTTTTCAAATTTTATCTAGTGAGGCTCTAATATGCTAATATATGTAAGGGCATATCTCTGTTTTGAGAAGCCCATTTTTATTACCTGGGGAACTAAAAAAAAAAAAAAAACTGGATATTGTTGCATGTAAATGCATATTACATTAAGATAGATGGTAAATAGAATATTTAAATTTCTTAGTAATTAATGTAATGAACATCTGTGTGCCGAAGTTTGATAGACGGCAGTTAGAAAGCATTCTACATTAATCAGTGGGCCTGAAGTGTGGATAGAATAGCATTTCTGGTATTGTTGTCAAAGTAAAAGCTTGATCTTTTTATATTTATCTTTTTACGTAATAACCATATTTTATCAGTGTGCATGTAAACACCCAACCAAATACTATATTTTTAATATGATCAGAAGCAGAGTTAGGCTCAAACTGAGATACTTAATTCCAAAACTCTCACTTTTTTACCATCTAAATATGAAGGGTTATCCCGTAAAGTTAGAAAGGCATTTTACTGGCTTTACCATGAGCTACAAATCATATTTAATATGTTGTGACAGAATTTAAAGAGGGAAAATTTTCAGGATTATGAGCAAAATATACACCAAGACATCTTCCATCTGTCATCTGATAAAAATGCAACATATCCTAAAGGAAGGAAAAATGCAGTGACTCCTCATCTCAACTGAAATCTCAACCAGCAATATTTGTGCATGGCGGTGCCTTCAGAGAGCTGCTGCCTTCGCCTTGTCTGCAAACACGGTGCTCCCCAAATGGCCCTGACTGTCATTTCATGCTACGCCAGTTGAATGGGAGTGATTGGTATGATGTGTTTGCACACCAAAACCGGCTGCATTGTCCAAAGCCGCCAAACAAATTGAACAGGGGATGAAGCAAATGTATCCATCAGAACTGCTCTCTATTTTAGCCTGGAGCTGTTGCTGATTGATAGCTTTGATAGTCACAGAAGCAGGATTGGGTTTTTTGTTATATATATTTGTTTTCTGTTATGTGTGTATATGTGAATACAGACTTCTCTTTCTTTCCCAAGAGATGGGTGGGCAATGGACATGGACACAGATAACAATAGTGGATGAAAATGTGAAATGACAATTGTAATGCCTTCTTCTTATCACCCTGGGAGGTAGGCCAGGAAACAGATGTGACAGGTGTTTGATTGAGACCTATAGGAAGCCAGGGAGCTGAATGTAAGGAGGCCTGTGTGTGTTTGTTTAACCTTGAAGACTATTTAAACATAGGAAGCCTTTCATCTGGTCTTCTCACCATGGAACAGGAAGTTAGAAAATGAAAGATAGTCAAGCAGAAACCACATTCTTTTGGTTCAAAGCGGCTTTGTGATATAAAACCAACCTACATGTTCTCAAGGGCCGTAATAATTTCTCATTGAAGCTGCTTCTGTAAAATAAAACTCCCCTTTACAGACACTAAAAGGATTATTTGTACAGAGGCTCCATCGTGAAATTTTGCTGAATGGTTTTAGATTTGTTGGTTGTCATTTTTGGAGAGTACGAGCTCTGGCACTACAAGTTGGACAGCAATCAATCAGAGATATTGATTTTGGAGAGTTTCCCGCTGTCATGTTGGATTAATATGGATTAGTCATGCCGTGCATCTGAACAGTGTAGTTAGTCAGCCGGATGGTTCAGTATGCCGGTTTAAAGGGGAGAAAAAAAACAGTTTAATAAGCATTTTTATGCCTCACACATCAGTGTGCTGTAATAGCTTTGATGTTTTTTTATCCGGCTTTGCAGTTCTGATTTCAGTGCTGTGTGACATGCATGATAATATAATTAATCAATCACAGATAACTTCCCAAAACATGTCAGTGCTTGCTTTCCTGGTTGTCTGATTGAGGAAAGTTGTCATTTTGATAGTTTTCACACCACATAATGAAGCGATTAATGTTCTCTGACATGTCTTGTAAGGGTTTTATATTGCCTATAAATACATTATGTTTGCATGAACATAAAAGCAGATTCTCAGTGCTTCAGTGGGTTCACATCACTCTGAAGCTTTTTGCATTTACTGCCTCTTTCGAAATGTCAGCAGTGGAGTGGATGTCGATGTTGGTGGCTCATCATAACTTGATCAATGCACTGTCTCGTCTGCTTCTCTGGCACGGCATGATTTCAAGTATCGCACACTTGAGTAAGTGAGAACCTGCAGGACTTTTCCAAGGCAAGATTTCACCGAGTTATTTGGCTTTGCTTGTGAGTGCAGAGATCCAACCAGAGGAGGGAAGAATACAGATTCTCTCCATGATATCTACTGCAGCACACACATACAGACAGAGATGCTTTCCCCTGGCTCCTCCAGACTTACTGCCAAATACAGAGATTTTAAGGAGGATAAAAGTGGACAGTAAAGTCTAGCCCAACCCCACAACAAAAAATGCTTCCCAGCTTTGAGAAATCCACACTAGCACCAGAAAATACTGTAAACCACTATTTATTTTCATGACACAAAGGGCTCTTCATTACAGCAAAAAAGGTGATTGGCTAATACTGTTTAACAGGGAGAACACCAGATGTCAAGAAATGCATTAAATTTGGGGTGGAGTAGGCAAAAGCGTTGGCCTTGGTGTGCTGATCGCCAATGGTGTACACTGGCTCTTGGTGGAATGTCCAGCTTCCCTATGGCTAGGAAGGTGCTGGAGCTGGTGCAGGAAAATCAGCGCTACCGGCTAGATAGAGTTGGGCTCATATCTGTGCACAGTTATATTTCTGGAACCAATGTCCAGAACCAGGGCTGGACTCTCTCTTTCACTGATGTTGTCCAAGGTAGATGGATATAGGAATTTGTGGTGGGAATTGCAGGGTAGCTCAGGATATGATACAGTATGCAAAACATGGCCTACGATAATGATAACATTATGATACAGCAAGTCTGGGATAACTGATAAACTGAAAGACATTCATTCAGGACTGGACCAACAGATCTGCTCTTTTTTTTTGTTGTTGTTCATCACCATTTCTTAAACTTTAAAGCATCTTAGGAATTGACGTTTTTGGTCTGAACTACATTAATATATTGGTATCAACCAAAAGGAATTTGTAAATATTGGCACATTGGTTAGATAGTTGAATCTGCAGCAGTATCAAAAGCTAGGTTAGCTTTTTCTTTGAGCTTCTCAAGGATTCAAGCTGAAGAGAGAGAGAAAATATGGGTAGAGAGAATTGGGGAATGCATGCACTAAACAGGCAAAACTGGGAATTGATCCCATGACCAATGCGCTAAGGACCATAGGCTTCATATTTAGGCTATCCTACTCTATCCACTGAGCTAAACTAAAGCCCTACATCTTTTCTCCGCTGGTCAGCTGCTGTCTTTTTCCTCTTCAAGCCTACTGTCTTCTTTTTCTTTGGCCAATGAATGTCCAATTCACCCTAACTCCTGCCAATATCAATGCCGCTGTAACAAAACCAAAAGATTTGATGTTGGTCAAATTGATGAGGAAATCTGTTGGTTAAAATTTCAATATTTGGGATCATTTTGTCAATAACTGCATGATGAATTGACAATACATCGCCATAACAATATTTTGTCCCTATCTTAGTGAGGATATTCACAAACTCCAGGTGAGCGCTACTGTTGATTTTGTTGAATGACAGCATTGTCTCCTTGCAACCAGTGGCAGTGAGTAAGTCTCTGAATGTGGTTAGTGCTTATGTGCAAAACACCAGCTCACATTATGGGGTCTGGAGTCTGAAGGTGGGGTTACAGGAAGGACTCTCCAGTTCTGCAGGGTTCCTTCAGACAGACAGAGAAACCTGGAGGGGGTTGATTGAGAAAAACAGTCTGATCTGAACCAGAGCGATTATACTATTGGACGTTGTCCTGGCCATGTACTATCCACAACAAACAACATGATCAAGCTTAGGGATGTTCACAAATGTTCCTAGTATTTCCTTATAATAAAGTAACCCAAAATAAATGTCAAAAAGGAATGAGTTTTTCTCTGTTTCACAAATCAGATGAACATCATATCTGATTGGTAATACATTTAGCTAATTTGGGCCGTTTCTCACTCAACTTCTGAGTCCCATGACTGATTTGAAAAGTTGAGCGAATTTTCAGAAGTCGACGACCGTGAAGCATAAAGGGGGGTACAATCATAGCCTGATCAGCCACTTCTGACTGGTTGGATGAATTTTGTTCGGCTGACTGAATACCCTCAAAAAGTCAGAGCAGAGCCACGAGCTGATTCTCCAACTTCAGGGCTTTTTTATTCTCCTGATTGAGCCTGTGTAAAATGTCAGTGATTGAAAGCTCCATGGCAACAGCAGGCATGCTTGTGTTTCCTCGCTCCTGCTGTGAAAGAGATATAAAGGATGGAAATGTTGATGGACAATAACACCGGACTCCAGCTGACATGGAGTATTTAAAGTTATTTAGATTGCTAGTTGGCTTGTGTTTTTGAATGTGATTGTATTTGTGCATTGAAAATGAAACAACAGAGACACAGAGATCTGACATTGACTTCAGCTGAGGGAGTTTTCAAAAGAAACTTTACCAACAGTCATCCTGATTAAGGCCATTCCAGACCAGGGTACATCTTGGGTGCATGTCGGCTGCATGACTGCTGTGGCAAGTGTCAGCTCTGACTTGTGCCGTCACAGCTTCATAAGTTTTACCTGAATTAATCTCCCTGAAAGTGACTTAATTCACAGTTTAACTAAGCATGGAAATTCAGAATAAAAGCCAATCTTCACATAAATTCCAAAAAAAAAAAAAAAAAAAAAAGAACTGGAAGTGTAACCATCGTGGTTATTTGGTGACTCTAAATTGACTGTTGTTGTGAGTATGACTGTGGCTGCTAGTTTATCACTGTATACCAGCCTCATGATTGCCCTGCTTCTTGACCAATGACAGCTGGGACTGGCTCCACCTCCTGATGACCCTGAACGAGATAAGTGATGTAGATCAGCAGTTCTCAAGTGGTCTAGCATCATGATTGATGATTTTTCAACCAATCAGATTAACTTAATGAAAAGTAGTTCAGTTTGTACCTCAAACAGATCAAAACATACAACAAAAGATAGAGAGCAAATCCTTCTTGTTGGAAAAGCACCTTGCAGAATTTATGGTACTTTTTTCCCTTCAGGCAGACTTTTGCAGACCACTGAATAGGGCCCTGCAACCCACTTTTGAGTCCCAATCCACCAGTTTAAAACCCCTGATGTAGGTAATGCATGGAAGGACATATATATATGTATATATATATATATATATATATATATGCATTTATATATGTTATAAAATATATATTTATATGTTATAAAAAGGTAAATATGGCCTTGTATTTAGCATTTCTTGCTACATAGGGTAAAATTAGCAAGTTTTCTATTCTTTAGATTCTCAGTGCATGAGATACAGTACTCATTCAAGCAGCCTGGATACCCTGAGTTGTTAACCCTTCAAGCCCTAAACTTTTTTTTTTTTTTTCACAATTCTGTCTCGCCTGGGCGAATCATCTTAAAAAGCTTGTAAAACATCAAACCCTGTGGTGCACAGTCTAGGTGTAAAAATCCTTTTTGTCAGGACAAATTGGGCTTTAAGTTGTGTTGTAGAGATTTCACAATTAAATAAAGTTTAAATATGTTCTGGGACTATAAAGGCAACTTCAAAGTTTTTATACGTGACACAGTAAACAATAATGAATAAGACGTTTTCTTGCGTAAACTTAATCTACCATCTCTTGGGGACCAAAAAAATGAAAATGTACTTATTCCGTGACCAAAAATTTAAAAATATCCACATATTACAAAAAGTCCCTCTTAACTTGGTTCTATTTGTGCCATTATTCAAAGAAGATCCTGTCTACAGAGGGATACATAGCAGGCTCTTTTTCTCTCTTTCTCTCCATCGTGAACTATTCAGGCCGTCTCTGTCATGATGTGGCAAGTTAGACATGCACAGTTTGATGAAACATTACGTGACCACTGAACGGCCTGCCATTGGGTGTCACAGCCCGTAACAATGCATTGACAGCATGGTAGTTGGCATTAGCTGAAAGCAACAGAAACTATTGAAAAGGGTTATAAAATTGATAAAAGAAATTTGATATCAGATTTACTAGTATGGATTTCATCTTTATAGACTCTGGAAGGTCAAACAAGTTCCAGTCTTGCTAACGAGGCTTCTGTTAACCTCGGTCTCAGAGGGTTAACAAGGAGATTGAAATAAAATCAAGCCATGATGCAGCCTTTACATGGACCCCATGCACCCAGTCTGAAACAGCTGTTGGTGTATTTCATCATGTGCACATGCAGTGTTAGCTCTGGTTGTGTGACATGAACGATTCACTTGCACAAGCTGAGCTGACATTCCACCTCAACCTTTATTATTCATTATTTACTATGCAGTGTTTGCCTGGCCTTTAAACCACTTACATTCTGCTGTTGCATTCAGGTAGAACAATGCACTTCAATAATAAATCAGAGACATGCCACAATTATCCTGTTAGGATTGTTCTAAAAGTTTTCCCATCATACTTTCCCATCTGAAGTTGTGTAAGGAGTTGTTCAGATGAAGATATGTCTGACCTTTGCAGTGATAAATAGCCTCTCCCTGCATACCTGCTTTATTGCATTACCCGGGAAAATGAGAACAACAAAATATTTTACATGCTGTCTGTCATCTGCTCCCCCTCCCAGCAGCACAAGCTTCCCTTTCTGTTCCTCGTTATCACAGAGGAGCCACAATAAAAACACGCCTTCAGTCATTGCGCTGCTTTTATTTGCTTTAATCTGTTTTTAACGTGCGCGACGCCAAAGGCAGTCTTGAACGTAATGTTTATTAGATTGACAAATAAACCTGCTCCCTCATTAGGGACGACTGGTAAAATACAATGAAACAAATGATCAACTTAAGCAAGCTAATTGTGGTGGCCCCGGAAATCCCACAGAGGTCCTGACTAATTACAGTAGTCGACTCTTCCTTTTTCTGCTTAAACAAAGGCAGAAAGAATCATATGGTTTTTATCACCTCCTGGAATCTTAATGCCTTTGTAAGTAGGGCTTTAAATCCAAAGCTGTTGGATATTGACTTCCCATCCTAATCTGTTCTCTAATGAAACCAAGGCTCCTTTCAGGAGATGCACAGGGTTATGCATTTTTTCTTCCTTTTTTTAACTCCATACCAGTGAAGCATACAGTATCACCCTTCAGGCTTTCTTGATGCATCTACCTCTTGGCTGGTAAAATGTGTGACAGGCGCTAAAACAGGTTTGAGTGGTAAATTGAATTAGAGGAGGATGCAGAATATGCCAGAATGGCAGGTGTACAGCGGCCTCAGTGTGGACAGCCGCGATTGGCAGCGTCTGTGACAGCCAGCGTTGCTCATTCTGGCTGCAGCTCGGCGCTAAGTGCCTGCAGTCAACATCTCTCTGACAAGTGTATGAGATCAGCGTGACCAAAAAACTAAATTACTGGACAGTCAGATGAAGTGAGCCAGATAAACACTCACAAACCTAATAATTGACTTTTCAAAAGCTATAGCTGAAGAAGAGCCCGGTATAAGCTCGCGCGCCACGTTGTCAACAAGCCGTCATTGATTTCATGTAAAGGTGAAGCATCATGTACAGTTTGCTTTCACAGTCAGCACTCTTGAACAGACAGAAGGCCACAACTTGATGGACTGGATTTTTTCAGTAGCTTTATTGCTAATTGAAACTGTATTACTGCTACTCAAAGCTGATTAGATTTCAATGACTAGTTTGATGATTGTGCAACACTTGTTTGTAGTGATAGCCTGGTTTAAAACCAATAAGGTACTCTTTGTATAGCCAGTATTTTCAGTGATTCTGATGATGGCACATGGACAGCAATCAGCCAATCAGATGGACTGGATGGAGAGCTTCAATTACGTCATCTTGTCATTCAAAAGCCACCATAAAGTCAAGCTCTTTAGAAAGCTGTTAGATGGATATTTTGGACATTTTTTTTTTTTTGACATTTTCTAAAGTGGACTTGAAATGCATAGCAGTTCACACTGATATTCAAATTAAAATCACAGCATTTATTTAGATGGCTTCCCCATTTACTGACAGCCTGAGATTTCCTGACCTTTTAAACTGTAAAACTGGTGTTTTCGTTTTAAGATTGAACTTTTAAGTGGCTACGGTAGGTTTCCATCTTAACCCAATCAATGGCAACCCAAATCCTAGCTCTGTGGCTCTTAACTGGTCAAGCCTCAGGACCAACCACGGTCCCTTTGAACAATTCCCAACCCAAATTTCCAAAAATCTCCTTCAGCTCCTATTTATTTATTGTAAAAATGTTGATGTTAGGATCTCGGGTATGACTTCTAAAAGACACAGGACAAAACGAGCACATTTTCACCCCATTTTCCTGTAATAAAGCATATATTTTCACCAATTTTCCAGAGATCTTTAAAAATGACCTCACTGTCATTGAAAAAATAGCTTCTTATCTAAGAAAAGGGGATAAACTAGCTGGAATATTGAGAAAACATTGACATTTGCCCATTATCACTGTAAAGCAGATTAAAACAAATGGTTTGCATTTACAGTATTGTGGCTAACTTCTAGGCATGTTTGGGCCAAAACCTGAGGCCACTATTGGGCATGAAGGAGGATTGACACAATCCAGGTTGTCCTCTGGATGTCTTTGCACATTAGCAGTGGCATGGGAAACAAAAAGGCAAGTCTAAACCTTTAGTGTGGCAATTAGCATGGCCTAGGGTACCATCCACACAGGTAGTTGGTTGCCATGAGCCCCTGGCCATGTTGTGGATGTTCCAGGGGTCCAAAAACCCCTGGTGGTCTCCAGGTGTATCACAAGGAGTGAAAAGACTCTGACAAAAGAAATTCAATTGAACTTAAGCTTGGCTGCCATGCGAGACAAGTGTGATGACATGTGTCTAACGTGACTCTGGCTGCCCTTTCCCCCTCTCCAGCTCTGGGTTGTGGCACATCAGGCCCCTCAATGAATCCTTAGTGCCTCACATTCGTAAAACATGTGCACATTACTGTATGTCCACTTAGGGATTCATGACTTCATAGACTTTATGCCACAACTTTTTCCACGCACATATTCCCAACCCACTGAAAACATCTCTGCAACTCTTTTTGGGGTTCTGACCCACCAGTTGAGAACCACTGTGTTATCCAGCACCCAAGAACCTTTGGAGCTCCCCTTTTTCACTGGCTGTAAAAGAAACTGTAACCCAGCCTTCTTGGCAAGAGCAGATGGACCATGATTCAATCTATGAAAGTCTTAAAAAAGTAAAAACTGTTCATTTTCACAGTAGAGCCTGGCTAACACTAAGAGTTTTTTTTATTGTTTACCCACTCATAGTGATGGATAATGACCGCTTTTTAAACATTTCGTTTTTATGGTGTGTGATTTGCAACAAGACGACCAACACAGTACACCACACAATAACAGATTATGTACCTTGACAGCCAGACTCTCCACTCTTGCAATCTCACGTGGAGTCTCACAGTCTCACAGTGAGTAAACAGGCTTAATGTGGCTAGCTATTAGCTACCTGCTACATCCATTGAGTGGCAATTCCGGTCCAACTTCCTCCTGTAGTTCATTTGTTTGTTAAATGTGTTATAGTCACATATCAAGTTGCTCCTCCATTTCTGACATCCATCTAACGTTATGTTTCACTTTTGCTATTGTTGCCCTGGCTGTGTTTGTTGTGCTTCCTCTTTTGGTCTACTTGCTACTTGAATGGCTATTGATTGAGTTTCCATAATAGTCCTGATGGCTGCTTAGCCATCCTAGGTGTCCCCAGCTACACAATAGTATTTCTGATCCTAAATACTGAACATGTTTAATATTTAGGATGCCAGGCTGGAGCTCATGCTAGCGAGAGAACTCCCCCAGAAGGAGTTGGAAAGTGTTACTAGGGAGAAGGATGTCAGGTTAGACCTGCTCAGCCAGCTACCTCGCCCTGGATAAACAAACGAAAATGGATGAATTGAAGTCAGAGCAGATCAGGGAGGGAATGGTCCCACTTAACACACCACACCAGGAAAGTCTGTCAAGATAACCTTCAAAACCATCCAATAAATGGACCTTTGCTGACTTTGGTCAAAGGTTTGGAATCTGGCTAAAAAATGGGCCTGATTTTTTTTTCACCTCTTTCAGATAGGAGGGCTGTAAACAGACCCAGGAGATCTGATTGGGCCACTGAATAGAAAACCAAGGGCCACTGTCCCTGCTCTATGGGCCAGTAATCAGCAAATACATTAGAATAATGATTATCAAAAAAGATAGATAAAACATACTAGCCCTAAGAAAAGTGTGTTTGCCCACCAGGAAAAAATAGTCTGCAAGATTACAAGTCCAGTCCTCTTAATGTAACTCTGAAATTCTAAAAAACATATATATTTTCCTAAATCTTTCGCAACTCAAAAGGAAGTTTAAAATGTAATCAAATGCATCATTTTTCAACATTGCATACTCCACAAAATATGCCAGTAAGACCCTTGTTCTAGTAATGCCAGGCATATCCTTGCAAAACGAACAGCCAATTGTACCATTTGTATTACTCACATACCAGCGAAATACCAAAGCATGACAACAGTGTGTCATTTCCAAATGAGACAACTGGATTGATGCAACAAAAGCATTTGGCACAAACAACAATACATACTGATAAGGGACCCATCAACAAAGCTGGTATCAGTGTGAGCATCAGTTACAACAATGTGTATTTGGACTGACACTGTTTTTGTGTTGTGCGTGTCTTTATCTTGGATGACAAAAACAGTGAGAAACAATGTGTGAGAGCTTTGTGAAGAAAAGACAGATGTCTGCTGTAAAGGCTGAGTCAACTAGGACCCGTTAAAGAAATAAATTTGTTCTGCAGGTATCAGCTGGTCTGGTTTCTCCTCTTGTGATTCTACTCTAAAGGAATCAGCTGGCTGTTATTCAGATTGCTTATAGTTTGTTTTGTGCATTGAGAGTTGGTCTGTAAAGAGGAAGAATTTATAGACCTGTTTTGTATATCACAGGGTGAGAGTATCCAACTAGTGTAAATGTGTTAAATCTGTTGGCTACAAGAGAGATTTTTCAATTTCCCCAGTTTAAAAATAATAAATCTCCATTTAAGGGTGTTATATACAAAATTCTGAAAGCAGAATTGAACCCATGACTTGTCTAAGTTTGTTATTCTCAGCTCTGTGTTCACACTGACGGTATGGTGCTTCGTTCAGCTCCTTTTCTCCACTCAGAGGCTCAAAC
Source organism: Cheilinus undulatus (assembly GCF_018320785.1). Lineage (NCBI taxonomy): Eukaryota > Metazoa > Chordata > Actinopteri > Labriformes > Labridae > Cheilinus > Cheilinus undulatus. The sequence continues at coordinate 41,855,563 of NC_054876.1, read as the reverse complement.
ATGTTTCATACAGCCTTTGTAGCAGTGTAGCAGTGCCTGCAGATGTGGGTAGACTCTTACTGTATGCCCCACATTTTTAGTAACCCATTCAGCAAAGGATAAACAGGCTGTGTTAGACTGCTCTTGCATATTCGGTTGACCTAAAAATAGGCCTTTAGCATTTGCACTTCTACCAACTGCTTGACTTCAGATGGTAAGGATCATTATTTAATTATGATGAGGGAGCAAGCTGATAGAGAGCAGTGCAGCCAGCTCCATGTACATCACTAGACATCCAAGATGTCTATCTCTCTATCTAATGAATGCTGTGCATTGGGGGTTTTAGAGGTGGGTATAATCAATCAGTGAAAGAAGTGTATGCTCCGTATTCCAGGGTATACTCTGCATTACACCATGCATGCTCCTCTCTCTCCCAAAACATTAGGAATAGAGAAGGCTCCATCCATTTAAGTATGCTGTTCCTAGGGGCAGAATATTGGAGAATCATCACAAGAGCACGCTTGAAGGAGAAATGACTGACTTTACAAGCTGAAGACAAGACTTTCAGAGGAAAATATGACTTGGAATTGATGCAACGTCATGCTTTCAAATGGTGACAGTTCTCATCTCTTGCTTTTATAAAAACGGTGAAACATAATGGGGTATTATTGTGTTGATGATATTGAGACAGAAGAAGGAGAGGAGAGAGAAATCTGCTCTGAAGTGGTCTGCACCTTGGTTTTGATGTCTTTGTTGAGTACAGGTTTGGCTTGACAGGAAATGGCAAAAAGAAGTCCCAAAAAAGACCAATAGAAAATGATGCAAAGTTCAAAGCAACATGGCTTTGAATACATTTTCATGATTTGAAATTCATATATAGGGCTGCACGGCTGCACATGGGTTAGCGCTGTTGCCTCACAGCAAGAAGGTCCCTGGTTCACCTCCCGGTCAGGGCCTTTCTGTGCAGAGTTTGCATGTTCTCCCTGTGCATGCATGGGTTCTCTCCAGGTTCTCTGGCTTCCTCCCACCACCAAAGACATGTTCGTTAGGTTGATTGATCGCTCTAAATTGGCCGTAGGTGTGAGTGTGAGCGTGCCTGGCTGTTTGTCTCTACATGTCAGCTCTGCGATCGACTGGAGGCCAGTCCACGGTGTACCCTGCCTCTTGCCCAATGACAGCTGGGATAGGCTCCAGCCCCCCTTGCCCATCCCCCAACAGGATAAGCGGTATAGAAGATGGATGGATGGATGGAAATTGTTATATACAGTGGAAAAAATCTCAATTAAATGTGCCCCTCTTGGAGAGATGTACCCTATTTGTTAGGGGTGTGACAAGATCTTGTGCTGTTACATCTCCTGAGACTAAAACCTCACAAGAGGTTCTCATCAAGCAGAAAACTGTCTCACAAGGTTAGTATGCCACAGACATGCAAATGCAGACTTTCAAAGATCGCAAAGATGTCCCTCACACTTTAAAACCCTTAGCTTAGCAGCTGGTGAAGAAACTGAGCTGATTCATGACCCTTTTGGATCTTTTGGATCCCAGCCCCTCATCCTCCCCCTTGGGGCGGCACATGATCGGCACATGACTGATCATGGTGGTGTGAACTGATTAAATGATGCTGCAAAATGTCTGTGCAGAGTCAGGCAAGAATACAGTGTTTGTTTGGCATATGCATGCTTGCCGAAATGTGCTAAATAAACAGTATTCTCAAAGGATTTCCAATAGGAGACATGAGTTAAAAAAACTTAAGAGAGTATGCAAGGTTAAAAGCGTGCACAAAGGTCGAAATTAAACACAGCTGTGGAAATGCATGACAGCAAATAGATAATTAATGCAAAGTCAAATATGCACAAACCTAGTGATGAAGATGCTGTCAATTCAGCCGTTACAACAGTCTGCAGGGCATCACATGCTCTCTTGCAACATGAAAAGCTGTAAAAATCTGTCAGCCCTAATGTTAACACCAACTAGTTAAGCCTCTGATATTCTTGCTCTTTCTAATAGCTGGAGAAAAATCTGATCTTTGTAGCATCATAAGCAGTGTGGTTGGAGGATGAAGCATAGCCTATGGAGGCTTCTCGCTTCCTTGATCCGCTGCAATTTATTGCACCATAGATCCCCAGCTAATGTATCACAGACCATCATGTGAGTATGTTGGCTCATCATTGCAGTCCAAGCATACCCTCGCCATATTGTATGAAGCAGGCTGTATGTGCTCGGGGAATTCTCACAATCCGCTTACCAGAGGTCTGTACCAGTTAAGTTATCCTCGGCGTGGAGCATATGCTTCCCTTTTTTTCCCTGTGATACTGCAGTGGGAGAGCTACATCTGGCAGTGCAGTCATCTCAACAGTAATTTGCCTTGCAATATGGTGTTCAAGGGTTGGTTAGGACCGTGTCTTATTATTATTTTCTCTGACAGTCTCATTGTTATCTGGCCTCATTTTTGTACGGTTGCCAGTTTGGGAAATGTTAGGGTGTCAGTCAGTGTTGCAGAAATAAAATATCTGCTCTGTTACACGGAGGGGAGTCGAGTGTAACTTCCACTCTGAAACAGGAAAGCCTTTTTTGCTTTTTTAAGTTAATGTTCAAAGTTATAAACTTTTTGAACTTATTGCCAGGAGGTTCCATGAGGCAAATGTCAACGATTTAATTAGCCTGACTCAAAGCAGGGATATAGATACCATTCCTCTTCAAAGAGTGCTGAAGAACTATTTAAGTTTCCTTTTTAGGTCAGTCCATGGGTCAGGTTTGAACAGTGACCATCGTTACTGAGCTTTAAAGCCCAGTGCTCTTTAAGGGTAAAATATGTCCAGTTTCACTGCTTTCTTTCTCTCCAGTGAGTGGGCAGTTTGTGTGGGTGGTCAGTCGGTGCCAGGTATGAGGTTTGCTTTATCCATGCCTGTCTGCTTTGAAGGACGTGATGTGTCTTATGATGGCTCTTTAATTAGCTCGCACACGTAACCCATCTTCTTCGTCCCCCATTGTCACTGTCAGCTGCTCAGCTGCTGATGACTCACTGTGTCATTTTGAGGGACCAGCTGATGCAGTATCAGCTAACCTTTTCTCCATAATCGCTGCTTTGTAGCTGAATGTCATGAGCTTAATTTGAACATGGGGGAGGGTTCCTTACAGCAAAAGCTGACAATTAAAGATTCATCTCTGGAGGCGCTCCAACTCCCTTTCCTTAAGATACAGTGTCCCGGGTATGATAAGGACAAGCAAGGCCGCCCATGGGGGGGGGTTTCTTGGGCCCAACCAAACTTGGCGCCCATGGAGGTCAGTAAAGTCATGTCCCAGTGTAAAGGTAAGCTGTGATTACAGTATTTATGATTATGATTTGATTACCATATTTTATTTTTGACCTGAATAATAACCACTCTTTTTAAAGCAACAAAAATACCTTTAAATTAGTGTTGTTGATAATGTGGATGAGCACATTGAACTAAATGATTAGGAAAGAAATGTCAGACTTCAGAGTTAGGCCCTAATGTGCAAAAAACATCAGGATGCATAAAGTTGAAGAAACTGAAATAGATTTTTTGAAAATAAATAGAATAATTGTGAAAAGAGACAAAAAAGGGTTAAAAGTGACAAAAAGAAGTTACAGAAATGGGGAAAGATGGGCAAAAATGGGTAATAAAGTTACGCAATGGGCAAAAAGTGTCAAAATATTGACATCAAGACAAGGTTAAAACCTAGTATATGGCTGGCTGCGTCTATCTGGGATGCCTGTTGAAATGCCTGACTGAATTGTGTGTTCTGGCAGAGTGATTTTTTTGTAGGGGTGTGTAATTGTGCTGTCCTTTATGTCTGTGGGTTTAGAATTAAAGTATCCCAAAAGTTTAAAACATAAAATGTAAACCTGACATGCCAGATCCACTCATATCCAAAACTCATAGCCGAAATTGGTAAAAGTGGCAAAAATAATGACAAAACTAGGGTAAGGTGAAATGGGGAAAATGGGGGAAAAAATTAAGGGGAGTGGTGCAATGATGGACACAAACTGGCAAAATTTGGCTAAAGTGGCCAAAAACGGTCATAAATGGGTACAAATGGGCATAGAATTGAATTAAACGATAAACGCAACTAACAGTTGGGCAAAAAAATGACAAAATTCGGCTAAAAAGATACTGCAGAAATTGGCAAGAAGGGAGAAAAGATGCAAATGTGCCAACAAATTAGCAAAAAGGGCAAAAAGATGTTAAAGAAAGTGGCAAAATAAATGATAATGTGGATAAAAAAGGTGATGAGATCAGCTTAAAAGTATCATGAATAAATGATTCCAACATCAGTAAAAGCTTGTCCTACTAGCACCAATGCTACTGATCCAGCACAGATGCACTGATACTATCAATAACTCACAACGAGGGAGGACCCATTCACTGGGTTTTTCAGGGGCCCAGCTAATCGTGATGGTGGGCCTGAGGACAAGGGTTGGGCCCCTGGATGAATAATTTAAGGATCCATAGAGCTCTGAATCTGTGTATGATTTCCTGACAGAGTTTAAATGACTTGAGTAGTGATATTGCTGTAAAAACAGTGATGTTGTGTCATTATAAGCTTTAAAAGGAGAAGTTAAAGCATGAGATCTGTGTTGCTGCTGCCATATCAGTAGTTACTGGACCAAGACAGTCCAAAGTTGGGCAAAGAGAGTGGTTCTTTGCTAATATGGGGGTGTAGCAAGTGGCACAGCTGAAGTCAAGCAGAAATATATCATCAAACATGCAAAGCCCACATTTAACATCTCCTTAATGGAACAGTTATTCTCAAAGTTGCAACAAAAAACCCTGAGTAAAACTTAATATCAAAACCCTAACATCATGAAATCTTTATTGTTGCACTCCTTTCAGAATTCAAGTGTCTTACATCTCACTTGAAAGAACCATTTTATTTCCTAGAGAAGAGAAGCATTTAGAAAAAAAACACGCAAATTGCTTCATATTTTATTAAACCTTTCAAAAAATGACTCCATATTTCTCAGTTTCCTAACTATGTGCCGCTTTTGTCCCTTTTGAGTGCTCACATCGATGTTTTCTAGTGGGAATATACCACAGACTCATGCTTGTTCTGCAGGTTTTTTTCTGCAGGACTTTAAGAATATGTTATGTGTCTCCTGGGGGGATCCTGGTGGTCTAATATGTATGCTATGTGGTTGTCATATCCCAAAGTTTGGTTGTAGCTGCAGACTTTTGGTCCACTTTCTTTCTTATTCTGTGGTCCATGTATATCTTTACTGGCAAACTGTCTCATAAAACCAAAGCACAATACATGCCTTTAAAACATCTGGCTCACCCTAGAGATGCCTTGATTTATTGGCAGCGAATCCCTACTGGGGGATTTTCATTAAAAATACATGATCAGTAGATTAGAATTAGTGCCCCTAGTCATGATCAACAAAATCGATCACCTATGGTTAGCATTGTGGTTTCTGTGGCTGAGAGCAGGGCTGTGTGTGCAGTGTAGTGTAATTATAGGCCAATCGGATTGCCACCCTATGGCACACCATGCAGCATTGTGAATCAAATTAAACCAATATGTAGCACCTTCGACTTTCGGGTTGAAACACATTCAGTCCCCTTGTCTGCTGCCGCTTCAGGTCTAAAATCAACCTCCTCCACTTAAAGCAGCTGTGGTAAGATTGTCCAGACTTTGTAACAAGTCCTGTTAGTTAAAACAGTGAGGAAATCTGCTTTGAAACCGGCAGAATAAAAACTAGTAAAAACTTTTTATAAAGAAACTCAAGAAAAAGGGGCCAATTGTTTAATATGAGTAAACCCCATCGAGTTTCAGCTGAGGTGCACATACCCCTGAATTTGAAAATAATTCCTTCAGAAGGGCTTGGAGGAAAGGGGGACCTTTCCACCCCCCTTCCTGCTGCCCCTGTACAGCAGGAAGGAGGTGGAGCAGCATTTTGGGTGTGTTTCTATTCAAAGTTTTGGAGTTTATAGCGTTTGAAAGACGCACACCTGGTCGAGGAGACAAGTTGGAGTGTAACAGAGAGAAAGACAGTGAATTGTAGCAAGAATACAGACCTCCGCCATCAGCCCTGTCCAGATCCAGACGGTGATCTGGATCAGTCCCAAAATCTAATCAGTTCTTTCTTATGCCATTTCTGACATTTCCTGAAAATTTCATCAAAATCCGTCCATAACTTTTCGAGTTATGTTGCTAACAAACAAACTAACTAACAAACAAACTAACTAACAAACCCACCCGATCACATAACCTCCTTGGCGGAGGTAATAAATTCAGTTGCAGCAGATGGTTTCAATCTGTAGAGTGCAGTCACTATGCATATTTCTTACACAAAATGTAGAATTTCAATTATTTGTGGAAAAATGTCCAAAAATTTGGACCATAACTGATCAAATGTTCTAAATACCCATATACAATCATGGGCATATATTTTAGGCATGAAGGGTGCTAAGGATTTATAACAGGGCCTGATGTGCCCAACCCAGTGCTTGAGTGGTGAGGAGAGGACAGCCAGAGTCAAGCTTAACGTATGTCGACACGCTGTGTATCAATCAGCATCCAAGGTCAAGCTCGATGGCATCTCTTTTGTCAGGGTCTTTTCAGCCCTGGTAATACACCCAGAGACCACCAGCAGTTTTTGGGCCCTTTGGCCCACAGCCTTCCTAGAAGTTCATGTCAACCTTACGATCCACTGCAGCAGTACCCGTAACCATGCCTACTCGCCACATCCACTCTTTATTCCAGCCTAAAGGTGTGGACGATGTTGTTTTCCAGCCGATTATTATCCTATGCCCCTAATGTGCAAGGACATCCAGAGGACCACTGGGATTGTGTGAATCCTCCTGTCCTTACTGTACATATAGTTGGTTATCACTGTAGGAAGCTTGTTGCATCCCTCCTTTGGCGCGTTTGCTGGCTTGAACAAAGTGAGTAAAAGCATTTTATTGACTGAATAAGGATGACTTTGATGCTCCCTTTATCATGTTGTGCTGCCACCTGATGGAGGTCTCACTGCATTGCAAAGCTAATTAGACAAACTGCTGTTATAACAAAAAGTACAATCAGTGTTTTAATCAGCTGATCTCACTTTTAGATGATTGGTATGAGCATCAGCTGCAAATAAATCCATGACCAGGACCTCTCTACTTTATTTGATTTCATTAAAACATATGACTCTAAGAAACCCTTTGGCACAGTCTCCATAGTCATAGTTTGCTTCAGTACAAGCAGGAGGTCAGGATATTGCCTCAGCTGAACTTGTTGATGGGGGTCGGCCTTTTTTGTCGTCGTGGCTTTTCTCAGTGCTCCCTCCCCCTGCAGTCTAGGGAATTGCTGCCACCTTCAAGAGCAGCAAATCCTCAGACGTAAGTGTGTTAAGCCCCGTGTGCTTTGCCGAGGGTGGAAATGAAGACAGTCTACCCCTATGAAGAATGATGGCTCCTTCAAGAGGCAGCTGTCCTATTTTAAGCAGGCGACACTCACCACAATGTGCAGCCTGACTCTGCCTTTTTCTCCCTTTCTCTCTCTCTGTTTTTCTTTTGTTCTTTCCCCTCTCTATCTTCATCTCTGGCATGGCGAGGAAGGACCTCAGAGATTGGAATAAAAAAATAAAAAAAATCCCAGGATTTGTCTGTAGTCTGTGAAAAGATTATGTGTAGTCCTCCTCAAAACATCTTCAAGGATGGAAATGTTATTGATGCATGTAAAGTCCTTGGGGGGTTTCACTCAAAGGACATTTGGGGCCTTTCATCCCTGACATGAAGGTGGAGGGAAACATTATTGAGGCTCCACAACATGACAGAGGTTTCTTCTTTCAGTAGGAGGCTTGAAAGGGAAGAGACTTCTTTTTCCACCCTTTGAGAGAGGAACCACATAATTGGTTGAAATAGCTGCTCTTTTCTTCATGCCTTCTTCTTGAGGTAATTGGTATTTATGAAGTATTTATGGTCCATCTTTGCTGGTGTCAGCTCCACAAAGAGCCGAATATGTGCTTTCTTTTGGACAGAAGAGAAGCTTTTTCTGAAACTTTTTTTCTCACCCTCCTAGAAAAGCATCTCTTTTTGTTTTGCCCGTTTTACATATTCATAAATTCAGCAGAGTCACGCATTGTTGCACTTTTATAACAGCCTGAGCAGGACCAAGGGGCTGTTATTATCATGCGGCTTCGACCAAGGCTGTTGTCCCATCTGTGATGGTGACTAGAGGGATGTTCATACTCCTTCTGCCAAAGAAGAGATTTTATTATGTAATTTAAGCATTTAAATAATGAAAGTGAATTATCTGTAGCTTATTCTTACAAGAATTTGAAAGGTATCAGATGAATTGTAAGGTCATGAGGTATTTTTTTATTGTATCATGACGGCTTTGGCCAACATTTCTTTTCCAATATTGTAAGATTGACATTTTCCCTCATAGCTGGAAAATCAAACCAATAATATGTGGCTTTTATACCATGAATAATATTTTAAAAGTCAATCCAACCCATAATTTCCACATACATCGGCTGAGCCACATTTTTTCTCTGACCGAAGGCAAGCAACCTCGACACTGGAGCATGTCTAGAGCGCTGCCTCAAGCAGTTTGACACAAGAGGGCAGAGATCACGCAGGTATAGTATGTCTGTTGGGTTGATTTGCTGTTTATTTTGGCATAATTCTATTATTTTATTGCTTTTGCCATAGGTGAGTACATTCAGGCCCACCCACAGAATTGGCTGGGACCCTGAAGAACCCCAGTGACTGGGCCCTCCCCAGTAGTGAGTAATTAATGATATCAATGCATGTGTGTTGGATCAGGAGCATTAGTGCTAGCATCCTTGCCAACAATTACTTCATTTTAGGGCTGAAAAAGTGCCAAGCTATTGGTCTCTGTTGTTCAAACTATTTATTCTTTCCACTTTTAAACACATTCTCATTATTGTGTCTGCCAATTTTTGCCACATTTGTTTTCACGTTAAGCACATTTTTTGCCACTTTCAGCCAACTCTTCACTACTTCTAACCCTTTTCACTACTTTCACCACCCCTTTTAGGCACTCTTAACTTATTTTTGCCACTTTTTAACTGCTTTTCACTATTTTTACCACCAATTTTTGCAACTTTTATCAGATTTTTGTTACTTCCAACCCATTTGTGCAGTTTTCACCCTTTTTTGCCACTTTATAACTGTTTTTCACCATTACAACCACCCATGTTTGTCACTTTTAGCAGAGTTTCCACTTTTTAACTGTTTTCACCATTTTTTTCCCCGCCCATTTCCACCCTTTCTTTACCACCTTTAACCAATTTGAACCATTTAATCATGCCAATTTCTGCCAACAATTTCTGGACACACCAAACTGGGAGAAGGCCCTAGGCCAGACCCACCTGGCCAAGAAATGCCACTGTAAGCCCCAGAAGGAGCCTGGAATGTTAGTGGGCAAAAGGAGTTCCTTGTTCCAGCCGGCTGGCTGGCTGCCTGGTTGGATGGATGGATGGATGGATGGATGGATGGAACTTGAAAGAAGTTATTTCAGATATTCATAGTTAACAGCATATCAATAGTCTTGTTGATCTAGGGAATTTGAAAGAAGCTTCTCCAGGTGAATTTTTTGTTGAAAAAATATCTCTTTGTTGGATACATTGGTAATTTGGGCATTGTTTGTTCTAAGATTTTACCAGATGTTAATTGTCTCAATATCTAACACCACAAGAAGGTGAACATTTTTGATAAAAAGTGAAAGGAAACAAATTGAACTGAATTTCTGTACTTTCTAATTTTGAATTTATAGTAAAAGCACCAAAAATGACTCATTCTCCCTCTGTAGAGTCTGACTCTCATACCAGTGGAAGAATCCATGGGATCATGAAGCTGGAGAGTGAAATGAGTCATTGCTAATATATTTTGGTAAGCTGGACAGTATGACAGTGATGACAATGCCCACACTGCAAACAAGGTTATCCCATCTTTGTCAGGTTTGGTGGGAACAAAATTTTGTGTACTCTGTCAGCGCTGCTCCTCTTTGTTCTGGAGCCTGTACAGTTCAGGCTTATCTCCCTGCTTTCCTTTCCTTTTTATTATTCTGTTTATCCTACTGTACGGCTATATCCACATTCTGAGTGACTGAGCTAATTGTTCCTGCTCATGCATTCTCTGCAGATTCAATTATACGCCACTCTGGGCACCCTGAAAAAAAAGAGGGTGGGAAAAGATGTGAGGATGTGAGCTGGAAGTGTGGGAGAGTGAAAAAATGAAAAGGTAAAAAAGTGAAAAGGAGCTTCAGAAGGTCGGAGATAAGGGAGGGCGGAAGTTGAGAGGGAAAAAAAGGAGAATGAGAGCCAAGAAGTAGGAGCAGGAGGGATAAATTAGAGAGGGGAGTAGTAGCAGTCCCTTGAGTCATATATTTATGTAAGGGGAAAATCAGCTCACTGGAGTGTACACTGTAATGGCACCCCTCTGTATAATGATTGGCGCTGACCTCCCAAATAAGAGGATTAGTTTGTGCTTGAGCTGGCCAGAAATAATGGACCTCACCTTAGCTTAGCCGCAGTTTGACACAGCAGAAAATAGGTAGTGAAATAAGAATACCTCAGCAGCAGGAGGCTGGCTCACACCTCATTCATCTGCATCACCATTGTGTCAAATTGGACATGCATTCCCTGCATATCTGCCGAGGTTCATGAACAGATGGCGTAAACGCACTGGACCCATGTGCACTCATAAAAAACTGCAGTAGACATCATGGAAATAAGGTGCTGCAGAGTGTAACATGTTGCAGTAATTTATGTCTTCCCCTTCTGTAACAAGCTGTGCAATAACTTCCTGTTTCTGGTATTTACATGCTAGCTTCTCTGCAGTGAATGAGCTCTTGTTATTGTAGCGTTTGGTCAGGGTAAGTCTTCTGCTCAGAAGAATATTGTGGCTTAACAGTGAATGTTGTGGCTAATGTCTTCCTGCAGGGCATGCTCTCCTTTTGTGTGCTCTGAACCAGCAGGATTAGAGCATCCATCTTGCTCTCCCGCTTCCCCTAATGGTATTAGGAAAAGGGTGGATAGGTTTCAGTATTCTGTTAAGGAATATCTGATATGGGGACTGACTGATTCAATTAAGTAAAAAGCAAGAAGTGGGGAATGAGGACTGGTGTAATAGCCACTGAGCTCAAAGCGGGGGGGGGGGGGGGTTAATCTGAAATACTCCTGCATCGCCGACCCCCACCTATAAAAAACATAGATTATACAGTCATTACCAAAGGACAGTAAAGGGTCAGCACGCTATTTCTGCCTCTGTGTAGACCTGAGGCATTCAGTGAAGTGAATAACAACAGATCAAAATAGACATACAACATGCTGGGATTCATGCAGTGCATCCTAGGAGCTTCCCGTTGTAGAAACCAGGCAACAAAGATGTCCAAACAGTCATTTCAAACAGTTAAAACGCCTTAACTTGACTAGAATTGCCTTGTGTAACCTCAAACAAGCTATGATGCACTGGTTAAAATTTATGATTTTCTTGTTCCTTAAAATGAAATGAAGCCAGCGAGTTTTTTCTGTCAATAATCTCGAGCGCAATGATTCACACCTGACATGCATCTTAATCAAATCACATGACTCACATCCTCCTAAATTAGTGGTCTATTGAAGCTACAAGATTTCTGGTCTATTCCTCTGCTCCGCAATCGCCTGCTGCCTGGATAAGCACTGTGCTCTCGCTTTCAACCCACCTCCACCCCAGCATCCACCTGTCAGCTCTGACTGGGGATTTTAAGCTATTATCTTATCACTCCTCAAATTCTGTATGTAAAAATCTGCGATGGATCTGCTTAAACAAACTGCAACATGAGATTATTGGCCAAAATATGTTGTATAGGACATAGAAAAAGGAACTTCTGCACAGTGTTTGCCTCTCCTGTGCAGGCCCCACCCCACATTTATAATAAATGCCAATAATGTCTGTATTTTGACTATAATGTCACCATAATGTCAGGGGAAGGCTAATTGCTGGAGTGCTTATTTATATGTCACTTGAACTAGCAGTGACAAGAAGAAGCGTCTTTACCTGCTGAAAGAATGTTTTAACTTCATTCACTGTCATTTTTAGTCCCGCATAATTAAAAGAAAAACACTGGGGCTTTGTCTCTCTCAAAGCAGCAGTGGTACTCTTTTCTCTGTGCTAGCATGATGATGATATTCAGTGAAGTATCCAACAAAAATGCATTCTATTCCCGCCAAGTTTGTCACAATAAAAGTCACTTTTTCTTCATCATTGAAGACTTTTATTTTAAAGAGCAACATCAGTAAATAGAGATATTTCATCAACTTAACAACTCTCATAAATGAAAGAAAAAAAATCACATCACTCAGAAAATGAAATATAAGAACCTGAAGTATTAAAATGCAGGATGACAAAATGAAACTGAGAGTTTTGACATTAATGTGATTGCCTCATCTTAATGATTCTGAAACTTAAATTGTATATTTTAAAGAAAGTTGTTCATAACTGAAATTTAGTGTGTTTCACCATACACCATGTAAATAGTATGTGTATATGTTTTATTTCTTATATCAACCTGCCAGGGGGTCTGCAGATGGAAATTAGCCTTGGGCTACAATCTGGCATATTTACATTTTTTTATAAAATGTTCAGTAATATGTATTGTCCCCCCTTTAATAAATAAATAAATAAATACATACAACAAACCTAAAAAAGAGATCTTTTTAATCCCTTTGAAAAGAGACTTTTCACAACGTTGTCTGATTGCAAAATTAAAGGTTTTGTCCTGGCAGTGTATAGATGTACTTTATGTACTGGATGCCCAGGACTTGTTGGGTTGGTCCAGGCCTTGGGGTGGCAGCATGCATTATGGATGGGTCAGCTGAGAGGATACCTGGATTAATGGGGCATGTGCCTGGTGCAAGCCTGGTTAATGGTCATCAGGAGGCCGGAGAGGTGCCTGCCAAACCGACATGTGTCATACCTCACCTGACCTGATGGCTGTGTTTGTTGTGCTTCCTCCTTCTGTCAGCTTGCCTCTTGATTGCCTATTCCTCCATTTCACATAGAAGTCCTGCTCGAACCTGCTTGGCTCTCCTAAGTGTTCCCACACACAAATTGATTTCTGGTTGTAACTACTGAAGATTTATGATCTCAAGTTGGAGCAGCTGATCATTCCTAGCAGATCAGAGGGGAAAAATCACTCTTGTTCTCTAAACTCATCTGGTAATCAGGCCATTGTTGAGTTTGGTTGGATGGGGGGAATCTGACCAAAAATCAACTTATCCTGCATTATGTTCCAGGCTTTATTTGAGTAGGCATGAACAGAATATGTCAAATTTACTAAACTCCTACATATTTTCTATCACTGTGCATTCAAAAGAAATTGTCAAAGCAGTGTATCTTGAAAGTTTTAATCACTTTCAGCTTAAGAAGTCAGATCTGTTTCCTTTCTTCTCTAAATTGGAACGTTTGACTGCGACTTGTAAGCTGGCGATCATAACAATACCTCAATAGAGTTCCAAATAATAGCCTGTCTTATGGTGGCATATGGGAAATATCTGACACTGAGAACATATTTTTCACTTTGTTTTTCACATTCACAGTTTGCAGGGTGTGAACAAGCTACATGCGAAGCTGAGACAGGCATTACAGTTTCCTTGTATTTTCGAACAACGATATAATAGAGCGAGAAAACATAATGTTTTTTTTCTCTTTTATTTTTGTTTCACAGGGTGAGACTGACAGTAGCAGTTATGAACTCCACATTTCAGCTGTGCACGAAAAACACCAGCGTTGTGTTTGGACTGACTTTGTCACAGGCTGTCTAAACACATGAGACAACTTTAACATTAGAACAATGCTTAATTATAACCCAAACATGTCATATTTCTCATATTCTTCATATCAGAACTAGCTGAACATTCACACTGAGATTACTTTGCTTCAAATTGCTCTACAAGGTGACTTTACAGGCATGCAGCTGTTTCTGTGTTGACACATGCAGCCAAACTAAAGTGTCTGATATCAGATGCAGAGCACTTTGAGCAGTTTACTTGACATCTTCACACTCCAATGGCCCCAAATAGATTTCTAATGCATTACACTTAAGTCTGCCACAGTGTGCTTCTAGCAGAAAACCCAAATCAGTTCCTTGACTTCTTCCACTTCATACAGCTGAGTGGTCAGGTTATCACACCGCCGTTTGGTGTCTCCACGCCACCAAGTCCCAACGCCGTCTGCAGCCATTGGGTTTCCATTACCACAAATCCATTCCACTCATTTAAAATTAATGGCTGTGGACCTTCCCTGACCCCAGAGATAAGCCAGGCTGAGTCTTTTTCTTTAGCATACCTGGAGGATAAGGCTCTCCCAATCTGTCTTGAAATAGATGTATAGCTCCGGCATGGCAATTTCAGCTGGTAACTGGGCATTTTTACTAGTTTTCTCCCTCTTAGTGGTTGAAATTAGACTGGGTATTTCACTTAAAATATTCAAGCAAGTCAAACTGATGAAAGCAAATCCACACAGCCTGACCAGAAAACATAGGAATACCTTAAAATGTTTTAGATATACACATTTACTGCATAACATTCCTAGCTATCCTTGCATAATCTTGTCTTTTTTTGTTAAACATAACTTTTCTAACATCTTTGGTGTGATTTTCAAGTCAGCTTCCTGTTTGTTGTTTCAGTGCATTTCTTTTATTCTTTTTCCTATGCCATCCCTCTGGGAGACAAATAACTCACATCCCAAAATATTCTACAACTGGAAATATGTCATTGTTTATTTAAATACTCAATAATGTTTAAATTACTCTTTTGGATTTAAAAAACACTATAGATCTACCAACCTGTCAGTTATATGCCAACACCAGGTATTCAATTAACAGAGAGTCATATCGACACAGTAAAAGGCAGACATAGAGTAAGCTACATACCCTCTGGACAACATTTAACAGGTACTGACTTTTATCGTGAAGAATTCGTCTGAAATGGCATGTTAGTGAATTGAACTGACCTTTAGCAGACATACTGGAGAGTGTACAGAGCTACAGTGTTTACAAGGGATGCACTGATCCACTTTTTTTCAGTTCCGATCCGATTCCAATAAATATGTGCCGATACCAATACTGATTCCAATCTAATATATATATATATATATATATATATATATATATATATATAGATAGATAGATAGATAGATAGATAGATAGATAGATAGATAGATAGAACAATTATTATTGTTGTTGGTATAATGTGTGAGGTTACATGAGGCTGTAGTAAACCACCCAGATCCTCTTATTAAAAAGCAAAAAAAAAAAAAAAAAGAAAAAAAAATTGAATTTAAATGTATTCCAAACAAATTTATTTGAACTACTACTTAAAAAATAAATATCAACATTAGCCAAGAAACAACAACAACTGAGTATAAGTTATAGACAACAATTACCGATCGTTATTTATAAACAAGGCTTGAAATCCATGTCTATAATTCTCTTTAATGAACCTCCTGCCACTAGAGACCGCTGTAGCTTCAGTTATTGGCTGCAGCCTTCCTCTCTGACCCTTCACCAGGTGAAAACAATGAGAAGCTCGGCAGTAGCTAAGCTATCAGCATCTAGTAGGAAGACCCTGGTATGACGGTTTTCCAAAGTAGTAAATGGAAATAAAGGTGTATGTGGGCTGTCAAGGGTTAAGGTCATATGACTACTCACCCGAAGTCAAAAGAGGCCAAATATCAAAGCACGATATTCATCTGCATAGAGGAACTTTATCAGGCTAATGACACACCAACTCTTCTTTGTGTTCTCTCATCTTTAGACTAGTTTTGACTATTCTAAATATAGATTTACGTTTAATCGACTAGGTAGTTATACCGCAAAGAACGTCTTTAACTAATACTAGCTCAGTTACACACAGACTGTCTTGTGTTAGACTGCGGTGCGTTCATTGTCTCCCGCAAACTGTAGGATGGATTTGGATCGGTCACTTGGATCATTTACCCCCATGCCTAATGGTTAAAACTGATGATATTCGTCTACAGACAGCAAGAAAATGAAGAAATATCACCAGCTTGTTCCTCAAATTTAAGTCTGGGAAAAGCAAGTAAGGCTGACTGTGTGGCACAAACAACAGAGGACTCCAGCTCTTCAGTTGTTATAATTACATGAGATTACTCTCAGTGTGAATAACCTGTGCTATATTATTTTCCCTTTTATGGCAGCTGGATGGAAATTGAGACAATAGAGACTCTTGTGAAATGAAGCTTATCCACATTTGAGCACCTGCATTTGTCCTGCATTCTACGTGCTAAGTGTACACAATCTGGCAGATGGTACTGTAAACACTCTCTCCAGAATGTAAAATTTCACTCATAAAAAGGGCCCTTGATGCATAATGTTACACTTTTATAGGCTGAGCAGTATTACCTTTGCTCATGTCTGGCTGCTCTTATTCACCATGAAAATGCCGGCCCATTAGAGGCACAAGGCGCTGTATTCAGCCACCACCCATGACTTGGTGAATGGTGAGAAAGGATGAGGATCGGGGTTGTTGGGGACATCACCCTGGGCTCTTTTTCCTTCCTGCACCCTGAGGACATAGCCATTGGAAGTGGGGGGAGGAAGGGAGGGGCGGTTTCTCAGCCTTATCAGCAGGACAGCACCCAGCGCTCTAATCGCCGGGTCCCAGAGACAGCCGGAGGTAAAGGCAGAGTGGATGGCTGAGCAACATCCAAGGAGAGGAAAAAAAAGGCAGGAGGAAAGGGAGAGGGAAAAGAAGCAATGTTTATACCGCTTAGGTTACATCAAATGACAGCTGCTTTACAGTTCAGTGCATAACTGAGTAGAAATCCTCTCGGTGAGACGAGGCGGTAGTAGATTCTGTCCCCACGGCACATTGTTGGTGATGAAATATAGAGACTTTGCTGGTAGATCGCAAGTCTCTTAGCAACCAGAGCAGGTGCCATCTTGAAAGCCTCCTTAATATGAGGCAAGATGCAAAAAAAATCTTGAAAGGATAGTGATGGACTTAGTCCAGGTCAGTCCCTTGAAGTGTCATCAATCGAAAGTCATTTTGGGACTCAGCTGACTGTCCTACAATTGACCCTCACACTTTTAAATCCAATTCTCCTCTTTGAGCCCAGCTCCATCAAGACATTTTCAAGGGTTAACACAAATTTCATGCTTTGCTCTTGGCAAAATACTGATTTTTAAAGAAATATTGCAAAGATAGAGCAAAACTGAAGAAAATGTTCAAAACTACTGTATAGAATTGATTTGGATTCTTACTGTGTTTCAGCTACTCTTGATAAAGTCCCACTTCTTCATATGTCACAGAAATGCCCAGTATCCTATAGCTCGCAGTGTATTTTAGCCAAGTAGTCAATCAACTGCCTCCAGAAACAGGTTTTCTGCACAGAGATGTGCTTGGATGCAGCCATTGTCAGGATATTGATTGGCCTGTTTAGAGGTGGCTAACATACAGCTGCGTGGGCTGATCTGCTGTGTTTGATTTTCATGTCCCGAGTGATTATTGAGCTGCATAAAAATGCTCGAGACATTCCAGCCGAGCATATTAAAACTTTCTTTATAAAGAGTTTAATCTGTGTATTCATTGAAGTTTCAGTCATAGCAGAAGGCCCTTTGGTACTGGCAGAAAACAACCGAACTTGTCATTTCAGCTGTGAATTTATAAAGTTTAGCATGTATTGTGTCTGTGCTGATGTTGAGGTTTGCTCTTTTCTGTTCTAATTATCTGCTGGCTTTAACAGAAAGCTGTCGCCTATTGGTGTCTTAAACAGCATTTTGAAACCCAGTGTAAGTCCCCATATTGGAAATACCATCTCAGCCAAAGCAAAGAGGAACTGAGGCGGGGGTTAAGCATCCTACCAAACAACTGCTATTTGGGCTTTTCCATTACACTGAGCAGCTTGACTCTATTTGGTTTGACTTGGTATGGCAGCCCAGCACAGCAGGGGATTTGCTTTTCCACCAAAACCTATGAGTATGTCTAGAGCTGATGACATGGCGTTTTGAGTCGATGACATTAAATAGCTGCGCTTCAGTAAAGGCCCGAACATACTCAAACGTACTGTAAGCGCAGCAGACTCCGCGTGGAATGTCCACAGTCATCAGAGCTTCCATAGTCGAGCACACTGCCGCATAGTAGTTTCCTGTGAAATTTCTTTGAAATCCTACATTTCCCACAATCCTTTCGCATTGTTTACATTTTTATGTCATGGCGTCCTACACTGACAATGAGGAAGAGGAGCTGCTCTGCCTGCTGGCTTTGCAAAGCAATAAAATTAAGAGACAGTGGTATGTATGGCCAGTGAATGACACAAGAGTCCAGGAAGGGGAGTGTGCCATGTTGGTGAAGGACATGCGAAGTATTGACATGGCAAAAACAAGTGCGAAATGCAGTTCCGTGTCACATTTAATGCTGGTTGATGTGAAAAATACATGCCGAGCAGTGTTTTCTGTGACACCAATACGTGGAGTGGAGTCCGCGCAGTTGTAAAATTTGAGCTTTGCACGCACGGGCCTTTTGGACGTCCGCTTTGAGTCTGCACGGACCTCCATGGAGTCTGTTCCGCGTACGTTCCACCTAAGTATGTTTGGACCTTGAGGATTGTGTTGCTCTACCAGATGAAGAAGAACTGTTTGGTTTAGCTGTCCACTCACACGACATCTGTTCATGCTGTTGTCCAGTGGACAGTACTATGAAAAAATATTTGCCCCCTTTCTGGTTCCTGATTTTTTTGCATATTTCTCACACCTAAATATTTCAGATCATCAAACCAATTTTAATATCTCACAAAGACAACCCAAGTAAATACAAAATGTGGTTTCCTAAATAATGGTTTTATTTATTAGGGGAAAAAAATCCAAACCTATCTGGCCCTACGTGAAAAAGTAATTCCCCCTTGTTAAATCATGGGTTAACTGTGGTTATCACAGTACTTGGAAAGCTGAGTTAAATTTCACTGGCCCCACCCAGGCCTGATTACTGCCAGATTTGTTGAATGAAGAAATCACTTAAATAGAAGCTGTCAGACAGAGTGAAGTAGGCTACAGGATCACAGAAAGAAATGCATCAAGCCACGATCCAAAGAAATTCAAGAACAAATGAGAAATAAAGTGAAATCTATCTGTCTTGAGAAGGTTACAAAGCCATTTCCAAGGCTTTGGGACTCCAGCAAACCACGGTTGGAGCCATTATCCACAAATGGAAAAAACTAGGAACCGTGGTGAGTGTTCCCAGGAGTGGTTGGCCAGTCAAAATTACTCCAAGAGTGCAACAACGACTAATCAAGGAGGTCACCAAAGAACCCAGAACCACATTCAAAGAACTGCAGGACTCACTGGCCTCAGTTAAGGTCAGAGTTCATGACTCAACTGTAAGAAAGACAATGGGCGAAGATGGTATCCATGGGAGAGTTCCAAGACCAAAACCACTGCTGACAAAAAAGAACACAAAGGTTCGTCTCACATTTGCCAAGAAACATCTTGATGATCCCCAAGACTTTTGGAGAAATATGCTGTGGATTGACGAGACAAAAGTTGAACTTTTTGGAAGGTGTGGGGCCCATTACATCTGGAGTAGAAATAACAAAGCATTTGATAAAAAGAACATCATGCCATCAGTCAAACATGGTGGTGGTGTGATGGTCTGGGGCTGCTTTGCTGCTTCAGGACTTGAACCACTTGCTGTGATTGTTGGAACAATGAATTCTGTTGTCTACCAGAAAATCCTGAAGGCCAATGTCCGGCCATCAGTTTGTGCCTTCAAGCTCAAGCACTCTTGGGTTATGCAGCAGGACAACGACCCTAAACATACCAGCAAGTCCACCTCTGAATGTCTCAAGAAAAACAAAATTAAGGTTTTGGATTGGCCAAGTCAAAGTCTGGACTTAAATGCATTGAAATGCTGTGGTGTGACCTTAAAGGGGCAGTTCATGCTCAAAAACCCTCCAATATGGCTGAGTTAAAACAATTCTGCAAAGAGGAGAGGGCCAAAATGTGAAAGACTCATCACCAGTTCTCACAAATGCTTGATTTCAGTTGTTGCTACCAGGGGTGGCACAACCAGTTATTAAGTTCAGGGGGCAATTAATTTTTCACTCAGGGCCAGATAGGTTTGGATTTTTTTCCCTTAATAAATAAAATCATAATTATAAACTGCATCTTGTATTTCCTTGGGTTGTCTTTGTGAGATTTTAAATTAGTTTGATGATTGGAAACATTTAAGTGTGATAAAAATGCAAAAAATTCAGGAATCAGAAAGGGGGCAAATACGGCATTATATTTCAAGGTTTTGTGCAGGGGTTGCTGCTTAAACACGACTGTGAGGCGTCCCTGAATGATGACGAACCGCTGTGATGTCATTACAGCGTGCTTAGACCCTATCCTATGGCCAAACCAGTGATAAAAAGGTAAATTAGCACGGCTTAGTTTGGATCCTATGTGAGTATAACCTGACACAGCCTACCTGCAACTGTATCCTTCTTTTCTAGATATGTTGCAGACTATGCCATGGGATCCAACTAAGATGACTGTTTTTCCTCTGTTGAATTCAGTTTTTAATATCTAAAGTAATCAAAAAAGCAAATAAGTTTGAGGCTGAAGCAATAGTGTTCTCGGAGCATATTAGATGTTAGACATATGGAAAACAGAGAGCCTAAGCCAAACCATTCTTTAAAAAAAAACACTTTATTCGCAGTCCTAAAGCAGCTTTTGTGAAAGACACAACCGAAAACACACTTCTCTTGATTACGTTGTAAACTGTGAAGCCTTGCAGGTAAAGCCGCGTCCCTGCTGGCAGCATTTTTGTCAACCTTCTGCAAGTTTCCAGCACAACAAGGAAGTGCTACAGGCAGTAAATAATAGATTAATATGTTATCAAAAAGCCTTGAAGCATCTAAAACTCAGGTATGGTTGTAACCCCAGAGCTGAGCGTGATAGAGCACATAGTGTTCCATTCTCCACACTTGATTTACCGCTGTGACTGCTTTAAAAGAAAGACAATAGGATTTGTGCTATTGATAATTAGTTTTTAATGTGCCACACTCATCATGTCCAATTTCATGCCCCTTAGGCAGCTGATCACAGATTTAATCAGCACATTATTGCTTGCTATACTTAAACTGACTGCAGGGAGGGCTCTGTTTTTGTGTTTGCTGTTAGGAGTGTGAAGGGGACACAGTGTTAGCTCGTGTTTGTGTGATCGAGGAGCAAGAGAGAGGGAGGTTGTCAGCATGTGCATCCATCCCAGCAACGTCCGTCTTTGATAGACATTGAATATGTGTTCCAGGCCATTAACCAAGAGCCACGTTTGAAGATGACGCGCTTGGAAGCGTGCGGTCCTGCTGCGTGGAGGGAAGCTATTGTTATTATTGTGTTTCTGGTGAAGAGGAGAGTGTCCAGGCCTCTCTCACCTGATGAATACAGATGAAAGCATGGCTGTTATGTCTGTGGGTTTTTTCCCCTTGTTCAGAGCACTTTGGTAACACCTGGGACTTGTTAGTTTTTTGAGGTTTTTCTCCTTTTTCTCTGGAGGCTGCTGACCATTACTACCCATGTTTCAGTCAGGGGACAGGATGCTTTCAATGTACACATGTTGAAGGTCCTGTTACAATGTAGCCCATCAATATTTTTTTTACAGGTAGCATGCACTATGCAACAGAACCTCCTCTTTATGGTTCTGATCAAGACTGTGTCCATGAGCAGGGGTTTCAAACAGTTCATTTCTTCCTCAGTGCAACATAAGTGATCAAACATCTACTGTATTTTAAACTGTTATTGATATTCAAGCCCCTCTGAGCATGAGTCATTCTGAGTTTAATGATCTGACCTTATGTTTAAGACTGCAGTGAACACATTTTTTGGCATCTCAAGTGTGCAGTAGTCTTTCAGATTGCTCCTTGTTTCCCGTATTATAAATTGTTGAACAAACATGAGTAGTTTAGAAGTGAACAGAGAATTTCAAAGGCTCTGCTTCCCAAAGTGTGGCCCATGGCCCTCAGCGTATGCCTTCAGCTTTTAAGGGGGTCACAGCAAGGCAACATAAAAAAAAACAATAAATGCTGTTTTGCACTGCAAGCAAAGGGTAGCGAATTTTGCGAGAGCCCTCTGGGCTGGGCAATATGGCCTGGGGTTGGACCAAAACTGGGTTCTAGAGAGGCAAGGGAGGTTTGCCAGAGTCAGGCTAGAAGCACGCTGACACATGTGTTGCTCAGTCAAGGTCAAGCTCAACAGCTTGACACACCAATACCTCTCAAAAATGATTTTTATATCATTTTTCATAATTTTTCGAGCCAATTTCATATATGTACAACTTTTTGTATGAAATAATTTTTTGCGAACTTTATGATTATTCAGCGTATGTGCTGAATATACTGCACTGTAACTGTACTATAATTTGCCAAAACCCACACCAAACCCCAACCTCTTTGCATTGCCTGTCGGCCTTGAGCATTCAAAGCCTACATACCAAATTTCATGTCCATTGGACTATGTTGCACACTTTTGCGCTTTGGTACGGTCTGGCACAATAATGGCACACTTGCAAGGGTTTCATGATTCACATGAACCGTTTGGCGCACAGGCATAAAACTGTTATCCAAGCATTCAGAGTGAGCATTTCTTGGCCTTGGCCTTTTCATTGCTGAGGATTTGCCCAGAGACCACCAGTAGGTTTCGAGCCCTTTAGACATCCACAGCACGACCAGGGGCTTGTTGCAACCCTTCTATAGTGTTGTAGTCAAGACCACACTATCCAAAACCAAGGCCAGAGTAGACTGAGACCAAGACAAGACCAAAACTTTTGGTGGGTCGAGATCAAGACAGGCTGAGACAAAGACAAGGGCAGGACATAAAAATCAGTTTAAAAAAAAAATCATCGCAAGTTTGAACAGTAAATGAGGTCTATATCTTTAATTTAGTTTGTTTTTAAATACATTTGACAGCAAAAATAAGGTGCCTGCAACTCTGCTATCAAAGCGCCACAATGCAAAAATCTCCAGTCTTAGGAGATGTGTTTAACTACATGCCAAAAATAAATCCTTGTATGTATTTAAAAGCCACTGACAAGTCCAGAATAGTTTTAATATTTGAAAAATTAGATATTTCAGGTGAATGAGGCCTAAAGTAAGTGTTAAGTGGTATTTCTGACTAGGAAAAACGTGTTTTTTTAAGATCCAAGTTTTTCCAAGTGTCTGACACATAAGGCGCTTGCATAATTTCCAAGTAGGCATAACAATCAGAGACCTAACAGCAGCTGTTTTAAATCAAATTCTAACACTACCTAATAAGGAACAGTTCATTAATGGCGCTGAAGAATAGCACATCAATGCTGGTCTTGACTGGTCTTGATGGAAATCCAGAGTCTGGTAAGTTCAAGCAAGACTGAGTAAAAACGTTCTTGATTCCGAGATGGGACCAAGACATTAAAAACGTGGTCTCAAGACTGTTCTCAGATACTACAACAGTACCCTACTACCTGCCCAGGCAGTACCCTAGCCTCTGCTGACCTGACACCTCCACCCCTTACTGTGCCCTATTGGGTGGACTTTGCTGTTTTTTTCAACAGATTATTTCCCCATGCCCCTGGTAATGTGCAAGGGCATCCAGAACATGACCTGGGTTCTGGTGATACTCCTTCCTGCCCGTCAACAGTGTTGACTGCCCACTTCTTTTAATCATCATGGACTTAAGACCAGTAAACCTTCAGTTAAAATATGTCTTATTATATTATATTGTTATATTAAGTACAATCATGTAAAAAAAAACTTATAAACTGTTTATAAAATTGACTTTAGGTAAGAAAATCATGCCAAGAGCCATGTTTTTGTGCGGGTCTTGGGGGGCTCAGCTTCTCTGCGAGACAAGTAGAGGGGCTTCAAGGAAAAATGGTTGAGAACCACTGCATTTGCACATTTATGGTGCAAATGCAGAGATTGCTGTGGAATATGCAGTTTTAGTTCAAAAAAAGATTGGCAAGTATGGAATACTGATATTGTAAAATTTCTCAACTTTCCTTGTACAAGATGTGCACTACACAGATTACCACAGGCCCAGTTTGTCATTGAATTTTCCACTATTTGGGAGCTTGATTGAAATTTTTGTCAACAGATATTCATTTGAAATTAATTAGAAAGAGATGTATTTATTTGCTGTTATTAAAAATGAATATTTGCTTGTGTTTGCTTTTGAATTCTTGGATCTTTGCTTCATTTTTGTTGCTGTAGTTTTCCTAACTCTAATCTCTACCATTGTCATGCTCTGCTGCTGCTTTTTGTGTGCCTGACTTGAACTTCTCAAGTCTGTCCTGACCACTGCCCACCACCAGCAGGCTATAACAAGTTTTCCAGCGAGAAAGTGAGAGTAGGGGAGGAGGAGGAAGAAGCCGAAATTCAGACGACTGGAGCCAGAAGCAGTAGAGCTGTGTTTATCTTGAACCACTCAGCTCCCTGGCTGTGAGTCAAACGTAGAGAGAGACATCGGGCGGCAGTGGAGGCCTTCATTAAATGCAGCTCAGGCTCTGGTGAAACCCTGGTTAATGTCCCTATCATCTCTGGAGTGGTCCAACGTCTAGCTCTCTGTCCAAATGACTCATGTTTAATGCATCTCTGCAGTCCTTGTCATTTAACCTCACCTCTGGAGGTTGTAGGTCGGGGGTTTGGATAGCGTAGACTCCCACTAAAACCCATGAGGGGCAAAGTTATTCTTCACCCGCTCTCCATTTACTTAACATGGGCAGAGCTTCTCCGCGTCTCGCCTATTGCTGCGTAATCTCCCAAAAGCAAACCCCCCCATCACCCCATCACACTGCCTGAACCTGAGCTCGAGGGTGGTCTGGGTTGGACTATGCAGCTCTCTGAGGCACTTTGTTACTCAGCTTCCTGTCTGCCACAGCTGAATGCTAAAGAAGGGGACCAATGATGCCACGTGGAGAGACTTTATGATTTAGCTGTTTACTCTTAAAGCTGCTTACTCCACTTATACAAACCAAAATTCACAGTAATCTTCTTACATTTAGATTTACAAAGCAGAGATGCACTTTGCATGGACTATTGTCCCAAACACTCAGAAATCACCTGCAAATCAAGTATTAGGGCTGCAAACATTAATGCATTAATCAACATTAATTATGGTCCAGAATTAGTGCATCCATTCTTTCTTAATGGCATTAATTGCATGCTTTTGTGTCCCTGTGGTTCAGCCACTGCAGGCAGAGTGATGCAAAATAAGTCCACCACTGCTCCTTAATGTCTCATTTAACTTTAAAAACTCACAGACAGCCCAGTGGACAGGTCAGAAGTCATTTAAACCTTTTAACCATCTCCTTTTTACTTTTAAATCCATACTAAGTTCCTTTTCTGGAGTTCAGTTAATGATAAAATCTTTGATATACCCAAAGTTCTTTATTTTCTCTTACAATAAAAGCAGGTTTATATTCACAGTGGACCAAAAGCAGTTTTTAGGCAAAATAGGGCAGTTTCAAAATTTGACAGGATATGTGATTAGCTATAAAAATTCTGAGATTAACTGTGAGTAAAATTTGTCATCATTTGGCCACCCAAAGAAGAATTGATGTAGTCTTTTAAGTCACTAAAGTTTCTGTAATCATTAACCGTGATAGGGGGTTCATTTTTTTCTGGTTTAGCATCAATATTTATGACACAGCTTTTTCAGTCAATCCATGGTAAATGGATTTATTGTTGATAGCCAAAAGAAGAATTATATTAGAGTTTTAAGTCACTAGAAATGTCAGTATTACTTTATTTTTATTGACGATATGATGGTAACATGGTAAATGGACTTGCCCATTCACATCTCATTCACACATTGATGAAAGAGGATGGTGTATTTGTTTAAATTCAAATTCAAAAAACTTTATTTGTCCCCGGGGGGCGTTTAAAGGCGCATAGAGCAGCAAGTGAACAGTAAGCACTGTAACAACTGTGAACAAAGGACGACAAAACAGTCAGCACAGAATTCAGTCAGTAATTGCACATAAACAATTAGGCTAATATTTAAAATGCTGAATAAAGTAATAAAAATACGAACTACTGAAATACTAAAAATTCTCAGTACTGAGGACCAGCATAATTTGTGCAAACTGGCATGAGGTAAAGTGCATTACTTATTAGCAAGTGCAAGTAAGCCTGAGGTAGGTATATTACAGGTGCAAATGGCATTCAGACATCTGTAAAAAGGCAGTGAGGAGTGCATTATGGATGTTTTGAAGTGAGGAGCAGCACAGCTTTGGGCACAAAGTTGGCCTTTCTCCTCTGAGTTCTGCAGGCAGGGCAGCGAAGCTGGGAGCCACTCAAACTTTGGGAACAGAGCGTGTGAGGGGTCTTGAACAATGCGGCCTGCTAGCCTGCGTGTGAGATGTTCATGGACAGTTAACAGAGATCTGAGAGGTGTCCCAATTATTTTAGAGCAGACAGTCACAGTTTTTATTGTGCAGTGTGGAAGTGCATTTATTGAAATGACAAATACAACAATGCTCAAAATTAACCCCTGAATATCACACTGAGTCCACCAAGTTTTGTAAGTGGCCTCTGCTGGCATTGCACACCTGTGTTGGCCTTTAGGATTGAAATAGTTGTTCTGTGCTTCCCAAAGTGTGGTCCAGGCCCACTGGTAGACCCCAGAGGTACTTTAATTGTGCCACCAGAGGTAATTTAGAATAAATGAAAATCAGAGAAATAAAAAAAGATAATAATAATACTAACAATAATGTTTTAAATGAGCATGACATTATTAATTAGATGTTATCATTTAAGTAATTAAAGCAACAGAACATAATCCGAGTTTTTTTTATACCTTTTTATAATTTATTTTGTCTGAAGTGTACAATCAGTAATAATAAAAATAATAACTTTATTTGTATAGCACCTTTAAAACAGAGGTTTACAAAGTGCTTTTACAATAAGAAGAATCACAATTACAAAGCATCAAACATGAACAGTAAAACATCACAAGAAAGACAAAACCCCAACAACAGAAGAATCCACGAAAAACTCAGCCAGCAATTAATAAGCGATTAATAAGTCAACATACGAAAATTAAAATTCTAGACAGTTACAATCATAATCATAATAATGATAATAGTCTGGTAAAACTGATATAGCTGCAAAAGGAGGGGGGACACAATTAAAGCAATAAAAACAATAAAAACAGAGGGAGGCTCTAAAACCAAGTAGGAGAAGTGAAAATATCGCATAAGAATCAATAAGCATAAAATACAAATCCAAGAAGAGCAGACATAGAGGCTTTCAGGACAGATTTGACAGAGAAATGGCTCTAAGAGAGAAAAGTGATAAAAAAGATGAGACAGTAAAAGACAGTCGACGGCATCACGTAAAAGCAAGTCTATAAAAATGAGTTTTAAGAAGTGATTTAAAAGTGTCACAGTTTAACTGGTGTTATACTAACTTGTGACATTTGTGCTACTTCTGAAGAGCTTTTTTGGGCCACAAAGAACATTAACAGATATATATATTTGAAAAGAAAATGTAATTGACTTTGCATGTGTCTGATTAAAACAAAATAAATTGCAGTGGCTCTTTAATTAAGCAATTTAGATACATCTGAATGCAATGGGATTGCATCGAAATTCTCTGCTTATGAAATAAAACAACAAGGTTAATATGTAAGTCTCATGTTATGGTTTATAAGAGGGTTCTGGTGGGCCCTAGAGGATTTTTAGGCTTTAAACTGGGCAGCAGCATACTGACATTTGGGGATGGCTGTTGAGTATTGATAAGAGCTGCTGATGCTGGCCCTGCCTGTTTCTGTGTGAGAACACTCCATCAAAATAAACTATGGTAAAAGAGAATGTTGGGGTCTTTTAAAGCTTAGAATATAAAATCCTCACATTTTAACAATTATTAAGAGCCCAAACTGAGTATAAGTGTCTGTTCGGTCTCTTTTTGTCAGACTGGACAATCTTGTGACTGGAGATGTCACAAACTGACATCACATACCACATACTTTAACAATGTTAAATGAACTGGAGCTTAACTTTTAAAATGATGTTATTATGTTAGCAAATGCAGACCACAGCTGCTGTTAGAGAGTGATCGCTGCTTAGAAGTCAGTAAGATCATGGCCCCGGTTCCACATTTGACCACTTGACTCCTCTCTAGTTTGCTTCCAACACCACTGAAAAGACTTCTCTTACACTCCTTTGTGATTTGAGGATGGAAAACAGATTGTAAATTGGGGTTTAAAGATTGTTTTAAGCACAAACACAATGTATTAAAATTGTTTTCTAATTGACCTCTATTCAATCTCAGGGCTTGTTGAGACCAGGAAGTGGCATTGGATTGCTCTCATCAGTTGCAAGTTACTAATTGTTAAAAACCTTAAATGAGTGCTTCCTACTCTGCTTGTGACTCAGACGGCTCAGACACTGTTTAGGGCTGCACTATGCTGATTGTCATATTGTCATTCCTGCCATTATAATAAACAAAGCCATGTGGATGTCAATCAAGCTGTGATCTGCATGCCTACACAGTCTTCAGAAATGCTCTATACAGCAGCATTTGTTCCGAAGGCTTTCCCACAGTTATGTAAGATTTATTTGTAGTCAGATTTTACTGGATGCTTAATGAGACTCTGCACTTTGAAATCATATTCATACACTTTTACTTTTTCCAGAGACTTAACAGCTTTGCTGAAAGTTTTTCAGGTGACGCTAAAGGCTGTCAAACTCCATCAAACTTAATATTTTGTTAGAGCTGCCAGAGATTTGCTGAGATTGTATTCAGATTGCATGAAATTGAATTTGTCATGCTCATTAAACACTAAACAGGTTTAAAATGAATGCAGCAGCTTGGAAATGAATGTAAATTTCTATTTACGACGTGGTTGGACAACACATTATGCGACTCTTTGAAGCCTTTAAGCTGGCAGAGATACATGTCCAAGGATTTGGGGAAAGCAAATCAGCATTGATTAAACAAGATGTATTTTTACCACGTATGGTGCTGTGTTTGTACAAGGGCTCATATTGTGCTCTTTGTTTCACTTGATCTTCACGCTGCTTTCTCCTCAGATTCTCCCTTCTTATGCAGAGACTGCCTCCCTCACACTCCTCTTCTCCTTACTCACGTACTCCCACTCCATCCCTGTCTCTCTTTTAGCGCTGGATAATGGTAATTAGAATATCACCATGATTGAAATTTGGCAAAAGTTGAAGAGGAAATAGGTTTACTAATCAAAAGCTGCCTCGTCGCTGGAATCCTGATGCTCACTTGGCTGGAAAATCTTCTTCTATGATGGGGGGCCTAAATAGATGCCAAGTGTTTACTGTGGGCCAATGCGGCTCGTTCCCGCCAATGATGGATTTTATGCAGATGTCCCAGTCAACACATTGTAGGCAGTTTCCTCTTAATTAATTGAGTTTTGCTGTTATTTTGTTTATTGTCTCTAGCAATGACCATATACAGCATGCATGAGTTGATCTGTTGACGTATGGCCATGCAGTATTTGTTCCTTAATGATGTCTTCCAGTTTTCTTTCTCTTATAGTTATTCTAAATCAGTTAAAGCTATCATATGGGGCCTTTTAACATTAGAATAGCAGATGTCAACTATATTCTAACTAAATACATTCATCATTAATGACTTTCTAATAAAAATGGTTTGTTGTTCTCAGCTCTGAGGTCACACTGACCCATGTTAGTTTTGGCTATAATAATTTTGTCTTTAGAATCAAACGTTTTTTAGTTATAGTCACATTTTAGTCAATTCTACGCTTGAAAGTTTTATTGTGGTTGCAATCCACAAAAGCATAAAAATATTTTAGTCCATTTTTTGTCTGTAAAATATCCTTATATCTTATGTATTATTTTTAGTCAATTTATTTTCTTCATACCAACTTAAGCAGCCAAATTGTAAATCAATGTAAATGCACAATGCTTAGACTTGTTAGCCCTCTGGAGTCTAAGGGCGCTCTTGTGCTTCCAAATCGCATGACCGATGTAAGATGCAGCGGCGCCATTTCAACTTGTATTGAAAGTGTCTAGGGCTGTTAAAATTGACGCGTTAGTCCATCATCATGATTAATCTGATTAAAAATTTGAATGCAATTAACCCATCTACAATGCAGAATGACTCAAAATCCCTGAAACGTCTCTGGCAACGTAGGGTTTGTATAACTGGAGTAAGCAGCTTTAAGAGTAAACAGCGAGTTAGGGTTACCGTTGAGCATGCCTCATGCACATATGGGCCGTTGATCCAGTAGTGACCAACCAACTCGATATGGAAGAAGCTAAACAGCTCATTGGCTCTCTCGATGGAATATTTGAGTACAAAAAAAAACAAGACGGAATAGTCGACCGACAAAAAATATTATGCACAGTCTGCAGGAAGGAGTTTTCTTTTCACCAAAGCACTTCCAGCTTAAAATACCACACTAACATGAATCACACGTTTGTCAGGGATTCTGCTAGCACTTTGGCTAACGCATCACCAAGCTTGCGACAAACCACCCTCATGGAAAGTCGGGGTCTCAGTACGATTAATATAGATTAAAAATGAATGATATTTAATCATGATTAATCAAAATTAATTCACAGCAACCCTGTGATTGATGCAACACTTTTCCCTGAATTTGCTGAAAATTGATACCAAAAAAGGCAAGATGAACCATTTTTAAGATGATAAAAAGAGGTCAAATCAAAATAGTAGTCAAAAGCAGCCAATTATGCCCTTGACCCCAGAAAGTGAAAACTCTATCAATACTTAAATTAATTTAAAGTACACTAATTTAAAAAATACTGATTGCCTTATATGCACAATAGGGAAATACCATGGATTTTGATGCCCAACAGTCCAGAACTTACATTGTTTTAGTCTTGATTTAATCTTGTTGATGAAACTAAATAAGGATGTTTCAAGGTGTCTATTTCCCAATTTCAGCCCAATTAAAACCCTTTTAACCAACCAGTCTAAAGAGGAGAAAATGCTTAAAGAACAGTCTGTAACTGTAACTGCATGCCCAGATGGCCATCGGGGTGGTTGAATCATCCTCTATATTCGTTTTGCTTCTGAAGTCACATTTGATCATGAGAGTTTGTGTGAGATCTCATCTGTGTTTTTTCTTCACTGCCAAATTGTTACTACAGCTGGGAGGTGTGGGGTCACATGGTCTGGTGGAGTTTTCTAGCGGGTTTGATTGGAGGATTATGAGTTGAAAATCATCCGAAGCTCTTATGTCTGTGGTCTCCCACATTTGAAGAGTTTTGTCTGACCTTCAGACTTACTTTAATGAAATAATCAAATGAACAATCAAACCTGCAGATTTGACTGGTGATCCATGCTACAAACAGAAGCATTGGTATGAACACTGCAGGAATGTAAGGCAAAGGAGGGGGTTGATTGTTCTGGTGAGAGAGACTGGTGGATGTTTTTTATACTTCCTTTGAATTGGAGCCGCAGGTAGCAGCCCGTTAGCTTGTCTTTGCAAAAACAACGGAATAATCTAAAGAGAACAGTGATTCTGGTTCTGTCTTAAATCAAAAGGCAGATAATAGAGCATCTTCACAGATGAACCTGTCATTTGAAATAGTTTACTTTGCACAAAAATCCACTTGTAAAGCAACAGGTGGTGGTTGCTTGGTTAGAGTTAGGCTCATGTTCTGGGCTGTTTGTATTCTGGGTACAGCGACTTCCTTCACTCTTTGCTGTTTCCTATCTATTCAAATACGTGTGAATACAGAGTAAACATTCATTAACCTGTGTTATGTCTGTTGCTTTTCTGTCAAATGCTGCATTAGAAGTGATAGCTGTGTCATAATTATTGTGTCTTGTGATGCATTTTTGGTCTAAGTACTGTCTGAATGCTGTCTCTGTTATTGTAATTCTGTGGATATGAAAATATCCAAATATAGATGAAAGATTTCAGCTCCTCAGAAGTTTCAAACCACAACATCTTGGTATTAACCTCAAAACATGCAGATCAAAGCCTTTTTGTAGCCGGCTGAATTTGCATTTTGAGTTCAAACTTTTCCTTAACTTTGCAGCCCTGTTTCTGTGATCAGCTGTGTTCTTTTGATTTTCTTCTGCAGAGGGGACCAGCATGGTGACTTTTCTTTGCATTTTTACCTGCCTTCTCCTGTACCTTACACGCATGTTCCTCTATGCGCACGCAGACGGGGGCCTTTAATTTGAAATGGGGCTTTGAACGCTAACCTCCCTTTCTGTTTTTTTTTTCTCCTCCCTTCTTTCCTCCCCACCTGTCCTCCTCCCCCCTCGCACACAGGAGCTGCACAGTACCCAGGTAAGCCTTCCCCATGTTCCTCCGCTTCTCCTCACTTCATCCTATCACCATTTTCCAGCGTCTCTCCTTTTTCAGACATGCTTCCTCTCAGAGTTTATAGTGTTTGTGTATCGGAACGTGCAATCTGCAGTCTTTCTCCATTTCAGTTTCTCTCATTCTCCCATATGTCGAGCTTCTATCTAGCATTCTTGCATTCTCCACAGACCATTTCTTCCAAATCTCATGCAGCTGCCGTTGCTGCTGACTGATGCATCTTCAGTGTTGTGAATTGTGCTAGTTGTAGCATCCCAGTGTGCTCTGCAGTTCACCAGATAGTGCTGAGATCAAACTCAATGATCCGAAGAATTTTCACTCTAAAACAAAGATGCATTTTTCCGACATAAGAACTTTTTAAAAGGATTGCTTTGTTTGTATTTACACATTTTTATGGGTTTAGGTGTTATTCAGGAGCACATTTAGACTGCTAGCTTTGACTACATTCATGTATCTAACCTGCTTCTACTAATGCATCTGTTTATTTCATCAATTACACCATTCCTATTTGACATATGTCTGTTTTCTTGTCCTACCTTCATCATTTTTGTCATCATCTTCGAGAGAAAATGTCTTTCAAATCAAGATTTAAATGTTTTTCAAGTATTGTGGTTGTCATTTCAACATCCATACCTCCATTAGCAACATGGCTTATCCCCTTGGGGCCAAAGGGGCTGGAGCCAATCCCAGCTCTCATTGGGTGAGAGACTGACCTGGTCGCCAGTCAATAACAGGGGTATACAGACACACAAGCAGTTCACACTTACATCAGTGTGTAATTTAGAGTCACCATTTCATCTAATGAGCACATCTTTCGACTGTGGGAGGAAGCCAAAGTACGTTGAGAAACATGCATGCAGAGGTCATGCAAACTCAACACAAAAAAGCCTGGGACTCAAACCAGGAACCTTCTTATTGTATAGTATTAGTGCTAACCTCCGTGCAGCCTCATTTTGAACATACTAAGCTGAATTTGTTCAGGATTGCAGGAGGATCTGATCCCAGCTGTCTTTGGGTGAGAGGCAGGGTATAACCTTGACTGGACACCGGTTAATCACAGGGCTGGCATACAGAAACAAACAAACATTCATGATCACAGTCACATCTGCGGGCAATTTAGAGTCACAAGCATGTCTTTGAATTGAAGGAGAAAGCAAGAGTACCTAGTGAGAACCCACACTTGCACAAGGAGAACATGCAAACTCATAGAAAGGTCTCAGGGATTCAAGCCAGTGAACCTTCGGTGACAGTGATAACCACTGTTCCACCGTGCAGTCCAGAAGGGTAACAGAACAAAAAAAATTACAGCAATATGTAAAAGTGTAGCTTCTGCAGGCCAGTGGCCTTAACATCCCACCTGATGGCCCTGGAGCGGCTGGTCCTTGCCCACCAGCACCCGTAGGTGAGCTCATCCAAGGACCCGCCACGGTTTGCAGCTTTAGAGTGGACAATGCCATCATCATCCTCTTTTATCGAGCTCTGTCTCACCTGGAGTCACCTTGGAGTTTTGTTCGGGTTCTGTTCCTGCACCTCATCAGTGCTTTCAACACCATCAGGCTGACGCTCCTGAGGAACAAGCTGAGGCTTCCCAGAGTGGACCAACACCTCACATGCTGGATTGTGGACTACCTTACCAACCGCCTACAGTTTGTGAGGACCCGGCACTGTGTGTAGGAGACTGTTCTCTGCAATGTAGGGGACCCCCAGGGAACAGTGCTGTTTCTGTTCCTCTTCACCCTCTATACTGCTGACTTTCCCACCTGTTGCCAACATGCAGAACTTCTCTGACAACTCTGCCATTGTTGGCCCCATCGCAGGTGGGGACAATAGGTCCCCACCTGCGATGGTGAGGAGGAGGAGGAACCAAGGAGCTGGTTATGGACTACTATCAGCCATTGCCTCATCTTGAGGCATTTACATATCAGATACACTTAAGTCCCTGAGGGAATATTCCGAGTTTTCCCTCTGTTATTGATTATCATATACACACTTCAGTCAGGGTTACACGTACATGCACAAATAGGATTCTATTGACATGCACTGATAGAGAGAATGAGGGTGCTGCAGATGACAAAGCGCCCAATCAGTTGGGAGATTGTTGTCTGGATCAATGCTGTCTTAGCAGCACTTGGAAAGTGAAGTTGCACCTCCAAACAATTTCCATATTTCAGTCAATACAAGGACTTGAATTGGCAACCCCTCTGTTCACAACAAGTCTTAACATTCTGGTCTATCTCTGCTCTTGTAGTTACGACTTTTTCAATGCTAAAAAATTAAAACACAACTTATAACATTTTTGGCCCGGTCAAGGTGGGCCTCCATCTATCTTTAACATAAAAATCACCTGCTGTAAATCAGCCTAGCTTCCTCCACTCCTCTCCTCCCCTGTCTCTCCTCTCCCCAGCCTTTTAATCCAATTAGCAGAGCCGGTGACAGTTATTTATATGTACATGAATTAGAATTGAGCAGTAAGAGATCCTCCCTTGGGGCTGATTGGACGGAGCCCAGTCCTTCACAGGTCTGTTCTCGGTCACAAACTTATGCTGCTGCCACCGAGCAGCGGTGCTCCCGGCAGCTGACTGCCAACAAAGCGGCAACAAAAACTCACACTGCCAATAACAATCATCATCTCATCTTAATGCAGCGTGGAACCAGTGCAGACAATTATTGAATAAATATACTTACTTGGAGTTATCATTCCCAGAATTGCCGATATTTCAGACAGATTTGATTCAAACTGTGACGCTCTTATAAGCTGTAGTCTCAGGGTTCAGGTTCATCCCATATCTACTGCATTAGACAGAAATAGCAGATATGCCAAATGAGAGTATAAGCTGCCAAATGCAGCTCTTTTACCTTTTTGAAATGTGTGCCAATGAAAGCAGCGCTTCAGAGGGTCAGAAAAGCCATGTCGCAGCATTGGCAGCCTAAGCCTATAAAGGTTTGAATTATAATATTTGTGAACTATGCTTTTAAGAGAGTTTTAAAGTTGGATTCATTATTGATGCCATTTTTGGTCCAGACTGGCAGCATTAATGTTTAGCTCTCTGCATTTAAAGTTGATTATAAGGCATTTTAAGGATTTGATAAAAGCTACACAGAGCATATTTTGGCTTAGTTAAATAAAATCAAGCAGAGGATTGCATTAGCTTTTCATTAATCTTAATTATTCTGACTCTGGAGTCCTACTGGTAAATGACTTCTTAAGAAAGCAATAAATTAAAAAGAAATTAAAAGAAACAAAAACAACAATGGGAATGTGAAGAAAAGACCAGCCTCAAAATCATATGATGAGCTCTGGACCTCCATTTATGGCATCAAATAAATATGCCCTTCTAGTTATTAATGGAAAACAGTCAGAAATGAAAGAGAGTGCCTCAGTGAAACATTAGCCACCACAATCCCTTCCTGCAACAAAACAATGAGATTCTAAAGAATCTCCTGCAGGGATTAAGCAGTATTTTTCCAACAGAAATACCTGCAACTGGAGCTATGTTGTGCTGTAGGAGATTGCTTTTTAACAAGTCGCACAGGCAAGAATCCCACAGGCAAGCCTGGATTAGCAAGTCCCTGACATGCTTGAGACTAAAATATAAATATATGGATCAGGAAATTAACAGACAAAAGGGCTGCTAATTAAAAAAATGCTCAGGGGGTCAATTGGAAAATTGTGCGTGGAACCACCTACCGAGTTAATCTGGCCATGCCTGGAGGTGTTCAGTTGGCTTTAGATTTAGTGGCTCTGGAGGCCATAGCATAAGGTTCTCTACATTTTCATGCATCATCAGCCCACTCAGTGAGCCCCCGTCCTCTGCGTGGAAGTATAGTGTACATTTGCCGTGTTTCCTCTGCTCATTTATTCCAGTTTTTACTCTCAATTTTGGCCTGTTTGTACTTTTCCTCTGTGTGACTCAAACTTATGTAACATAAACAGTGAAGATAGCAAGGTTAACAAATGCATTTCTATACCCTACAAGGTTTTTCATTTTTTTGGCCTGACATCATAGACTGATACACAGTGTTAAAACTATGTATGGGGTCAAGAAAGAAATCAATAAACCAAAACACATAATCAGAGCCTGGAGACTCTAAATGTTTAGTGAGAGAAGAAATGCAGAAAATGTACTTTATGGCACCTTGAATAAAGGTAGTCAGAAGGGTAAACTAAAAAACGTTAGGGATGCACTGTGGCACTTCCGGGAATCGCGCTCCCTGGTAAGGTCGTGCCATTTTTCTCTGGTTTTCTAGGGTGTGTGTCTTTCACGCAGGGGAGCGTGCAGGTATGGGTGCCAGTCATCCCCCGCCCTTAGAAAAACTGCACTAGCAGGCTTTAATTTATTTGTTGCTCAGTTCATTTTGTGGAGTTCGGGAAAGTGTCTGGTCCAGAGATTGTTAGGGCAGTGGGAAAGCCTAAAAAAATCCTCCTGGTCACTTTCCTCATTAAAGATGCTCCAGATGTGCTGCTTCTCCTGCTCATTTTCCCGTCCAGAGTTTTAAAGGGCATCAGGAAAGGCTGAAAAGTCCTCCTGGTCACTTTCCTCATTAAAAATGTCCCAGATGCACTCCTTCTCCTGCGCATCCAACTCCTTTGCTGTGGGATAGCAAGACTTTAATCATGCAACATGCACCACCTTCCTGTCCTCTCCACTGTCCTCCAGCACAATCTCATAATTCACAGGCCCTACCTGAGCCACAACACGGTTGGGACCAAGCCACTTTGGGGCAAGTTTTGCACTAAATGCTTTTATCAGCTTTGGACAATGGATGTGAGCGGAGCCAGACTCTGTCCTTCTTTTGAAACGACCATGCCTGCAGTCTGAAAACCCTGACTTTTTAACATGCATGCCAAAATAAAAAGCAAGCCGTCACGCAACCCTCACATAACCACCATGCACTCAGTCTGAAAAACGCCCTTAAAATATGGTAGCAGTAGTTAATAGTAATAGAAATGGGTGTTTGGTAGAAGTAGTTGACGCTGTAGTTATAGAATGAGACTCATATCAGTACTAACAGTGGTGTCAGTAGTAGTAGAGTATTGGTAGTAGAAGAAAAATACAAAAAAACAGAAGCAGAGCACCGGTGGTAACAACCGGACTTTTCTGACTGGTTGTGAACTTGATGTTTTAAGAACCGCTGTTTCCTTTCCTCACTGGAGCAAACTGGAGCTAAAAGTGTGGGATTTTGGAGAGAACATTTCTTGTAGTCAAAGGTCACAGTGCTTCTTTAGCTGACCTGCCACTACAGACATGACTTGTGCTCTGCTGCGTGGGTGACTCATGTGTTTGTTCCGTATGCCAATCAATAGAATGGAAGACATGGAGGTGGGATGAGGGACGCAGCAGTTAAACACACCGAGTCTTATCCATGTGTGCACAGAGAGAGGCTCTTTAAACACACACAAACACACATTTATGTCTGTGCACAACCACACAGTACAGCCCAGATTAATGACTAAATCAATCACACGCAGACGCTGTTTGCTTGTCATCCTGTGTGCTTTTCTTTTATAACACCGGTTCAATTTCCCAGGCTACTGAAGCTCTATCAGCGTTTCCTCCGAATATGTATTCAGCAAGGTCATCTCTCACTGCACCCAGAACATTTCCCCACCACAGGATGTGTCTCTGCTATTGCATTGTCAATAGTCCCAAGTCCAAAGCATTGCAATCTGCATTTGTCGATACGTGAGCTGCTTAGAGCAACTGTGTGAGCTGAAGATGCAGCTCGTTCATTAAAGAGACCTTGTTTTGACTCCTGGCGACTCAAAGGTTCATTCAGGTAATAACTGGAGGGATTCTGAAGGAGAGAGATAGATACTAAGGCACGCAGGCTCACAAAGAAGGCAGATTGCCACAAATGCATCATTTAAAGACTATCTTATATCTTTGTTATAAAATGTAGAGAAGATAAAAAACTGAAGAAGTGCAGAACTTCATGCTATAAAATATAGATTAATGCTGACAGTACAGAGGAGGCGGAGAGGTTGAACTCCATGCTCTCGTCTGTAGTGAAGGGATGTAAAGAGCTCAGCTGAGGAGATCTCACGTGGGCAGCTCCATCTGTTCACAATGAACAACAAACACAAAGTTAAAGCACATTATGAAGGCCCAAAAGGGCACTGGCTATTGTTTAAACCTTCTGTTGGCTTGTTTTCTTTTTTATAAATCTAATTTGAAATAGAAAAAAGTATGTTCATTTCAATTTGGAATATATAGCATTTAAAGTGTAAAACTATCAAGACTTGATTCTGCTGAAAAGGGTGAAGAATATTTGGTAACAGTTTATTTCAGTGGGCCATCATTACCTAATGATCACAAAATAATTTTAGAGTACTTACATAGTAATTTCATAATAACACATATAATTGTCTAGTAATTTCTAAAAAATAAAGTGGTCATCACCTGGTAATAACTTACCAAGTAATAACTTTGAAATATTATACGTTTAAGGAACTATTTACCCCGTACTAATGTATCAGTTATCATTCAATTCCTCTTAATTTTAGTCAGTATTTTCAAAAAAAAAAAAAAAAAATCTTAGAAACAAGCTCTTACTTATTTTAGGACATTTCTAAATGCCTTTATTCATGATTTCTTTAAAATGATCATATTTCATAAGTAGTTTTTGGGAGAATTAAAGTGAGTTTTTCCTCCATATAATTTTTAGGTAGTTTCTTAATGCCTGCTTTCAAAATTTTTAGGTAATTCAAAATATATTCCTTCACAATTCACAAGCAACTGACATGAAAACACTATCATCTTATTTTGAAGACATTATTTGGTTAAATACCATATAAGTACCAGAGGACTGCCACAGGGTTAGACTTTACATGAAATACTACCTTAGTACTAGAGAACTGCCACAATATTATGAGGGTTAGGCTTAGGCTTAGGCCTAGAGGGTTAGGGTAAAATCCCACCTATTTACCAGAGAACTGCCACAATATTATGGGGGTTAGGGATCGGCTTAGGCCTAAAGGGTTAGGGTAAAATACCACCTAATTACCAGAGAACTGCCACAATATTATGAGGGTTAGGGATAGACTGAGAGGTTCAAGGGTTTGGTTGAAATTACCAGATTACTGCCACAACATTACAAGGCTTATGGTGAGGCTGAGAGGGATGGGGGTTAGGTGGAAATACAACTTAACTACCAGAGAACTGCCAAAATATTATGAGGGTTAGGGATAGGCTGGGAGGTTTAGGGGTTAGGTTGAAATT
Source organism: Cheilinus undulatus (assembly GCF_018320785.1). Lineage (NCBI taxonomy): Eukaryota > Metazoa > Chordata > Actinopteri > Labriformes > Labridae > Cheilinus > Cheilinus undulatus. Next base: position 41,816,081 of record NC_054876.1, on the reverse strand, counting down.
CCACCTAATTACCAGATTACTGCCACAACATATTGAGGGTTATGGTGAAGCTGAGAGGTTTAGGGTTAGGCTTAAAGGCTTAGGGGTAAGGGTAAAATACCACCTAACTACTAGTATCTGCCACTGCCACAGTATTAGGAGGTCTAGGGTTAGGCTGACAGTTTTAGGGGTTAGGTTGAAATACCACCTAATTACCAGATTACTGCCTCAGTATTACAAGGCTTATGGTGAGGCTGTGAGGGTTAGGGGATAGGGTAAAATGCCACCTAATTACCAGAGAACTGCCGCAATATTACGAGGGTTAGGGTGAGGCTGACAGGGTAAGGGGTTAGGTGAAAATACCACCTTACTACCAGAGAGTTACCACAATATTCTGAGGGTTAGGGTTTATGATAGAGTACCACCTAGTTACCAGAGAATTGCCACAATATCACAAAGAATAACTTCTTAATCAATACATTATTACTAGGTAAATAATTCCTTGGTTTTACTGGATTATGAATTATTGCTGGTGACATTATTACCAGGCTATTACAACATTACTCCTGAGAAATTATGAGATAACTATACTTAATACCAGAAAAAAACTAGATCATCTAAAATTACTATGTGCTTTCTACCACAATCCACTAAAATAAAGGGTTAATGAATATTGTACTGAGATTGTTTTAATTGAATGTTTATATAATTACTGCACAAGGCCATATGAGTGTTTCTCTTAACAGCTGTGTTATTGGGGACATTTCACTGTGATGGATTACTCCAAATTTAAGATAAGACGGCTGTGGTATAATTCAAGTGAACAGCCCTTTATATAGATGTCCATATTATGTCACCAATAGAAGTATATGTCCGAGTTTTATTGTTCTAATGACTGTTTCAGACTGGGAGTGTGGCAGCTGTGCAACAGCTGTGTTACAGCTAAATTCATATTTCGGTGTGTACGTTAACAAGTCGAGGTTTTACAGCGTGAGTGCTGAATGTACACTATTCGAGTTCAAGTTGATCATAACAGTTTTAATTAAAGATCATGATAATGGATTGTTTACGACACATTAAACTGAAGCACCACACTGCTGCTGCTGGCAAAGCTTAACTACCTCCACCCCAGCCTCCTCCTTTATAGCATCAAGCTTGATGCATCCTCATTTCCAGATTCATGCCATTATGTATCAACTTGCTTTTGGCTGAGAATTTCATAGTGCACATCTGGCTTTATAATTTTATTATTATATTTTAATTTTATGTATTGTGAGGTTTTGTTTTATCCCCAAGAGCAGCTTATTTTTCTTAAAACATACAAGACCCCTTTAAAATAAAATAAATTATTTAAAGATTTGTTTTGCAGCAACATAAACTGTTCAAGTTTTGATCAGTTAAAAAAAAAGATTTTTTTGTTTTGTTTCATTGGATGGACACAAATTTCTCAGTTATTAAGATTACTGTCTGGTTTCAGATTTTTGGACTCAGACTTATATCAGAAATGCAGAAACCAGTGACAAAAAGGGTAAAATGTCCTGTATAGCTAAATTTGATTAGCAGTACTTCAGAATAATAGCCTTGGAATACCTTCAGCACAGCCGGAGATTCTTAAACCCCCAGTTTCTTGTAGCTCCTTCCTCTATGTTGACAGAAAACTCATCTTCCCTCTGTCACGGATTATTTATGATGATGATCTGCTGCTTTGAGTGTAAATGGTTGAACTTTGACCACAGACACGTCCTCATCATTTAAACAAATGGCTCAGCTGTTACAGCTGTGTTCTTCTCTAATTAACGTGTCACAATGCAGGAGAGATCCAGTGACAGAGCCTGTTTAAAGTGATTATCTTTGACATTTAGAGATGAATAAACTTTAGTTTGATTCTGCTCACTGTCAACTCCTGATGAGATAAAGCACTGATTTGGCTCACATTCAGTCGATCAGTCGTGACCTCATCACTGTAAACTGCTTAACGGTAGAGCAGTCTTTAACATCACTTTTGTAGTAAAACATTGTGCAGTTCATGACCATGTGAACTAAAATATCTCTGAAAGGAGGATTATATTTAATGTGAAAGAAGGAAATAAACATGCAAGTGTACAGATTTGTCCTCGAAGGCTCCTCAGGTTGTGCTTCTGTCAGATAAAAGGAGAAGGTGATTAATTATAATTGAATAAAATCAGGTTAAGGGCTATGTAATCATACTTTTAGATCATTTAACATAGCTGGGTATTTACAGTATGGGGTGGCATTAAATATTCATTCTTTAATTAGTGAATGTTACAACATGTGCTTCCTCAAGAGACAGTGACAGGCGCTTTATGAGGATTAAATCATTTGTTTTATTAAACCTTCATAAAGTATTACAACCCTGTGTGCAGTCCTCATCGACATGGAAGTCTTAGTATCCAGCAGGGCACAGCAACCAATCAGAGAGCAGCAGGTTCACTGCTGTCTGTCCATGATTTTTTTATCAAATAATTTTGAAATTGCAAAGGCTTTATTGATTTTATTTTTAGCTGAATTTTAAATAAGCTTGTTGATGTTGAGAACAAGATAAAAAAAGTCTTCAAAAGATTTTAGTTGAGGGGCGCAGATGGCCTAGTGGCGTAGGGCATGCTCCAAAGTGCCTGTGGCACTTTCCCGCCTATCCATCCCCTACTCCCTCATCCCTGTTTCTGATACTGTCCACTTCATAAAAAGCCCAAAATAAATCTAAAAAATAAATAAATAGATAAAACATAGTTTAGTTGTATTCAAAACAGTGGAGGAGTTTAAAAAGATTAGCAGAAATCAATACATTTTGTTTCAAATTAATTTACAAATTTACCAAATTACAGTCAGAAGTACTTTGAGTTGTTGTGTAAGCCAGTGTATACAATGGCAACCACCATGGTCACAGTTAGCTTAGACGCAGCTGCAGAAAAGTGGTAGTTTAATCAGACCTCACCCACATTTCTTTATTAAAACAAGAGCAAAGAACCTCACTGAAAGCTTCTCTTAGCATAGGTGTTTTTTTTTTTTCACTTCTCCTGAAGTTTTGTCCATAATCAGGCCTTAACATTAATGACAGCAGTTTTATGTCAAACTCAGGTTTTACCTAGAGTTGCAGATGTCTACCACCCCATTTTGTCTTCTTTTGATTGGCCCGTAATGAATCTGGCTCATCCACCTTCTGAGAATCTTTTTAAAAGTCTCGCCCTTCACAGACATTTTCTATGTGACATATATCTATGCAATGTTTGAAACAGGAAATCTGGCATGTTAATGAAAATTTGATATACTGATGATTTACTATCAGGAGTTCATGCACTGTGTTGTATTTTGAAGTTGACTGGATGCATTGCATGTTCTTCCTCCTGTGTGGGCTGATCTTCTCAATGTGGCTTTTGGCAGCCATGTCTTGCAGAGAGGTGCTTCTGGTAGAACCTTGCAAAGCAGATGGATACATCCTTTTCCGTGTTTCTCACTAGCGAATCCATCTTGCAAAGCTCCTATCTGAACCATCTGGGCCCAGTTAGAAAGTAACAGCATCGAGGGGCCGTACTTTCAGGCGCAGCAGTGTTGGGACATAAGCAAGCAGCAACAAGGGGCCAGTGCAATTATGGCGGCAAACACTTGTAAGCACACACTGCATTTGGAACTTTACTCACTTTCACTGCTGCTGTCCAACCAAGTATTTAATTCTCCCGCTTGCTTCTGTGTTAATATAAATGCTCCTGCACCGCCTGTGTCTGAAGCTGTCACCTCTTCCTCCCGCTTCATGTTTTTCAAAGAGAAGACCCGCCTTACTCTGCCTCTTATTGGCTCAATGTTTTAATATACCAATCCAACTGACAAATGCAAAAATTATTAACCAATCAGTGGTAGAGTCGGATGTGAGGGACAAAAATACGGAACATATGGCGTCCCGTATTGACTCAAAACGGGACTCAAAACTGCCTTTAACTGTCAAATACAGGATGATTACGCATTTTAAGGGACGGGTGGCAACCCTATGTGTTTTGTTGCTCCGATTGACCCTTAAAGATGTGACGGAGAGAACGTTCATCCAATCACCCTCCAAGTTTTTTTTTAAAGGCTCTGCCCTTTCCCAAACGGTGTTTATGAGTGGTTTCCCAGATGGATGTGTGAAACAAATCCATCTGGTGTGTCAGGTTACTTCTGGTACATGCTGGAGACAGATCAGAGCATGCACTGGAACTACAATGACTGACTAGAAAGGAAGCAATTTACTCCCTTGTACACCTTGCATTTGCACTGTGCATACAGTATGTAAAAAGTTGGGGTTTAATGGAGATTTCACAAAAAAAGCCTCAAATGCACAACAATATTTATCCCACTGTTACTAAAAACCAACCACCACAGCTGTCTTGTTTGTGTATGAGTTGTAATTTTAAATGTCACAGTGAAACATTTGTACCTCAGAGTTTTTTGCATGGATGTAAAGCAGAAAAAGATTTGTCAGAAAGGATCTAAATCAATACTTTTCACAAAATCTGTTTGTAGACAGGCAGAATTCCCTCTACAGTTTCCCCACCTACAGTAATGCTGTCTACAGAGATTGCCTTATGTTTTTTTTTACTGTTTTTTTTTTCTCTTTGCATCCTGATTTTGCTTTATTCAATTTTGCCCCATTTTCATTTTTAATCCCATGCAATCTGAATCTTTAACAAAATGCTCCTTTTGTCTGGGTGTAAATCTTTGTTTGCCATGTTCGAGTGTAACAATAGAAACTGTGGCCAAGAAAGCATCACTAATGTGCTTTCCTGTCTGTCCTGGGTACCTGCACTGACTGCAGGCGCGGACAGGATGAAGGTTTGCTAGTTTACACAAAGTGTCTGTAGCCTGAAGCTCCAACCAGTTTGCTTCTTCTTTTGCCATCCCTCTTTTAAACGGATCCACTAACAAAACAAACAAGCAAAGCAACAAAAAAATAAACACCAAACATCTCTATCAAGCGGTATAGATCTCACTATCCTGTAGCTGCTGCATCAAAGAGCCTTTCTGTGGTTCCAGCAAAAAGCTTTAAATGTTTTTTGCTGTAGCGAGAAATGTGCAGTTAGCATTTGTAGGATCCAAAATCCAAGTTTAGGAGAGCAGATCAGAAAAGAGAGAGGGGATGCTGTGAAAGTACTGAAGAAGAAGAACATGTGGGTGGAACAAAACGCCGAACCAAAATAGTACACTACAAAAGAATGCAGAGTGGGAGAAAATGTCTGTAAACTCAGGCCAGTTCCAGCATCCCTGTTTCCCTCATTATACCGCAACAAAACTGCAACTGTATGGTTGTGTGTCAGATCGTGAGACACCTCCTTCTACATCGCCTTATTCCCATTTAAGAGGAGTTGACTTAAAAACAATCTTCATCCATTGCAGATGTAATATTAGTCAAAGTCACCGTGCTAGCCTGCTGTTCCTGCACACAAATGTCTGATGTTAGAAGCAAAAAGAGAGACTGAACTGCAGTTTAGCTTGTATATTTAAAGGTGGACAGTGAGAGAGTCCAGACAGAGTGCACATGGAAAAGTACAACCCCAGTTACAAAAAAGTTTGGGCGCTGAATGAAATAATAAAAGCAGAATGCAACGGTTTGTAAATGTCATATATATGTGCTCTATTCATGATAGTACAAAAACATATCGGATGTTACAACTGAGGAATTCTACCATTTCATGAAAAATATGAAACACATCTCAAAAAAGTAGGAACAGAGTCATGTTTACCATTGTGCAGCATTCTCTCCTCTTTTAACAACAGTCTGTTTACATCTGGGAGACCAGTTGCTGGAGTCTTGGGAGAGGAATGCTGTCCCCTTCTTGTTTGATGAATGATTCTAGCTGCTTCTTTACCTGGTTTTTAATTGTATGATGTTTCCTGTTGATGAAAGGGCAGGCCAGTTCAGACTAGTTCATCATTTAGTCTTTTTGAAATAGTCAAGGCCTCCCCTGAAAGAGACATTATCCAGATGGAAGCATACGTTGCTGGAATAACCTTCTGTAATTTTCAGCATCGGTAGCACCTTTCCAGGTGTGTAAACTGCCCACGCCATGGGCACTGATGCAACCCCACACCATCAGAGATGCAGGGTTTTGAACTGTGCATTAAAAACAAACTGGATGGTTCCTCTCCTCTTTGATCCACAGCAGCCATGATTAAAAAAAAAAAAAAAAAAAATCAGATTTCATCTGATTCGCCTGACCACAGAACAGTTTTCCATGTCGCCTCAGTCCTCTTTAAATGAGCTCTAGCCCAGAGAGGACAGCAACATTTCTTGCCTTGTTCCTTGTGCATAGAGATTTCTCCAGATTCTCTGAATGTTCTGACTATGTTTTGTACTATAGATGATGGGATATTCAAGTCTTCATAATTTTACATTAAAGTGTAAGTGAACCCCCGGCTCAGAGCTAACTCCGCCCACCTCCGTAATTCAAAAAATGCACAGAAAGTGAACAGTTTGGTTCTGAGAGGAGGGAGGGGAAAAGGACGGGGTTTTCCAGATGAGGCTGGAGTGACAGTGATGTCCCCTTGTCAGAGAGAGACACAGACAGAGTCCCGCAGCACTGCTGCCTCGTAGCGATCTTTTAAAGTGGAGGAGTTTTCCCCTTTTGGCAGTGTGGCTAACCTCTGCCCATCTTTACCTCTGAGAGACTATGCCTCTTTAAAATCATTAAACACACAGTCATGTTTTAAGAGAAAGTGGAAAGACTTGGAGGCAGACACATCTGGTTGCAGAAGCTTTCACTGATTCACAAATATGGCTCATTCTGGTTGCTTAAAGTGTGGTGTGTGTACCGTTGATGCATATAGACTACATATCTTGTATTGTGTTGTTTGTGTATGACTGTTTTTCTTTTTTCTGTCTGGAACTCTGTTCACTGTCTTGGCCAGGACACTTTTGAAAAAGAGATATTTAATCTCAGTGAGGTTTTCTCCTGGTTAAATAAAGGTTTAATAAAATGACATAAAAATCTTGACAGTTAACCCAGATGCAAAATGCTCCTACAGCTGTTTTTTACCGCTTATTTTTCTGGTCTTTTGTTGGCCTGCCCCTACTTTTTTGAGTTGTGTTGCTTGCATCAAATTCAAAATGAGTCAGTAACAACACATCTGATGTGTTGTTTATGTTCTGTTGTAAATAAGATATGGGTTTATGAATTTATTCAAATTATTGATTCTGTTTCATGTTTATTTTAACATGGTGTCCCAACTTTTTTGGAACTTGGGTTTTACAATAATCCATACATTTTTCAAGTTATTTAAGGACACTTGGGCTTTATTAAACCACCATTCAAACCATCATTTAAATCAGTGGTTCTAGAAGGAGTCTAACTAAATCAGGCAGTGTTAGACGTTAGCAGCCATTACAAATCAGATTTTAACTATGAGGCAGAACAAGTGAAATACTCTTATTCCATACTCCTTTTTAAACTTCCAGAGGAGATACGGTCTCACTCAGCTGGAGCCAACCCTGTCTTGTTAGTGAATGTCAGCTTGTTATCACAGGTAAAAATAGTAAAGGCATCATTATGATGTGTCTTAATTTCTTTATCTTTGTTAAAGTCACACCCACGCTGCTAACAAGATACAACTGGAGTAACAATGCAAGTGTTAACATCATTAACACTTAAGACAAACTTGACAACTGTGAAGTTTTCAAACTTCTTCAATGAATGCCCTTAAGTAAAGATAGACTTCTTTAACTCCAGGTAGAATTTAAGTCACCAACGCTTCAAACACTTACAAACTCTCATAGTTGTCTTTTTGAATCTAAGACCCCATCAGGTGCTGTTTTATTTTTTATTTCTTTGACGGACAGACTGCATGGCTGTGCAGTTTTGGAGCTCTTGCCTGGAAAGACTTCTCCGTCATCAGTTGTCACTTGTCGAGGCCACTGAGGAGTAAACCTGCTTTGCCCAGCGTGTGTCAGGAGATGGTGGGGAGATATCCCCTTTCTGCTTTCTCACGCTTTTCTGCAGCCGTCTGACTCGACAGAATATACACACGACTTGCTGCACAGTTAAAATGTTTCAGTCAAGATACACAGAGGCACGACAAGTTCTCTTCTGCTGCACTCCTTATTTTAGAGGTGACTTTACAACAGTTAGAGCGATGTACATTTACCGTTATTGTAGTTATCAGGGTAAAGATACAGAGCCTACTCTGAAATGATATTAAACTGACTTGTTTCAGTCAGGCTTGCATGTTATTATTTTTGAATATATATTTTAGTGAAAAGCATGAGAAAATGGGGCAACTAGAGTTTTAAAAACAATGCAACTAGATTGCTTTGAATAACTTTGACAACTCTGTCCTGTTTTTTAATGTGTAGTATGACATTAATCTACAGGCAAAATCCACATGCTAAAAATAGTTTAAAAAGGAAAGATGTAGAGGAGCTGCAAGCACAAATCAAACAGCCCTGCACCATTAAAAATTTGTATACACGAACTTTCTCTGATCGAGCATTTTTGTGCCTCAAGAGGAAGAAACTGTTCCAATACAGTCTGGATATGGACCGAATCTCTCCGACGGACACTCTCACAGACTGTCGTCTGAGATGCAGCCTTTCTCAAAACGATAATAACTTAATTTGCTTTTAGATTTTTGTTTTATAAATTCAACTTTATTCAAAAAAAAGTCTGGCGGTTACATTCATGAAATAACCACATTGCAAACATCATAGACAAAGCAACATTTTGTAAATAAAAGGAACATGATCAGATGTCTAATCTGGGATCAAATTAGGTATAGACCCACTTTAGGATTAGTTACATAACCAGCAGCTTGTTTTAGATTTGTTAGCTTTAGCTTCAGCTATGCTAGCTATGTAGCAGTGTAAGCCAATGTAGCTTGGTTAGCTTAGTCAACATGAGCTTTAGCAAATGTAGCTAAAACTTGCGTGTTTAGAGAACATACCTACATAGCTTATGTAGCTGCTTCGAGAGCTTAGCTTACCTTGTGTTTGCTGCGTTGCTATGTTAGCTACATAGCTACGTTCAAAACATCAGCTATGTAGCTTACACAACTAACAAAGCTTCGATAGCTATGCTTGCTGCATTAGACAGAGGATGATATTTTCCCTGTAAGCAGACTGTTTACTGGACTATTTAAATGTGTGATCAGGTTTTGGAGGTATCCTAACCCTTAACCTTAAAGGGATACTTCAACATTTTGGCAAATTCGCCCATTGCCATAATTCCTGTAGTCTTAGTAATAGGTTCGTCACCTTAAGTTGTCCGTGCAAGCTATTTTTAGATCGGCGGGGCTGAGATGTGAGCTGCTCTGCCAACGCTATGGAGTCTTATGGTATCCCGGCTTTTCCTCATCAAACTTATCAAATACACAATCCAACAACTCCAAAACGCTCTCGTGGACAAGTTGTGACCTGCACATTCACCACGCTATGAAATAATAACGTAAAATCATGTAACATTACAACACATGAAGCAAATCCTCGGAACTACTTTCCGAGTAAACCACTGGGCGGAGTGACACGGTGCACGCCTGTGGCAGTGCCGTAGTTACTTGGTTGTTCCGGCTTTGCATTTACCTCTAAAACAACTCCGTCTCATAATGTTCCATGATCATTTCATAGCGTGGTGAATGTGCAGGTCACAACTTGTCCACAAGGGATACCATAGACTCCATAGCATTGGCAGAGCAGCTCGTATCTCAGCCCCACCGATCTAAAAATAGCTTGCACAGACAACTAAAGGTAACAAACCTATTACTAAGACTATAGGAATTATGGCAATGGGCAAATTTGCCAAAATGTTGAAGTATCCTTTTAACCCTTACCCTAACCCCTAAAAAAAGTTTGATCCATTTTTCTTCTGAAAGTTTTAGCTTGTATTTCTGCTCTGAAAGACATCTCAGATAAACGGTCTGTGAGAGTGGCCATCAAGAAACCTTGGCCATTGATGAACAAGAAACCTGCACTGATAAAAGAGTCATTCACTAAAACAGTGCTGGCAATGACAAGTTAAGGCAGATGTATTCAACAAATTTTTCCCTTTAATTTCTAAAGAAAGCCCATAGAGATCTGCACATAATCCTGATTTTAATCAATCATTTTAAACAGTAATAAGTCGATGTGATGTGTTTTTCCTTCCTTTTTAAAGGCAGGTTTATTTCATATTTTTTATTGTGATACAAACATGACTGCCAGTGAAGCTGAGTGCTCTCAGCGAAGTTTTCTAAGGAACTGATAAATTCAAACAGTCAAACAGCTTCAACATAAAATCTCAAGGTAAAAGCAATAAGTTCAGTTCTGCTACCTACAGACTTGTTCAATAATCTGAACAATGATTTCACCACTTGAATCAATAAAACCGCCCACTGACTGATTTTAAGAAAAAAATGTTTTAAACTATTTCAAACCACCATTTCAATAGATGTAAATGTTTTTATCGGCAACTTTTACTCAGTCGCATGGATCAGATTAGCAGATAGGTCTGTGATCAAATATGTGAAATTATGTAACTGTAGGCAAGGCCGCCCGTAAGTGGGGATAAAGGGGAGAGCTTTCTGGGGCCCATGGGGGTCTGAAAAATCATAGTCCATTGTAAACCCAATATTTTATTTTCAAACCCCTGGAAAAAAAAAAAAAGCTATGTCAGACTTCACAGTTAAGCCATGATATGCACAAATGTCAGGGTGCAAGAAAACAAAAGCAGAAAAACTAAGGAACTTAAATGGAAAGTAACTGCAAAAGCGGCAAAAAATGGCAAATAGAACAAAAATGGACTGGGAGCGGCAAGAAGAAGTGTTGAAAGAAGTGGAATTGATTCATAGTGGCAAAAAAAGTGTTACAAATGGCAAAAAAGTGGACAAATGGTAGAAAATGCCAAAATTGGTCAGTAGTGGCAATACCAGTGGCAAAAAGCAACAAAAGTTGTGTAACTTAGAAAACATGGGATAAAAAACCCAAGAAGTGTCAGAAATTAGTAGAAAGTGTTAAAAAAAAAAGAAAAAAATGTAGCAAAATAGTAGCATTAATATGACAAAATAGGAAAAAATATATGTTTAAAGTGGCAAAATGTTGGAAAAAAGGTCATTAAGTCAGACAGTGGTTTAATGTGGCTAAAGAAAGGAAGAATGGATGGCAAATCCAAAAAATGGTGATAAAAGTAGCAAAAAGGGGGGAAATGCATCAAAAATTGGTGGTTAAGTGGAAATAATGGGATAGAAGTGCCAAAAAAGTGGCAAAAAATAGTGGATAGTGGTAATAGGGTAGCAAAATAGTAGCATTAATGAGAAAAAATAGGAAAAAAATGTTTAAAGTGGAAAAATGTTGCAAAAAAGGTCAATAAAAGTCAGAAATGGGTTAAATCTGGCTATAGAATGGAAGGATGGATTGAAACGGCCAAAATGTGGTTAAAAGTGGTAATAATAGTACCAAATAGTGGGGAAAGCAACAAAAAATGGTGGAAAGGTGTCAAAATGGGATTGAAGTGCCAAAAAGAAGAGGCAAAAATGAGTGAATGGTAACAAAACAGAGGCAGTAATGGGCATAAAGTGGTAAAAATGGGTTAAAAGTGGGAAAACTTTGCAAAAAGGACCTAAAGTGATATAAATGGATTTGATGTGAAAAGACAAGGGTGACAAACGGCAAAAATGGGTTAAGAGTGACTAAAAGAAGTTGCAAAATGAGTGGAAAATGTGTGGAAAGGGGATCAACAGTAGCACAATAAACTATTTCAACAACAGAACCCAATAACAGCTTTGCACAATTTCTAGCTCCATAATGAGGGAACTATTAACCAGGATGAATGCTAGCACCAAGCTCCTGCTGATCCAACACACATGCACTCACATCATGTATAACTCACAACCGGGGAGGGCCCATTCTCTGGGTTTTTCAGGGGCCCAGCCAAATCTGTGGGCAGGCCTTATTGTAGGTAACCTCTGTAGCCAAAGTCTGCCTGCTAGCTCTTTGTTCTAATGTTATAAGATCAGGTGGAGACTCAACCATCACATTTTACTGTGCGCTCAGTAACGGTAATTAAATATGAGACAAGATCTAGGTGGTTACTTTTCTTTTTTCTAGAAATAAAAAAATTAGAGGAGAAGAAAGACAGAGGAGATGAGAAGAAAAGACATGAAGGCCGACAGGTGGTGGTTGAACACTGAAAGAGCTGACAAGTGTACGGGTAGGAGGTGCACTCACCAAGACAAAACACTGCTGGAACAAAACCAAATTAAAAAAGGAGGAGGTCTAAAAACTTTCTGAACACACTGTAAATAAAAGACATCTAGAGCATGACTGGGGTTGTGTCAATCCTCAGCAGTTACATGCCTCACATCATCATCAATTTTTGTTCCAAACATGCAGCGTCGAGGCTGATTTAGAGCTGTTAAGTACTAACTTACCTCCATTACCAACCTTCCTAATGGTTATCTCCCACTTCCTGCCCCCCAGTTGGGCATTCGGGATCTTGTGATCGAAAACCTATAGGAAGCTCTGAAGGCTAGGTAAGCACTTCCAATTGGCTTTTAGTGATGCTAGACTTTAGAAACCTGTTGACTGTGCCTGTTTCCTCTTTACATTTTGTTTTTTGTTCAACCAGTCTTATTTAACTTCTTTACCTTTTGGAAGCACAATAATTGTATCATAAATGACTGGAGCTTCAATACAAAAGCTAAGCTCTAATTAAGCCGAGTTATCTTTGAAACACCTCCAAGTCTTTCTCTTATTCATTAACTAAAAGCTCACAGTATATATAGAGGGACTGGAGACACCATGATGCTAAAAGGAGACGCTAATGAATGTTGATATAATAGAGGACAGAAGGATGCTGCAGTGCCCTCTACCCCCCTCCTCTACTCTCTAATTCTCTTTCTCCTTCACTGCCCTGTTCGACCCCGGTAAAGGCTCTCAGCTTTTGTTTATCTGGCAGGGGATATAGAAGCATCTCCACCTCCTCCTCCTCCTCCCACTATCTTCCTCCCGCTCTCTTTTTTTTCTTCCCTGAAAGATATTTCCAAATGAGTGAACCCAGACCACAGCTGCCTCTCTGACGCATTAATCACTTGGCTGCCGAGCCCCCCTCTACTCCTACAACAGGCACGTACACAGACAGTCCCACTCGCGGATAACCTGGTTTGACTCGGCGTGCAGCGGCGTCGTGTAATATAAACACATGTCAACGCACACGGCTCGAGCGGGCGGATAGAAAACACGCACGCACATAAAACATCCGCCCACCACTCAAGTGATCTTGACTCTTTATAGTACACCGACTCCCCCTCTCTCCATCCAGCCATGGCTCCCACATGACCCTCCATTTTCCTCATCATTAGCGGCACCAGCCAGCAACGGCATACCATCCATCGTTCCCATCCTGCCTCTCTTACCGCTCCTCTGTTTACTTTCTCGATTTCTTTATATGAATCCAGCACAATACCTCCCCTCTGTCTGCTCGGAGCAAAAAGGGCCACAAAAAGATGGGAGTTAGAGAGGGGAGGACAGCCTGCTTTAGATGTTAATTTGTCGGAAATGGTATGTAAAGTGATGCACCTGGTTTATGTAACGTCCCTGTAGGAGATGAGTGGAGGTTGTTACACATGCTGACAGCTAAACCTAATGAGGCCAATCATCAGAGGGGATACACTGACTGATGTGGGCTGTTGAAGGTTAAAGCAATATAATTACCTCCGGATTACCATCAATATTTGTGAGGTATTAACTTCCAAAACACCAAAAAGCTTGTGGTAAATGTGTGTATTTTTGCAATTTTTTATATGGCTTTTATGGTTACATGTAATTAGATATGAGGGATTTTAATGGGCTCATGAAATATCATGCAACTTCCCTCAGCTCCAGCTCATTGTGCTGTTTTCCAGTCTGCAAACTTTGCTTCCTTGTTTCCAGTCGACTAAAAGTTTGCTGTTGTAAATGAAGTCTATTTTTTTTAAACCTATCATTCAAGAGCAGTGAAGATGGCAGAAATGTTCTGCCAAATTTGAGGGCAAACAAGGTTAAAATTGTCCTGAAAATACGAGTACAAATCCTAACTTTTCAATTGTGTCAGCTGGATGTGTGTGCAGCTTGTTGTTGTCACTGTTGTCATAAGGCATACTGGCTAAATGGCAGTTTTCCTGAACCCAGAGTACCAAAAGCAGTTGAACACTTGAACACTTTAAATTGACAGTTTAGACGGGAATATTTTGGAGAACATTCCAATTTTTTTTTTTTTTTTTAGAGGAAGACTTTACTGCAGCTATCCATCCATCCATCTTCTTCTGCTTATCCGGGGTCGGGTCGCGGCAGGCGAAGCCAGACGCCCCTTACTCCCGCAACACTTTCCAACTCCTCCTGAGGGATTCCAAGGTGCTCCCCGGCCAGATGGAATATATAATGCCTCCAGCAAATTTTGGGTCTGCCTCAGGGTCTCCTCCCAGTAGGGCGTGCCCGGAAGACCTCCGAAGGAAGTCGCCCATGAGGCATTCTGATGAGATACCCAAACCACCTCAACTGGCTCCTGTTGGCATGAAGGAGCAGCAGCTCTACTTCGAGATCCTTCCGGATCTCAGAGCTCTTCACCCTATCTCTAAGGCTGAGCCCGGCCACCCTTCTTAGGAATCTCGTTTCAATTGCTTGTATATGCGATCTCATTCTTTCGGTCATTACCCAGAGTTCATGACCTTAGGTGAGGGTTGGGACATAGATCGACTGGAAATCGAAAGCGTTGCCTTCCAGCTCAGCTCCCTCTTCACTACAACGGACCTGCAAACCTGCTGACACTGCACCAATCCGCCTGTCAACCTCATGGTCCATTCTACCCTCACTAGTGAACAAGACCCCAAGATACTTGAACTCCATCACTTGGGGCAAAGACACACTCTCCACCGTTGTCCAGCAGAGGACAATGGCCTCAGACTTGGAGGTGCTTATTCTCATACCAGCCACTTCACACTCTGCTGCAGAGCCTGCTGAGGAGGCCAGCAGACAACACCTCTAAAATCAAAAATCTCACTTCGAAATCTTGTCCAATCAAAGTTTGGCTGCGTTCTGTCATCACCATGGCTGACACCCCCGTGGCAGTGATTGCAGACTTTTATATGACTGTAACTTTAAACCTCTCAGTCCTTACACTGTCTGTCTGTTTGCTTTTCTAGGTCATATCTAGTTTGAGTTTAAGTCTAAGCTTAAACCTTTGTATGGGAGCTTTCAGATTTTCTTTATTATTTATCAGAAACTCTGAATCCTTTCCTGGATCCCATTGTTATTTGTATAATCTTTAGTTGAAGCTGTTTAATGGAGTTTCACTCAACATTTACAAAAGTGAAGCACTCCTGGTTTGAGTCTAACTCCTATTATTGCCTAAAGACTGCAGTAAAATCTGTCTCTGTCCAATCCCTTAGTCCATTTAGTGTTTCCCATTAAGTGAAGATGCAAATATGCAAAATTTCACCACTTTATGAAGTCGTACTCAAAGTAAAGCTAATTTCTGTGGAGTGTCACAAGTGACACGATCGTGACATTTCTCCTCTGTATCAGGAGACCTCATTGCGAAGCTTTCTGAGTTGTAGTCGTGCCCTCTGTATTTCAAACAGCAGACGCTCTTCAAGCTAAGTGGCTTTTCGGGAGCAAGAGAGCATGTAAATGAATCTGAAAATGCAGCTGAAGCAGCACTGGCTTAGACTTTATGGAAAATACAACAGACTGAATAAAATCAGCCCATGGTCACTGTGAAAGAAATCAGCCGTCGTTCACAATACGTATTATCCTCATTGTGTTCATTTTCAACATCCACATTAACATACATCATAACTCAGCCAGTATAAATGACACACACTACCTCCAGGGTTTTTATCGGTTTTATGATGAGAGTCATATTGTAAAGATGGACATCTCTAACACCTGCTATGTTTTGTCCCTCTGATTGACCCATAATGATTGTGACCCTCTGAGTTTACCCTCTGAAATTGTATTCTTAAAAGTGTAAGAGGGGTTTGGGAGCAGACGGCAGATCCTAGCCTCCCCCTCTTGCAGACCACTCTGCCTCTGTCAGAACTGAAGGGTTGTACTTTGCCGGTGCAATGTTTTATTAGGTTTTTTTTTTATTTAACTTCAATTATAAAGAAAGTCTAGCAATTAGTCATGATTAGCTTGATTAGTAAATTAGACCCAAAGTAGTTATGCAAACAGAGGCTCTCTTTAGCTAAGCTTACTGTAGTTAAAGCTAACAAAGCTTTGCCAGCTACCTCCAATCCATGATGTACTTTGACTTTTTGCCCGGGGCATAGCCATGTTGTTTACCGCAATGCATTGTGGGGGTTGCAGTCAACCAGTTGTGTCTACTGCTTTGAGGAATAGCACTAATGAATCTAACTGCACAAAAGAGCGCACAGACTTTTCTTTTTAAATATGTATATACAGCTATTTTCAAAGCCGTTACTCATAAAATGTTTATTTTTTCACTGTTCTGTCCCCAAGAGATGGAAGAACAAGTCTGTGCAAAGAAAAGGCTTAGTCACTAATGTTTTCTGTGTCATAAATAGAAATCTTTGAGTTTCAAACCTGATTTGTTTTTTTTTTAATTTTGTCTTTAAAGTTCAATAACTTTTTAAAAATTC
The DNA here is from genome assembly GCF_018320785.1 of Cheilinus undulatus. NCBI lineage: Eukaryota > Metazoa > Chordata > Actinopteri > Labriformes > Labridae > Cheilinus > Cheilinus undulatus. The sequence goes on along the minus strand of NC_054876.1, from coordinate 41,799,515 downwards.
AAGTGACATCACTGTTGTAGTTATATACTTAAAGCCCAGGTTATCCTGGAAAAAAGGATGTACAGAGCTTGACTGTGCACCTCAGAGTTGATGTTTTTCAAGCTTTTTGAGACAAAAAGTCCAGACGAGACACGTTGGTGAACAAAAATAGCTGTGAGCTCTAAGGGTTAAGCTAAAGCTAAAATGGATATCTTCAGCAAACATTGCATAATCTCACCTAGCATTGTTTAGCTTTAGCTGCGCTGGGTATGTAGCTACATTACGTGCATAGCCTCATTAGCTTTAGATTTAGCTGCGTAGCTATGTAATGTGCATAGTTTACATAGCTAACATATCTTTGTTAGCTTTAGACTTAGCTACATTAGCCGCATTTGCATTTTCGTGGAGGACAAGCTTTTTCCTGTTAGCAGACTGTTTACCTGGTTTAATTAAACATCTGTAACTAGCTTGTGCAGGTCAGGTTTTTGACTTTCAAACTCCCACCTTAACCGTTAACCATAAATTTTATCTGATTTTATTTGAAAGTTTTAGCATTCAGTTTCGTTCTGACAGATCTGGCATCTCACCATTGTGGTCTTAGATCTGCAGTCTGCAACCAGACTGTTTTAAGAGGTTCTGCTCTTCTCAAACACCATGTATAGGTTGTTGCCCGGTTGGATGTGAAACGTATCCCATGCAATGGATATGCTAACAGGTGGGGGTATATTGTCCCCTCCTTTAGTGGAGTTGGAGATCAAAAACTTAACTCATCTTACATGCTTGTACAGTTGGACAAGGACAATAGTCTGATTGAATGGCCTGTTAACCCTGGCTTGCCTTTAATATACATGTAAACACACTTTTGTTGATATAAATGTTTGCATTTCAGTGGATGAATATTGTATTGTTGAATGTCTGACCTTGCACCAAGGGTCACTAAAAAGATAAAACTCCTGCTATAAATATCTTAACCTTGTTCCAGACCTCTGAATCATCACATCCTTCCAATTCCTGTGAGTCTGGTCTTTGTCTTGCTGATGCCGTTTTTCCATCGTTAGAGAAACAACCAACCAGTCAGAGCTTGCAGGCAAGGGTGACAACAGGGAAATTTTCTGTTACCAATTCAGAAATAAAAAGCATTTATGGAATATAGTGACAGGAAAATAGCCCTGAACATCATTACAGCTTTGCAGCCTTACAGGTTTTGTAAGCCAGCACACAGAAATTAATCAGGTTGTTTATTTCTTGTTGTAAAAAAAAATGCCCCAAGCAACTGCTACTAAAACTTATATGTTGACGGTGTCCTGGACAGATTGGTCCCTCTCTGCTAATTGGCTTTGGGATGGGAAAACAAAACAAAACAAAACCCCTCCCAACAGAGTTGCTTCCTGAGCATTAATAAATAAAATGGACATAATGGCATTTCAGTGTGATTGCTGGATAACCTTCAGGAAATAACCTGCCATTTTTGTGACTGTGCTGATCTCAGGACAAACTTCATGTTTAGATTTTGTGCATTGCTGGATGTAATTATTGCCTCTAGTTTTGGGAAGCCTGGTGGAAATTGCATTGAATTCTTCTGAGCATCCATTAAGCTGCATGTTTGAAGCAACATTTTAACGTCGGGCTTGTAACAGCTGTTGCATATTTATCAATAATTGCTCCATAATTGCCTCATTTTTTTCTAGAGACTCTCATTTACATCATAAGAACACTGGACTAAACTGACATGCATATTTTGGCTCCAGGCATTGCAGCTTTCCTATCTAATGAGATCATTTCCATGAAGCAGCAATGCTCAAAATAATTATTTGTATTTCAGTTGTTGTATCTGTTTTAAAAGCTGTAGATTCTGGTGGATAAAACTGGGGAGAAAAGGCAGGAAAGCAAACACGTAGCATGGAGCAGTTTGACGAGAGAATGTAAATGAAGAGCAGATAAACAAATGGGAGTCTTTCTATTTTATATTACTGTAAACAATCCGCATTGTAGAAGCACTGTAAAATCCTGTATTGAGATTTTTTTTTAATTAACTTGCATTGTCGAAATTTGCTTTGCACTCATTAAAGCAAACAATGAGATAAAGGCGTTTTGTGCAGCATACAGCAGCGGCAGCAGCACAAAAGCCACTTACATGCTCAGTGCAAGCATGTAACACCCTAAAAGCTCTTCACACCCCAGTCTTACATAATGCGTCACAAATCCACTGTTCCACTGAGCAGCAGTGGGAGAGGTATGGAGAGTGTGTGGTGGGGGCGGGGCTATTGAACTAAAACTGTGAGAACTGTATTATATCATGCTCGTCTTTCAAAAACACTTGTCGCTTTAAAACGGCTATTTTATATAAGTTTCCCTAATTTACTGTATAAAAGTAGGTGCTGTGGAAAGCATTTGCCCCCTCCTGATCTTGGATTTTTCTATTGTCTTCTGCATATTTGTCACGCTTCTGTGCCTGTGGCTTTAAATGTTAATGAGCTGTCCGATTCCTCTCCTATTAGGAAATGGATGTGGCTCTCCTGATCCTAGAATCAGGAGAGAAATTAATACGTATAATTATGTAACATTAAGACACATGAAGCAAATACTCGGAACTACTTTCTTGAGTAAACCACTGGGCGGAGTGACACAGTGTGCACCTCAGGCAGTGCCGTAGTTACTTGATTTCACCTGGAGTATCATTGGCTGGGCATAGCAGAAGCGGCTTCTTCTCAAGTTTTGTTGATGGAAGTACTTTCACTAAACGTGCTCTTTTGAAATCACTCCGCCCAGCAGCCATGCCTGGAGTGTAGTTCCGACTTTGCATTTGCCTCTAAAACAACTCCATCTCGTAATGTTCCATGATTATTTCATAGCGTGGTGAATGTGTAGATCAAAACTTGTCCACAAGAGCGTTTTGGAGTTGTTGGATTGTGTATTTGATGAGTTTGATAAGGGAAAGCCGGAAATACCGGAGGTCTAGTTAGCGTTAGCTGAGCAGCTGGCATATCAGCCCCCCGGATCTTAAAACAGCTTGAGCCGACAACTAAAGAAAACGAACCTATTACTACAACTAGAGGGATTATGGCAATGGGCAAATTTGCCAAAATGTTGAAGTATCCCTTTAAGCTGCTGTTGCTGTCTAGGCTTAACCTCCTCCACCCCAGCCTCCTCCTTCATGGCATAAAGCCTCTTACACCCTCATATTGAGATTCATGCTACTATGTTTTAATTACTTTTATTATAATCAGTACGCATGTCATTGATGTATCTATCCATATGGGGGTTTCTAGCTATGCACTCCCTGGAAAGTCAAAGCAAGTTGCTTGACTAACCCAGGGAGAATCCTCTGAGCAGAGCCATCCCTGCCAAGTAAAAATGTACCTCCGTTTTGTTAAATTGTATGATGAGAGTCATCCTTTCTGAATTAAAATGGTACACTTGTGTTCATGCATATCTAATTTGCATTGGATTTGAAGTCAGCTGTACTCAGATCCAGACCTAGGTCCCAAATGAAACACCACCTTCCATTGTGGTCATTGTTCATCCTCTTCTCTAAAAATAAATGATTATGCAAAAGCTTAAGATCATTGATGCACCCTGTAATGTCTTGTCTATTAAATGGATTCTCAAGAAGCTTTCAACAAAAATGCATCTTTCCTAATGGATAGTTTGTTGAATCTCGTCATGTCATCATGACCACCAAATGGTCTAAATGGAATCTGACCGTACTCTGGTTTCTACTGTTAAGTTTGCACTCAGAAAATGTAGAAAACTGTGCTAAAGAATTTCAGGTCATCGAGTCCTTCATTGTTTGTGTCAGAGTGATATGATTGAAGATTTTTACATGGACTGGTTTAACAGGGACCTGTCTATCTCTTGACTTTGTGTTTCTCTTTGACACTTCAGAGCTGTGCCTTTTATTAGCAATTCAGTCCGGTGCATTATCATATATTTTGAATAAATCTCAAGAGATATCTCTGCTGTTGGTTGTGTTAGCTTTGGTCTATTATGGACAGCATGAATAATGTAATGGCAGACTGGAGAGGAGGATGTTTGCACTGTTGAAAAAGCCCCATTACAACCTTCAAACAACAAACATGAGCTGAGTAGGGCTTCAGTAGATTGGTGTTGAGAAAGAGACTTTTTTCTCTTCGTTTATTTGTGCAACAGACAGCAGTTGGGCACACATTGTGCTGCATAAAGTTTTTGCCATCTACAGTCCATGCTATCATGAAAAGATTCAGAGAATCTGGACAATTCTCAGCACATGAAGGGCAAGACCAAAAACCAGTAATGAATGCCTGTGACCCTTCACCCCTTTTACAGCACAACATTGAAAACCAGCATCATTCAATGATGGACATCACAATGTGGGCTCAAGAACTCTTTGGAAAACTACTGTCAGTTGACACAGTACGCTACGGTTTAGTTAAGACTAGGGATGCACGATAATATCGGTCTGGTTTTGCTATAGGCAGATATCAAAATTTCTGCTGATATTTACGTACTATATTTAGCATTTCAGCATATATGGACTTTAAATTTTGTCCCTATATACTAATAAATTTGTGGAGTCTTAGGCTGAACCTACAGACCTCAGTCAGGTCAGTTGAGGTCTTTTTTAATTTATCCTCATTGTATTTAAGGACAAAAGTTTGTTTCCTTGGTCATCCTCAAACCTTTAAGTGTGTCCAAAAGGACTGAAATTTCTTGTCTGAAAAGCATATTGAAATATCGTTATCAGCTAAAATAAATCTGTAAATATCGGTATATTTGCAAACATCCAATATCATGCATTCTTAAGACTACCCTGCAAAGAAGTGAGGCAAACTTCTCTGAACCTAAGCTCATCTAAAGCCTGGCAGACACTGTGATTCTGGGCTGTCCCAGATAAAAGATAACAAATTGTGGCTAATATCTTTGGTCTTGGCTCTAAAACGGTGGTCCTACGTCCCACTGTGAGGCAGATGGACAGACGGCTGCTGTCATGGTCTTGCAACCGAAGATAGCCTGGGATCAAATTCTGACAGTGTCAGAAATGTTAGCCTCAGATGTCTTCAATAACTTTATTGTTGCTATCGTTTATCCTTCGTTCTCTGGAAGCTTACCTTTCAGCCAGATACTGATCAAACATTGCAAAACTGCCACCAATCGTGGGGCAGTGTTGAGCAATGCAGCCAACAGTTCAGCCCAGAGTAGCAAACAAAACTAAGAAACATTTGAAAGAACTAAATTGAGTTTTCTGAGGAAATATAAATGAATAAAGAATAAGTTATTGGAAAATACAAACATATTAATGATGTTAGCTCACCTGGGCACAAAGGCAGAAAGCTACAAGAGCACAGCTGAGCAGAGGATGGACCGTTCTTTATGCACTCCATGGGACGGATGGAGCAGCATCAGACTAGCTCGGTGAGGGACTACGACTTCTAGTGGATTAGTTTTTAATGCCCACTCCAACATAGTAGACACACGTTGGTATACCATTGTAAAGTTCAGAGCATGCAGATCTATTTTCATACGTGAGTAGAGCATAAATGAGCCTTAAAGGAGACATATTTTACCCCTTTTTCCTTTTAAGTATGTCGTTGTGGGACACCTTTAGAATAGTTATTTATGATGTGCAGCTCAAAAAATGCCTCATTTATCTTATTCTGGCGATAGGAAAACCCCTATTTTCAGCAGATCTCGCCTACTGCTGAAAACGCTCCGTTTCAGTCCTGTCTCTATAAGACTAAGAGATATCCGTGACCTTACCGTTCTCTGATTGGCCAGCTTGGTCAAAGCTTCCTGGGGGCTGAACAATGGGCCGAACTGTTTTCTCAGCCCACTGACCACCGAGTTTTGCTTAGTTTACTCATTGGGCTTTTAATCGGCACAAGTCAAGACTTCGTAATGTAAAGGTACACAACGTTTCACAGCATAGTTTTGGGTAAAAGGGCGTATATTTATGAAAACAACTGATGACAAAGTTTAGCACACATTAGCTTCCCACTGACCCATGGCTCGTTTTAAAGTAATGTTATAAAGTGACTTGCAGCTTGTGGTGCTAAGCCTCTCTGGGTGATCTTTACAGAGGGAACAGCTCCATGTTTAAGCAGCAGATTAGAAGCAAATCCAGCGTCTTACTGTCCTTTATTGACGTAACAATCGTCGGTGAAGTGACGAGCGCAGAGAAAAAAGTTCGTAGGTGGTCGGCTCGATGAGACAAACAAATTCCCACTGTTTTCTGCTGCTTTCGTCCTTTGGGAGCGCATACAAAGTAGATTTATCGTCACAACCGAAAAAAACACGAATAAGTTTAGAGGACCGGAATAAATCCACACGAGAGCAAGAATCCAAACAACAGCAGCGGTGTAAACAACGCCGGGGAGGGGGCGTGGCTGAGAACGAGCTGCTGGGAGGGCAGGTCTGAGAGCATCCTGTGGGAGGAGGGGAGGGGAGTCATCTATGCTCAGAGCCGTCCAATGGGGAAGCCGGAAAACGAGCTGACGTCAGCTCGTATCAAGTCTCTTAACGAGCTGTTCAGGGAGGCTGGTAATCTCGTTTGCAGGGTTTATGAAAAGACGCGTCTCTTGATAAAATGAAATCGGTATGGTTTAGAAAGGATCCTCAAAATTGCAGCATTGTATGCAAGTGTTAAAATATGACTTAGTATAATATGTCTCCTTTAAGGTGGTACAATAGACATCTATAGACATTGTTTAGTCTGAACAGTCTTCAGTGCCTTTTAAACGTTGTGGAATGGAGCTTTTCATGATGGATTTGCCTGTTGACAGACTGGCGAATCCATCCAGGTTAGATTCCATCCGGACGCCGTCTTTTTCAGAGACACGCCTGCATATTTTAGCAACACAATATCAAACCACATTCTGCACGAGTTACATCCCCATTTTTTGGTTTATTTATGTCAGTAAGTTCTGTTTTATAGTTGCTGTATTCTCAGGTAGTCTAAGTTTGTATTGTAAGGATAGTGATTGCTCGTATGTGCTCACAATCATTCACAATAAAGATACAATTCTAAAAAGCTTTCCGTGTAAACTTTCTCTTTTTGTAACGTTGCAAAATACATAGAGGTTACATATATAGTGTTCTTGCTTTAAAGGCATCACATGGGGCATATTAAATGTGACACTGACAATGCATTTTAAAAAAAAATAAGGAAAACTAAACAACAAAGCCTGTAAATCTTTCATAAATGCAAGGCCATGCCAGTGTTTAAATATTCAATCACCTCTGTAATGGCCTCATTGCTGATGGAATTAATTTACTCCTCTCAGGATTATGAATGTGAAAAAAGCTGCAGCTGTTTATTTTCAGTAAATGACAAAATGCTAAACAGTCATCGAGTATGATGCATTGTAATGTGCCACCCACCAGGGCTCTATAAAACCATTCACTGCTCAGTAAAACTCATAAACACATTAAAAGGTACACAAAACATCAATAATAGAGCAAATGCAGATTTGTGTGCAGCTCTACAGTGACTCAACAAAAAGGAGGAAAAAAAACATTAAATGCTGTCTTGGTTTCCTGTCGTCTCACTATTATGTGCATCTCAAGCAAAACCACTTTGATAATTTTGTCATTTCTTTTTCTTGGAACCCATTTTCAGTTTCTATTGACATAATAAAAGACGCACCACTTTATTGTGCTGTGATGCTTTTATACAGCACTAGTATGGCCTGTTGCTGCTGCATGTTTTAAAAACGTCCATCTCTCTGACACCATCAGTGACTTGTTTGTGGAGTCTGATCCCTGAACAGACCAATGGGATCATCTCCCACAAATTCTGTGTGCCATATCTTTGAGCTTCCCCTCTGAACAGTCGTCGTCGACACACAGATTAGCCGAGCTGCCTCCTTCAAATCCTCACCAAGAGGGATTCCACTGTTTGAAGTGGTCAGGCTATACAAGGATCTTGACCTTTTTCCAGCTGCCTCTGGCTGTCAGTCGTCTTCGCTAACACAGCTTTCACACGGCATTCGCACCGCAAGCGGAAGAGTTTTTCTTCTTCCCAAAGACTGTGGCTGAAAAGTTGCTCCAAATAAAACTCTGAGGCAATCTCAGAACTATAAATGGACAAAAACATCATTTTAACTTGTGAAATCTTACTTTATGTTTAGTAAAGCGACCTTATTTCAGACTATTTGATCAAAACTTGGGGTAGAGGTCAATGCACTTGAGCTTGTAAAATACTTTTCTAATCGTGTGACTACTCAAAGCTTTGCTTGCACCGCCCACTCATGCACTCCACGTTACATACTGATGCAAGGACTGCCTTGCACACTAACCCTCACTATTAGTCCATCCCATTTATACATATACACATTTACTTGCCACTGATGCAGCAGTGTGAGCAATTTGTGATTAAGAAGTCAGATCTATTGTCTCATTTTCATGTTTCGAACACACTCTCTCTATCTCTCTCCTACACGCATAAACAGCATCGCCAGCAAACACAACTAGCAGCTAAACCATAACAAATATTCCATGTCAGCTGGACATCCGCATGTCAGCCTTTTGATATTTTTTGCTTGTTAATCGAGCAAAAAGCATTAGTTCAGACAGGCCAAGGAGTCAAGCGCCGCCATATATTTGAGATCAGCTGATCTCCCGCAAACCCCTCAACAACTGCCGGCAAAAAAATAAAATAAGCTAAAATAGGTACGTAAATAAAATAAAATTATGATCCAACCCTGACGTGCACAGTAGACAGTGAAGTCTGAAGGGTGCCAGTGTCCACAGGGAACATAAAAAACTAGTGTTAATTTTGGCAGCAATTTCTTATTTTAATCTTAATCTTAGTCTTTAGATGAAATGTCTTTTAGTTTTAGTTGACAAAAACTCAAAAACATGTTAGTCTAGTTTTAGTCCATAAAAAATCCTTACATTTTAGTCTGTACTTTTAGTCCAAGCATTTATTCTCTCCTGTGAATCTGGAACCAAATCACTGTAGAGGGTTCTATGCACTCTGCCAAACCTGGGGTCCCTGCTTTCTACAGCTGAGAGGCAGAATAGCTACAGCTGCATTGCTTTTGACAGATTTACCCACAGTGGAGAAATATCATAAATTTTGAATGTTTGACAAAAACTACATTACATTTTAGTCTAGTTTTAGTCATCTTGATGAAAACTAAACTTACTTTTTGCCAGTTTTAGTCATCAAAGATCTATTTTTTTTGTCATGGTAAAATGGCTGTCAATGAATATTTTTAGTCATGATTTAATCGACGTAATTAACACTGAAAAAAACAAATGTTTATATGATTAGTTGCAATGGTTGCCTCTTCTTCTTTCTTCTTTTTGGTGGATTTGCGGACCAAATAAGTGCATTGCATCATATACTGTAACAAACAGTACAGAATACAGAGGCAAGTGTGATCAGGCACAGATATGTGTTACTGATGCTCGAGCATGGTACAAAACAATCATGCCTAATGTGATAATGCCCTTACAATCTGTCCTGACAGGATATAGACTGTAAATATCTTATCACATCAGATACTTGTTCTCTGCACTACACCAGCTCTACATTAATGCCTCTACAATTCAATGTAAGGGCGGGGGGAGATAGTATGACATAGAAGGCTTTTATTTTGAAGGGGGAGAAACAGAAATGTTGCGCTTTGTATCGACATGCCTTTGACAATGATAACCTGAATAGTTTTGCTTCAGCAGCTACTGTTCAATTAGGATTACACCAGTTCACTCAGAAAAATGGTCACTTTTAGTCCCAACATACCAACAACCAGCAATAAATCCAAGCTATCAATACCAGGATTTAAGAACCACTGGGTGTCATTATGTCGTTTAAGCCCATTTCTCTTTTCCATCCTGTGGTAAACAACATAAAATAACAGCTAAAGCTGAACCTCTGCCTTTAAACTGTGGGTACTGAACTGTAAAACCATGGTACACATTTCTCTCAGTCACTTCTTGTGTGTCACATCCTCCCCCATGTCCCTCCCCCAGGTCCTTTCACTGAAAAGAAAGGAAGAAAAAATTATTGAACATTTCTCATTTCACTTTCCAGGCAGAGCTGTTGTTCATGGCACTGTTAAAAGCCGCTGAATCACATCAGTGTGGGGAAAAGGAAACACTGAAATCTGATTTCCTGTTTGCAGCCCATCACACTGAAAGGTTGATCCATAGACACCTCTTTCTGCAGACTTCTGCAGCACAATAAGATGGACAGTCTCTGTAGCCACTCCAGTGTTAGCCTCATACCCACAAAAGACGTGGCGTTTGAATTACTGCTAGTGGAGTAAATGTTGGGAGGGGATAAAGACACTGTTGACACAATATCTGAGCCCTGGAGATCTCCATAACAGCTGTGCTCGCATATCTGTCTCACTAAGTTTAAGTTGACATATTTAATGCTTATGTGAGCCTAAATTTACATCACTCCCTCAGCACAGGAAGTATTGGCAGCCTGGAGAAGCAGAGCTGCCAATACTGCATGTATTTTCTCCATATTGACTTGGCATCCAGTGAGATTTTCTCAATGTATGGATCTATTTTTACCACAAATTGACAGGCCATGCTATCTGGCTCATTTCTGAGTAGCTCTGGAACACTTCGGGAATAGTTCTCTGGACTGGCAAACTTCCTAGAAGTTTTGAGGCAACAAGAGTTTTCTCTAACATTGGAGAGTTTGTACACCGTCTGTAAACTCTTAAATTCTTTATAATGGATGTTGGTGAAAACTTTGGAAGACAAGAACAAGAAAGCAAACCAAGAGATAATAGTTTTCATGGTTGAAAATGAACAAATAAGAGCTTTACTGCTCTTGGAGTGTTTGTTTAATTAGCCAAAAGCTGTGCTCTTTTTCAGGACTCTTTATGCTGTAGTGGGGCTGACTGTCTGCAACTGCAAATAAGCAACAGCTATTTAGTAACTACTGCATATAATACAAGTGGGTAAAGTCCAAATAAGTTTTTTCGTTTCATTTTATACTGCACTTTAAATAGTTTGGTTTAGCCTGTTAAAGCATTTTAAAAATCCTTAATATTCCCTCTTCATGTGCATGCAACCACTGTAGGCATTGAAGGGTGGTTGCAGATGATGTTACTTTGCAGCAAAGGACTCCAGATGGGGGGCAGAATAAGATTTCTGTATAGAGAAGCCCTATCAAAATGCCAGGGTTTTGCACTCTGCTGACCTTTCAAGTTGCAGAAAAAAATTAGCTTCGTACAGCTGCAAACATAGGTTGAAAGCCTCCCTCTAAAGCCTGGAGGAACAACACTCCATGGTCTGGTTTGGTTCAGTCTACCCTGATCTTGTTTGAGTTTCCACAGCTGATGTCCATCCAGCCTCGCTCATTGAATTGGGAAAGGAAACTGGCTGTCAAACAGAACTGCACATCATCATATAAGATTTATTTGGTTAATAGTATGGTCTGCAGGACAGAGTTTTCTGTGATTCTGGTCACTCCATCAGCAACTTAGTTAACCTGTGGGAAAGGTGATTTCTTTTGTCAAGTGTAGGGAAGATGCCTAATGTTTTGAGAAATTTTCTCATGACAACTGCTGCTTGCAGGTTGGCCATATTTAACATACTAATTTTCTACATTAAATTTACATTAACTCATATCCTTTCTTCACTTCCTGCCCCCCATCTGACTTTCTGGATCACATGACTGCAAACAACCTATACCTTTTTTATATTCTAGCCATAAAGTTCTAGACAAAGACAGTAGACTTAGGCCATTTTATGTCCCTGTTCTCTGTCACCACACACTGTCAGCTCCTCAGGATGACAACAGTCCACACACAAAAGTAGTTGTGCTGCTCAAGATGACAGCACATACATATAGTCATGAATGAGAGTTCATGACTGCCCAAAAAAGTCTGCGGCTGCCAGAGACCTGCACAGGTTTAGTTTTGCAAACCCGCAAATGCAACAAAAGCTTACCATTTTCAGTCAGGAACACTCTAATCTTACATTTAACCATTAATTGCAAAATGGATGCAGTTTGACTTGACAGAGAATCCTCTGCTTAAAAGATGCTCCCTTGTTTAGTCAGGCAGCACATAGCTAGAAACCCCATATGGATGGACACATGAATGACATTGTGTGGTAAATAAAATACTGTTAGCTCTCAAACAGTTAATAAACGGTAGAATGAATGTGAATATGAAGGTACAACAAGCTTTATGCTATAAAGGAGGAGGCTGGTGTGGAGGAGATGAAGCTTTGCCAGCAGCAGCAGCAGCTAGGTGCATCAGCTTTAAGGCAAGCAGCAACTACTGAGAGGCACGTCATATTGAACAGGACCGCTGTCTTGAGAGAAATAACTGTGATTGGCTGTGGGAGCTGGGAGAAAATTATAGGATAATTAGGATCAGCCTGCCGTCAGCTGACCACAGTTGGGTGTATGACTACTGTGTCCTGCATGAACTATTAGCTTCATTTGACTGAAATGGTTGTCATGCACTTAAGGTTGTTGGCCTGATAGCACTTGGGTCTCAACATGTGCATCAGCTCATGCTTTCATGCTTAGGTGCAATGATTTTAGGGGAAATAACATACATTTCGAACATTTGGGCTCAAAGTGTTTTCTTTTGGGAAAAGGGTCCAGAGGGCAGGCATTCGTTAATAGCACCATCTCTGCACATGCACATTTTTACTGTGAATAGAATAGAAGCCTTTATTGTCATTGCATAAATACAACGAAATTGCGCACGCCTCTCCCAGCTTTCAAACTACACACTCAGAAATATGCTCAAATCAATCTAAACACACTCAGTCATCATAAAAAGTTGAGGTATGGTACAGTGCATGAGTATAAAGTGCATGAATAAAGAACATGGTTCTTTGTGTGAGAACGTTTACCATAACAGTTTTGGAAGTGACTGACTTCTGATTGTGCTTCTTCTTGTGAATGTCTTCTTGAATTTGAGTCAGTTTGTAGTTTGGGATCACTTGGCCCAATCATTGCCTGTTCCTTGCTATCAAAAGGTTGTTGTCTGAACATGGATTTTTTAAAAACAAGACCAAAAATGATTCCATTTCCTTGTTGATGTGGCCCTCAAACACAAATATCTGTCACCAAAGAGGAGATGGATTGTGTCCAGATGTAATTTGACTACTCAACATTGTTTTCCGTGGCAGATACATGATAAAAGCTAATGTTTTTTTCCATCCCACTGGATTATTCATTAGCATCATGTTTAAAATCTTCACACGTGTAAAAGACAACCTCACCTTGAAGGTCTCCTGTAATACTTCCTCATACATACCAATGTTTCATCGTGCATTTGTTCCCCATTATTATGGTAAAGAACGCCCCGCTGTGTAATAATGGTGCACTCTTACGCCTGTTGGGAAAGATTACTCAGAAATCAACTCCTTGCGGTCAACAGAGACATACAATCAGCCGTGCTCGCACACATCTGCAAAAACATGCAATCAGACAATTCTGGCTGCAATCAGTTGTTGGAAAAATACAAACACGGTCACTTTGTTCTTTGTTTGTCTCTCTCCTAAGCACACACGGAGTAAGACTCTGACCGAGTACAAAGATTTTCATTTTATCAGCGGGAGACACACCGAGCAAGAAGGAGAAAATGATTGTACGCTTTTCACTAAGCGTGCACTCAGAGACACATGTTCTTTGAAATGTCAAAGTGAAATTATCCTTCTTCTGTCCTAACATTAATGGGAAACAATGCATGCATCAGTGTTGGTGCAGAGAGCAGAAAGCCATGCAAATATAAAGTACATCAATTAGGAAAAAACACTGTGTATGAGATTACTATATGTTTCATCATTCTCTGATTGAGACAGGTTATGAATAAATGCATGTCTAACAGTAGAACTGCTGCTATTATAGCTAATAACACAGCAAGGGCAGCTGGGATTGAAGAAGTACAATGACACACTGATTCCTGGATTCACATACAGTATTTTCAACAACCTTATTATCATTAAATCTCATATGTGTCAAAGCAATGGGATGTAGGTTTGATTTTCTTCCTTCTTCTGTGTGAGCTAACTTAACATGCATACTTTCCCTATTAAATCAAATGGAAACATGCAGGTATTACAAATGGAACATGGCTGTTTTATTTTCAGTGCTGTCTTAGTGAGCGTGGGCCTCGGGCCAGCTTTATACCCTGCTGTGTGGAGTGTCATTGTCTGACAACCTTAATCTGGGATTGGCTGCTTCCACTTTTGACGTGGTTGGCCGAAGGCGCAGATGTAGCCCCTCTCCAGTGCCAAAGGCCAAATATGCTGCTAGGTATGGGGGGGGGGGGGGAGTTTGAAATATCAGAGGTACATGACACTTGATAAAACTAGAAAAAGATCAACTTTGACAATTTTGACCTTATCTATCTGTATTAGTCAAAGTCTAAAATGCCCTTAAAGGCCTGCAGCAATGCACACTGGCAGAGCACATTTAGTCCAAAAGATACATGTACCTCGACACATCCTCAGCCTGGACTCAGGGTTAGGGTTAAAAAAATCAATGCTACAGTTTTGGCTCATGTAAGGCAGGATGAAAATACCATTATAAATACCACTGTATACTTGATCTTCAACTTTGGTGTAGAACTACTGTGTCACGCAACCATAAAGAAATAAGATGGTACATAAGTTACCCACCTTTCATACTTTTTCACACTATATGTTTTTGTGCATAATTCTTTAAAAGGAACCCTGCATGATCAGGCAGTTCATCTTGTTGGATTGATATTTTTTTCTTTCTAAGCATATTGAACTAAAAACTCAGTAGATATCTGCATTTTAAGTAATTTGAGTTTATAAACTCACCTGGAGGCCGCCGTGTTTTGGTCCAAACTGGTAGTGTGATGTCACGGTTCTGCAGCACTCCTTGCCGTTGCAATGGGGTAACCGCTGTTTCAGACTGGCAGCCAGTGTTAGGGCTGCATCTCAGAGACCCTGCACGTCTCACCCACAAAAAAAATACAGAGCCATATTTACCTTGTTGTATCAAATATGTCCGCCCACATTGGTAGAATGTTTGAAATCTGTTTCTTGATGAACCTAATGAAGGCCACAAGCTAAAATGTGTCTGTTTAATAAAGTTGTTCCCCAAACTTCCATTATTTATGGAGCTTTCAGTTTCCACATGGTTCAAAATGTTGCAGGTAAAGATAAGCACAGTACAAAACACTTCCGGTTTGTGATTTTCAAAGTAAAAGCCCGCTTTAGCGTTCCTTTGGAGAAGCTCCCTTCGTATGTGCATAATGCTTTTATTTTGAAAAGCTTCCAGCACGCTTCCATTAGACATTGAATCCAGTCACTTGTAGGGGGGTTTATTGAGGTAAAACTTAGGAGGAATGACAGAGCTTTGACAGCAGGGAGACAAACTCATGTCTGGTATGAAAGCTGTTATGGCAGCAACAGCTGCAAGCAGAAAAACATACTGCCAGCCTGGAAAACGGGTTACTGCATAGGAATGTCATGGAGCGCTAGTGACATCACAGTACCAGCGCGGACCAAAACATGGCGGCCTCCTGATGAGTTTGTAAGCTCAAACTTACTCAAAATGCAGGTGTCTAGGATATCTAGTGAGTTTTTTTGGTTCAATATTCATATGAGAGGTAGCAATATCTATCCAGCAAGATGAACTTGTCTGATCATGCAGGGTTGTTCTTAAAGCAGTGATCATCAACTGGAGGCCCGCTCCTAAAGGGAACTATATTCTTCAGAAAAGCTGATACAGCTTTTTCAATCAGTCCCTGAAATCTTTGCATTTTTGGATGATGTAACAAACCTACCATGAAACAAAACCTTCCTGTTGTTAGGTCTTCATTTAATCTAGTTTCATTTCCAAGCAGCTGCTGTGGTTCTTCCATGTGAAAACATATCCTGACCTTACAGTAGAGGCGTTTCTGACCTTGAGTAATGGGCTATTTCTGCACTGCAGGCAGTATCATACTATGTGAGATTGGAGATATGCTCTCCTAAAAGCTTTGCTGAATGAGAAATAAAGTACGACATGTTCCTCTGACTGGTTGGTATTGATAAACCCTAGTTTAAAAATGATGCCTGTCTCATTGTTGCACATTGTTGGCATCTTCATCCATCCAGAAACGGGTGATTCTGGTGCCTTTGTGTTTGTGTGAATGGACACATCCATTTATGATAGAAAAAGAAAATTAGGTGATTGATTTACACAATTGGAAGAAATACATTAAGTGTACTTCAGACAAGCAGTCATATATTACTCCCTGCCTCTCTGATGGACCATTATCATAATGTCTGTTTTAGTTATGACTCTTTATCTTCTCATGGAGGACTGTCAGATGCAACTAAATGCATCTCACTAAAAGCATCAGTGTGAGTGTTTTGTTTGAAGGGAGCGTGTTGTTAGTCTTGTCCTCCTGCCCCTCAGCCACTAAACCTAATACTCCAACACTTACAGCACATATTGATGAGCTGTCTCCCATGAAAATGCTGATAGGCAGCTTCCATAGAGCCTTCAGAGGTGTTGAAGAACATGCTCTGTTTGAAAAACTCCATCTAAGGGACACAGATGGCATTCATCTGTTTGTTTGTCTTACTGTCTCTTCTGCTTGCCATGAAATATTTATGATATGAACACAAGAATACGTGTCAGTAACGTTAAAGTGTAAAACTGAAGGATTCCTGTGTTGGTGTTCCTGGACTGAATCATGCCCTCATCATGTACCTGCAAACAGATGATGTGACAACAGTCAAACCAGTGTGTTTGCAAAGTTTCTCTATATAGCTGCATTATTTTAACATATGGGAGCGATACAAATACAATGATTTTACAGGAGAAATTATTACAATTACATGCACATAATTTAAGCAAGCTCAAACCAAATGGCACTTAACACTGTAAAAAATGTACCTCCCACATACTGCTGCGAATTTGCATTGGTAGATTGACGTTTGCACAATTCATTTATCATAATCAATTCATGTAAAATAAAAAGCATGATGGCTTAAACACGACATAAAGTAAATTGCACAAAGTTATTGTAGATTTACTGATATTAAGCATGCCAATATAAGCAAAAATCATGTAGGAACTAGAAGACAACATAACAAATAAGTAACACCCAGGCTATCAAAATATCAAATGTATACTGGTGGAGGTGGTTCTGCAGGAAAAGTGCTTTGGATCCATTGTTTTGTGTTTTCAATGTCCATTATATTTGTATGAATTTGGGACTTGGTAATCATTCTAACTCTTTTTTTTCTATAATCACACTTAGAGGGATGAATTGATGGCTGAATGAATGGGTTGAAACTTGTAAAACAATGAATGATGGAATGATTTATGGATTGAAAAAGGGTGATAAAAGGGTCAAAAAACTGATGGAAGGCAACAACCCACCCAAGTGATGGATGGATGGAAGGATGGATGGATGGATGGATGGATGGATGGATAAATGGAAAGATAGATCAATCGAAGCTTATAAATGTAATGGACAGATGGATGGATGCAAGGATGGATCTGTAGATGGATATTGAATAAATAAATGGTTAAAAGGAAAAAAAAAGTTTTTGATGCTTGGATGGATGGACTGACAAAAGGACACATAGATATATGGATAGAAAGAATAAACCCCAATAAAGGGAAAGAATAATGAATGGATGGGTGAATGGCCATTGGATATATGAATGGACTAAAGCCTGGAAATGGGGTGGGTGGATGGATGGATGGATGGATGGATGGATGGTCCGCAAAGATTGGTGAGTTTCTGCCTGGAAATTGGATGGATGGATGGATGGATGGACGGATGGATGGATGGACGGATGGATGGATGGATGGAGAATTTAACACAGATGGATGGATCTGAGCTTTCATATATGTATATACAGTGCTTAACAAATTTATTAGACCTCCACCCAAAGTAAGGTTTATGCCACAGCTGCCCAAAATTAACAGCATTGGTAATTACCAAAATCATTTTTCATGTTTCTGCAATGGTTAATACACCAATATGTAGAAGCTCTTTAACCCAAATGATATTTTTAATGATAAAATAGAATTATTATTTTTATCCATGAATTTTTAAATTTACTGATTTACAAAAAAAAAATGAAAAAAAGTAAAGCACATTATTACTTCTTGATTAATATGTCAAATTATAGTTATTTACTTGCATTCCTAAATTGAAAAATGAGTTTAAGTGGTTGAATGTTATGCTTGATTAATTTCTGACTTTTCAGAGAAGCCCAGTGAGCCGGCTCAAATTTGGGTGAATTCAGTTTGAAATTCCTCATTCCTGTTCAAAATGGTAAAATGTGGAGAGCTCACTGAAAATGAGAGAGTCTGCATTAAAGCACTTCATGATGCTGGATGGTCTTTGAGACAAATATGACAGGTGGTCTAATACATTTGTTAAGCACTGTATATATATATATATATATATATATATATATATATATATATATATATATAATGGATGTATGGATGATAGAGGAATAAACGGATGGATAGATGGAAGGAAAGAATCATAAGTGAAGGCTGAGGGGGTCTACCGTCGGGTTAAACATTAAGGAAGTTACACTCTCTGATATTTTCAAAAACACTGAGGTATTGTTCTGTTAGTGATTTAATTACCTGCAGGGTTGTTAAAGTCAAGGACTCTTTGTGAATTCACCCATAGGTCACATTCTCTAGACAACAGGTTACTTAGTTCAAGTTTATCCAATAAGAAACAAGCTGCTTACAAGCTTTGCCTCTTGTTGTTTTCCTTTGGATCTTTAAATTAGTCTTCTGACATCCCTTACCCTCCTGACTTCCATGTCAAAATACTCTTTGAAAATTAAAAAGCTTCATGTTGCAGCTTTAAACAGGCCTTTGCCCACCCAGATGTCGGACGTGCTTTTCTCTTAAACACCTTTGACAGTGTCCTGGGAGGCCGTGGCACATGGTTGTTGTTGGCCATTAATTAAAGAAAAGCCCCCCGCCTCCTCCACGTAGCGTCCTCCGGCATGTCAGAGTTGTTTATTTAGCACAACAGGAACAATTAAGGCGCTGACAAAGCAGCCACCGTTTGAAGTCCTTCTTACTATACCTCAATGGCCTAAAACACAACTTAGCAGACACCTTGCAGCTGCCTTGTAACCTTCAGTGGATGCCTTGAAATGCATTTTGTAGTGTGTTAGCGCATTATCATAACCAGATGCCCACCCCACCGCCCACTCTGCACATGTTTGAAAAATGAGGCTCACTCTTGAATATTAAAGACGCTGAGGTTCATTTATTTAGGGCTGTGTTTGGGCCGCCGAGGAATGCTGATTTGAATCTCGTTTGTTAAGCTGTCTTTCCTTATCTGTCAGCATCAGAGGATGCAATTTCTCTCTTCCCACCTCGTCCCCCTTGTCTCCTAAATGGCGGCAATATTTAGAGGTGCTTGACAACTGAGGCATGCAAATTAGCTGTTGATGTTTCTCGGGTTTCTGTAGTTTTCTTTAGCTTCTCTCCCCCCTCTGCACCCCTGAGTTTGTGCCTTTTAGCCTCTTGGAGAAGATGATGTTATTTGTGATGCTATTTTTGTATCTATGTAGGAGGAAAGCATATGGTGGAATCACACAGATTCTATCCATAAGTTTTTTGTTTTTTTTTTCCCTCAACATGAGTTGAAAGCTCAGCAAACAGCTCTTTATGAAATTTAAGGAGAAGCATGCAGTTTGCACTTAACCAGTGTAACCCTGTGTTCTGAATCAATAATGTTAAAGAGCCGCGTAATGTGTAACAAAACTATGCAGGCATTATTCAGTTAAAACTCCTGACCATGTGTGATATGCTTGTGATTTTAAACAGCTACAGCGGTGCTCCTTTTAGCTACTAAAAGCTAAGACTTTTGCCCTCAGCATCATCACTTTGTGTGATGTTGATGGTGTCAAAACATCATGTAACTTTTAACATCTCAAGCTGTGGAAACATGCAGAGAGCAGGGGCGGTGGAGGGATTTTAGTTAGTCTGAAGCTGTCTAAAGTTGCCAAGATTAAAAGTCAGCAAGCAGAGATGGTTGTGGGCAAGCAGGGCTCAGCCTTCCCTTTCTTATGCAATAATAAGAAAAGAAACTTTTCTTGAAAAGATTGTTTTAAAATGTTAGTTAAATCTAGTGCAGCAACCAGATGAAATACAAGGAAAAAAAAGCCAAAACTCAGCACCATCCTCCTCTATTCACTTCTGTGGTGTAAATGAGTAACAGGTGTCATGGCACGCTCACTTGATACCCACTCACAGTCCTCCAACTGTAATGTTAAAGACTGTAGAGATGCTAAGGGGCGAACTTAACATGATAAATGATCTATTTTGATTCAAGTAAAATGACTGCAGTTGCCAAATTACTGTAAAATCTGGGTTTTAAAGCATATTTTTATTGCAAGGCAAGAAAAGACTGTATTCATTCCTGGTTTGCAGAGCAAGGTGTACACATTCAGCAATTCAAAGTGCTTAACAGGCCCAAAAGAAAGCCATTCAAAAAATAGAGATAGCTCTAAACTGAAGTAAACCTCAGCATACAAAACAACAAAAAATCTGAAACTGAAATCTGTCAAAAAGAAACTTTACAATTTATTCAATCATTAAGATATATGAAGACAGTAGAAAAGGTTCCCTTGCAATTAAATTTTAAATATTAGATCAATAAAAAATCTAAAATGATTACATTCAAATGTGTAAGTGTCCTGATGCCATTAAAACTCCAACCTCATTCATTGGGTATTGCATGCAGCTGCCTCGCTGCTCAGAATATATGGGGATACATAGCATCATGGACCAGGCCGGTGGCTATACTTTTAACAACTCTTCTCCATTGTTTGGCATATCAGTATGTTAAAAGCTAGTTTGCTGTTGTGTAGAGAAACGCTGCAGAGTGCTGGTTCAACAGAAAACACTCCTCACTGAAAAAAACACTAACATGTAAGAGGGTGGCATGACCCTTATGCTGCATCTTCAAAAAATACCCCTTCACTCCAAAAACATCAGACAAAAATCTTCCCTTTAAAGGGCAGGACTGTCAGGCAGACCAGACTCATGTTGACAGCCCTCTGTGCAGGGTTGGAAAGGACTAGAAGGAGGGGTAGAGGGTGGGAGAAAAGCAGGAAGAGGAGAGGGACAAGAGAAACAACAAAGCAACAAGTGAAAGACAAATTTATGGCAGTGGCGACCACAAAGGCATCTATAATTCAATAAAATATTCAAAAACGTACAATAGCTAGCAGGAAAGCAGACCCCACCGTGGAAGAAGATGGTAGGGATCAACAGAGCTGCAGTGTATGTTGTGGACTCTACAGAACCATATAGAAATGCAGGGTTGGTTAAACCTTTGTATCTTTCAGATACCCTAAAAAAGGCAAAATCCTATAAATCCCTGTGATATATGTTGGATTTTAAGAGCTATTTTGGGGCTTTGCTGTGCCTTTATTTAGAAAAGAACAGTAGAAAGTGAGGAACAGAGATGAGAATCGGTGTAACCGACCTGCTGGGCCATCTGCACCCTTATGTCCTTGAGTTTATGATTATTCTGTTCACCAGTTCAAAGCTTGAAAGTTTGTTGTTTGTTGCCTTAGCATCAGGCTGAAAGAGTAAGATGTACACCCCAGTCTAGGCACCTGCTTCCACTCCCAACAAGTTTTAAAGTAGTAAATCAAATTCAACACATAGATTTTGCATCTCAAAGGAATATAATGCATTTAAATATTCTGCCAAAATTACACTCCAGTGATCAAAATCAGCATCACTTAGCCTGTAATTATATCATAAGGCAAACCAGCAAAACCTTTATGCTCTGACTGCAAACATAGGAATATATCAGCAGTTTAAAGTTGAACAATGTTCGTGTAACATCAGGAAACATCCTGTCAATATTTCTTCATTTGCAGTTAGTGCTGTATCATTGCTTGGTATGCCCATTTTATGATGCATTTCAACAGAATTTGTGCAACTTATCAACTTATACAAAAAGCACAGAATCATTTTGTGTGCAATGCAAATATTTGCACAATTGGTAGTGGTAAATAATTCCTGAAGACTGCACTGTATTGCCCCCCCCCCCATCTTTTTTTAAAGTACCTCTGACTTTATGGACTTGTGTTTATGTTGATTAATGCTTCATTAGAATTGAATAATTGTTATATACAGAAACAAATACACGACAAAAAAAGGCATCTTATTTAACAGAGTGCAGGTAAATGCTGCATTTGAGGGTGCTTTGAGAAAGAAATCACAATAATCACACATTTAAAAGTATACACTGGCAAAATCTCTACTATTTAGGAGTTTAAAGGCTCACATGTGATTAAAAGATTAGAAAAGTAACTTTCCAGACTCTCTAACCCCATTAGCAGGTTTTAGCTCCATATTGAACCACCTGCTTATAAATATTGACATATTCATAAGGTGGGATGCTGGAGCAATGTGATCCGTTTCCTAATGAAAGCTAATGAAAAGCAGCAGAGAGTGAACTGGCCGACTGTTCCATTTACTGAGAGCCTTACAGGCCAAGACTGGATTTAAACAGCACTCTCAGGTTACTCAGTGTCTACCTAGTCTGACATTAGTGTGGTGTTAAGATTAAGTTTGTTGCTTGACTTAAAGACACAATCACTTTATATTTGATAGATCCCTGGTGGAGAGCTGCTGCACAACGGTTGTTTTAATTCATTTTTTTCTTGTAGTAGTTTGAGAATTTTTCATATCCAAATTAATGAACTATATCAAGACAAAGCAGGACAAAAACTGTTTTATTGCTACTGATTGGCTGCCGTGCCAGTAGTGTAATATCAGACACAGACTCCTGCCTGTTTTTGATGATGAGACATTGATGAGATGATGGGGCCACACAGTTCAGACCTGGAGACATCACCGTGCAAGCAATGAAGCCCAAAACCTTTGTGAGAACATTTGAACAACTTAAACCTCTATTTTTCTGATCTTTTTTGTACTATATACGTTTACATGTTAACAAATCAAGACAACTTTATTTTGTAGTCATACGACAGTCAGCTGATCCTAATTATTGCCTCCCGGCCAATCACATCTTTTTCTCTGACACTGCAGTTTATTCAAATATGATGTTCTTCTCACTAATCCCTACTTGCATTAATGCTAATGCACCACTCTGCTGCTGCTGGCAAAGCTTAACCTCCTCCACCTCAGCCTCCTCCTTTATAGCATAAAGCTTGTTGCACTTTCATATTCAGATCCCAGCTACTGTGTATTAATTGCCTTTGAACTAATTTAACTGTATTCAGTACACATTTTCATCTACGTCTCTATCCATATGGGGGTTTCAAGCACGCTTTGGAAAGTCAAAGTATGCTTCCTAACTAACACGGGGACCATGTTTTGAACAGAGCCTTCTCTGCAAAGTAAAACTGTATATCTGTATATTTTGCAAGAAAATGATAAAACATTTGATGAGAGTGTTCCTGGCTAAACTATAATTGTGAAAGCCAACTTATTTAAGATAGACTTTAAATCAAACTTGGACCCATAAATAGAAATAAAGAACTTGCATACTCTCAGGTGGAGTCTGGTTGGATTTTTGTGCCCAGTCTATAAGGCTGAGTGGTACTGGCAAGGAGACATACTAGGAGAAATAGAAACATCCTTCATGGGCTCTTTTCACCTTGAAAATCTGAGTAGATCCTGTTCCATTTAACCATAAATCATAAAGGTTCATATCATTGTTTCTGCTTTAAGCACATCACTTTTCCACAGCTATCAGTTCTTCTATTGCAGTAAAGAATGTGTGTACTTTTACCTCCTCTGGTCATTTAGTATTGTTCCTCTGTTGGTGACACATAAGACCATAAACATTTCAAATAAAGTCTGCTGCTTTCCTGGAGTGTTGATTTGATTTTCCACTTAGACTGTGTGCCTGTTTGTGTTCATCTATGGTTCCATAGCCTACAGCGTATCTGTGTGTGTTTTTGTGTACCACACTATAAAAATATTGCACAGGGGAGCGACATAACTTGCAGCCACGGCTGGCAGGCTGCCATGCATCGGTTTTGTAGCGATCATTTAAAACAAAGCCACTCAACATTTAAGCATCAACCTTTAACAATGGATGCAACCCTAAAGGAAAGTCAGATACATTATTACTGCACTTTTTCAAATCAAAGCTGCACAAAGCTGCAGAGAGTTCATTTTTTATGTCGCAGACAGAGATATTGTTTGTGAAAGTGCAGCAAGCAGCGTCTCATGACCGATGACAGCTTTTACCAATGTTTTTCAGCCCACAGGCTTGTTGAGCCGTTCCCCAAGTCACTCAGTTCTGTTTATTCCCACAGACACATTACGGAGTTTTAGTTGGCCACCTGCTGCTCTCATTAAAACTGTACCAAAACACGTCCTGAAGAAAGGACAATTAGAGGACTTTTGTTCCTTACACTGTGCTTAAAAACAATCAGAACCAAAGTATTAACAGAAGGGTCAAAAAGTTTTAGAGTCCAAAAGGTTACAGGGCTTCAGATGGAAAATAATATATAAAATTTGGGCTAACAAGCAGAATAAATCCAGGCTTTGGACTCATTGTATTAGTGGGGGAATACTGGATTCTTTAGTTTGCATTACCAAGCATCCCCAAAACACGACCAAAATCAGCCTAAATGATGCAGAGGAGACTATTTGATATATTCTGACGCTTATTCTAGCATTTATTTTTCCTGGCATCTGATTAGTAGCCCCCTTTTTCCACATATATTTGAACTTTATCAGGTGCTTCCTGAAGCCTCAAAGCAATTTTGGGTAGTTTTATTTTTGATTATTTTGTTTCAACATTTCCCCATTAAGACCTACATCTTTACAAATGGACAGAATTATACAGAGAGCTGACTGCTTTGCCTTATCCAGTGATGTTTATTGTCACAAATATCTGCACTAACTGTTGATTTAAAATGCTAAATTAAGCTTTAATACACCAGGCCAAAACCTCCCATTTCCATTTTTCATGATTTTATTTTTTCATAAATCTGTGCTTTAGGTCAGCCTTTACATGTGTCAGAGTGTTTAACACATTTTGAATGAATAAAAAGTGTCAAAAAGATGCTGAGTATGGCTGTTCAGCATCTTCGCCTTCCCTGAATAACGGTGGTTTTGGAGGTAGGAGTTTTTGGCCTGTTGGCAGCCGTCAATCTTTTTAGGACGCAAAATAACATTTCATACCAATGTCTTACCCTATTTTCTTATTTAAGGTTGGAAAATATGATGTTAGAGGACAGAGATGAGATTACAAAAAGCTAGAAATGATCAAGAAACAAACCCAAAGACATAGAAAAGACAAATAAGGAAAAATGAAACAATGATTTAAACAGAGTGGTTTGTCTGCAGATGATGCCATTTCACAGCAAAGAACTTCAGACTGGGGGCAGGAAGTGATTTCTTCATAGAGAAGCTCTATCAAAAAGACAAAGTTTTGTACTGTTTAGGGCTGCTTTAACTGTTCAGATTGCAAAAAAGTAATTTTTTTTTTTTTTGTCCTAGAAGTAGTGACACATTCAGGCAAAAACTTTAGAGAAAGAGTAGCAGACATGGATTAAAAGCCTCTTACTACAGCTGGGCTAAACTCGAGTGCAGTCCATCTCCACCAAGCAGTCTGGTTTGCTTCAGTTTAATTTTGCATGGTTAACCCTTGTGTTTCCACTGCTGTCAGTCCACTCTTGCTTGTTGCACTGGGAAGTCTGATTCTTTTTAGAGATCCGGCTCATTAGGCTCAGCTCAGTATAAGAGTCGGTTGTTTGGTTTCCAGAAAAGCTCTTCATATGGTACCAGTGTGGCATTTTAAGGTGTAAAGTATTTTGGGGTTTTTTGGGCCTTTATTTTAGAGAGTAGGACAACTGGAAATAGGGATGAGAAATTGGGGGAGAGACATGCAGGAAAGGAGCTGCAGGCAGGACCTGAACTGGAGCCGCCCATGTACAAGGGGCGTGACCTGACCTCTAGGTCATCTGCACCCTGAGTTTGGCATTTTAAATGTGTATTGAAGAATGACAAAAAAAAAAAAAACAAAGAAAGGGAAATGGTTCCCAAACAGGTTCACATACAATAGCTGTTTTGAAGAAGTGCCTCGTTTGTAGATGACACACCGTTTCAGTCGCTTACATTATAAAGTTTATTCTCTTAATAGTATAAAACTATTTCCATTAAAAGCATGCAGGCAAAAACAAAAGTTGTTAAAGGGGTGCAGCTCATCTGGCTAGGCATGCAGTAGGAGGTTATATGTGATATCATTTACCTTTTAGCAAGTCGGTGAAGCTGTTAGAAATATTGCTTTTTTGTAATGTGCAGGGATCATACCTAATGTGTACTGTAATGACAACAGTATCATGCAGGTCCATTTACTAACTTTCCTCCACTCCTGTTTATTTCTAACCCTCATTTGTTCTCATGCCACCCATTATTGCACATTAGCACATCATTGGGATATTTACTGCAAACAATCTTTAAGCATTAATCTGTATGGCTGCTTTGTTTTGAAGGGAGTGCATGTGCTATAGATTGTGGAGGACATCATTTGTCATCTTTAGCCAATGTTATATTTTTGCAAAATTTCCTCCATACACTAGAAAACTTGATCTTGCAAGGGCAACAAAAGACAACAACCACATGCTTTGTCACATTATTTCCCATCATGCACCTGGTTGAAGTTTTAGCAGAAAACCAGAAGGGGAAACTGGTTGAGTTCTAAAGAGCAAGAACGCTTCTTTGACATGTTCTCGTCTTTGTACAGTGATAGAGCTGGGAAGGAAAAAAGGTGGACAGAAACTGCTCCTGAAAGAGGCTATAGCTAGCTGTAGTAGACTCACTAGGGATTTTGAGGGCTGTAGGAATTTCTGTCCACCTTTTTTTCATCTCCAATAGTAGAACAAACACACTGAAAAGCCAGACTTGCTTTATAGCTTCCTGTCTTGTGCTTGCAAGAGTACTCTTATTGGCTCTTTTATTTCCACCTCACACCAATCAACTGAGATCAGGGTAACACACCAACTCTCCTAATTTTATTCCAACTGTGGAAATTTGTCTGTGACTTTGAAAGCACTTGAAGTTTCATTACCTGCAAGGCCAGCATTACCTGCTATGTGTGAATTGTTTTAATGTCTTCAGCAGTTAAAGAAAATTGTCAATGAGAAGCAAAACCCTGAAAATGTGCAGTATCCTAGTTGTAGCATCAATGTTTTACTGCTTTCCCTTTCTGTAAATCATTTTGTGACATCTGACATTTATCTCGTGGCCTCTCGGGAGGCCCTGACCTACAGGTTGATAAACACTTTGAAAATTTCCCTCCCTATTGAGTTATAGATTCTACCTTGTGAGTTTCAGGCTCAGTCAAATAACCAGACTGTCAAAATATTTTGAGTTTGTGTACTTTGAATATGACTGGGGAGGAATTGTAGTCCCTATTGAATCATCGGTGTGGTCTTTCAGTGAGGCCCTGCAGTGATTTATGTCGTCTGCTGGCATGGAAACAGAGAGAGTCTTTGTTGGGTTGATATTCACCTTGTTTTCTCATTGATTTTCATGTTTACTATTCATTTTTGTCAGCCCATTCTCCTCCCTGCTTTTTAAGGGTTGTCAAAATTTTCTGTACTTTAATACTTTTGGATACCACGTGTTTTGGCGAACCACACATTCATTTTTTAAGGCGGGGCACAGGAATGAATCCATCAAGTATTGCAATCCCTTGTGATTTGCACATATATTTTGGTACTGAAAGGTTTCATATGTGTTTGATCAGACACTGTGCAGGAGTTTGCCTGCACATATAGAAAACAAGAAATTACCCAAAAGTGGGGGTCAAGGACTTGTATAATTTAGTCGCCATGGTATAGTAAGAGATACCACTATTCTTTGATAATCACACTAGAACCATATCCATCCATCCTCTATCCCACTTATCCTATTTAGGGCTGCAGAGAGCTGGAGCCAATCCCTGTTGTCATTGGGCAATAGGCAGGTACACCTTGTAGTGGTTCCAAGTCAATCAGTAGAGACAACCAGGCACACTCTATGGGAAGTTTGTCTCCAATAACCCTAGCAAGCATGTTTTTGGTCTTAGGAGGAAGTTGCCAATCACCATTTCTAAGACCCATTTTGCCACTTTTTTCCTAACTTAACCTTCATTTGCTGCTTTATCCCTTTTGTTGCCACTTTTAACTGACTTTTGCCACTCTTTAACCACTTCTCATCACTTATTTTTGCTACTTTAATTAACTTTTACCAATTTTTGCTACCTTTAACCCCTTTTCACTACTTTGGCCACACATTTTTGCCTCTTTTAAACCACTTATCACCATATTTACCACCTTTATTGCCATTTTTTTGTCCTAACTTATCCTTCATTTGTGGCTTTATCCCACTTGTTGCCACTTTAAATCAACTTTTGCCACTCTTTAAACACTTTTCTTCACTTATGTTTTACCATTTGTATCACTTTTTTCCCATTTCTAATGAATTTTTGATACTTTTAACCCCTTTTTACTAGTTTGGCCACAGATTTTTGCTGCTTTTCCCCACGACCAACCCATTTTGGCCACTTTTAAACCACTAATCAACATTTTTGTGACCCATTTTCACCACTTTTTTCCTTACTAAACCTTCATTTGCTGCTTTATCCCACTTGTTGCCACTTTAAACCCACTTTTGCCAATCTTTAACCATTTTTCACCACGTACCATGTCACTTTACCCATTTTTACCAAATTTTTGCTACTTTTAATCCCTATTTACTAAATTGGCAACACATTTTTGCTGCTTTTTGCCACTTAACACCAATTTACCACCCATTTTTCTATTCTTATCCCACATTTGCAGCTTTCTCCCATTTGTGCCACTCTTTCACCCTTTTTACCACCTATTTCTGCCTTTTTTTGGAACTTTTTGCTTTATATTTTGCAATTATTTATTTATATGCCCTTAAAAATTATTACAGTTCCTGCTATCTTATTTTCTGGCCTGTTCTCTGTTGCTTTAATAAGAGTGGTTATTACTGAGCTTATATGAAAATATCATTATCAGAGCTTCACTTTAAAATGGATCATGATTTTCCTGACGTCCATGGGCCCCCCGATTGGCTGGGCCCCAGAGAGCTTCTCCCTTTCTCCCCCCTTATTGGCGGCCTTGGTTACAAGCATTACTGCACCTGGATTTGTGTATGGACTCCTTGTAGGACGTGTATTTGTCTTTTCTCCATTCAGACACATTTTTAATGTGACTGTGTACATAGAATCATGATGCCAAACTTTGACAGTCCAGGAGGAATACAAAAAAACATTACAGCCCTAATGACAACCCTAGCTCCCCAAAATAAAAACCTTTTCCATGTACGTTCAAGAAGACTCTTGACAGAATGTGTTTGCATTTTGAAAAAAGTAACATTTTGTACGGAAAAGTTGCAAAGCCTTCAGTTTCCTTTTTTGTGCACCTGTGTTAATCTCCCTGTTCTCATCTCCTGTTCTGTGCAGTTGTGAGTCAGAACCTGGTGACGGACAATGTGTCGGTGGTGGAGGGCGAGATGGCGATCATCAGCTGTCGGGTGAAGAACAACGACGACTCGGTTATCCAGCTGCTCAATCCCAACAGACAGACCATTTACTTCAGAGACATGAGACGTGAGTAATAATCGACATTACCAGGTCCATCACTGTCAGGAGAACTGTCAGCTGTGGCCGAGGTTGCTCTGCTATACTTTAGTGTGCTTACTTTAGCTTAGCTTGTTTTGACTGGAGGAAAATGATGCTCACATGACACACTCTTCTCAGCCACATACAGACATGAAATGACAGGTTTCTTTTGAAGCCGCAGCTAAAGCTGCTAATTTCGATTTCACTTTCCTA
The DNA here is from genome assembly GCF_018320785.1 of Cheilinus undulatus. Taxonomy (NCBI): domain Eukaryota; kingdom Metazoa; phylum Chordata; class Actinopteri; order Labriformes; family Labridae; genus Cheilinus; species Cheilinus undulatus. Next base: position 41,769,756 of record NC_054876.1, on the reverse strand, counting down.
CTTTATATGTAACAATGCAGAGTGCATTCAAGCATGTACTCAGGAATAAAATACAACCCCAACATGGTCTTTACAAGCTGAATGGCACTGCTGTTTGGTGTTTTCACTTTGTCTCCCATAAGTAGATTTTATTTGTGGTTGGTTTGTTTGCCTGGTGTTTTTCTGTGCCGACACCTGAACAACAGGTCAGAGTTCATTCTACTACAAACATTCAACAAAGTTAGAATATTTTTAGCTGATTTTTCTCTGTGGTTTCACTTGGCACTAGTTTATATCTTGATTCAATGTCTGAATACTCCACAATTATCATAAAAAGAGTGTTTTTTCCAGTGTCCTAGTTTGCCCTCATGACACGAGAGTAGTTCTCAAATTGAAATCACGTAAACAATGAAACATAAATTTGATAATCAAAGAGCATCTGTTTTTTAAAGTATTTCTCCACCAGGAAGACTTTGCATAAAATTGCATTTGCATTACCTAAAACAAGCGCAAACACAGGAAACGCGTCTTTGAAAGACATTACAACACCAGAAATAAATGTCCAGACATTCCTGGTAACCTTCCTGAAGCTGCTAGCCTATCAGGGATGTATGGATGCCAATTAAAAAACGATACACATATGAACAATTTAAACCACTGATGAACAAAAGAGCATTACAATCCTTTTCTTAAGAGTTGCAGGGGGTGTTTTCAGCTTGTCTCTTGTCTGACATAGCTGATGAAGAGAGGTGTACAGACTTGGCAGAAGCAAATTGAAATTGTGTGATAGCAGGTTTTGGGCCTGTCTTATTTAAGATGCTGCAGCTGACCATAGTGTGCATTTGAAGGTCAATAAAGTCACAGCAGAGGCTCCTCCTTCGTCTTATCCCATCATACAGAAGATCCATCTGGTCAGCTGTAGCCATAGCCAAACACATTCAAAAATCTTTGCTTGGCATTATTTTTCCTGTTTTTGTTAATTTCATTACTTTTAAGTGCATAGCAATTATCATAATAGTAATGTAAAAAATGATATCAACAGCAGTTGGGTATGACACAATTTTCCATCATTTTCATAGCAGAAAAAAAGGTGACACCTTCTTTAAAGCCAACCTCTGTAGTGGTAAATGGACTGGAGCTTGTATAGCATTTTTCTAGTCATCTGACTCCGCCCCTGACTCCGCCCTTCTCAGGAAATGGATGTGGCTTAATGGATCAGGAGAGGAGGGTGGAACGTTCTTTCAAGTGGGTAGGGCCAATAAAACGTGGGGGCAGTGCTAACTCCCCACATGACATCATGAGGGGAAAATCTGAGAACTTGTTTCAGGACAAATTTTCTGAAGGTGGGGAGGAAGTGCATTTTTCTGATTCTTGGGGGGATTGTGGACAGACCTGGGGCACATTTTTTGTTAGACAAGCCTGAAAAAGTGTATTTTGAATAATATGTTACTTTTAAATTATTTTCTTAGGGATGCATGATATTTTTGTCATGATATTGGCAGATATTAGCTCAAAACGTGAATTATCATATTGGCAAATATGAAAATTTCTGCCTATATTCAAAATGATCTTTAGGCTGTAAAAACCTGACTGTATCAGCTGTTAATATTGACCATATGAACAAATAAGTTAAAGGGGCTCTATGTAAGATTTTTGCTTTAAAACTTCCCACTTTTGAGTATATAATGGTGCGCACTTTATCCCGATGTGAAGAATGAGGCTCTTTATGTCTTCCTTGTTTGCCTGTATAAGCCTGTGGAGTCGTTTCTCTGTGAAGAATTCGGGTCAAATTTTCCATGAAATCTCAACGAAAGTGACGTCAGGTACTACGTAATGCGTGCACCCCCTTGCTCTGTTTATACCTGACGACGGCGTGTTGAATGGAGAAGGCTGCTTCCGCGAGTAAACGACCAGCTAGCTCAGCCCAAACACCCACAAAAACTCCGCGAAAATATAAAAAATTAGGGTAGCTTTATCTGCTGAAGCCCGTCAAGCTAAAAGATAGTGTGACCGATGCCAGGGGGAAATAAAGGATAAATATCGGTGAAGTATTTGAGAAATGGAGGGAGCTTATCTTGGCGCTCTGGATGAATACCAATCCAGAGATGATCGTCTTTCTGTTGAAAAGGTAAGGCATCACTCCGGACCATGAAATACATTGTAGTGTTTCATGTTGTATAAAACATATGCTACATCACGTTAGCTTGCTTACGAAGATGCTTTCCAAACAACGAGAATGTCACGTTGCTCATTTAGTGTTTTCCGGATAATATTGCATCTTTTTCTTGCTTCCTGGCACTGGACTCAACTTACTGAGTTTATTTTTTGATACTTAGTTCGTAAAATATCTTCAACACATAATGTAAGCTCTCTGATATCTGCAGTCGAGGCACCATTATCAGAGCAATGTTTGCCCTGTTGCTTCTGCTCTAAAACGCTTCCCATTCAATACACTTTACACTCATAACAAGACAATAAAATTGGTCAATGCTGCACTAAGTAGCTAAGTTGTTCATTCATAGAAATGGTCTCGAAAATATCGTCCTTTTTTAATCACCTCATATGAACCAATATTTAATTTTGTGCCATGTCCGCACTAGAGGTTCAAATATACTTTATTCATTTTCATTTTTGGTTCGTGGAACTTTTAAGTGTTACTTCACTTACCTCCTCTGTATACATGATGCCGGTAAATCACCTTGGTCTGTGTGTGCATCAGTTGATAATCTGGAGCCTCTTTCATGAGCAAGGAGCGCGCCATCGTGGACGAGCAAGTTGTAGTTCGCCTAATGGCCGGCGCTGTCGCTACACTGATATTTTTCTAAATCTTGCATAGAGCCCCTTAAATGGAGTTTTAGGCTGGTTACATTTTTTAAGGACTGAAATTTAAGTTAATTTGTACACTGTTAACTTAAGATTATACAAGGTCTAAGGGCTGAAAATTTTGACCTGAGTTACATTTAAATATCATTTCAAATATCTGATATCGGCTAAAACCAAATATTGTACAATCTTGTTTTTTTTTTTTTGGTTTGTTTGTTTGTTTGTTTGTTTTTGACAGAATAATCTCAAAATAAAATGAAAATTTAAATCTAATTTAATGAATTTAGTGGGTAAAAAATCTGAAATTTCAGTTGAAACATTGTAAATAACTATATAACTTTAAAATATAAAAAGTATTTCTCATATATACAGAAAACAGTTTTTATTTTATTTGTCAGAGAACTGAAGAACAAGAGTTGTCTATTATACTGTGATACCAGTATTGATCTCAGGATATATTTTCAGTCATGTGTGCTGACATTCGTAGCTGACATGTAAACTTGTTGCTGTTAAGGAAACAGTCTCCTGTAAAATATCATTAGGAGGTAATAATCTGTCCGTCAGATGAGAAAGTAGACTGTAGCTGGAAGCACGCTCTCTCTCCTGTGAGAGAGAAATCATCCGGCTCTGCCGGGTCTTTGTGTGATTGATATGGCACGTGTTTAATTATAGTCTGAAGTAGTCTGATGTGATAGGCTGACGTGGAAATCAATCCCGGTGAGGCATTTATTTATGTCAGTTCATTTTGCAAGCCGCTATAAAATGAGACAGACCTCTGACACATCATTTACATTTGGTGAAATCGTAGTCAACCTGCAGTGAGGAGAGGAACCTGATGAATGAACACAAACGTCATAAACGGTGTAGTTTCACCAAAGCATGTGAGCAGAGCAGGCAGAAAAGTTGTATTACACTAATTAATATTCTCTTACATTACTTGTGCTTGCAGGGAGCTGCATTAAGTTTGACCCTCATGTCTGCAGCAGGATTAATACAGCGTGAGGTTAATACAATCAGCCAAACATGCTCGGCTTTCAGCATGTCTGATTCAATAAAAGCAGCTCGTGTCCCTAAACATTTAATGACCTGTTATGTTTATTCTTATCCTGCCCAGTTATCATGTCTCAGCTCTAATTAGCTGAGTGCAGTCGGACACTCTCTGTTCTTTACGCTGTCTTGGATGATTTCGGTTCATTTACTTGTGTTTTTAAGCCCGTGTGTTGAGAAATGTTCGCCCAGTAGATCATTTTAAAACGATGTAAAAGCAGCATTACATTATATCTCCAATTTAATAAGATTTATTTTTTTATCATGAATAATAAACATATCTGAAGTTTAGCAGTTCTTCAGTGACAGCATGCCATTTACTGTGCATTCAGTAGGCGCTTATTCTGCCTCCTTAGACATGTGTTTATAAGCATTCTGTGATTTCATATCAGGAAACCGTCAAACTGAGCACTTTTCATTTAGGACAAGATCACAGTGTCAGTGGGTAAACAGTGTGAAGCTGGTTTGCAGAAAGTGGCTGAAGAGCTTGGAAGCTGGAGGCATTTGCACATTTCTCCTACTTAGCAAAGAGACACACCCTTTTTATGCCCATATAAGGGCATGAGATGAAAGGGCAGTGTGCAAACACAGAAGGCACACAAGAATGAGAGAAGCAAGATGTCTGTAACAGGTTTGTTCCGATTCCAATACCAGTATTGGAAATATGTCCAATGCTGCATAAAATGCAGGTATTGGTATTGGCAAGTACATGAGTTTATGCACGAGCCGATACCATTTGGTTTAGCTTTATATGTTGCTTCGTTTAGCCATGCTAACTGTTAGCGCTATAAACTGGAAATCAGTTCTGCATCGCTGCCAGAAGGCACTGCATGCACGGGCTACCGTTTTTAGAGCAGCGAAGAAAAAACAAAGGACTCACTGCAGCAGCAAAGAGTGGTGGCTGTGTGACAGTTTTTCTCTGAATGTGATCTTTAAAATGCCTTCCGGACCAGCGCTGTCCTAAACGACAAGAAGTGACAGTTTATCAGAGGTTAACTGACCTTTGAACCATAAATCGTTGCCTCTTACTTGAAGCTAGCTGTTGTGCCTTCCCTTTGAAGCTACTGATGCCTTTGAATCCTGTAGGCAGCATTTTCAGCGAGCCTGGAACTCGTGTGAGACTGGAGGACTTTAATGATTAGATCCATAGTAGGCCTGGGCTTTTAATCGCAGATTAGATTAAATCTTAATATGGCCTGCTGCAATTTTCAGATTGCAGAAGTTGCAATCAGGTTCTTCCACACTGAACTCATCGAAAGGGGCTTTCTCCAAACTGTCCAAATTTGAATTAAAAAGGTCGATGACTTGAAATTATACTGACTGTCATTTGCATCGACTATTTAGGAAAATCTGTAAAAAAAAAATATGCATCTTGATGCACTGAAACATAGAGGAAAACATCAGGAATATTACTGCAGACAACAAAAAGTGCAAAACCAGTGGAAAATAGATCCAAATAAAAAGGAGGCATCAGCCACAGCCTAATTTGCAAATCCCTGTTCTTACATCCCATCTTTCAAATGTCATCTAGTATTTTATTTCCGGTCTTTTATTGAAATAACTATGTACACATGATTACTCCCATACTTCACATTACTCTCACTGACTGAATCTAGATAAATCCACATTTCTGCATGTTCTCCATAATGAGCTTCATCTCTCAGATATTATGCCATATCTTGAGCTGCTGCCTGTGTGCTGTGTGGTCCTTGTACATTTTTAATGCCGCTGCACTTTTCTTGAACAGACGTCCAACACTGACATAAAAACATACTGTACATGCACTGCTGTTCTTTCTGCAGTCTGATCCTCCACAGACTTCCTCCCTGCTGGGTGCTGAATGTCAGACCCTCTTCCTCACCTACCAACCCCCTCCTTAGCCATGTTAACCGCCTCACAAACATACCTTCTACATACGATACAAGGCAGCACCTGCAGTAAAAGAAGCCCTAATGCATATGCTAAACAGAGCCTGGTATTTATCTGCTGTTGTGCCAACTCCCACAAGCTGGCTGTCAAGGGCAAGGTGTTCTTCTTTGACGGGGGTCTCCTTGATCTCCTGTGATCCCTCCCAGGCATCTTCGCCGCAGCTGCACTGCTTCATTATGACATGGACTCCGGCAGGCAGCCTCCAAACAACATTCAAAATATCGCATCTGCCATCTCTGTCTGAGTCCACACTGCTGGATTATGGGAGATGGAGAGCAGGAGAGGGTGAAGGGACAGAGGAAGAGTGCTTTGAAAGTCGCAAAAGTTGGTCTGAAGAGTAGTTTAACTATTACACATGCTGCCGTGACACTGCGTGACCACACAAAGTTGTTCTGCAGTGATCATTGAATTATATGCAGTTCAGTTTGTTCATAACACGTTCTGATGACTCAGAAAAATGCCCTTTTCCTAGAAGGAACTGCTTTGTTCCATAAGTAGGCAATATTGCATGAAAGGGAGTGCTATTGTCCCTAATATCAGAAGAGAAGCTGTGGTTGTATCATTAAAAAAAGGCATGTTTAGAGCTGCTTCGGTAGCACTTGTGCTTATTAGGAACCAGTTGGAACAATCTAGGCCAGGAGGGACAAACACAATCACAGCAGAGGTTGGATTCTGAATGTAGGTCTAACCTGAGAGCTTAAAAGGATCAACATTTAACCATTAACTGTTTACTTCATTTTCACCAGTAATAACTTAGGGATAAACTAAGCTCTGATGATAAATGATTTTGAGATTAAAAAAAAGGGTCAAACTGAAACATTTAAAGGCTAAAAATCTGAGATTAAAAAGCAAAGTAAGTGTTAGTTCAACAGGACAAAACTCAAAATTAAATATCAAAATAATGTTTTAGGCATATAAATCAGAAAAAAGCCAAAATGAGGCAAAAATATGAGATAAAATTCAAATTCTAGTTAAAGGGTCAAAATACATTCTAAATCATGAGTGTTAAAGGTCAAACTATAAGATAAAATTCAAAATCACAAGTTTGGTAAGTCGAAATATGACTTGAAATTTAGAATTTTGAACTAAAATGTAAAAATATGAATTATATTAGAAAAAACATTAGTTTAAGTTGTAATTGTAATTTGCATAATTTAAAATATAAAATGAAAACACAAATTGATTTCTTTTCCCACATCCCTGACCTTCTATCTATTTTGTAGATTTTCTTACATTTTAAATTTTAATGACTTGTCAACGGTTCTTTAAATCATCAAGCTTAAATTTTACATTTTTATACTGTAGGAAACCTGCAGACCTTATACTGGTGGGCCAGCTGTAACCAAAATATAATATGATCTTGTGGGCCAGTATAACTGTACCACAGATGGGATTTGGCCCCCGAGCCTTTAGTTTGATACCCCTGATGTAGACTAAGGGTGTTTTCACATAAGGTACAACTGTTTTTGGTCTTTCCCCCCTCATCCCCTGAGAGCATTGCCTATTCCACAGTCTGATACAGTCGGCATGCACGTAGGTTTGCAGATCTGCCAAATAGAAAGAAGAAGAAGCAGCCACCTGTGTCGACATTTGTTTATATTCTAAGTGGAAAATGGAGCCCATCCTGCAGGACACTTTAAGCTTGTTGTTGATTTTAAGCCATAAACACAACCGTCTTTCTACCTCCACATCTACCCTGAAGATTATCAAGCATGTATGAGATTACCAGTTCCAGATAGAGATGACTCTGACTTGATCAGGAGCAGTAAAATAACAATATTGACACTAAAATTCCAAGGATTATTGGTACTGGTTGTGATGAGCCTCAAATTGTGATACACACCTTCAGCTAAGCAAAGCTGAAAATTGGCCTCAAAATAAAAGAAGCAGGCCTGAGAAAGCATCTCTGGATCTACAGGAGATTCAGCACAAGCATTCTGAATCTGACTCATACTTGTAAAGTCATATTTGGAAAGTTGGCTTTCTTCTTCTTGCTTTGGTGCTGTTTGTCTCAGCTCTAATGACCCTCAGTCCCTCATACTGCCTTGAATAAACAGCACTGTGAGTTCCACAGATGTTCCTGCAGAAAAGAAGTTAGAAAGCGTTGGGTGGCTGTGTTCACCCCACACTAAGAAACAGCAGTTTACCGCTGTGACAAGATAAACATGATGCTCCAGTAGGTTGTTGCTGACTCTATTGTTATAGCAGAGTATGCACAGATGGTGATGTTTCCATTGCACAATGACCTGTTTAATAAGTGAATACTCTTGTGCAGTATTCACAGTCAGAAGAATTATACAGCTGCAAGGTTTTAACTCAAACTCTCAAAGTACCATATGTTTTACATATTTTTATCTCATGTTGGTTGTGAGATTTCCACTTGTGACTTTTGCAGCATTTGTGTAGAGTTTTAAACAGGTGATGTAATTAACACTTTACATTCATCTTAGATATGACACTGGCATGTTAACTAGCAAAAGTATCCTGATTTTTCTTCAGCTTGAGGCCTTTAGATCATTTAAACACTTGTATCTTTCACTTTGAATGACAGAGTTACTAAATCCTAGAGTTTCAGCTGAGCTGTATCTACCCTGGAAGGTAGGATAAAATAAATGTGCCAGAGACCAGGGACCCCCACTGTCCCTGAAGGGGGTTGAACACAGCCATGCACATTGAAGAATAGTCATGTGCAGACAAAGCCACCCATTAGACCGGGAAAAATGGAGAGTTTTCTGGGGCCCAGTCAAACTGGGGGCCAGCAAAATCATGGTCCATTGTAAAGTTAAACCGTGGTATTTTATATTTGACCTGAATAATAACCACTGTTATGAAATTAACAAACTTTAATTCATTTGTGTAAGTAGCCCTCTTAAAAATGTAAATCGTTTTGTTAAAAACAGAATTAAAGCACGTTATAAATAGCTAAAACTCTTTTTTAATGGCAAAAAATCGTGGGAAAGGTGGTGAAATTATATTTTAAAAGTAGCAGAAATGGGTGAGAAATGCCAAAAATTAGAGAAAAGTGGCAGAAAATAACCAAAAAAATGGCAAAAATGGGTATATTAAGTGGTAAAAGGGGATTCAAAAGTGGCTGAAATGGCATTTAAAGTGGCAAAAAAAAGGTGGACATTAGGTGAAATGGGATTAGAATTGATAAAACTGGCAAAAATGGGTTAGCTGAGGCAGAAATAGTCATAAATTGGCAAAAATGGGCTTTTCAAATAGTGAAATGTGGCTTATAAAGTGGTAAAAGGGGTTAATAGTGGCAATAATGTGTCAACAGAGCCAACAATAGGCAGAGAGTCACAAGATTTAGTTTAGAAGTGGCAAAAACAGGCAGAAAAAGTGGTGGAAAGGGTTTACAATTGACAAAAATGGGTTTTAAGTTGCAAAAATGTGTTAGAATTGGCAAAATTGGTGCAAAAAAGTGATAAAAATGGGTTTCAATTAGACAACATTGGTGTAAAGTGGCAACAGTGTAATTCCAAAATGTTCTTAGTTTTTTAAGGTATCTGGAGACCCTCTCTCAGTGTCTTGCAACCCCAACGTTGAGAACCCCTGGCCTAGAGGACCTCAACAGGGAAGCATCCAGGGGGTATCCTAATCAGATGCCTGAACCACCTCACCAGGCCCCTTTCAAGGCAAAGGAGCCAGTTGAGCTCGGCTCTACTTCAAGCTCCCTACAGATGTGCAAGCTCCTCTCTAAGGCTGAGCCTAGACACCATCCTGAGGAATCTCATTTTGACTGCTTGAACCTGGGATCTCAGTATGTAGGTTAATACCTAGGTTTCATAACCATAGATGAGGGTTGGAACGAAAATCAACCGCTATATCAAGAGCTTTGCCTTCCAGCTCACCTCCAGGTCCAGTACAATGTCTGCAAAACTACTCCTGAAGCAGCAATCCACCTGTCAATCTATCACTCCATTCTTCTCTCACTCATGAACAAGACCCTAAGGTACTTGAACTCCTTCATTTGGGGCAAAAACTCTCTTTCCTCCTGGAGGGAGCAATCTACTGCTTACTAGCAGAGAACCATGGCTTCAGATGTGGACCTGCATGCTGACTTCTTTGCACTCAGCTGCAAACCACCCCAATACCCACAGAAGGCTCCTGGTTTGAGAAGCCAACAGAACCACAACATCTGCAGAAGCAGAGATGAAAATCAGAGGTGAAAATCACAGACCCTTACCAATCCCTTTACCATACTGATTCTGACCATAGCTATTATTAGCCATAATGTCACAACTATACAAGGCAGACTTCCCATGAGCAACCTCAGTGTGAAACCGTGATGTAGAAGACAAAAGTTTTGATGTTGTTTTAAGAAATGTATGTGTTATTGCAACATCTGAGGGTTTTAGTTGCACTTTAAAGTCCTCCATAGTTTCGCTAAAAATCCTCAATTTCTTTTGCTAACTTTTAACAGCTTGTGTCACTTCTTGAACATTTCCTCCCTATGTGCCAAACTGCTTGGCCTTGCAGCATGAATAGATCACCGAACAAAGATGCAGGAACATCTTACCACACTGCAGACCTAATTCCTAAGCTTGTAAATCAATCTCATGCATCTTTTTTATTTCTAAACAAAAATAACAGATCATAGCATTGTCGAAGGCATGGCTAACACTTTGGACTCCCTTGCCCTCTGTGTTCTTTTCAGCACTTAATGTTTCCAAGAAGAAAAGGATATGTTCTCCTGACTTTACACACAAAATAAAATATTGTCTTCTTTCTCACACACTTATATTGTTAGTTGTTTAAAAAGGCTGAGTGGAGCATTCATGCACTTGAACAAAAGCGCTGTCCTTGCTCTCATGTGGAGGAGGAGGAGACGTTTCTGCTTCAGTAGCAGTGGGTGATCCGTCCACTGAAGGCCGGTAGAGTTCAGGGTAAAAGTTTATGTGAAAACAGCTTAACGAGGAAGCTTTGAGAGGGACTACTTTTACAGTATGTTCCCACATGAAGGACACAGTTTGACTGATGAAGTAGTTGTGCAAGTTTTTATAAAATCAGAGTAAAACTTGTCTCCACCCAAGCCTAAATTGAAATACCGCACACAGGCTTGTCATATCATGGGTCACACTAAAGCATCTAACAAAGAAATGTTCTGTCATGTTCTGCATGACCCCTGACTTTAACAAGAAATTACTTGATCACAGCTTCACACTTGAAAAAGGGACTGAGCGTGTCGAGCATCAAGTTGAAACAGCAGGAGAGAGTCCGACTAGAACAAGCCAGCTGAGATGAAGAAGTCATTAAACTCACTCTTGGTTTTGAATATTTTTGAGCCGCTCTTCATCTGGTGGAGTTTTATTTTAAAAAGAGGAGCATTTTGTTGGATTCACAGCTAAATTAATCACTAGGGGACTGGACCCACCAAGACATAGAGCCCTGATAAAACACCCTCTCATGATTTAAGGGTTGGCCGCTGAATATCTATTAAGATATTCAGACATAGAACAATATTAGTACTACTTTGAAGAGCAGACCCTCTACTAAACAAGTGGAACAAGCTTCTGGTTTAAACAGGAAGCCAGTAAAATAATGTATGAAAACAGATGGCCTTTAAATGGCCAGCAGGGGGCGACTGCAGTGCTGCAACAAGAATTAAATTAAACCGAAGCAAATGAAGACAAAATCCCGTCTTGGTTCATTTGAGCTTCACTGAAAGATTTATTAAATGCCTTTTGTGCTCTTTCCAAGAGATTTTATCTTTTCTTTTCTGATATGGTGGTACTGAGGCTTAACCTGACACGCCAGATGGATTTGTTTCACACATCCATCTGGGAAAGCTTCAGTAGGAAACGTTTGAGAAAAGGCAGAGGATTTGAAAAAACTTGGTGTGATTGGATAAACGTTCTGTCTATCACATCTCTACGGGACAATCAGAGCAACAAAACATGTGACATAGCTACTGAGGAATAACGCGAAACATAGCGACTGTAGACATGTAAGTACTCGACTTTTGTCGTTTTTGAAAAGAAAACAACTCACTGCTGTTCTTTGTTCTTCTTTTAACAAAGAAATGTTGTCAAGTTCTCATAAAACTGGCGCTGTAGCAGCACCCACGCTAATCTCTTCCGCCATAACTACACCAGCTCTTGCTGCTGCTTGTTTACGTCATGACTCTGCTGCGCCTGAAAGTACTGCTCCTCATCACTGATTGGTCCTGTCACTTTCTAGCCGGGCCCAAACGGTTCAGATGGAAGCTTTGCAAGATGGATTCGCCAGTGAGAAACAAGGAAACGGGCGTATCCATCTGCTTTGCAAGGTTAATTGAGGCTAGGGGTTATGCATAATCTTATGCAGAGAAATTGCTGCATGAAGAATATGGCCCACCTAAAATACACCTTTTTGTCCATCACTGAACTAGCCAAAAGTCAAGGTTGCCCAGCCTTTCCAATATGCCAACAGCCACCATTGGCCTTGAAAAACACCTATTCAGAAGCCACAATGTCACATTTAATTCAATCTGTTGTTTCAAGTACTCTTCTATGCAGTATGATGAGGGTTTTTAGTACATTTAAATACTATTAAGACTGCTCAAGATCATAAGACAAGACAAGAGCATGGTGTGTTTTTTTTTGTTTTTGTTTTTTTTTAAAGATGTATTTTGGGCTTTTTAGTGCCTTTATTCAACAAAGAAGGACAGTTGATAGAGTCGGAAATGGGACGAGAGTGGGGAGAGTCATGCGGCAAAGGACCACAGGCCAGATTTGAACCCAGCTGCCCCTGTACATGGGTAGCGCCTTAGATTGCTAGGCATCTATGCGCCTGGCATCTTGTCATTCAGGATAGTACCATAACACTGTGCACAGGGACAGCTAAATGGCTACACTTCACTCAAGGGTGCCAAAAGCCAATAAATGACATCACTATAGCAGCATTTGCTGATTATATGTTCCCATAATCTATCTGGTGATTCTGCCAGTGCTGGTCAGATCTGTATACAGCCTTTTGGACTTGGTGGGCTCAAAATTACAATCACTTAAAGGGATACTTCAACATTTTGGCAAATTTGTCCATTGCCTTAATTCCCATAGTCTTAGTAATAGGTTCGATACCTTCAGTTGTCGGTGCAAGCTGTTTTTACATCGGCTGCTGCCGAGTTTGGACCTGCTGTGCCAACTCAATGTAAGCAGATGGTATTCCGGCTTTCCCTCATCAAACTCATCAAATACACAATCCAACAACTCCAAAACGCTCTCGTGGACAAGTTGTGACCTGTACATTCACCACGCTATGAAATAATCTTGGAACATTATGAGACGGAGATGTTTTAAAGCTAAATGCAAAGCCGGAACTACACTCCAGGCATGGCTGCTGCACTGTGTCACTCCGCCCAGTGGTTTACTCAAGAAATAGTTCCGAGTATTTGCTTCATGCGTCATAATGTTACATATTTATATGTTGTTATTTGACATTTTTCTAACTTAGTGTATAAAGATATGCTCATATTGTTTACTGTGAGTCTGAATTATCATTCAATAAGTTAAAACAAATAAAAGTGTTTTAAAAGCACAGCTAGTTGTATCAAATAGAAAATGTCTTGTTTTTCTAAATGGAAAATGACTCTTCAACATTTCTGAAATTTCAACAACACTCAATGTAAGCATGACTACATGTAAGATGAAAAACTGGCGATGCTTTGGTTCGTGGACCACAAAGAAGAGCACTTAGGAGCTTTAACAACATCTGAACCTCTTCAAAATTGTTGCCATACTCTGAATGATACGGTTGAATCTACAGCCTGGTGATTTGGCAGCCTGGACTTCACCTAGAGTGGGGAGGAGGCTGGTTATAAGAACGTAATTACCCTCGCCCCACCCCGTCTCACCCAGTCTGACACCCGATAATAAAACTTTGATGTGCTCCTCTCAAAAAGTAGCGGCAGCCACTAATCACAATTGATTGCAGCCACTTAGGCGAGGCGCTCTCATCATCTCTAGCTCTCTCTGGATGGGAGTCATCCTCTGCTGAAGCTAGAGAGAATGAATGAAAAAAAAAACATTGAAATGAAATGCAGAGAAAGAAAGAAGATGAGACAAGAGAGGGGGAGAGAGAAAAAAATGAGATGAATTAAAATCATGCAGTTAGGAGAGGTGAAAAGGGGGATAAAGAGCCATTAGGGAATATACTGATCCCAATTCTCTCATGTTTGGCTTTCAGCTTTATTTTCAACACAAGACTCATTCCATCTTATTTTAGCTTCAATATAAGCTGTGTTTCAACAGTGAGATCACAGCAGCCAATGGATTTTAGCTTGTGTTTGCCTTTTTTTAGTTCCAGCCTTTTCCTAAGTTCTTATTTGAGTGTAATATTTCAGGTTTTTACATTCACTACAGAGCATGAAGTTAATATCAATCAATTCATCAGGTGGTCATGCTGTAATAAAACTGAGAGAAACTGTTTAAAGGGTTCAGTAAGATTCATTTTAGGGATATGGTGGGCAAATGTTTATGTTCAATTATTGTTTTCTTTTGCAATAAGAGCACAAAAGTTCAACTAATGTTGGAGTTTTCATTGATCATATAATTTCTCACCCAGACCAACCTTTCTCTTCCCCTAGTTTTGGCCTCTTATAGTCATGCAAATTATGCACTATTGCAATTTCCTGGTCCTCTGTTGTCTCTATCTGGATGTCCAAGTGTCCTTGGATGAGGCACTAAAGCTCATATTGTGTGCTGTGAGCAGGTTAGTGCTTTGTATGGCAGCTGTGTGCGAGTCTGTGTGGGTGCATGAGTGGCTTTGGAAAGCACTTTGTCCAGCTCTACTTGGAAAGTGATATCTATACCCAGTCCATTTAGTATTTCAAAACTGTAAGTGCTGAGTAAAGATGGGATGATTCTAGGACAACAGGGTTGAATAGGATATTCTCCAACTTTAAAGTCTATCTCAAATAAATGAGTATAGTTGATGTACCTTATAAGAGCCATTTGTTGTTGAAACACCTGCTCTTCATGCTGCCTGAAAAGCTTTTCCATTTAAGATTGTTCACAGTGTAAAATGTGGATAACAGAATCCACAGTAAACACTAGAAAAATAAGAGGGAAAAGGGAAAGCTTCTATAAAGGTTCACAATTCTGCCCAGTCACAAGGTTTGTTACACAATGTTACATCAAAGCAGCAGGCCTTGCATCTATAAAGGCAAATCCCACCCACTGTTGCTTGGCAAGGAATGAAGGTTCATAGAAATGCAGTGATGCAATTTAACACATAAAAATGTTTGGAAAATATCTGCTTTATTTGTCACAGTGTGTTAAAATATCATCATCCACCAAACATTTAGCTTAAACTCAAATAACTGGTGCAGCAATATACTGTTGTCCCAGAGACAATGATCAAATCCCTATTTCCAAATATCACAATTGTTGTTTAAAAAAGTTGCCAGATTCTCCTGCCATGTTGACTCATCGTGTCACTGATTCATGGCTCTTCACGCTGACATTTCTGACATAAATAAGAGTCAAATTAATCAAAGTAAATCCACAAAAGATGCCATTAAATTATACAAGAGGACAGCTGGATAATGTTGGATGGTGGTGGAAAGAAGTTAAGAAAAGAAACATGAGGTAATTCCCCATCACGGCTGGTGATGTCATGGGCTCAGATTTTTGCCTGCCCAAATTAAACCAAGCCAGGAAAGAGGTTGGTGTCAAGGATTTCAGGCAAAAAACTCAAAAAGGGAGGACCCAAATGCAGATAACACAAAAGGATTCAATTAACAAACAAACAAAAGAACTACTTACAACTAAACCCTAGGAATCAAAACTCAAAAGTCCATAAAACAAAACAAAACAAAATCCACTGGGAGCATGAGGAAGCACGGGGAAGACATATGCAATAAACCGACACAGACACAGGGAGACACAGGGAGTGATTAACAATGGCAGACAGGTGTGGACAATCAGACACAGGTGAAACTGGTGAAGGATAATCAAAGTGGGGGGAAACTCAGGCAGGAAGCAAAACTGGAATAACACACAAGGGAAAGCAACTACAAAATAAAACAGGAAACATGGGACCTAACACAAGAAGCACACAAGGACTGAAAACTGGACACAAGAAGCAAAACTACAGAAACACTGAAAACACAGGAGGATACAAAGAACCAAGGAGTGAAACTCAAACACAGGGAGTAAAACTAAACATGAGACATAGGAATTAACCAAACATGAAACACAGGGAATGTAAAACTAACATGAAGCAGGGAATTACTAAACATGAAACACGAGGAGTAAAACTAGACATGAAACAAGGAATAACTAGACATAAAATACAAGGAGTAACTAAACATAAAACACAGGGAATAACCTAAACATGAAGCACAGAGAATAACTAGACATGAAATACAAGGAGTGATAAAACATAAAACACAAGAAGTAACTAAATACTAGAAACAGGAAAATACTACACAAGAAACACGAGGGCTAAAGGAAAATCCTAATAAACTCCAAACCTAATACAAGATCAAACTAGAAATCACAGAATTCACAAAGGATAACCATAGGAAAACTCAGAAACATAATAAATCAAAACCTGGATCATGACAGTTGGCATATATTTTAAATGGTCTAAATAAAAAAGACAGTCACACATAGATCTCAGTGTTTTCACATGTTCACAGAAACCTTCCTGTCCTATCCTGTCCTGTCCTGTCCTATCCTATAATATTCTTTCCTTTCCTTTCCTTTCCTTTCCTTTCCTTTCCTTTCCTATTCTATCCTATCCTATTCTATCGTAGCCTAGCCTAGCCTGTCCTAGCCTGTCCTGTCCTGTCCTATCCTGCCCTATCCTAGCTTAGCCTAGCCTAGCCTAGCCTAGCCTATCCTATCCTATCCTGTCCTGTCCTGTCCTATCCTATCCTGTCCTGTCCTATCCTATCCTGCCCTAGCCTAGCCTAGCCTAGCCTAGCCTAGCCTAGCCTAGCCTATCCTATCCTATCCTATCCTGCCCTATCCTAGCCTAGCCTAGCCTAGCCTAGCCTATCCTATCCTAGCCTATTCTATCCTATCCTATCCTGTCCTGTCCTGTCCTAGCCTAGCCTAGCCTATCCTATCCTATCCTATCCTGCCCTATCCTAGCCTAGCCTAGCCTAGCCTAGCCTAGCCTAGCCTGTCCTGTCCTGTCCTATCCTGTCCTTTTCTATGCTATCATAACCTGTCCTATCCTATCCTATCCTTTCCTTTTCTTTCCTTTCCATTTTTGTCCATTCATATCCCATCCTATCCTATCCTATCCTAGCCTAGCTTAGCCTGTCCTAGCCTGTCCCCACCTGCCTTAGCCTGTCCTAGCCTATCCTAGCCTGTCCTGCCATGTCCTGTCCTGTCCTGCCCCAATCCTATCCTATCCTATCTTATCCTGTCCTATCCTGTCCTGTCCTGTCCTGTCCTGTCCTGTCCTGTCCTAAATCGGCATCATGGTTTCATATCATGTGAGTTGACCCCTGTACAAGATAATGCATTTTGTTTTCAGCAACCCACTGAGAGTTCATTAAATCAGATTTACTGTTTATCAGCAGAAATCAACATGACCAATGATACCGCTCTTCAGGACCTCTGAAGGAAGAGTATAAGTTTAATTGTACTTCATCAGCTAACTCCTTAAGTCTCCTTGGCTGTACTTCAGGGCAGCTCTGCCTCTGTTATCTCTGTATGTAAATGAGCTCTCACATCAGCTGTAAAAACTGATAGATCAGATAATTTACAGCCTTTCAGAGTTTAGACAGACCTTTCTTTCCCAGAGACTATCAATTACCTTTGTCAGACATCAGTGATGTCCTTCTTATGCCATCAGATAGAATAGAATAAGAGGAAGAATGGGTCAAAAAGGGCATGAGGCTAAAGGTCACACTCTTTTTTTTTTTTGAGGGAAATGCACAAAGAGGACTGAAATATATCTGTTCCAGTGTACTCTGACGTAACAATAACACAAATGTCTGCAGTGTTACCTAGCTCACCTTCTCTTTGCCACCTTTTATTGTGAGACGCACCGCTGTGTTGGACCCTGCTGTGTGAACCAGGCTGTTGTCCATCCTCTGTCCTTGTATGACTGAGTCTACTGAATTTCTGAGTTAATCTTGAGCTGGGGGAGCTGTGTCCTTGCCACAGTGTGTCTACATTTCTTTTCCATGTGTATTAGAAAGTATTTATTTATTCAGCTCTTGCTTATACCACAATGCCTTATTTTGAAGTGACACATAAGAGGATTATGAGATCTCTGAGAAACGCTTTTGTGAAATGGATTATTTTTGATTGGCAAGGATTTTGTCAAATTGTTGACACTCCGAATATTTCCTTCAAATAGAAATAGATGCTTCGCAGTGAAAAGGAAAGAGTTGGTAGTTATTGACATTGACATTAAGTAAAATAAAAATAAAGTTTTACCTCATCAGAATTGTTAGATTTTTGTTGTTTTGTTGGTTTGCCAGTTACACAGATTAAGCTTTTACACAGAGTTTGGAAGAATTTGTCTCCCCCCCCCCCTTTTTTTTTTTATTGAAGATAATCCACTGGAAAAAGGTTTCAAATTCCAAGTAGCTTACATTGAAATTAATCCAGTTTCTTGATTCTTTTTTTCTGAAATTAAGGAAATTGGTAAACTTTTGTTTTGTCCCATGATTAATTTTCAATTTTGTTCTACAGTGCTCAATTTAGAGAAATCATCAACATCACTAATGTGGTCTCTTGTGAATTTTAACAGCTGATTTAACAAGTTGAAGAAAGCTGCTGGATCATCAAAGTTTTGTTGCTAAGAAAAGGACAAAGTTATTTTATGTAGCCTGCATGAAATCAAAGGGCTGACAGAAAATGGCAACAGTTGTCTAAAATAAAGTGAAAGTGCTGTAAAACCAGGTCCCAGTGCTTGATCCAAAGGGAAATCAACTGGACTAGCTTGAGGATCAAATTTTGGTTAACCATGACCAGTATAAATGAGAACCTGCACAGACAACCAGCATCTGCAAAGAACAATGAATGAGAGCAGATTTTCATTTGCATCAGGATGTGCAGTTGGTGAAGGTGGCAGCTGCACTTGTAGTGAAGACACTACATGCCACAGCATTTTATACTGGTGTATTAGTCAAACCAACGCACAAGATGATGCCCACTTTTAAAATTAGCACATATGTCCCTTTTAAATGGTGCCATATTTGTAAGGAACATGCCTTTTTGGGATGAGCAGCAGAGCTGAGTATGTGGGTTTCACCCAAGAGAGTGGGTTTTATTAGAGACTACCTCCAGATTTTGGGAGTGGACAGAGTGGAACGGCCTACCAGCAGTCCTGACCTCAACCCCATTGGACACTTGTGGGATCAGCTCAGGTTTGCTGTTGGTGCCAGAGTGACCAAGGAGGAGGTGCCAGGCTGCTGTGGCTGTGTATGGTTCTTCCACACACTTCTGTCTGTCAAATGAATAAAAAGTTAAATTTAATGTGTCTTGTTTCTTCAAACTTCAATCATCCAATCCACCAAACACCAAACAAGAGTCAATGGCAGAACAAGTTGTTTGGCATTATCAAAGTCCTGGATGTAGCCCACATACTCAGCTCTGCTGCTCATCCCACAAATGCATGTTCCTTACAAATGTGAACCATTGAACAGAGAAATAAACAGGCTTTCCAGTGGTGTAAGACTTATTGTTGAAGCATTGCTACAACAAAGAAATGCTCTAACAAACACACATTTCCTTACTTTTTGAGCTGTAGATTAAAAAAATTGGAATTTAAAGTATGTCTTATACACAGAATTTTGTAGCACTTTTTTCAGTTGACACTGAAAGCACATCATAATTTCTCCAAGCAGCAACCAGTGTTACTACAGATCAGACAAGATTTTCATTCTGGTTATTTAGATACCTTCCCTAAATGTTAGCTGTACTGTTTCCAAATCTTAAATGGATGTAAAAATTACTTTTTTGGCAAAAAACAATTTGTGTCATGTTTTATAGATATACCACATGTTTTCAAAGCAGGACCAACCAGACATTTGATCTGATCATCTTTCAAACATTGTTCAAAGCTCTCTGATTTAAAAAAAAAAAAAAAAAAAAAAAGTTTTTTGTTCTGAAAGGATCCATAGAAATCCATCTAAGAGGCTCTTGCTTTGTCTTAAAGTCAATGTATGACTAAGATCAACAAAAGTGAAATAGATTTGCTTTCATGACAACTTTATAAACTTTCACAGTTGTATTACTTATCATATTTAAAGTTGAACTCACTCACTTGACTTTCCCTTTGAACCCATCACCTCATCCTGTCTCTACATCTTTATAAATTTTTAAAAAGCTGAAAAACTAAAAGGCACACACACACACACACACACATACACCCCCCCCCCCCCCACACACACACACAAAAACAAATCACTTGTAAAGAGAGACCATTTTTTTCAAATACTCTTCAAATCTAAAGTATTTCTTGCTCGGTTTGTTATTTCCCAAGTGTAAGGTCAAGTCGTACGCTGATGACACCTTCCTTTGTTACAACTTTGTGGCTCACCAGGCTTTTCCTGGTTAATTTCTCTTTTTGGTGACCTTTAGACCACAACTGGCTTTAAAGCTTTTCTTGGCTCCAACAAGGACAAAACATTCAAATCCTCTTTGTGTAAAGTTCAACTACCATCTGCCCATATCATTATCTGAGCTCTAATTCAGTTTAATTCAATTCAGTTCAAACACCTTTATTAAGCCCTCCAGGGGCTGTGCATTAAACAAAGATACACAGTGATGTCTGAAACTATGAGTCTGACTTAAATTAGATATATTAATAGACATTATCAATAAAATACCTAATTAAACAGGTGAAATTTCACACAATATTGGGTCAAAGGTCAGTTTGCTCTCTGCAGTTCTCCGTGTTCTGCAGCTCTGGCATGTTCTAATCTGGTGAAAATGAATTCAATTAAATCATTAGGATTAAAGTCTGACCCCTGGTTTTAATAAGGGTTAACATGGCTTTTGAATGTGCTGCACTAATTAGAAGCATCTTATTCATTTGCTACAATAAAAGCCCCATTGTTCCCAGATAAAAGACACTGATAGCTGTACCAATGGAAATGAACCTTTAATAAAAGATGTTTGTTTTGCTTTTATGTAAAATTTGTGAAGTGGAAAAATCATGAACAGAACAAAATGAGACTCTTATCCCATTAAAGCCTGAATACACAAACTATAGCTAGAAAATTCTAACTTTTTGAAACTGAAATGTTTATTTTACTTTGTACTGATATCCAAAAAATCCATATTTCCATCAAATTTAATATTTTTTTTAATCTTATTTGATACGTTAGGTGTTTTTGGTAACTGATAATCCACTTGAGGGCATTTTTTATCATTTATCAGATTGTTCTCAGAGGGTTTTTTTAAATAATTTATGATAATATTGATTAGATAGAGGTATCATAAAAGTTTGTTTCAATGATACAACAGGCTTCAAGAGGCTAATTGCTGAATTTTAAATTGCTTGGATCAAACATTGTCCACATCTGTTTCTGTTATTGTTGTTTTAGGGTATTTGTTGGTCTTCATTTCTGAAAAGACAATCACAGATGGGGAGAAGTTAGAAATGGCAGCTGCTCTCTCATCCTTATAAAGTGTTTGTGTGTATTTACCTCTGCCAAGCAGGTTATGTGATCGGCAGGGTTTGTTAGTTTGTTTGTTTGTTAGCAACATAACTCAAAAAGTTGTGGACAGATTTTGAGAAATTTTCAGGAAATGTCAGAAATGGCATAAGGAAGAACTGATGAGATTTTGGGAGTGATCCAGATCGCCGTCTGGATCCAGTAATTTTTTAAAGGATTCTTTACTATTGGGAGATAGGGCTAATGGCAGAGGTCTGCGCTCTCTGAGTGCTTTACTAGTTTGACTTGTTTTGACAGTATACCACTGTATGAACACCCTAAATGCAGTTTTGTACTCTTAAAATCTGTCATCCATCCCTAAAGTGACCAAAAACCCACAAAAAATAAACATTGTCAAATACAGGTGCTGAAAAGTCGTATGCAGTGTTGCTATTGCACGTCAAATTTGACGTGTAATATTAAGGAAACTGGTAGGGTTGGAGAATCTAGAGCCAATGAACAAGCCATATATTTATGAATGTTTATATGAGACAGTTGTCACAGATTTTAGGTGGGATGTTGACCAGAACTTCCTGTGTTCCCACCACTTTTGTCAAGGTACTCCAAATGATAAGCATTCATAAGGAGTCTCAGATAGAAGGCATATAGAGGTCAGGTGACCTGCAAGCACAATTACCTGCCACACAGTGTAATGCAATAAGGCAAACATGAATGATTAAGATTAGGACTGGAACACAATATTTTTTTTTTTCTAAACTCCAATTGATCACATAATTACAATGACCTGCCAAGGTTGTTTTCTTGCATTAACGCTTTCATCCCAGGCCCTTTTCCAGTGTAAAAGCTAGAAATATATGTAATGTGGACTGGTTCCAAATTCTTATAGAATTCTCTTCAAGAATTTGAACCAGTCCAGACACCAAATGCATCCTGAGCAAATTAACTGATGCGTGATGAATGATAGATTCAGTGATATGTCACAATCATATCTGAGTTTTTATTGGCCCAGAGCTGGCTTATGTGGGAGTTAGTGGTTTAGTTTGTTTGTTTTATGGCACTGTGGTTCCAATGTATGTATTTGATTTTTAATGACATGGCATTACTTTAATAATTCATTTTAAATTATTTCATGGACCCCCATGCTGTGGCTCCCAGTTTGAGAACTACTGTCCTAAGACTGATTAATTAGTACAATGATTAACGTCACCAGTTAATCCAACACCAGTTAAACCATGACAACAGCTGTACACATCAGACAAAATATATCACAAAAATAAGTTAAAAATTCTGTTTTTTACTTTAGATTTTAAATAAAAACAAATAATAAAGTATTATATGATTGTTTAAGATGTGGTTCATTTTTTATAGATAATTTCTGTTAGAGCCGCAGTAGCCCACCTACGGGTCCACAAAGGGGGCTTGGCCCCCTGTTTGGGAAGCACTGTGTTAGTGGATTTTTTTTTCTACTAAAAGTGTAAAACCTGAAAATGACTCCATCCCTCCTCTCTGAAACATTGAGTAATGATTAATCATTACAGGGCTGTCAAGATTAATATCATTAATCATGATTAATTAAGGCCCACAATTAGTGCAGTCTAAAGTCACAGTGATGTAAAATAAGTCCACCAATGCTTTTTAATGTCTCCTTTCCTTTCCTCCTCCTAGTTTGAGACAGAAGATAAATCTAACATGACCCAAAACCAGCTTTGAATGCAAAAGAGTGAAATTGTAATATGCAATAAAAAGAAAAAAAAAAATCCAAAATCCTAGATCATACTGTGATGTCCTGTAAGAAGAACAGTGTGAGCGTCTGCAGAGATCAAAGTTTGCTCTGGGAGTATTTTTGTCAAATCTAGATGCAGTTCTTTTTTTTTCTCTCTTCTCTATTAAATGTAGTGACAAAAAGCCATCTCCATTCAGCCTTATGGTATCATTTAAATGTGTCTGATGTTCTTGTTTAATGATGCACAAAATCAATTGTGGTGATAAGTATTCTCACAGAAGAGCTCCCCCTCCCATTCCCTCCATTTCTATTGCTCTCTCAGTGTTGATTTCTTGACATTAAAGGCCGATATTACTGCCGTACAGACGCCTCATCTTCCTCCTGTTCATCATGTGTAAAATCTTAATGTAACCCACTGGTTTTCCTGTCTGTTTCAGTCCGTTTGGGAGTGTTGTATGTCAGAACTGTTCATGTTTAATACGTTAAGCTGTAGAGAAAAACACGGAGCCAAAGGAAGAGTACACCGATCTATACTAAGAGAGTGCAGAGTGCAACGAGCCCAGAGTTGCTGTCAATCAGAGCAGAATTTATCAGCACATCAAAGGAGGATGGAGATGGCTAGGCTTTCATCTTAACCACATGTTGTCATTCCACATTACAGCTGATAGAGCCAGCTTAGGTAGGTGGGCAAACAAGGTAAGCCAAGATGAAAGTGGGTGCAGATGAGGAGGAGGCAGGATTTATGGATTTGTCCTCAATACCGCTGTAGGCCAACTAGAGGACAGCCAAGGTTGAGGCCTCTGTTAATACCCACCATGATGCTAGCATGTGTTGTATGTCTGAGGTTTTTTTTTTTTTTTTTTTATGAACACCACTGAGTTATCAAAGTGAGAAATGTGTCCTGGCTTTGATTTTTCTCCTTTTTCATGCCCCAACTGTGTTGCATCATGTTTCTTCTCTGATTGATTGATTGACTGATTGAATTAACATTTCTACTCTCTGGAAAGTTCTTCGATGCATCCCTGAAAGTGTGATGCACTTAAGGTGCCATACTGTCCGTAACGCTTTGAAAAAGTGCTGAAATTCTAGTTTAGTGTAGTAGTTCAATTCAAAGTTGTAATGATTATGGCTTACAGCTGACAAAAACACCCAAATTCAGCATCTCAACAAATAGAAGAAGACATAAAACCAATAAAAAAGGCTTTTTAAAACAGAAATGTTGGCCTCCTGGAATGTATGTTCATTTATACGCACTAAATACTTGGTAGGGGCTCCTTTTGCATGGATTACTGGGGGAAAAGGGTACTGGTTACCTGAGCCCACAGTGGGGAGGGGCCCTTGAAAAGCCTGGAATGATGTTTTTATTTACTTTTTTATTAGTGATTAGTGCCATTGTTGAATCAAAGGTGACAAAATGATCAGTCAACAGACTGAAATTTGTATCAAGTAGAGTAAAATACAATACTGGGGGCCCCTGCTCTACCTTTAAAAATGTCCAAATGGTATAGTCCAGTGCTGCAAAATAATGCAAGTAAATGTAATATAACCGTAGTAAAAATATTGGTCATAAAATTATGTTTAAAAGAAGTTAAATGCATAGTTGCTGGGCCAGCAGGTTAAGGGGGGCCCTGTGTAATAGTCTTGCTGGGGGCCCAAAATCCCTAGCTACACCCCTGCTTGGAGGCGATCAGTCTTTGGCACTGCTGAGGTGTTATGTAAGCCCAGGATGCTTTGATTCTAGCCTTCACCAGTCTTGTGTCTCTCATCTTCCTCTTAACATACCCCAGAGATTCTCTGTGGCAGGGGTTTCAAACTCGATCACAGCAGGGGCCAGATTCTGAATTGAGATCCAACCTAAGGGCTTCACAGGGTCAACATTGAACCATAAACTGTCATCCTCATTTTCACCAGCAATAAATTACAAGGGGAACAAGCTTTTGTCTGATGATAAATGAATCTGAGATAAAAGAAAAAGTCTAAATAATAGGTTTAAAGACTCAAAATCTGAGATATAAAGCGAAACCTTTTTTGTTCAAAAGGTCAAAACACAAAATTTAAAGTCAAAATGTTTTGAAAATGTTCAGCCCCGGCAGGTTTGCAGGCCACTCAAGCACAGAAGTATCATGGTTGTTTAACGAGCTTTTTAATTTCAACAGTTCGGGCAGACACCAAGTCCTGCTGGAAAATGAAACCACCACCTCTTTAAAGGTCACCTATTTGCAAAATACACATTTTCAGGTTTTTCTAGCAGAAATATGTGCCCTTGGCTTGCCCAAAATTCCCCCAAGAATCAGATACCCCCCCCCCAATATGTGTGCTGAAACAAGCAGTTCTTAGATTTTCCCCTCATGATGTCATGTGGGGAGTTAGCCCGGCCCACATGTTTGGTTGGCCCTCCCTGCTTGGAAGACAGTTCCACCCTCCTCTCCTGATCCTCTTCTCAGCTGGCAGCTGATGTGATGTGATGTTAATATGTGTTATTTTGCAGAGATGTAGAATAAAATGCCCAAGTTGTCTTCAATGGTAGCTCCCTCTGTTCTAAGAGTTTTACTTTTGCCTTATTGGCCTCTGCACAGTCCCGTGACCTTAAGCTATGAATAGGAAATTTAAAAAAATACTCTTGCCCTTCATTTTGTATGGTTTCTCACATTTTAATCAACTTTTTAAAAACTGTAAGTGTGGACCCTGATATTGGTGTAAATCAGATGAGATTCCTCATGTAGGTCGTCATCTTATATGAAGCCTCTGCCATCGGTGCATCAATGTTTGTGTGAAAGGACTGGAGAGTATGCAGTTCAGAGCACTTATATATAGCCTTATAAGATGTGTGCTGTGCTATTCATTGAAGTACATAAGTACATGTGAGATGGTCGCTGTACTGGCCTTGTGCAGCATCAGAAAGAACGATAAGTGTGGTTATGTCTGCAGGTCATGAACCTTAAAGCTTGAATCACTGGACTGAACATCAGAATCTGATCTGAGAGGATTTTTTTGTCTGCTAGAATTAAAAGATCGAACATGTTTCACAGCATGATGGATCACAGAGAGAACTAGAAAAGCACTCAGAGAGCGCAGACCTCCACCATTAGCCCTATCTCCAATAGTGAAAAATCCTTTCAAAAGGTTCCTGGATCCGTCCCCATGTGCCCCCAATCACAAATTTTGCTGGTTACTCCCTCCCCAGTGGGGTGGAAACATGGTGAGGTAAAGCATTGGCTTCACTATGGTTGGACTGTCATGGTGGAAGCATTGCCTGCTGGTGCCAGCAGATGCACTGACAGTCTCACCCATGGTCTCACTGGACGACTGAAAGTCATGGCAGAGGGCAAATATTCCTCTGTTCCTCCCAGCATTGTGAGTGTTCCCACTACAATTCACTGTCTTTCTGTTACGCTCCAACTCGTCTCCTCAACCGGGCGTGCGTCTTTCAACCTCTATAAACTCCAAAACTTTGAATAGAAACACACCCAAAATACTGCTGGGATTGAAGTTACTCATGTCCGCCATCTCCTGGTGTAAAGTGGTAACAGCGCAGAGCTCCGCCATTCGCTCTTATCACCCAATAGTACAGAATCCTTAAAGAAATTCCTGGATCCAGATGGTGATCCAGATCACTCCCAAAATTTAATCAGCTCTTCCTTATGCAATTTCCTGAAACTTTTTAAGTTATGGTGCTAACAAACTAACAAACCCACCCAATCACATAACCTCCTTGGTGGAGGTAATCATGCATTATGAACATGAGATGAGCACATTAAAAGTGTGTGATATTTCAGAGATCACTATTTGTAACTTGAATTAGCTCTGCTCTGCACGTTTACCACCCGTATATGTGAGCATCATCTAAATAATGAATTGTGTTGTGTGTTTTTCTCCTCAGCTCTGAAAGACGCTCGCTTTCAGCTGGTGAACTTCTCAGACAACGAGCTGCGGGTGTCGCTGTCTAATGTCTCGCTGTCAGACGAGGGTCGATATGTTTGCCAGCTCTACACAGACCCCCCACAGGAAGCCTACGCTGACATCACTGTGCTAAGTACTTCCACCAAACGCATACACACACGCACACAAACAGTCAATGCTATTAGTAGCAGGGAGGTAGAGACTATTAATCAACATTTAGACTGTGGAAGACATTCACATTCACATGGTGAACAACATTTTGACAGCTCCCCGTGAAAACTGCAGGAGGCTCTGACAGCCGCTACAGTGAAGAAAATCATGTGTTTCATAGTTGCTTATGAAGTGCTGTCATGATGCTGGTGTGGTTAAAGAGGCAAATGTAATGTAGCAAGCTTTTAGTGTGGGATGCCAAGAGATTAAAATTCACACTGCAAAAGTTACTGAAAAGTCTCACTTGTCTTTTATTAGATCTATTTCTGTTAAAGTATTAAATTCTCCAAATTAGAGCATTATAATACTGCAATATAAAGGCCACACCATGTAAAAGTATGTACTTGTTAGGCTCATGCTTTCCTCTGGTGTCACTGTTTATTTACTGTGCATACATGTAGATTTTGAAGCTTTTCTAGTGTCGTTTATACAGTGCTGTGAAAAAGTATTTGCCCCTTTCTGATTCCTGATATTTTGCATATTTATCACACTTAAATGTTTCAAGTCATCGAACCAATTTTTATATTTCACAAAGACAACCCAAGTAAATACAAAGTGCAGTTTTTAAATGATTATTTTAATTGTTAGGAGTAAAGAAATCCAAACTTATCTGGTCCTATGTGAGAAAGTAATATCCCCTCTTGTTAAATCATGAGTTAACTGTGACTAACCACAGTTCTTGGAAGGCTGAGTTAAATTTCACTGGCCAGACTTAGGCCTGATTACTGCCAGATTTGTTGAATGAAGAAATCACTTCAATAGAAGCTGTCAGACAAAGAGAAGCAGGTGACGAGATCTCAAAAAGAAACACATCATGCCATGATCCAAAGAAATTCAACAACCAATGAGAAACAAAGTGATTGAAATCTATCAGTCTGGAAAAGGTTACAAAGTCATTTCCAAGGCTTTGGGACTCCAGCAAACCACAGTCAGAGCCATTATCCACAAATGGAGAAAACTAGGAACAGTAATGAACCTTCCCAGGAGTGGCCCAGCAAAATTAGTCCAAAAGTGGAAGGTGTGTGTCCCGTTACATCTAGCGTAAAGATAACACAGCTTTTGATAAAAAGAACATCATGCCAACAGTCAAACATAGGGGTGGCATTGTGATAGTCTGGGGCTGCTTTGCTGCTTCAGGACCTGGACCACTTGCTGTGACTAATGGAACAATGAATTCTGTTGTCTACCAGAAAGTCCTGAAGGCCAACGTCCAGCCATCATTTCATGCCCTCAAGCTCAAGCACTCTTGGGTTATGCAGCAGGACAACGACCCAAAACATATCAGCAAGTCCATCTCTCTATGGCTCAAGAAAAACAAAATTAAGGTTTTGGATTGGCCAAGTCAATGTCCGGACTTAAATCCAACTAAGATGCTGTGGTGTGACCTTAAACAGGCAGTTCATGCTCAAAAACCCTCCAATATGGCTGAGTTAAAACAATTCTGCAAAGAAGAGTGGGCCCAAATTCCTCCACAGCGATGTGAAAGACTCATCACCAGTTATCACAAACACTTGATTTCAGTTATTGACATCAAGGGTGGCCCAACGAGTTGTTAGGTTCAGGGGGGCAATTACTTTTTCACCCAGGGCCAGATAGGTTTGGATCCCCCCCCCCGTGAGTAAAATCATCATTTAGAAACTGCATTTTATATTTACTTGGGTATTTTGTGAGATGTTAAAATTGGTTTGATGATTCAAAACATTAAAGTGTAATAAATATGCAATTTTTCTCAGTACTGTAATACTATGTACTTCTGCCAGAATAAATATTCATTAAATAACTGCAGAAAGAAAACAGGAAATTGCATATTCGTCATCTTAAATTGTTGTATTATGCTGATATCCTTAAAAAAAAACAGTGATAGTTTGTGATTCTTATCCGGTCTTAAAGTGAGCCATCTCTTTTTTCAGCTCTCTTATTTTTCACGCTGTACTGCCACAGGTGTAGAAGTTCTGTATTTCCCCAGTGTTTACAGAGTTGTGTTTGTGTGTCCTGTCGCAGTTCCTCCAGGTAACCCCATCATCGAGGCGCGGGATGAGGTCCTGAGCGAGGGCAATGAGACAGAGATGACCTGTACCGCCATGAGCAGTAAGCCTGCCGCCACCATCAGATGGGTGAAGGGAGATAAAGAGCTTCCAGGTAGTTCTTCTCTGCACAAACACACAAAATCACTATCATCTGTCAAGACATTTTTTTTTTCTTTTAACATAATATGAACTTTGCAGTGCAGGAAATCTCAGTTTGCTTGTTTGTCGACTGCGGATTGGCTTCCTGTACAAAGAAGACCTCTGTGTCACACAAGCACATTGCATTCTATGATCCAGGATCAAATCAGAAAGATAAATTCCTTCTAGTGATTTAACGTAACATGTGCAACCTTTACGATGCAATGAGCCGTTCCTGTTTTTGCTGGCATTGACAAAACATGAATGGATGCATTAACTTTGTACTAAAGCAAGAGATGAAACCCGCAATCCTCATCAATCCTGTATAGATTCTCAGTTTAATGCAATCTGTGTGAGGTGCACTCTAACATGGAAGGGTTTATGTGAATTTAAGCCAACACTAATATGATTACGAGTGGTTTAATTGGTTTTGAAGTCACCATGATCCTGGACACTGAGTTATAGATGATACTCCTCAAATCAAGCAAGAGGCATCTTTTGATGGAGAGAATAATGCATGCATGGACACGGCAGGATCAACAAAAGAGATAGGTTGCACCATTTTTTTCCGAATTATATTATATTGACAAAGATCAAGCTCTAATCTACCATTAGCATGGCATTTAGACATATTTAGAAGAGTTAAACCAGTGATAAACTAGGGCTGGGTATTTCACCCAGACTCATGATATGATACGTACCGAGATGCATGTTGATTTGGGGTAATAAACATCACGTAGTAAACACTGAATTCACTACAGCAGCTAATGTATTGCAGAGAATAAAAATATAGGTATAGTTTAAAGGTTTCCACAAGTCGAGGTCACCCCAGTGTTGATGTCTGATGCCAGATGCCTCTCAAAGGTTTTTTAACACTTTAAAACAGTTAAATTCAGATCAGAATTTCAGATTCAGAAATATAAAACCAAAGCTCCAAAATGAGGCAGGGTGAAACGATGTGTCTGGAGAGCTGCAGGTGTGAGGCAAGGCTGGTTTTAGTCATTTGGAGGCCCAGGGCAAAGACCAATATGAGGCTCCTCCCCCTTTAACTAAAGAATTAATAATGAGTGGAAAAAAATTAGAAAGCATCTCTTTTGTGTTAGTAAAGCCACAGAGCCCCAGTAAAGGCCCCAATGTGAGATATAAATACCCAAATAGCCAACCATAATTCATCAGCTCTTTAAAAAGCATCTCATAGTTCAAACTCAGCTTATTCTAATATCTTTAAAAATCTTTAGGCCAGGTGGACCTTTCATAACACTGGTGTTGGGCCAAAGACTTGTATCTCCAAAATGACATCTTTTCAGGAAATGAGAAAAACATATTTTGACATATTTTATTGATTTAAAATTGGTTAAAACCCGCAGATGTAAAGGGTAACCAATTGCACTGATTTATAAAAACAAATTAAAATCATGAAAAAATGAGATACAAGGTTTTAGCCTGATGTCAGTGATAAATAAAATAAATATATGCTCATTATCAGTGACATATTGTTTCTTCTGACACTATACAGACATTTGCATCCCATTTAACCTCATAATTATTCACCAATCCACAGTTTAATTTCATTTCAACTACAGATTAACTGATCTATTATCTACCTTACATTCACGGTTTGGATTGTGGCTCTCGCTACGTATTTTTGAGACAATGTGGCTCTTTTAGTAGAATAAGGTTGAGTACCACTGGGTTAAAGTATTCATGGTTTTGGCAGGGACAAGAAAGTATGATAATCAGTCTAATCTTTACATTAATAACTGTAATGATTATAAAACAGGAAGGACAGATGATGTTGGAGACAAGCAGCTCCGAGAGTCACGTTAACAATTACAGCAAAGATAATAGTCCTAAGACAGAGGCGAGATACAACAATATGATATATATCTTGCAGAACAAAAGAGCCTTTGTTTGCATTTTCTCCCTGCAAATTTTGACATTTAAGAGTACGTCATACACGTAAAATTAAGCAGGATGAGTCTTTTGTTAGAGACAACAATACCTGAATAGAGAGGAGTGGATCAGTGAAGAGATAAGATGTCCCGCTTGATGGAAAAGGGGGCAAAACCAATAGAAAATGAAAATCCGTCACAGTCACTTAAAGGTTAAAAGGTCATCTTGACAAGGCTTTGACTATAACTGTTACACCAGTATTTTATATATGCTGAGTAAAACTGCACAATTGCTAATTAATTCTGTCTGAACCTAAAAGACAAGCTTAAAACAAGACAAGCAGTAGACAGCATAATAAAGTCAATGCTAAATACTGCTATATATACATTTTGGTTTGCAGTTTGACTTTTCCTGTTTGCTCACAAAAAAGTCTGTGAGGTGTGCCATAGGTTGAACATATTTCAGTGAGAAGGAGCCTTTGTCTTACTTCAGGTGTTTGCTATTCACATTGTTTCTCCCTGAATGGGAGTTTCTGTGGTTGTGCACGTTCCTCTTTAAAGTGTAGCTAATTCTAACTTTTGCGTGTGTGTTTGCATCTTATAAGCTCTTCCCCGATGCATATAAATGACCCAATTTTAAGGCCAGTTTCTTTCTTTCTTTGCTGGCTCTCCGTATTTAGCTCCTGCATCAGTGATGTTGCTTTTAAATGGAGCTCTGCTGCGACTTTGAATAGTTTCCATTAAAGCAGTGTGGCTGTGCAGCGGTGGCCAGAGCCTGTTGGCACTGTGACAACTTTCATGCCTTCATCAAAGGTAGCCGAGCTTTAGAAGTCTGTGCAGAGCTCAGGGGTGAACAGGCCTCCTGCCAGGCAGCTCCACCTCAGAGCCCAGACAGCCAGCTTTGTAAAGACTTTGAAACAAAGGTCCTAATCAGGAGCTGTGTAGAAGGCCCTGAGCCGCTTCACCCTGCACTGCACCACATTACACCCTTAGTGGTCAGCTTAAATCTTACCATGTTTCACTGTGCCAAGGTCAGGGATTTGCTAACAACTAGCAGTTAGCATCATAAAAATTTAACACTGGAGTGCAGTGAAGCCTTTTTACAACGCTTCTTTCAGCTGCACCTGTGTAGAACCAAGTATTAGCAGTGTTTATAAGGGGAATATCAAGCAGACGTTATTGGATAACAGTTTTATGCAACAAAGGGAACACAGTGTTTTACATGACCCTGCAAGGTTACTTAATATGCATTTTAAAAAATCTCATCAACCTAAATTAGTTAAAAGCAAGTTCTGACAAAAAAATAAAATTGCTTTCATGAATTAATAGGAAAAGGGAAATATAAGGCAAGATTACAATGTTAATATCTATGAAAGGAATATAAACTAAAAATAGAATGGTAGGAGTAAATACCAAGAATAATCCACTTTAGAAAGTTAGTCAGCCAATAAATAATATTCAGTTAAATGCACAGTATGGGGTATGTAAGGATTCATCATGGGGCCCGATGTGCCATAACCCGAGGGTGCTGGTGGTTTTCAGGCTCTTGGGCCATCCACAGTGCGACTAGGGGCTTGTAGCAATTCTACTACCCACCCCTTAAACCACCCTAAAGGTATGGACATTTTTTACTTTTTCAATTTCCCATGCCCCTGGTAATATGCAAGGACATCCAGAGCACGACCAGGGTGTCAGTTAGTGCCCTCAGGCGGCTTACTCGCCATTAAACTCTTTACTTCAGCCTCAAATTCTGGCCTAAATTTACCTTAAACCTTGCACGGCACTGAGTATTCAACCACCAGGCCGCTCTTATTTCAAAAAACACACAAAAAAATGACACACTGCTCAGCCCTGCCCACCTCTACTGTCTTTTCCTTCAGGACTCTGCTCTTGAAAAAAGTGCATTGCATAAGACATTTTTACCAAGCCACCACTGTATTGATTCCTTAAATAAACTGTATACTGCCATTCAAAGTCGCGTTCCTGCAAACAATACCATAAAGCCTTGCAAGAAGCTTGCAGTATCTAAAGTGAACAGAGTCCTCAGTTAAAAAGAAGTAAGAAGCAGAGCAGAATGCCTGGTTTCTATTAGACCTTG
Organism: Cheilinus undulatus; assembly: GCF_018320785.1. Lineage (NCBI taxonomy): Eukaryota > Metazoa > Chordata > Actinopteri > Labriformes > Labridae > Cheilinus > Cheilinus undulatus. Next base: position 41,736,410 of record NC_054876.1, on the reverse strand, counting down.
GCCACAACAATATGACAGTGGTGGGTTGGGTGGATGGAGGTTTGCACTGCAGGCGAAGCTTGTACAACAAAAGGCACCAGCAGTTGATGGCAGAGAATAATTGTGGTCCATCATGAATAGGCAGCACAAAAGACGAATGACGTACAGCAACAGAACAGCAGCTTCCAGTAGCTGTTCATGCTTTCTTAGGCTGCAGTCTTTCATGTTAAATCCAACATATGTTGTCCATCACATTGGAAAGCTATAAACTATGAATTTCTCTGGCTTTGGAAACAGTTGGAAATGTCTGAGGTAATGAAAGTACTCAACTATCCATCCATCCATTTTCTATACCACTTACCCCATCGGGGGTCGGGGGGGGGGGGGGGAGCTGTCATGTCTCAGCTGTCATTGGGCGAGAGGTGGGGTGCACCCTGGACTGGTTGCCACCCTGGACTGGACAATCGCAGCGGTGACATTTCAACAGCTACGACCAATTTAGAGTCACCAATTAACCTAACGAGCAGGAGGTGGTGGGAGGAAGCCGGAGTACCTGGAGAGACCCCACGCATGCATGGGTAGAGCATGCCAACTCCGCATGAAAGTCCTTGGGGAATCGAACTAAGGACCTTCTTACTGTGAGGTAATAGTGCTAACTCCTGTGCCATTGTGCAGCCCCTCAGTACTCAACTAGAAATAGGTAATTAACATAAAAGTAGTCACTTTTTAATTATTGTATATCAATGCTAAAATTCGACATATTGTAGCTTGTAATGCGAGATTCAAAATGTATGTCTTGAGTTTGCTAAAGACATCTGTAGAGGTCTGCACAGTGGTACAGTGGAAAGCCCTGCCCCCCACCCCATAAGTTCCTTGTTCAGATCCCTGTCAGCGAGGCCTTTCTATGTGGAGTTTGCATGTTTTCCCCATGCATGCATGGGTTCTCCCTGGATGCTCCAGTCCCCTTCCACAGACCCAAACATTTTCAGTAATTTCATTTGGTAATTTGTATGTCTGGGATTGACTGGTGACCAGTGCAGGATGTTCACCACCTTTCATCTGCGGACAGCTGGGATCAGCTGCAGCCACCTTGACCCTGAAAGGAATAAGCAGTCTAGATAATGGACGGATGGAATGTAGTCTCAGACTTTAGAACTGACCCATTCTCTGCTTCTTCTTTTATTTTTTCGTCTAATTCAAATAGTGCAGCTTTATGTTTTAATATCATGGACAACAGCCTTTAATAATGTTTCTTGGCCTTACCAAGGACTCTTCATGAGGGTTTTTCCGCTAGGTTTTAGTTTATTTTTTATTTAACTTTAGTGCATATTTACACCTGCCTAAAACCACACAAGGAAGTTGGCTTCATTAAAATTTTGCCAAGAAATGCAGTGTCTCCAACAGCTATGTTGAAGAACTAATCCTTCATAATGATAACTTAGTGATGTTTACAACACCATTTATTTCTGCAGAAAGCTGGCAGTGGCGCTGTTACTGGCATGCATGCAGTGATGAATGTTGTGCTGCAGCAGTGCTCTTGGTTGCATAAATGAGCAGAGTGACTTCTGCAGCTGTTAGTCACTGATCCTCTTCAGCGTAAACATCAGCTCCTTAAAGTGGGATCTTGCCAGTGTGTTTCACTACAACCCACTTATTTCTGCATGTTTTTATTCTACACAGGGCTGAGGCCATAGCTTTTAGTAATATATACCTACTTTTAAAGGTACTCAACACATCTATTACTCAGCTCTCAAGGAATGCTCATTCATTTGTTTAATTGAGTGAGGAAAAGACATTTTGTTTATTGCCAGTACCACTCATCCTTCCCTAATTCTGTTTTCTTGTGCTCTCTCAAGGAGAATTCCTGGTTGCTCAAACAGGATTTTGATTTTTTTTATAAGTCATAGCTGTGATTATATGCTTTGACATAATACTCATAGTGCTTTAAAACTCACTGAATCACAGCACTACTATGGGAGGATCTGCCCTTAGTTTCCTCTCCTCCTGTGCCTGTCTGCCTCTACAGAGATACAATCATGTATCATCTTGTCCATTTTATATAAATGTTGCCATTTTAAAATGTTTCAGTGCCATTCAGAAGCACATTATTTCAGATAGCTTCATTGCTGTTATTTATCTACCTGTAATGCAGGCCTTCTCATATCACCAGTGTGTAAGCAATTAGTTATGATTAATTGCCAGCATGTCCATGTTGGCCTCATATGTGCTATTGGTGGGCTGCAAATATGTCAGTTTGTCCACAGGTCCCATAATGGCCCCACCTGTGATTACGCATGTGGACTTCAAGTGGGATCAACCTTGGATTTGGATGGAGCCTATCTGGGCAATTTAAATGAGGCCCATGTAGGGCCCATTTCTAGAGGTCCCAGGTAGATCCCGCTTGAAGTCTAAGTCAAGACTGAAATTATTCAGAGTAATAAAGGAAGAAGAACTATTCTTGTGGTACTACTAGTGGAATATTAAGCAAACCATTTTAAGGGCCTAAGGTCAAACAGCTTCCTAATTTGTGATATATATGCAGCAATAAGGAGATTATAAACCTAATGAGACCTGAGCTTTTGTTTGGAATGCATTTTTAATTAGTTTAGTTTTGAACATGAATTGATTTTGACTAAAATAATGTCCAATATCAACACAAATTCAACACATTTCAGAGAAACTACCTACAGTTTCTGTGGAAAGTTCTTTAAAGTTTCACACAAAAAGCACCCCAAAATTTCTTCAAATATTCCTGAAATGTAATCCATTGTAAATTCTCCCATTTTTTCAGGTTAATTACTTTAACATCAGTGGAAATTTGCCACAAATATCTCAAGAATGCTCATTGTAGAAATTATTACTTGGTTTTAAGAAAGCCAGAATGTAATGTCCTCATATCTGGATGCAGGGTCTTAGGAGGTTAAGGGAAAACTTAGTTAAGGGACTTTTAGTCATAGATTATGATTTTGTAGAATATTTATTCATTTTATTTATTTATTAGTTTATTTGATAGGGACAATGCAGATTACATAGTGCAACTTCAGCCTGTTACAAACAAGCTAAAAGTAACTGATAAGATAATAATAAGCTCTTTATAATGACTAATAAGCAGTTCTTATTCTAGTAGTTAGCATGCTAATTAGCAGCCAACTGATGTGAATATTGTGACCAGATGATGTGTTGTGGCATTTTGATCCATTATTTATTGCAATTTTGAAACAGAGGATGTTTTCCAGCAGGCTAATTAGCCTTCTACATATCTAACAAGCTATTAGCTGGTTCACTAAGTTAACTAACCATTATTTAAATGTTTTAATATCATTTTTGTTCCTAACTGAAGTGCATTTGAGTTTTAGACCCGGAGGCCTTCTTGGATGTGATCTCTCACAGCCCTCCAGGGATCAGTCTGACTCCCATCCTCTTCTAAAAAATATACCCTATATCTAGGATTCCAACTTACTGTTAAGTTAGAGAAAAAACACTTGTTTTCCTGTCTGAATTTGTATCGCGAAACAGAGGCATGTAGATGACTGTAGCTGGGAGGTATTAGCTGGAAAACTTAAATGGATAAAAGCATGAAGCTTTGGCTAGTCCAGATTCAGAGATAATAATTATAGAACAGGAGATGGGGATTTTACACCTGTTTTTATGCGAAAAAGTCCAGGCGAGACTCCAAAAGACTGGAGATTCTAAAATGGGTTGACATAGGCAAACATTTTTCCAAATAGCATTGTTAATAATTTCCCGGAAAACAGATCTGTGTACTTTATGTAGTGGTTCTATCCTGGAATGTTTAATATGCACTCCTGCCTGCATCAACAGCCTTGAACAAATTTAGAATCACTGAATATTAGCGTTATTTCTACATGTATGGTATTGTAACCAGCATAACTGAAGAGGCCTAACTGCCGTCTTATCTACAGTGTCACTTGTGTTGACCGTGTTGTGCCACTAATCTGCTATTTGTATGCTGAATCCTTATTAAACTGTGTCAAATGACTCTGCAGTTTGTCTAATTGACACTGCAGCAATGATGTGAAAATTAAACCTTGTATTGCTCTGCTGACGCTGAAAATACGAAGACAATGGAGTGCAAGAAAATGAAAGGCGAAAAGAAAAGGAATAGCTGAGGGTGCCAGAAACCTGACATTAGGGCAGAATTACTTAAATTGCCTTCGGCTGCGGCTCCTTGCCTGGCAGACTTATTTCTAATTAAACGTCCCCAGAATTTAACTTAATTACCTTAAGGGATAATCAGGGTCTCTTAAATATCATTTAAAGGTTGCAATTGTCATGCTCGCCAATGTAAATCATTATCTCGCTATTATCTCATCCCCTCCCTTTCCTGTTGTTTGGTGATTTATTAACATTTACCCTGTGCTAATATTTCAAGCTCTTAGGCTCTTGACTGCAGCGTTAGTCATGAAAACAAAGCTTTGTAACAGTGCAGATCATTCTTGATTGTTCTTTTACGGTTCAAGAGATGAAGATGAGTGGAAAAGAAAGAAAAAGTCAAATGCGTAAGGAGCTTCATTGACTGACAGGGACCAGAACAACCATTTGCCTCAGGCCTTATGAGACAACCACGGGGTGATTTCAATTACCCTGCTCCACCCCAGCAGGGAGACTCTGTATCTGGAAAAAAAAGAATATTCTGGTCAAAGTAAAGCTCTTGTAGAGAGAAATATATTTTATTTGACTGGAGCACACTAGCTTGGTTAAATGATACCTATTAAAGAAGTGGAGGAGAGAGAAAAGAGGTCCAATTGAGTTTGTATATTAACATTTGCAAAATACTGAGAGTCCCACTTCAGTTTGTGACCTTGAAAAGGCTTTCAGAGACATTTCTGCTGCTTCAGTGCTCTTTGTGCTTTAACTAGCATGAGTTTTAAAGATAGAGGTACTGTATCACTGATGCACCATTAATACTCACTTCACTCAATGAGGATTTTTTTTTGGTCACAGTCATGTCACCTGCTTGAAATTTAATTCAAAGAAAAAGTCAGAGTGAAGCAACTGAACAAGAACCATTGGAAATTAGTGCATGAAAAATATCAATGCAGTCATTTTTCTCACTTTAAAACCACACGAATAAAAGTCTGGGTAAGAATTATAGGGCCATCATCAGAAGGTCAAATCTTTCATAAGCTGTTAAAAAGTTCTAACTGGCGTTGAAGACAGCAGCATTTCAGCATGGAGATGCTGGCCAGAGTCATACTAATCTTTCTTGTTTACTCATGTTTTATTGCTTTTGCAATAGACAAACAAAAAATTTAAAACCTTAGTTTTTCCTCAGATCTTGATATTATTCTTTATATTATTTTGTGTACTTTCTAGTAATGATAAATTATTTTTTACATCCCCAATTCCAAAAATGTTGGGGGGCTGTGTAAAAAGTACATAAAAACAGACAGCAATGATAAGTATATAAGATAGAAATGTAAGAATATATTAATTTTCAATATTTACTCTCTTAGGTGTTTACAATACAAATTTTCACTCATTTATTATGATCTTTCTTTAATTAAAGCAAGAAAGTTCGTTATACAGTTAAATATGGAACGTTGACCTCTCGTTAGAGCAGGGAGGAGCATTGTAAAAAGACGCACAGCAGAGCGTACAGTAGCGCAACTGCTTTACCCCAGCTCTGCAAAAATGCTGTCCAAAAAGCGGCTGATACACTGCATGATTTTTAAGACTAAAGGAGAAGGTTTTATTTTGTCTAATTTTGATTTTTCTTTTTATAAGATGAAGAATTTAACCGCCATGTGCAGCTGCACAGACTCTCATTGAGTCCCGCCTTTTCTGCACCTCTGACTATAGTTTTCTGCATCTCACACCTTAACAGTGTCAGAGGTTTTTGCCTTGTAAAACCAAACTGCTATCCCTGTGGGGGATTAAAACAGCTGCTCTCATGATAGCAAATACTTTCCCTGGGTAACAGTCCATCAGCCACAAATGCAGACATCGTCTCTCCCTTTGGTGAGTGATTCAGTTCACTGTCAGCCTGATTTAATCCCTCACTATAAAGAATCTGTAATGCCAAACTAAAATCAACTAAATTTACTTAAAGATGATTTAATTTAATGTCAACAAGAAGTGCAACTGTGGTCTTGAACACTTACGTTTAAGTGGGACATAATTTATAAATCCTGTGGCGTGTTTGACTCCAGGTCGCATTAAATGGTAAAAATTACTCTCATAATGATAGAACAAATTCTTTATAACTGAAATTGTATTCCTAACCTGGACACAGGCTGTCCTGTGACATGAGAGGTCGGGATTTTTGATCTTGGTGCAGCGCTCACAAACATAATTACGTACGGTGATGTGCCACTTCATGACGTGCGCAGGGAAGTCAAATGGGTTCAGAGAGAACGGACATGCACAGGAACAACTGTTGTGGCTCAGACATGTGTTTATAAGTCAAGTTTTCACTCAGTAGATAAGGGTTTATAGCTTTTTGAGCAGTAATAGCACAGCAGTTAGGGAAACATCTCCGCAGGATCCTCCTGTCTCTCTCTTTCTGGCCTCTGCACTGATCCTAGGTCAGGTGAAATAATCTCAGGGTGAGATCAGATATTGTGGACAATAGGTTGTTGTTTTAAAGCCACAAACAGTCACACTGAATGTATATTTATAATGTATTTTCCAGACTTCTAAATTTAGCATCAGTTGGTCTTAAAAATGTTAAAAATGCACAAAAATGGCCTCTGATACAAGGACAGCATATTTATGCCTAACCTGTTTAGATTACTTGCAAATAAATCCTCTGTCTAATGTAGCTAATTAACCAATATATGTATGTGTAAATTTAAAAAAAAAAAAAAAACATGCCCGGCCCTCGGCTTTCTGTCTTTGAAATATTTTGGCCCCTGGGAAAAAAGTAATTAGGGAACCCTGTTCTAGAATCTACTTTGTTTGACAACCCTCTGAAGGCTGAGCTCATCCCTGTTGCTTGTGCTCCTTTTCTTACCTCACTTTTCCCATCCAGTCAACTTTCCATGAATATGCGAACAGCCTGCCCTTTCAGCAGTGACCTTCTGTGGCTTATCCTCCTTTTGGAGGATGTTAATGATTGTCTTCTGGACCTTTTTTAAGTCAGCAGTCTTCCCCATGGTTGCAGTTGTGTGAACTGAACCAGAGTGTGAGAAAAATGGTACAGGAAACTTTTGCAAATTGAACTTTGCCACAATATTGAAATTCTTTGAGATGGTGGATTTTTGTGAGTCTTGAATTTTTGAGATGTAACTGTGGATTTCCTACACTGATCATGTTCTTCATAAACCTTTCTGCTCAAGAAGCCAAACTACATTGTCCAGTTCATGTAGCACACACTGCAAGAGCTACACTCAAAGAAAAGTAGCAAAGTACAGTAGCCTGGATGTGTCAAACCAGGAAGACACTTTGATTAAATTGCTTTGTGAAGCACCGACTCTGGGCGTATACGCATGTTGTCTCAAGTGTACGTGCTTCAATAGAAAACTATCAGCCCGTGTTATGAAGCATCTACTGTGTTCCTTAAAAGCTGCAGTCTCTGCACATGAAAAGATATTTGATGCAGCACATTAGGAAAACTGTCAGATGTCCATCTTAAGAGACAAGCCCGTCTCCTCTAAATTCCTCAGGGATCAGGCATCAGTGGGTTCTAGCTGTACACAGAACTCAGCAGGATCTTTCTTTTATCTGTCGAGGACATATGGAAGGTAAGGCAGCAGCTGCTCTGTGGTCATGAGTAGATTACTCAGTTTAGACGCAAAAAATCTAGCCTTGAATAAAATACATTTATGCTAATCATTTTTATAACTCGTCTTTACCTGCTTTTGTGCACATTTCAAAGCCAGGGGAACTTGTGTAGATTAAAATATTTCCTCTTTACACTGACTTCAAATGGTGTAAAGCGACAGATTCAGAAACCCAGGCCGTGAACAAAGACGTCTCTTTTCACCACTGTTTTATGCATCTCAAAAGACATTTTGATTTGAACAGACCCCCCCTTCAGGTTCTCGTTTCAGGTGCTTTCATGAATCTGAAGCCTCTAGTGGTATTTATTCATGAAAACCTGTTCCTTTACACCAGCCACATCACACAGGTTTGCTTTCCCAGCATCCAAAGAGACAGCTGTCACCACAGCGGCAGAGCTGCAGAACGGGAGCGGCGAGAATGTGCACTAAGCGAATATTTTAAAGCCTAAATATGAACTGATGTATGCAACTCTTCACATTAAGACAGATTTTCTCCTGTGCCAGCATTTCTCTTGGCAGACTCTTTAACTTTTTCTGCTTCCAGTGTTTGTTTTATTGATGGAACACAAACACACTTGTGCAACACATTGTTAGGAAGTAGGACAAAGAGATAAAACTAATCAATCTCTCTTTGCCATTCTGTCGCGCAGCTGCGTCCGCAGCTATCCTTCTTATTTTGTATGACTGTGATGAGGTGTCCTCTTCATTGCTTTTGAGAACATATTGTCTGTGTGATATTACCGAGCACACACTAATCAGAGGAGGGTTACTTTGCAGGCTTTGGATCTGGCAGTGCTGCGCTAAAGGTGGCCATGCAATAAATCTGGCTTTATAAAACTTAATGAGTGATTCACAGTCGCACAGTCGCCCCTGACAGCAGGCAATTGTTCGCTGATTCACCTTCTCTGACCATTCTCAAGGACACCCTCCGCAATTCACTCTACATAGTTTGCAAGGTCGATGGAAAATAGTCATTCTACTTGAAGCCAAATATTGGACATCTTTGAAAGGCTTTAACATTTTCATCTCATTTTTTTTTTCTTTTCAGCAGCCTTGAATACAAAGGTTTTGTCAATTTTTTCAAGAACATTGACAAAGAAGGACAAGTTGTTCAAAAAGAACTTCATGAGAGACTTGCAAACCCATATGCATTAAACATAGTTGAAACCAAAGTTGGTTTTTGTTTCAACCAGGTCAGCCACGCCCCCATAACCTGACATGCCAGATCGACTGTTTCATATTTCCATTGCATGGATATGTTTCACATTCAACTGGGAAAGCTCCCATAGAAAGTGTTTGGGAAGGGCAGACTTTTAAAAAAAGTCTTTGAAGGTGATTGGAGGGACGTTTTGTCCGTCATATCCATACGACAAAATGAACGTACGTATGCACTTCTCTTAAGCTGAAAGGCTACTATTACAGATTGTTAATGGTGGAGCTTCTATGTGAATAAAATTGACACCACGGCTGATCAGGAGACATACAAATGCGTCTTCTCTGCCAAAATAAGCTTTCTGTGAGGCTCTATGTTCTTGTTTTCAAAAGAAATACTGTCCAGTTCAGATTAAGCTGCTGCTTTCCTGTAGCTACATCAGAGCTAACAGCTATCACAGCAGCAGCCACTGGATAGACCAGTAAACCCCACCTCTTATGATCACAGACTCATGCTGAAACAGACCAGGAGATGAGCAAAACATGTTTTATGTCATGTCAATTTTTCAGTGCTGCTCTCTGCCCTGTTTTGAATAAAGAAATGTTGTCCAGTTCTGAAAAAGACTGCGCTGTGGCTACGTCTGAGCTAATCACTATGACTAAAAATTTTTGTTGGTAGCCTTTTTTTCCATGACAAAAACCAGACTTTAGACCGACCAAAAGTAGATCTTTGATGACTGAAACTGGCAAAAAGTATGTTTAGTTTTCATCAAGATGACTAAAACTAGACTGAAATGTAATTTAGTTTTTGTCGGATATTCAAAATCCATGATATTTCTCCACTGTGGGTAAATCTGTCAAAATACATCTGTAGCTATTCTGTCTCTCAGCTGTAGAAAGCAGGGACCCCAGGTTTGGCAGAGTGCAAGAACACACTTTCATGATTTGGTTCCATGAGGCATGAGAAAAAAATGGTTGGACTAAAAGTAAAGACTAAAAAGTGAGGAGTTTTTATAGACTAAAACTAGACTACCATGTTCTTGAGTTTCCTAGACTAAAACTAAAAAGGGTAGAAATGACTAAAATATGACTAAAACTAAAAGACATTTCATGTAAATACTAAGACCAAGACTAAAATTAAAAATGGTTGTCAAAATTAACCCTGGTATACAACCACTCACAGTACAAATTACCACTACCCTGTAACTCACAACTCATGCTGAAGCATGTCAAAAACCTCTTTTACACCATGGGAAGCTGTTAGTGTCGATTTTATTATTTATTTCACGCAGAAATGTGGTCTAGTTCTAGTAAAAATAATGCTATGCTAAAGCTACATCCAAGCTAATCATCTCACTGGAGGCGGCCATTGCAAACAGCTGACAAAACTAAACCTTGCCCATACATACGGCCTAGTTCTCCTTAAAATATGCTGATTGATCTGAACAGTGTTGGGTGCGGCACAAATATTGTGGATTAGAGCTTTTTAAGATGGATAGAGTCTGGCAAATCCATCTGCTACGCAAGGTTAATGCCTCTAATAAATAATACAAATAATTCTAATAAATATATATCGTAAAGCAGTTTCCAAAACAGACACTACAAAGAGCTTAACAGAACATAAAACATGCATAGCAGGTCAGATTAAAACCAGTATTCCATGGGACCGATGTTGTTTATGCACCAGGTTGGTGCATGAAACCCAATAAAATCCCAAAAGTAAGTGAAAGCAGATACTGTAAAGACATACAATAGTAAAAGCACTAAGATAGAAATAAATGTTTTTTAAGTGACTTTAAAGAAAGCACAGAGTCAGCTGGCCTGATTTCCTCCCAGAGTTTCAGTGCCCTGACTGAAAATACTCTGTCTCCCTTAGTTTTCAGTGAAGCTTTTGGTTCAGATTAAAGACCTTTGTCTGAGGATCTTAATGTACATGCAGGAGAATAGGGAATTTAAGGATCATTTTTGTAGCTGAGTGCTTTAAAATTGATCAATAAAATCTTAAAATTAATCCTAAAATGCTCTGACAGCCAATGTAGAAATGAGGTTAAAAGGATAAATATGCATCTAGATAATGTTCAGGGGATAATCATGGGAAAGAAAAAAGCCAGTGTCGAAATCTAATATTTTTCGACACAGCAGGATAGCTTGGACTGAAAAGAGAACATGATGAATTTTGTCTGTGAGGCTATATTTTAGTTTTAAATTAATTCTAATATCCACCAGTGTACTTAATGTATTTTTCTAATCTGCCCGTGTTTAATGTCTCCCACAGGCAAGCCCAAAGTTGAGCTGACCTACGACAAGATGTACACAGTAACCAGCCGGCTGACGTTCACCGTCAGTCGAGAGGATGATGGAGTACCTGTGGTTTGCATCGTAGACCACCCTGCAGTCAAGGACTTCCAAGCACAGAAATACCTGGAGGTGCAGTGTAAGTACTTCTCCTCTGTGATAAATTAAAAATCAGCAGGCTGCACATTTTTTGTGTTTTTTTCAAGTGTCTCATCAGTTTGCAGAAAATTGGACTGCAGTAGAGAAGAGGGTTCCATCCTCGCTAATTAAATGGCATAAATTTGAGACTTTTTTCCAACTAAAACTTTGGTGGGCGACATGTATGGCAGTGTCATTGAGGGAGAATCATCCCTATGCACAAGTTATAATGAATAAAAGGGGGAAATTGGACTGCAATAGAGTGCACTTTTCCATCTCCACTAATTAAATGACATAAATTTTCCACATTTTTTCCCCTCTGTGGGACTCTGGTTCATGGCAGAGCTTGTCATCAGAGGAAAATGATCTCAGAGCTGGAGGGATAAAAAGTGCAAATAAATAAGGACGCTCATTTAAACAATAAAGAATGACAGAAACGTGACGTCATGCATTATCCGTTAGTATTTTGCATTTTAAAGCTTCAATTTTGTTTCTGTAGGCTCCATCTACCAAGACATCTTTCTGTATTTTTATTTCTCTTATTTTCACAATGGAGTCTGCTTTTCGTTTGGGATTATAGCGCTGCAGAGCACTTTGATTTGATAAGGTGAAACAGTCACAATGTCCACACAAGCAGCCATGAAGCATGGATTTTGTCTCGGCTTTTAACTAGTTTATTTTCTCTTCAGCCAAGATGTCGTGTATCATAACTCAGAATAACAGTGGGCTGACCCATGGAAGGTCTCTGAGGTCAAGCCTGAAACTCTCGAGTCCAAACAAAAGCAGGATTTTTATTTCTGTGGAACTGTAAGAGTCTCTACTTTCTCCCCAAATAAGCAAAAAGCAGATTTTAAAGTGTTCCTGATTAAGAAGGTGGATGAAATTTAAATATTGTCAGTAGTGCAGTAGGATTAAAGCAGGAATAGACTTTTTTTAAGTCTCCATAGTGTGTACCTGCTTCTAAATCCCCTCTGATGTACATCATTTAGGATCATACTGTGCAAAACTTTAGCTGGAGGCATTTATATCTATCCACATGATTCTCTCATTATAACTTAAAGTGGTGATCCATCCATTTCCAACACCACTCTATCCCATTTGTGGTCACAGGGGCTGGAGCCTATCCCGGCTGTCATTGGGTGAAAGGCTGGGTACACCCTGGACTGGTTGCCAGTCAGACAGACAACCAGGCACGCTTACATTTACAGCTACGGGCAATTTAGAGTCACCAATTCACCTAATGAAGCCGGAGTACCCATGCATCCATGGATAGGACATGCAAACACAAACAGACCCTGACCAAACCCAGGAAGCAAATCAGGAACCTTCTTGCTACAATGCAACAGTTCTAACCCCTGCACCTGTGCACCCATTAAAGTACAAAGCTGTATTTTAAGGTGTATCAAATATGCAAAGGTAGTGTATATCACAGGCCATTGATCCTTTGCAGGAGAGGCATATTGTGCTAATTCTGGCATGTTTACATTGGCATGTATTGCAGATGTAATGATTACTATGTGTTGTCCTAATTCAAAAAACTTAATAAATAAATACATGCCTTTAATGAACGTGCAGATATGAATGTCCTACTTTCCTGGTCTTTCAGGGAAAAGAAAAAGTCTGTTTATTCAAAACTGTGTTAGTGGGAAAGCGCTCAATAACATCTAGTAACCCTAATCAGCCATGTTTTAGTAATCACGATGATCAAATGTCAAAGGTACTCAACAATAATGTGTTTGTGAGACGGAGAACAAACTAATGCAGTTTACTGAGTGAATATAAACATAGACAAATTAAATGTCAAATGTTAAACACTAAAAGCAGAGGGAACACAAATATATTACATTGAAATTAGTGTATAAATGTGCTTCATAGAATAAATGCATTGGTGTCTTGAAAGAAGAGAAAATGTGAAATAAGAAAACCATAACCTTGACATAACCGTATAAAAATGGCACGGTGGAATAAGTGAATCATTTTAAATGCACAACTCCCACCTTAGGTGAAATTGTTTTGTGTCGTGCCTGAGCACAATCGCTCTGCCTTCCTCTCTCCTTTACCAGTAATTAAAAAGAGGTTTACCTGCACAGTGCCAGGGAAAAGTTCATTAAATCACAATATTCTGACCAGAGGTCTCCTTTGGGTTATGGCTTTATGAACAATGGGGCTACACCCATGAAAGGCTGGCGGTTACCATGTTGGCAGGTGTGGTCAAACATTTTTAAAGAGAAGTAAAAAGTCAGATTTAAAAGTCTCCCAAACCACCAGTTGATTCCATCATTATTGCACTGTTAGATCAAGCCCACGAGTGGAGTGCAAAGGATGATGGCTATGTAAGAGCTGATGGTAACTATAGTCCCCCTGCCCTTTGTTCTGCTTCTTTTTGCCCTGAAGTAACCTGACACACCAGATAGAGTGTAATTAACAATACCATTACATCTCTATCATTTAAGATAGTGGCTATGATCATCTTCCTACAGCCCTTATGTGACACCACTCTAAAACTCATGAAATATGTGCTGCAATTTCATGCTGTGATTGTTCAGTACTCTGCACTCCCTAGATCTGCTTGTATTGATAAATGTCAATTAATCTTCTATTGATGTTTCCAGAAATTAAAGTAACATCAACATGCATTATATTTGTTTCATGGCTCTAATACAAAAACATCAAAACCACTCTTGCCTTTACTCACACTTGCCCACACACACAGCCGCACCAACAAGCAGAAGCTAACTAGCAGCTTAATCTTAACAAATATCAACTTTCAGCTGAAGGTCCTCCAGTTTTCATAACATTCCTGCTGTTCCAATGTTGCTTTTTAATATTGTCTGCCATTTTGCACAGGTGCAGTCAGGAAAAAAAGCCCTGAAGTTTTATAAGGGAACTGGCATGTGGCTTTGCTTTCACTGTACAAGCGTACACTACCAGAATTTCCATCATATCAAAAATGCATTTGACCAGGAGCAGCCAATAAGGCTACGATTGTCTTTTATTCCAATGTAGACTGCATGGCAAAAAGCCAAAATTTGGTGACTTAAGTGGCTCAAATATTTGTTAGAAATGTATCAATTTGCACACTGTAAGTCTTATTTTCTTTTTAAGAAAATAAAGATTCTTATTTCCTTTTCTGCATGAACATTATTTATACACCTGGCCTCAGAAGTGTCAAGAAAAGAGCAAAACTAATTTTAAAAAAACCTTTCAAAGAAGAAGAAACCATCCAAAGGCCTTAATGGAGATAAGGTTTATGTTTGTATTATTTTTAATTGCTTTCTGTTGCATCAGAAAGTGCTCATTACACCTTGGTATTTGCAGCACTATTTTAGTTTGCCAAATGAAAACTAGAAGATAAAAGCCCTCACCGTGGCTTTGGAAACAAAATGTGAAGAGTAATTAAATGCAAGCCTTTGTAATGTCAAGTTAAAATCTATTCACTGATGCAAAATGAAAGGATTTATGTTTTTCATGCCTCTATAACCTCATGTCTTTGGCCTTAGCAGTGTACTAGCATTCTATTAAAAAACGACTTCTCTGAAGCTATCTGACCTTTCCCCGGGAGAGCGAGGAGAGGAGATCAGCTCATCTACACAGGCAGCATGGCATTTTGTTGGCCTCTGATAACGGGGAGCTCACATGGACCACCCGGCTCACAGAGTCACAGCGCTTCATGCGGAGGCTGCTGCTGTCATGCTCTGTGCATACTGTAATGGGCAACAAACAGGCATGGCCAGTCCTGCACTCCAGCATCTCTGTGATCTCTCAGCTATAGAGCCAAATGTTACATTTGGAGCCTGTTGAATAAGAGTGCAACTTTTTGTGTGGAATATTCCTACATGATTTCAAAGTACTTGGTCTGTAAGTGAATAACAAGAGCAATATTCTTCTAGTGTGCTTATGCTAAAAACTAAGTTGTATAGAATGACTTTATGCCAAGGGTACTGACTGACCACTTTGGGGTTAAATTCAGCCCAAAATAAATCCACATAGGTATTGTCTGACAGAAATATGTGCCCCTGACCTGTCCACAGCCCCCTCAAGTACCTTAACACCTCCCCACCTTTCAGAAAATGTGTGCTAAAACAAGCAGTTCTCAGATTTTCCCCTCATGATGTCATGTGGGGAGTTAGCACCGCCCCCCGGTTCAGTTGGCCCTCCTTGCTTAAAAGAAAGTTCCGCCCTCCTTTCCTGATCCCCCTCTCAAATGCCAGCTGAAAGGTGTATCAGGAGAGCCAGATCCATTTCCTGAGAGGGGTGTGGTCAGACAGCTCATTAACATTTAAAGCTACAGACACAGAAACAGCTGCTTCTGAGCAGAGCTGAAACAGAGGAGTTTTAAGACATGCAAAAATCCAATACTGGAGTGTTTCTTTGCAACAAACTTCACAGGCATGTTTTGGGGACCTCTGAGACCAACTTGTCTTAAAAGGGTAAAATATGTCCCCTTTAAGTCACATTGAAATGTACTCTTCAGCTCACGATTTTCATTTCAAATAAACTCATCCATAACATATGCATTGAGATAAGTTGGCTAGCATTTTCACCATGGTGGATCCTTCAAACTTATGTATGTTATGACCAGCTTTGGGCACTTGACCTAGTTCACATGTTATAAACATGAAGCCAGAGTATTTATTTGTCCTACCAGACTGTAAAACATTGTATGTAGAACCATTATGCACGACTCTGTCTAGAAATCATGTGTACTGTTCCTTTCTCATGTGAATTTCAAAACAAAAGAACCTTTTGATAACTTGCACTTTTACAATGGCTGCACAGTGACACACAAGTTTGTGTAGTGATTACTGAGATAGAGGAAGTGATTTACATTTCAATCGCTCTCTGTGTGGGCAATTTGTGAGTGGAATGGAGTCCATTGTGTCGAAGGAAAGAGCAAAGAAAGGCCATTGTCAGGGGACAGCATAATTAAATAAGCCTGTAATGTTTGTGTGCATAAGCAAAGCAAGCTGTTTTGCTCGTCTGCCGGGTTGTTTTTTCCCTTAAGGTCAGCTGGCTGCTGAGAGATGTATATTGCCGACTTGAGTGCTTATGAGGTGAGGCACACAATGAAGCAAATAATTCAGTTAGCATAATGATAACGGCTCTCTTGCATGCTCTAGACAGTATTTCATTTCCACTGAAGAGGCAGTATCCGGGTCTGGCGGTGCTGTGTGTGTTTTTCCATCAAGCAGAAACAACAAAGCTCCTCCATAACTACTTGAAGCTATCAAAACAACCTACAGATGCCTGACGTCCTTCATGTTTATTGCTCCAAGATGACAAGGTCAGATGACGTGAGTAAAGAAGAAGTTGCTGGATGCCATGTAACGCCTGGAGTGGAAACAAAACCAAAGAGTTGCTGTCTAAACTCGTGCATGCCCACTGAGCAGAAGGCTTGGCTTTTCGCCCATCTGCTGTCCATCACCGAGACCGAGAGCTGGCCACTGACAGGGTGTGATTTAGACAGATGGATGGGCAGACACGTGTTGTTTGTTGCAGAGAAGGTCGGACAGCAGTGTGAAACTTCACCGCCGGCTTTGAAACCATAACTCAGGCTGCAGCCCTTTGTCTGCAGGATCATTAAAAATGCAGGCACCGAAGCGCGCGTTCAGGCAATAAAGTCAAATAATTTACATCGGAATCAGAAAACTATAATTACACCATTGAGGCTCGGTGTTCACTCTTGTATCAGACTAAACCCTGAAGGTTCTTCAGGATAAAGTAGCAGTGATTCAGCAAAATAATGTAAACAAGTTGAGACTTGGTGAAAGCATTCATGTAACGGTAAAAGACTGCACTTATAAACAGTAGAGTAGGGCTTTATGCTGCATCCCATTCACACTGTGTATAGACTGTCTTACACTTAAATATGCTCAGTCAGCTGTGGCTCAGTGATAAAGTCTGACGCTCAAGGAGTCATACCGAAGTTGACTTGGGTAACACACCAAACCCCAGTTGCTCCCAGTGCTATTAACATTGTAGGAATGGGATGAGTTGATAATGATGGGCACCTTACAAAGCATCATCTGCCACTTTATGCTAATGGGAAGCATTAAGGTGTAAGTAAACCCCCAGCTCAGAGCTAACTCCACCCACTTCAGAAATTTGAAAAATGCACAAAAATGAGGCAGCTTGGTACTGAGAGGAGGGAGGGGAAAAGGACGGAGTTCTCCTGATGAGGCGGCAATGGCAGTGGCGTCCCCTGCCAGGAAGTGGCACAGAGTCCCGCAGCACTGCTGCATCAGAGAAGGTTTTCAGACAGACATGGTTCTGGTTCTGGCTCTGGAGTCTCAGAACCTTGGTGCTTTCTGGCGAACCAGCCCGAGTTCACACCAGTGTAAGCAGAACCAACGTGGACATAATGGACATGTATCACCATTTCCCAGCTCCCAAGTCTTTCTTGATGTCCCGGTATTCTTTCTTCAGTTTCTTGAGTTTATTAATTATTTGGTCTGGTGTTCAGGTTAACCCAGCCTTCTCTATCTCTTCCATAAGTTCATTATATAACCTGTGTACTTCTCTCCAGCCTCACCTGGAATTCTGTCGATGCCCAGATCACAACCAAACATTTTGTCTCCCCAGCAGGCCACTTTTTCTCAGTTTTCTGCTCTTCTTCACAACCTAGAATGTGATACACCCACTGATGATGCCTTTTCAGGTTCAGAACCAATTTTTTCCCAGTTTGAACGCCTCAGCCGGTTCCGAATTGCGTTCAGGAACCAGAAAGGTAACGAACCTATTAGCAAGACTACAGGGATTATGGCAATGGGCGAATTTGCCAAAATGTTGAAGTATCCCTTTAAGCTACAATTCCACCAGGCTATTTTGTTGACTTTGACTTGATAAGATATGCAATTATTTGCATTTCTGCTGTTAAAAGTTTGAAAAGGTCCAAAAATAACTGATCAGCATTGCCTAGTTTTTTGGCATGCTTCTGTTGAAGCTACAGCAGTACCTACATGCCCAGAACAGTAGAGATGGAATTTACCATAGTCCGCTGATTGGTTGAAGGAATCTTCACTTCTTCTTAACCCCTGTGGCCAGCATTGTCATATACAACAAGAAGAGTCACAGGTTACAAAAAGTCGAATAACTTTTGGACCATAAATCATAGCCCCTTACTTTTGTTTCCTCTGGAAGCCCTCTGTTTTGCCTTTCTAATGATGCTATTCACACCTTTGTAGCCTTTACGGAGACTTTTCTAGTGAGCCTGGAACTTGGGCGACTTTCTAGGATCTTTAAATATTAAGTCCACACCAGTAATAGTGAAACGGAACGTCATTTTTTCTGCCATTTTTAATCAATTTTTTAATTGTTTCTGCTGCTAGCGGCTGATGCCATTTGCCATATTGTCTATTCTGTATCTAGAAATCTAGAGACTGGGGCTGGAGGAGCCTGGGGTTCAACTGTTTGTTTGTTCGACCTATAAGCTGAAAACTTAGTCAGCCTCCTTAGCATTAGCCACTGTTAATGAGCTGATATTTGAGCTGAACTTTCTGTATCAGGTGTGATGGCGCATTTTCAGGATGGTGTTTCATCATGCTATGTGTGGAATTCAGTAAAACTACGCCATGCTGCACTGCCATAAAGGTTGCTTACCATTCATGACTGCCCTGCTGCTTGTAAAATGATCGTTTTAATACATTTGCTGTACTTTATTGATCACATTTTCCAAGATTCAGATACTAGAAGTATAATTATCCAGTTTGAGGAAGTCTAAATTCTATTGCCCAGTAGAAATGTATGCATTTTGGTGTATGCATCATGATTTTTTTTCATCTTATAGACATCAGCTTCTTTGCAATGAGCAGGCATTTGTTTTAACCCTAAGCAGTGTTTAAACATTGTCCATCTGCATCTCAGAATTGGTTCAGTACATGATAGCATTCACACGGATGGTACATTACATAAAACATATGGCAGTCCAGAAAAGAATAGTATCTCTTTCACAAAGAGGAGAAAATGCTTTTATAACACCAGTACAGTAAACAGGACAGAAACAATAGAAACTCCATGATTGCAGAGAATAGCAGAGTGGCTCCAATCCAAGCCCCCCACTGATTTGTCAAAACAGCAATCTAACATTTTTACCCAGCTACCTCAGTTCTTCACTCATGTTTGTCTTTCATGTTATAATTTCATCAGGTAACACATTTGGATATAGTCTGGAGTCTTTGCGATCCTGCAGTACAACATATCATCAGTTTTAGCAAATTCAAAATCCTACAAATGCCCATGGTAGACTGAACACTGCTCAACAGTTATTCAGTGCTATGAAAGAACAGATGAAGGCTGAGGTAGTAGTTGCAGGTAGATTAAAAAAAAAAAAAAAACACCCTATGTTAGCTCAGTGACGGTTACACTACCATTCTTAGCATTCTTTAAATATCATGTTTACAAGCAAAGACTTAGGTGCAATGGCTCTGACTCTTGACCTCCAAAACCTAACCAGTTCATCCTTGACTGCTGGTAGACATTTCTGAAAATTTAAAGGGAAACTCTTCAAAACCTTTTGAGACATTATATTTATAAGCAAGAGTTGAACATGGGTCCAAATGGCTTCGCCTTTGACCTATGACCTCCCATATTTCATCAATTCATACTTGAGTTACACAGGAAAGTTTTGCAAAGTTTGAAGAAAATTCCTCAAAGCTTTCAGATATCGTGGCCACAAGCAGGGGATGAAAGAAATGCCCAATGGCCTTATGCTAAAAAATCCAAACTCTATTCAGATCATCCTTAGGCCTGAGCAGACGTTTATGTGAAGTTTAAAGAAAATCTCTCCAAGTGTTTTTGAGATATTGTGTTCGTCTATTCATTTCCTGGATAGACTAACAGAAACATAGTGGCCTTCATCTCATGAGAAAATCATTACAACAGATGCTACCAGGCAGAGTGCAGATGGAGTATTAATGTGGCTGTTTAACTAAACAGAGAGATACAGGATGTATCTAAAGATCTAATTAACTGAGTAGAGATGCGCTGTTGTGATGTAATGAAATCTACGCTGTGCATCTGTGTGAATATAGTTGGGTTTCCAGCAGCCACTATGCGGCCTATAAGTGATCAGCTATTTCTTAATATAACTTGTGATCCATCCTTATTGTATAGCATCCTTGATATTTGTTAGAGCACCTCTGATGATATATTAATGGTCAAAAAGCTGTGAAAATGAAAAAAAGAAAGATTCAAACATATTTTTCAGAGAGTGTGAATCCTCCACTTCTTTCACAGCCAACTTGGAAACTGAAATGTGACAAATTTACCAAATTCCAAGCAGCATTTCATGGGGCTGCTGCCACACCTCCAAATATTTATATACCTTCATGCTTATTTTTGCTACTAGAAATCTGAATCCAACGAGAAATCAGTCTGAAAGAACAAATCTGCTTAATGTTTCCTTAGTAGACGTCTGTGTACAGAAGGTGAAGGTGAAAAAAATGCCTCTTTATTGTGTTGTCCAAGCTTTGAATTCTCTTTCCTTCTTTCTCTTTTCAGACAAACCAGAAGTAAAGATCTTTGTAGAGTTTCCTCAGGGTCTGACCAGGGAAGGAGAGAACCTGGAGCTGACGTGCCAGGCCAAAGGCAAACCCCAGTAAGAGCCCAACACCACACAAGAGCAGACACACAAGCATTTTAAATGTGCTATGGATGCTTATGTATGATTCTGTATTCATCCAAATATGGCGAATCATTCACCACCCACTGCTCTGCCTTGACAGAGAGCTACAAACCAGCATGCAATAAACACAAAATATTTTCAGAGTAGATTTCACCTTTCTTTTAACTTGCCTTTTATTCTTTAATGCCCTCTATTCAAATACAAAAAAATGCAAGGTGCCCAGAATAGTACACAACTTAAACTTAAACCTTTTAAATATTCAGTCATCTTTTTAAAGCAGAATTGTAAAAGTTGAAAGGTAAAACTTGAAATACATGCTATCAGCAGATTACAGCACTTAAGTTCTGAGATGTACACTGTTTTAGATGAATGGACTGTGAGAGTTGCTGTCAGATATGAACAATCTACAGCCATTGTTTTACACTTTAAATGTAATGCATAGGATGTCAAATTTGGGCGATGTTTGGCTATTCCACCCCCCACCCTCTCAGTGCACTGTGAAGGTATAGCGGCACTAAACCTGGTCCAAGCTGCATAGAGAAATCTTACTTGGCTCCCCCACCTCTGCTGCTTTCTTGTTTTGAATTTAGGAATCTATTCAATAGAAATATAAAACTGCACTCCATAAGTGCACCACTGTTTTTGTTTCATAGATGAATTTTATATAATGAGAGAGAAAAGCATGAAAGCTTTAAAAAGCCTGTCACTTCCAAACTGCAGCATGAGCTACTTGCAAAAAGCATTCAGGGGTTGTTCGTAGCATGACACAGAGTGTAGAACCGCTTTTAACCCTTTAAACTTCTCTGCAAAACAAATACCATGTGGCCATATGGATTATAGTTTTCCTGTCAAGATATGCAGCATAGGTGAGCAGAGATGAGCTTGACTCGAAAATGTCTAGTGGGGCCACACTGTTACAGGATTGTGAGGGGGTGGAGTTATGTGATACAAGGAGGGCTTGGCTGAAACAAAAATGCATCGCAAATAGCAGAGAATAATTATGTTCAATCACGAATAAGCAACATGAAACATGAGTGAGTAACAGCAACAAAACGGCAGCTTCTAAGTAACATTTCCTGCTTTCCAATATCCTAGTCTTTCAGATTCAGATTCAAAAAACTTTGTTGTGACACAAAATTGTCTTAGGCATGGCTTAACATCAACACACAATGCAACATACAAACCAAACACAAATTTCATTTTTAAAAAAAGAAAAACAACAAATATTTCCAGAGCAGTTGTAAACATATCAGTTCCTGACAGCTCTGACAGCCATGAAAGGACACAGTCTGTTACAGCTATGTAAATAAAGTATTTGTTTCACTTTGATAACTGCCAGAAATATTTGGAAATACTAAAAAGTATATATAACACAGGCAGGTTTAGTCAGTAAATCATAAAGTAGAAATTTCATTGCAGACATTCCCCACATTGCATCTTTGAATTAAAAATAAACCGATTCTATTGTTCACCAGCAAAGTAGAGCACATGTAAGTAGTCAGTGGAATCCCTCAGGGATCACTCCTAGTTCCTCCTTTGATTGGAATCAGTGTTCTGGTTTGTGTATCGCCACCTAGCTGTAGGAAAAAAATTATAATCAAATGGCCATCCTTGCGTCTTGACTCACATTACTGTTTGTAAAAAGTGCTCCCCAGAATCTCGATGCTGGGGACTCCCCCAGTCAGACAATCATTGGTGTTCTACGTGAGCCTGTTATGGTCAATTTGTCTGCAGTCATAGCCTGACAGAATCAATGCCTCATGGGCTCAACAACTTCAAACATGGCAGGCATGATATTAATTCAAAGTAGATTTGTTGAAGTAGGATGAAAGTTGGCTGCAGGAATTCCACTGTGGAGAAAGAAGCTGGAAATAGGACATGAAGTTGACAGGTGTGAGACATGCTTGCACTAACCAAGTGGCTGTATGGGGGTGCTGAAGTAATGAATCCCAAAACCCAGAAAAAACTAGCATTTAAGTACTTCTATCTCCTGTGTTTCTTATTCTATAGGAGTTTTTTTTGCCTCAACAAGGTACAAGGTAAACACAAGCTTAAGAGTGTTACCCTTTTTTTTTCTATGACTTAAAATTTATCTGGATGTGCCACACTTATTTTCCGGCAATAATCCAAAAACCTGGATGGAATAGGCTGACCTCCAGTCTGGACAATCACAGTGAGCATAGATCTCCTCTAATAAAGGTCAGGGAGGATTCTTCTGATAAACTAAAGGGTAGTGAAGCCAGTCTTAATGCTGGATACATTATCACTTAACTGAAAAAAACTGCTGTTTTCTTTTTCATGCCATTCAAAGGAGAGATTTGAAACTGGCCCATAATTATGAAACACATCGGAATGACTATGTGATATTTTGAGCAGGTAGTTAATTAGCACTCCTTTCATGGCAGAAGATGGAGCAGAAAGGAGCATTAATGATAGTGAACAGAGTCGGGCCTAATATCTAGCAGGAAGAGAGTTGAATAGGCAGGGTGTTTTTATGGTGATGAGTGCTAATTTTCTGAGGGTATCCAGGGAGATTTTGTGAGAAGGAGAGAGTATGTTGATGGACTGGAGGCAGTGAATGTGCACAGTCAAAGTCAATTTAGTAATTAAAGTTAAAAGATTGTTTTTGGAACACCGAGAAGAGCACCGGGAACAGTCCCCAAGTCATTTTGCTGTAATGTCAGAATGAACTCACGGTGACCTTTCTCAGTGTTTCTCTATCAGTTCTCTCAAACGTCTGGAAAAAAGCATCAGGCAGCTTGTGTTTGGAACTCATTAGCGTAAAATTCAACATGTATAATCTGTGAGCCAAATTGTTGTCAAGTTTATATGACAGCTCTTTGTAATACAAGGTGTAATGGAGTGCAAACAGGGCACTCTGGGGTGAGTCTCGGAGCGAAAGCTTCAGGCAACAGACCTGCAGAACTATCCAAACATCAATACAGTCAGGGCTGGGGGAATTAATCATAATAGGTTGTTGACAAGCCAGTTCAAATTTGAACAGAACAAAGTAATCATTAGATGAAGATGGAGTTATGAATATTATATCAGACAGTTATGTGACTGACTTGCTGGTATGGCATTACTGCAGGTCTTACAAGTAAATTCAATGAGGGGTTTCCTGGAAGAAATAAGCTATCCGGCATCAGACTCTCATCTTTAGGCTGTGAAGAAGAAAACGATTACCCTCTTTTTGACAAATTAAAAGAATTGAAATAAGCTTTGATTCACAGTTGTTGAGATTTCAATGCCAACCATGTTTCATTGCAAAAAAGTGTCAAAACATCGATTGGAACTTTTCAAATCCTTTCCACAGATGTAAAGTATTTTAGAGCTAGCGGCGCTTAACTTACCAATGACAACTATACAGCACTTTCTAATGAAACCTGTATGCCTGCATATAGTCTGCAAATGTGACCTCTTTATATAAAGCCAAGCAGTGAATGGAGAAACTGCAGGATTATAACTTTTAAAGCTTAGCGTGACACTTTTATGGCCTCGAAACTGGGGAGTCGTTGGAATCCATTCTAAATGTTGTGAATGTGACTTTAATACATCTGCAGTCTTTGACGGAAAAACTGTCAGAGCCATCTTTAAAGCCAGGGAAGTTTAAAGTTTTATACTTTTTTTGCTTTCATGTAATGGTCCAGGGCGTACCTTTCGCCCAATGACAGCTGGGATAGGCTCCAGCTGCCCACGACCCCCAACAGTATAAGCAGCATAGAAATCGGATGAATGGATGGAGTCATGTACACTGATGGGCAAGTTACTGAAAAATAGTAACTACTAACAGTTACTAGTTACTGCTAGCAAAAAATAATTGAGCTGGAATTGCATTGGAAAAGTAACTAGTTACTTTGAGAAGTAACTCAAGCATTACTTTTTTGCTTCGATCCTAATTACTATACACATCACGTTAGTTAGTGTTGTTTCAGTGTGAGAGGATACAGCTCTAATTTCATCCAACATTGTAGCCTTCATCATCATGGTGGACAGTAGTGAAACAATAGAAACAGTAGAAATGTTTCTAAACTTTTATGTTAAAGCATTTATTTCAAGTCAAGCATTTGTACACTGTTTAAGAAGTCTAAAGCCTGATTTATGATTCTGCGTATCTTCTGGTCACAGTAAACAATGGCGACCAAGGTGGAGCGGATGTGTTTGGAGTTGGAGCTCATCATTATCGCCGATCAAATTCTTTTGTTGCAAATGTTGAAGCACAGCGGACAGGGGAGACGTTTGCGGAGGTGGTCTGTATGACCACTAAACGAGTCGACTGCCGGCAACTGCCAGAAATGACATTTTGAGAAGACCAATCACAGCCCTTGCGGTCTGCGTTGCTGCGACGTGTAGTTTGGATTTTTTTGGAGGTGCGCATCAGGCTAGGGGTCCACGTTGACGCAGAGGGCTACGCGTAGCTATGCCGTCGACGCGATGCAGAAGCATAAATCAGGCTTAAAAATGCTGTACTGCATTGATGGTGTACAGATGAAATCTCAGCTGCTCTCTTAATGTCTCTCTGCATGACGGTCCAATCTCTCATCTAAGGCAGTGGACAGTTTATATTGGAAGCATTTTATTAAACTAATTATTTCTCTGAAGGCAATGGACTCTATAGTTGTCATCAGAATAATGTCAGTCTGTTTAGTGCTTCCTTGGTGGGCCACTGTGCAGCTGGCATTGATTCTAAATCAAGTCTTGGTCGTTTGGATGGAGTGGCCTCTCCTTGGTATGCCAAGCTAACGGGAGCTGTACCTGGGTTAGCAGTGTTTGTAGCCTTTGGCTATCTGGAAACTAGCTTAGCTGAAGTGTGTTGTTCAGCTGGATACTTTGTGAGGTTAGAATTACTTTTCTTGGCGGTGAAAACCGTTTCCAACACTGATCAAGTGGTACTGGTTGCAAATTCTCGAAGATGTTTCACCTCTTCTCCAAAAGGCTTCTTCAGTTCTGAGAGTAACTGGGGAAGAGTCAAAGGTCAAAGGTAGTCTTGAGCCTGGAGGGGCAGTTCAGGGCCTGTGCCCTTTTCTGTCCATGGTAGGGTTGAGATTCTGGTTGAAGAAGAGTCAGGACAAATAGCCCAGGTTGACTATTGCTATGCAAATTAGCTGTGTGGTCACCTGACAGCCATTAGCAGAGTCATTTCCTCCAGGGGTGTGGCTAGTGGAAATAGTTTCCTTTCCTTTTCTCTTTTGGCCTTTATGTTGAAGAGGGGGAAGCAATGCTGGTGTTTCCAAGACAGAGAGCTCATGCTGGAGTGCTCAGTCATGGTGTGTGTGAGTTTCTGTGCCTGTGTCAGTTTGAGTGTTGGTACTCCGTCTCCCAGGATCCCACTGGGCTTGTGTTGGCGTCACATCGTCTACCGAGCAGGATGTTTATTAACCTTTATCATTGAGTTGTCAGCTGCAAAAGCACCGAGTACTGATTGTTTTAAATTCTCTGTAATTGTAACAGCGTCAATGATTCTAAAAAGAAACACATTACCATAAAAAGTAACACAGACTACCATAATGCTCCCAACACAGGTAATGTAATAACTTACTTTTAAAAGTAGCGACCTTTGAATGCAACAAAGTACTTCCTTTAGCCAACACTAATGTTTCAGATTGGGTGTGAGGCAGCTGCATAACAGCATGGGTTACAACAGCATGGCTTCACAATAAAAGACTGCAGGTACAAACTGAAACTGTGGACTAACTCACAGGTTATAAGATTATGTAAATCACCTGTAGGAAGCTTTATTTGGGTAAAACTTCTGAAGAAAGACAGCGCCATGACAGCAGCTGCAAATGCACGTCACAGTCATCACCCAGCAAACACGCACCCAGTCCAAAACAGCTGTAAGTGTGGAAAAAAGGAGGAGTTTTGTTTGAAAAGAGTTATACCTTTGGTTTGAAGAGCTGCTCTTAAAGGTGTGTAGTCTTTCTTGGTGCAAAATCTGGTAAGACTGCATAACCTTAAGTCAGCATGAGAATCAATCAGACAGTCTTCATTTTGACTAAAATATTCTTCTGGGGTTGGAAAACTCTCATTCTGTGAAAGGTAGAAGAAAAAGAAACACAGACATAAACACAGAGAGAAGCAAACCTTGCACTATGTAAACAGAGCCTCTTCCCACCAGCCCCCCTGCAGTTTTCATACTTGGCATAGAGACAAGCTCACTACCCGTATTCATTTTATAAAGATGAAAACACAATCAATACAGTGAGCCGGGAATTGGAAGTCATTTTCATTAGAGCTGTTGAGAGTTGTGCAGTCATTACCAGCAGATAGCACAGGGGGCCGCGGCTGCAGGCAGCCATTTGTATTCTACACGCCTGCCCTTCCTCTCTCCTTGCAGCCCCATCTTACCTTTATGGTCTATCTCTGTCTATCTTCCTTCTTCAGTTACACTTTTTCCCCTTCTCACAACATCCCATACACCTATAGAAACTACTTTTTCTGGGTCATGACTCTCATCCCATCATTGGAAACAACTTTATTTATATATTTCTTTCTGTATTCACATTTCATTTCATGTAAAGAACACTTGTAATAGACACGGCACCCTCTGTTGAAAGTTGTCCACCACCATCATCAGATGCACGCGTCTGTTTGTTTGTTTGCTTTCGCTCTCGAGCTCCGACTGCTTTTTTCATATTTCTTCCCCTGAATTCTTCGCCTCCTTTTCTGTTCCCCCTTCTTCCATTTGTGTGCTCCCTCCACACCAGATGTTTTCAAATGGAGGGAAACAAGTTAAAACAGCACAACAAAGCGCAACAAGAGAGACCATCAGCACACGCTCAGGGGAAATAACAGTAGCTGGCAGTGGCCATTGGAAGTTGCAGCAACAAAATAGAGGTGTTTTGTCTCTTTCTTTTCTCTTCACCCTCGGTGGCTTTGAGAGCTCTGAGCTCATTGTCATAAAAATGGAATCTGTCACCCTGCTATAAACCTCAGTCAAGGTAGAAAAGAGAACAAATGCAGACGCTTGGTAGGCGCCCACCTACACAGAACACTCATAAGAGTTGGAGCGTGGAAAGGCTGCAATTTGAGGACAAAGCTGCTGCACAGTTATTGTTTTTCTTTTAGCCGTACACAAAAGGAGGAATGTCATTTTAATATGTGTTGTTTTTTAATTTCCTAGCTCCCTTTCATTAGCTTTTCTTCTGGTAAAACAGTTGCTGGAAAATTAATTAAAAGAGCATACTTTGTGAGAACTATTCACTGAAGTGGGAGCAGCTTGCACATGTTATCATGTAAACTCTCTAATGGATGCATAATGGAAAGAACTTCTTTTTCACAGATTTTTGGCTCTACATTAGTTTTATTTTTTATTCAATAATAAGAAAAATAATTCTTTGGCGATCCGAGAAAGCTGGGATATCACAAAACAAGGATATATGAAGTTTACAATAAATAATATTGATATTATATGAACCCCAATTCCAAACAAAATAAAGTTGGGAATTTCATTTTTTTCCACCTATATACAATCAGAGTCAGCACAATGATAAGGTGCAAACTAATAAACAATAATATTTGTTTAAACAGTCTTGGTTTGATGCCTGCAGCATGTTCCAAAAAAATTGGTACAATATTTATTACTATGGTTAAATTAAATTTGCTTTCCAATTTACTATACCATTTGGACATTTTTTACTTTATTTGACTCTATTTGATACAAATTTCAGTCTGTTGACTGATTCATTTTGTCACTTTTATCACAAAGAAAAAATAAATAAAAATACACTTTTTATTGCAGGCTTCTCAAGGGCCCCTTCCTACTGTGGGCCCAGGTCGTCAGTACCCTTTCCCCCCCTGTGCTACACCCATGCCGGGGGCCACATGCAGCCCTCCTCCTCACTCCTTGCAGCTCCCAAGTTAATTCAAGAAATTGTAGAAATAAGGAAAATGTGATAAAATCTCGAATGAAAATATTATAATTGAAACATTTCTATTATTATTTGGATCACTGGTATATGTTTGCCAGAAAATAGAGATAAAATTGGCTTTAAGTGCTGCTGTAATAATCTTTTATACCAGTAAATGTGTTTGTTTAAAAAGAAAAGCGATATATTTCTTTCTTTTGTTAATGAATTGTTAAACTAAGTGTATCCTTTAATTTGGCCCTCTTGCAGTGAGAATAAAAATAATGTGGCCCTCTCACTAACCAAAGATGCCCACTCCTGCTCTTACCCTTCAGAGTGCATTCAAATCTCATCCAACATCAGTTCCTGACCTCATAGATGTTCTTGGACACAAGTCCCCTCAAAACACTGAAAACTTAGTTATCTGTTTGGGTCTTACAAGGCTGTATAGAAGGGTCTGCAAATGAGGCTGTAATTTGCAAAACAAGATATTTTGATGTTCAAAGCAATCACATAAAAATGGTTTACTAAATATTGCTGCCGTCTGTGGTCCTGGCTGCAACATTCAATCAGAGGAGTGTGGGCGGGGCCATAGACAGCTTTCAAAGGCCAACAGATGGATGCAAGAGATCAGATATTGATGGTGGTGTGTATTTAGGTCATGTACATTATACACAAAGATGATAGAGGAAGAAAGCAGGAGTCTAGATATACAACAAAACAATTATGTAATAGAATATTCTACATTTAGCTCCTACATCAGCACAATAATGCTAAGCTTAAGGCCAGAAATATTTGATGGACTAAACTTAGCCTCTCACTTGTTAGAGGTTTTGATAAAAGTGTCAGTTGGATAAATTTAATGGAGTTTTACAGCCTCCAAAGCTAAATTGCACAGTTTAACAATATTAATTCCACTCTGAGGTCCATACAAGACTCCAAAAAGAAGCATTGTCAGGATGTTCATAGGATTTCAATCCTTAATGTCAACCACAAGATAAACGTAAGCCAGAATACAATGAAATTTGCAACGCAGCAGTCCTCAAAGTGGGTTACGGTCCCCATGGGTGGTGGGCTTTGACGGGTGAAGGGCCTTTGCATTGGTGAGTTTTAAGATGCAGTGTGAAGCATATGATAAGATACAAATATGTACGAAGCCCTTTCATGACTCTGATCAGCTAATTCTCTTCCTTTTCACCTGGCCAGTAAATTTTGGTTCTTGCTCATCTGATCTTGGCTTGTTGACCTCATTGTCTTTATATTTCAATGTCAAATTTTCTTATTTTATTGAGATCTTGAGGAATTTACTCATTATTATATGAAAACCAGTGTTGTTATCTTGAGAAACATTGAGGCACATCTTGAGAGACATTTCAATCTGGAAGCAAAAGTGAAAATTGCTTGTTATTGCAGGACAAAAAGTGAAATGAAACTTGTGGAGGTTTCTCTATGTAATGCTTCCATGATTTAGAAAGAATCAGGATCCAAACAAGAGAGCTCCAATGCAGGCTTGTCTGTCAAACCTCAAGCTTGGTTTAACTAAAACAATAATGGAATGCAAGATAAAAAACAGAGAGATTTTTCTTGACAGGATGTAAAGTAAAGATAATCAAATCTGAAATTTGACCAAACTTATCCTTCCCCAGACTTTCCTGTCAATAAAGCAGGAGAGCTTGATGTGATGTGTCCTAAATCACTGTCAGTTTGAGAAAATACTCTTCAGTGTCATATTTTGTTGTGAAATGAACACAGCAGCCCTCAGGGTCGGCTTACTTTAGACTTTTATTACTAGAACTATCTCATCATCTATCGTTTCCTCTGACATCCTCAGTGCTTAAATGTGTATCTTCTCCACGGGATACTTACTGGTGCTCTGCTGTTTTTAATTTCAGGCCACAGCGGGTAAACTGGGTCAAGGTGGATGACGATGTTCCCTCCCATGCCGTCATCACTGGCGGCGATCTGTACATCGAAAACCTAAACAAGTCCTACAACGGGACCTACCGCTGCGTGGCCTCCAACTCTGTGGGGGAGTCTTATGACGACTACATCCTCTACGTCTATGGTATGCACATCTAACACTCTCCTCTATCCTCTTTCCTTTTTGACATACTTTTACTGATATTATCTATATTTGAACATAACACATGTAACCAACTAACTGTACACAATCTAGGTTTTATGATTGATGTGTATCAACTCCTTTCCACACATTTAACCCACAAGGGATCAATAGTTAAAACACTACTGTAAAGCAACTTTTGAATGGTGCATTCACACTTGGTATCAGTAGCTTGCCCAAGTACACCTGAGCTCCAAAGTCCAGTTTGTTAGACTGGACTGTGAGTGCTCCATACCATGCTCAGGCACTGAGCGCTTCCTTAGCTGTGGCACTGATAGAAGAGGTCGACTTCTGTACAACACGATTGCTCGTGCACATGCAGAAGTATTAATGCACAGTGTGCATGTGGCATACAGTTGCTACAACCGTTCAACTCTATGATCTTTTTAAACAATGGAGGAATGTTGTAGGTTTTATCTGTCCAAAACAACTTAAAATCTACCACAAAGTGAGTCAACTTACTTTCATTTTGTCCGTGTATTTCTCCACTGCGGCATCTCTGTGAGACCACCATCAAGCCAACTGCATGTGTCATGTCAGGACATGATAGCATACGTATGTTTAGGCCCAATTGGACTTGGAGCAGTGTGAGTGCAGGCCAGCAGGGGAGTGGGAAGGTGGAACAAGTGGAATAAAACAAGGTAAATGGCCCTACAGTGACAGCACCCTATGAGGTTGTCCCATGATTGTAGGCAGTGGTGCCACCAGGACTAATTTCTATTATTTGCATAAGAGCCCTCAAGTGTAGGAAACCTTTATTTCCTTTGTGTCCACAAACTCATTCACTAACATGAGGACTGAATGACTGAAAGAGAGAGAGAGAACTCCTGCTCCCCATAAAACATCAACAAAATGTTTCAAATTGCATAATTATGCACCAAATACCTCATACTGTGTGCCCATAAAAGTGCAAATTGCATTCACTCTGAGAAGAATGTAAAAATGTAATATACAACTGGTGCACTCAAAAAAGTCCAAGAATTGACTTGAGGTATGACATGGAAAGTAGAATGAAGAATATCGTTATTTCCTATAAAAGCCAGACATTTTTCAGGCGTTTTACATTGGCTCATAAACTTAATTAAACACATCTACCTTCACAATTCAGTGCCAGAAATGTTTCGGTATAATAACATGCTGTTTGGACTGTGATGGCGCTGTGGTAGGGTTGGTCAGACAAGGAATGTCTGTGTATTGGCATGTTGGCGTGTTGATGGAGGGGGTTGAACCTGAAACTCTGGAGGTCACTGTTCAGCCAACCAGAAGGTGTCATGGGACTAACTGAATAAAACACTGGTTCCCACTTGACAACCCTGGTAAAGTGCTGGCTTTTTGCTGCCCATTGGTCTGCACGGGTGACTTGAGGGGGACAATATTGAGGGAATAATTGGATTTAAGGATTTCTTCACTAAGCGCTTATCCTTTCAGAAGGGTGAAAGTATCTTGAGTTTACTTCAGACCCTTAACCATTACCACTACTAGTGAGGTTACACCAGAGATGTGACTTTAAATGTATTTGTGTCAAGATGTTTGTGAGAAGACTCAACAACTGCAACTCAGAGAAAAGAAAAAAAATCTAACAATTTAACAGCTCTAAAGATATATTGACAATAAAATGTACACACGGTTCATGCAGGATTACGACTGGAAGTGCAACTGATTACAGCCAAATCATCATCCAAAACTGAGCTAACTGCTAATACCTGCAGCATGCTAAACTTAACAGTGTTGTCTTGATACAGGTTATGTTTATTTACAATAAGGGCTGTAAAATAGTTAAAATTTTTCATTGCAATTAATCTCAGACTCTCTGTAGTTCAAAATTACACTATTTTGCATCTGAAACTTTCATGGATAATTGACTTCCTGTTTGGATACAGATGATCTTGTATAGCTAGTCTGAAATCATGAACTGAAAACATGAACTTAACCATGGAAAAAGGAACTTGATATGGATCGAAAAGGAAATAAGAGAACAGCAAGAAGTTAGATTTTTGATAACACAACGCTCGACTTTTCATCCACTGAGCTGTCTGTAAGTCTTTTGCAGTAGCTTAACCAAAGGGTGTTCAACAAAGTAATGATAAAGCATGACATTAATCACTATTAAGAAAAAATAGTGCACTCATTGTGGCTCTCAGTTAATCATGATTAATGCAAGTGATCTTGACAGCCTTACTTCAGACCTTTGACATTACCATTACTAGTTTGGTTACGCCACAGCTGTAACTTCAAATGGATTTGTGCCATGACCAGAGAACTAAAAGAAGGAGGAATGAAGTACATAAAATGTTAATAGTTTTAACAGAAAAAAATCAAATATCGCACAAATTGTAGGCTTTCAAGATTACCACTGGCACTGCTACAAATTGCAAACTGCCAAAAAAGCCAAATCCTTATTTCCAAATTGCTAACACCTGTAGTGTCCTAAAGACTAAAGCCCTACATGCACCAGCGTTAATTTTGTCAGCTCTTTTAAATTAACTCCATGTCTTTAGACTATAATTAGTGTTAGTAAATTGTTTTTCATCTTCATTCTCTAAAGTTTTAGTTGATGAAAAGGCAAAAACATTTTAGTCCAGTTGTAATCTGTCTCTACTGGACTGAGGTCTGGCTTTGACTCTTCCACTCCAGACAGTCACCTTGATGTCTTTAAACCATTTCTGTGTTGTTTTCTCAGTATGCTTCAGGTCTTTTTTCTTGCCGGAAAATAAATCTTCTCTTTCCAAACCGCAGTTCTCTTGCAGACTGAGTAATATTGCCTGCCAGGATTTTCCTATATTTTGCTGCATTCATTTTACCCTCTGCTTTTACAAGCCTTACAGGGCCAGCTGCTGAGAAGCATCCCCACAGCACGATGCTGCCACCACTGTGGAGATTGTGTTTGTGGGGATATGCCAAACGTGCACCAAACGTTGCATCTCGTCTAATGGCCACAAAGCACCATTTTGGTTGAATCAGACCAAAGAACTTTTTCCCACTTGACCATGGAGTCTCCTACATGCCTTTGGTGAACTCTAGTCAAGATGTAATCTGAGTTTTCTTCAACAGTGGCTTCCTCTGTGCCACTCTCCTGTTAACCTTTGACCGGTGAGGAACCAGGGCAACGGTTGTTGTATGCAGAGTTTTTGGTCAAAAAAGGCAAATTTTATTGTCCATTAGTGTTTAATAAAATCAATTACAGGGTAAAAAATCCAAAGGGGCACCTATTATAGGCACTGTAACTGCAGTTGCCACTGAGGAAATATCACACTGTCAGATGTTTCTTTATCTTAAAGTTTCAATGTCACACAAGCTTGCAGCAGTGTTAATTTCCTCGACTAAAACTATGACTAAAAATAATTGTTGACAGCCTTTTTTTCCATAACAAAAACTAGACTAACAAAGACTAAAGACTAACAAAAATAGATCTGTGATGACTAAAACTGACAAAAACTAAGTTTAGTTATCGTCAAGATGACTAAAACCGGACTAAAATGTAATGCAGTGTTTGCTGGACATTCAAAATCTGTGATATTTCTCCACTCCGGGTAAAACAGTACAGCTGTATCTATTTTGCCTCAGTTGTAGAAAGCAGGGACCCCAGGTTTGGAAGGGTGCAGAGAACACACTAGCATGATTTGGTACCAGATTTAGACAAGAAAATAAGCACTTGGACTAAAAATAAAGACTAAAATGTGAGGACCTTTTATGGACTAAAACTAGACTAAAATGTTTTGAGTTTTCCTTGACTAAAACTAGACTAAAACTAAAACTGATAGAAATGACTAAAATGTGACTAAAACTAAAATGCCTGTAAAGACTAAAGCTAAGACTGAAATTAAAAATAGCTGCCAAAATTAACACTGGCTTGTACTTATATAAGCATATAAAGAGTCTTTTGCTATTGTAGATGTGGTTATAGTAAAATTGTAGGGTCAGTTTGGGCCCAATGTGATAGCCTTTCACAGGGCACCTGTTTCTTTGCAGCCCCCCTGGATACAAGCTCACTTTACCTAAAACCCTTTCATTTCTCCACCTGCTCTGTGGAGAAAGTCGGCACTATGTCACTATAGTCCGTCCACATCCTCCGCATGACTGAGCTTCCTGCCTCACACCTGGATCCTGAAGAAACCAGGACCCGAAGCAGCAAAGTGTTGTGACCTCTGATAAGCCTGCAAACTCATTATCACCGTTACTCAAACAGGATTATACTTCATCTCCTCACCAATGCCTGTAGCAGCACACCCACACCAAAGCAGCTCCTTTAGATATCTTAAAAGCCGTACTATTTTCTCGACCGACAGGGACGCCGGGGTCACGTCCTCAGCAGTGTTTC
This sequence comes from Cheilinus undulatus, assembly GCF_018320785.1. Classification (NCBI taxonomy): domain Eukaryota; kingdom Metazoa; phylum Chordata; class Actinopteri; order Labriformes; family Labridae; genus Cheilinus; species Cheilinus undulatus. Next base: position 41,701,192 of record NC_054876.1, on the reverse strand, counting down.
TATTCCTCTCTCCCTCCCTTGGTATCCATTGGTTATTTTAATGACCTGAAGAAGAGTTTACATCCAGCATTTAGAAACACATTTCCATGGTGGGATTTAAAGCGGTTCAGACTACGTTTGGCAAAAGATGTCAAATGAAAATACAAGAGAGGGATTTTGTTATATCCCAGTGGAGTGGAGAAGGCCTTGAAACAACATTTAGTCTAGAAAAAAGAACAAGTATAAAGAAAATATTATTGAACGGTGAAATTAAATAATAAAATGAGCCTCAGTATAACCAGAAAAATGTTTGCCTTTCATTGCAGAAAATGTCTTTAGAGGTTTGAATTTGGCAATTTGAGCTTGTGACCTCAGCAGTTCTAAAATCCCTGCTAGCAGCCTGTAGGGACTGAGCAAGGTTTTCAACCAAGTTTGCTGTTTTTCCACTCAGTGATGAGGCACTGTGAGTGAAAAATCACAGTTCAGGAAATGCTTTGCTGTTTTTTTTACCCTCTTGAGAAAGCAGCCCAGTGTCTTGATGGATTATGTGTTCGAATAAATGTTGAGTAAAGCTAAATATAAATGTATACAGTAGGTGGTATAATTCTGAAAGCTGAACTCTGCTGATGTTTTTCTAATATATGCATCTGAAGGCTGAGTAATGGTTTTGTTTCATCTTAATTTGGGTCAAGAAAAGACACATGAGTTGTATTTATATGGCCAAAAAGACAAATGAGCCAACAGTCTTCATCCTTAAACCCTCCATTTGGATAAAAGGGAGCTCTGAAAGGATGCACTACTCGCGTCTGTCAATCAGCTCTGTTGTGTGTTCTGCATAGAGCGTTACACATACAACCCTGGCAAAGGATCAAAAGATGAGCATGTTCTTTTGACTGCTTCTTCCAAATTTCTGCATTTCTCTGGCTTTCTCTTTGTCCGGGCGTCCCATTTCTGAGCCATTCTCTCACCCTCATACACATTATCTTAACATGCTTTCATACTGTTGATACCAATAACATTTCCTCCCTGAGCAGGGCATTACTCTCTAATGGGCTCATTTTCCCTGACCAAAATTACTTCACTATCACTTTTGGTAGACCCTGGGCCCGCAGAGAAATTATTTGGCTGCCATTGTCAGAGGGAATTAGTAGAGTGAAAAGGCTTCTTTTGTATGTAGAGGGGGAAAAGGGACTCTTAGTGCCTGACGGATACCAGCTGAATGGATGTTATTTACAGCGGAGAGAGTTGCTGTGCTAATGATGAGCGCAATAAAACAACAGAAGTACCGCTGACGATCAGGAAACAGCTTACTGCTCCCTGGTATATTGGAGCCGTTAGTCTATGCTAACAGTGCCTTGTCAGCCTCTCTGTGCGTATATTCTTCTGGTTTTATCTCTGTTAGAATCACTTTGACAAAGATATATCATTGGAGGAAAGAGTCTGCTCTTCTTTAAAGAGCAAACTCTAGAGTTTCAGCTTAGGTGAATCTACCCTAGAATTTCAAAAAACACTCTTCGACTAGAGCTTCACTAGAGTTACTACTTACTAGAGTGGGGGGTTAAAACATACCCATTCCCCCCTTCCTACTGTTCCCTATCAGCCACAACATCAGGTCAAGTCAGGTATGGGAGCATATGCTGGTTCGGCACTTCACCATGTCAACCTGGGTCCTGTAGCCTACTGCTCTGACCTCCTGGTGGCCATCCCATGCCCCATCGCTCCATATATCCTCCCAGCTGCCCCCTCCATGATGTACGCAGTCACCCCCAGCATCTGGACTAGCCCACAGGGTCCTGGACACCCAGTATGTAGTGAGCTGAAAATCTGAGCAGTATGTGGGCTTAGTAGAGTAGGTTGTCTGGCTCCCCAACTGGCCCTTTATTTGATAGTAATTTGCCTTTAAATGTGAATTAAATAACTGCAAAGAATGGAGGAAAGAATACTGATACTTAAACTGGAGCTACTGCGGCTAACATTAAAGAGCCGTTTCATAGTGCAGGCTCGTTCGTGAATAGCACAACGCGGTAGATGCTAGGAGGTCTGCTGACTGAGAAATTAGTCATATTGATCGCCTCTACATCAGGTAAATCTGTGGTAAAAATCACTGTTTTGTAAACTTTAGGAATCAGATTCAATGTATTTAGAAATTTTCTGATGATAACGGCAGCATAGAGGTCCATTTAGAGCTGTTAAGTACTAACTCTCCTCTGTTCCCATTCGGTCCTAATGGCTGTCCCCTAACCTGACATGCCAGATGGGTTTGTTTCACACATTCCATCTGGAAAACTTCCCATGGACAGTGTTTGGTAAATGGCAGAGCTTTTGAAAAAACTCAGAGGGTGATTGGATGAACATCACATCTTCACGGGCCAATCAGAGCAACAAAACAGGTAATGTAGCCGCTACCGGGGAGTAAATTCCATAGATAACTGCATAACGTGTACCATGGTGACTGTAGACATGTCAGTACATGACTTTTGTCTCTTTGAAAAGAAAACTGATTGGCCCTGTCACTTTTTAACTGGGCCCAAACTGTTCAGACAGAAGCTTCGCAAGATGGATTTGCCAGTGAGAAACACAGAAACTGGTATAACCATCTGCTTTGCAAGGTTAGCTGTACCCTGCTTCCTGATCCCCAATGGACATTTGGGATCACATGTTTGCAAACAACCTATTGTAGAAGTCTTTTCTATTGACTATGCTCTTTAAATCTTTGAGTCAGCTGGGAAGTGAATGCAAAAGGTAGCTTTCTTTTTCTTTTCTTATCTGTTGCTGATCAAGAATCATAATAGTATTTTGACATGATACTTAAACATTAAAGCGATGCAAACAAAAAAAACAATAGTTTGGCATTGTAGTGTTGGACATTGTCTTTATGTGTCATCAGAAGGACTTGGTCGTCATGCTGTTATGTGGAATGAGGGGTGAAATTAACACATTAAGCTAAAGTTTGTGCATTGAAGAGTAGTTTTAATCAGATCAGCTACAGCACATTTACTGTACATTTCTATCAATAAGAACGACAGTTTAACCGAGGTTTTAGTCCATGTATCCATTAAACAGAATTTTGTTTGAAGCACAAATGTACTGATTATTCTTGCAGGCTGCGTGTATGTCCTCCTCCCTGGATCGACACAATAAAAACCCCATGGTCTCTTTATCCGCCCAGCCCCAAATCCTACACCCCCTACGGTGAGAAAAAGACAAAGATAAACACAGTAATGCAACACGCGGGCAACTAAAAGCCTTGTTCTTCAAAAAAAAAAAAAAAAGCATCCATTAAGTCCACAGAAGGCCTCCGTCCTTTCAGAGCCAGTCTTTTGATCACTTTGATGTGTCCATGGCCCCCACACTGCTAATGTCTGCTGTAATTCAACAGCAAATCATGCCCAACCTTCGCCTTGCTAATGGGAAGACAGGATGTTGTGGCTGAGCTGTCAGACGCTCATTCTCACATTATGTTCCAGGCTCCCGTCAAATATGGCCAACACACAGTCACAAACACACCAACTGCTGCTGCGCTTACACTACCAGGCATGCAGTCGACCATTACCCTTAGTCCATACCAGGGGGAGGGGTGTATGCACGGGGAGTAGCCTGAGTTTTGCTCATAGGGTAATTTCTTAATTATGTGTTTGGCTCATTAGGAATATTTTTCATTGCCTATATTATATGATTATTTAAGCAAGTATGACAACTGTGATTGGACCATAAAGCAATCTAGAAAACCAAATCCTTACAAGCTGGTCTTCTACCAAGCAAACTTGGACCAGCCACTGTATTCTGTGATGTAAATACACTACCAAGAGTTTGCTGTGACTGCTAAGAAAGCTATTCCCACTCATTTGTTGACTTCTGGGTTCTGCTCTGTGTATCTAAAGCTGAATGATAAGCAAGATTAAAATGCTTCTACAAATATAAGGGTCAGTTCAAAAAAGTTCAAAGGTGCATACTAGATCCCAAAGGGTTAAGTACAGGATGCTGAACCAAGAAAAGCCACAAGCGAAAACAGAGAAATAAGCCCATACACCAGAAGCTGCTCCAAAGCTTATTAAATGAAGATTATCACCACGTATGTCTGTGACTTATGTCTCTGTTTTGCCTCTACTAATACAGGACCAAACGCCCTGGAGCAGTGATACTCAACGCGTGGCTCTTGATCCACATGTGGCTCTTTCGTGTTGATTTGGAGCTCTTTTATGTCTTAATTTGAAATGTTTATTCCTGAAACCTTAGAAAAGGGAAACTTTGACCTCAGAAATTATCTGTTTCAGTTCACATTGATTAGTTTGTTTCCCGCACTAATACAGTTGGCTTTAATTGCCAACCTTTGTTTTTTGTCTGTATATTTCAGTTGCCCTTATTTGCAATTTTTTGCCCATTTTTTTCCATTTTTGCCACTATTAATCCATTCTCACTGCTTTAAGCCCACTTTGCCACTTCTTTTTGCTATTTTTTTCCCATTTGTACCACTTCTATCCAGTTTCTGCCACTGTTTTCATCATTTTTTGCCTCTTTTATCCAGCTTTTTCCTTTTTGCAATTTTCCCTTATTTGTTTTATTCCAACTTCAAGCCACTGAAGCTGCGTTTTGCCATCAAATGCCACTCTTTTCAGCATTCTTGCCACTCATTGCTGGTTTTTATCCCATTTTTCCTACCTTTTTGCACTCATTTTTTTGCCATGTGTTTGCTGTTTTTGTACTACTTATGCCACTTTCTACCCTTTTATGCCCCTTTTTCTCCTCATATTGTTACTTTTCACCCAGTTTATGCCATTTTATACCTACTTTGTCCCTTTTTGCCAATTTTTGACCATTTTTGCCACCTTTAACCTATTTTCTTGCCACTTGAACCCATTTTTGCCACTTTTTACCACTTACTTTTTGGCTCTTGCAAAGGCGTGCCATTTTAAATAAATAAATATTGTAATGATTGTAAAATTACAGGAAGTTGTTGCTGGTTATCATTGGCTTATATACAGCAGTGAGTCATTGTTACATCCCAGTATTTACTTCGACAAGTAAAATTTCAAATAAAAACAGCAAGAACTAGGAATGTGTATAATTAGTAGGGTTAATGAGTAAACATCCAGTCCCTCAGTGGTCAGCACCAATATTACTGACAGGCTAACGTAATTCTTAATGATTTTAATTTAATTGCAGGCCTATCCCACTCAAATGCGCTGTCTAAATCAGTGGTTCTGAATTGGTCTGGACTCAGTACCCACCACCACTTCTTCAAGCATGAATCAAGACCCAAATCTCCAACCAGTCAAATGTATTTGATCAAAAATTTGTAGTTTAGACTTTAAATTAAACACACTTCAATCCAGTCCAATCCACTTTGTTTACATTGCACATTTTAAAAACATTTATGCTTACCAAAGTGCTACACACTGACTAAAAAGCAGAAACAAAAGCATTAGGAAAGATGTAAAAGAAAATAAGAACACCATAAACATGTGTTTAAACAAAGAGATGGACCACCATGTAAGCAAACATGTTCAAAAAGCATGAAGAGGGAGTTAAAAGATGTGCAGCTGCATTTTGCACAAATTAAAGACTGTAAGAAACACCACAGAGCAGGTCAACTCATTACCATTTGATATTTTAACAAACAGCCAACTTTTTTGTCATTGTTGAGTCAAATACAGTTGTTGGGCTGATAAGTTGGGCTAGACATATATGATTTAAACAAATGAAGACATTAAAAAATCCTTTGAAACACACAACAAAACTCTGTCCATACAGTTATCCACCAGTATAATAAATGCTACATTTCAGTCTGTTCAGGACTATTTATAATGTATGCAACCCAGTTAGGGTTATGAGTCATAATGCTCAAAATTAGTTATTTCAGTGCGAGCTCCCACAAATACAAAAATAAACACATGAGAAGAGAGATGTGTAGCATCTCCAGAGTTTGATTTCCCCATGGATGCTCATGAAGCAACAGTGATGCAGGATGGCAATCTCTAAACTGTCAGGGAAACAGCTCTTGGTTTACTTGTTAAATAGTGATGTGTAAATTAAAATGGAAATAAGGCATTTTATAGGCTTTCATAGGGATTCCATCTTAAGAGGACCAACCACTGGATTGTGGAAACCTATTTTGGAATCTTGAGTGAGGTATTTTGGTCACTGTTTTGGTTTTTGGAGCTCACAGTTTTGAGAGAGTGGTTGATTATTACTTCATTTTCGCTTGGTGAAAGATCTTCAATAGAGGCAACTTAACAATCATTAGGTGCAGCCAAGCTGCAACGTCTGTTTTTAAGAATGAAGCCAAAGCCCCTTCAGTAACCAAAGTGCTGGCATCTCTCAGTCTTTGTCCAGAATCGTCTACAGTCTATGGTTGCAGCACAAAAAACTTTTTCGGGGACTTTAAAGGAATATTTGGGTATTTCTTTTAACTTGGGTTTTTGTCCTTGTTATGGTAATGGTTTAATGGTAGTTGTATGGGACGGAAGAGATTTCAGTCTGCTGTTTGGATTGGGAAGTGTTGTGCTCTCCTTCTGGTCTTAGTCAGTACTCTTGCTGCAGGATTTGAAAGAGCTGGAGCTGATTTATTGTATTCTTTGGTAAACCAGACAGGAGAACATTATAGTAGTCCAGGCTGTTAGTGATAAAAGTGTGCATTAGTCTCTCAGTTTGGCTCAGAGAGAGAAATGGTCTCACTTTGGCAATGTTTTTGAAATGATAAAATGCTGTTTTTGACACACACCATCCCCTCTGTGGAGCATGGTAGTGGCAGCACCATGCTGTAGGGGTGCTTCTCAGCAAGTCTTGTAAATGTAGAGAGCAGGGATAGGGATCGAAACCCAGGTCCACAAGGGTGCGGTTCTATATTTCTCTGATACCCAAAAATCAATAACATTTTAGCATATTGATACCGCTATTAAGTCTCACAGACTCTTTGATGTAACGTCATTTTAAGATATAATTGGTATGAAAACATACCTCACTTCTCTCAAGGGGAACATAGACTAAAAGCACATCAGTGTTGTGCATCACATTAAACCAGAATGAAGTACCTTCAACTGTCGGCTTGAGGAAAAAAGACTCCACCTGCAATTCGCATGCAATCATATCCATCTGCACTGGGAGTAACACACTCATTCACTCTCTTCAGCTGCAGGACTTTTTTGTCTTCAGCTGCTCAGATAAATGCTGAAAAGTGCTCCCAAACCATGTAGCGAGTCCTGTTTGTTAATATTAATCCAGTGCAGTGGCGGCTGGTCATTAGGGGGCGCTAGGGCACCACCTCACCATCACTCTCTCCACAATGAGAGGACAGATCTTTAGATCATTGAACAGATTTTTTAAACATTTGCTTTAAATATTAATAAATTTATATGAATATAGATAAACTCTATCATGCATTGTATAAACATGATTTATTAAAATGTGTAATGTGCAACAAATCAGTATATTTTAAATTTTATGATGTGTTTAAATGTCACATAAAAATTGGAAAATTTTATTTTTGACTGGAAACTCCAATAAATATAGTTGTGAGTATGAAGAATATGTTTATATTTGAAGGATAAAAATAAAAGACTCAAGCACTACTCAGCTTAGACCACTTTGAGTGTAAATATTTGTCCTCGATTTGTCTTTCCACCAAATTATAGAAAAGTATCAATAGGTATCGGTAAGAACTCAGGTCAATAAGGTATCAATATCAATAAGATTAACAATCCTCATCCCCAGTCAAGATGTGCAAGCCTGATTGAGACCTTGGACCTCCACACGGACTCAGCGCTGTGATTGCAGCCAAAGGTTAATCTACAAAATATTGGCTTCAAGGGGGTGATTATTTATACAGTTGCTTATTTTACATTATATATTTGTATGTAATTGACAATTCTTTGTAGAAATCTGTTCTCACTTTGACATTGAAGAGGTTTTTTGTGATTTTTTTCATCAAAGTAAAAATGAAGAGGGTCCGACTGCTTTCTGGATGCGCTGTAGATGCGAGGAACAGTTGAACCTGTCTGGGTCACTATCTGCCTTGAGCGTTATTCCTTTACAAGGGCAATGCAGTCTTAAATATCATGTGGTTCATAATTACAATTCTGTAACTTAAATAACCCAACTTAAAAAAGATTTTTAAATATCTCTTTAATCTCATAGGGGGCAATAACCCTAACCCTAAATTACAAAACAGTCATTAGTGATGAACTCAAGAAAAAGACTTAAAACTGGAGGTTTAGACCCTAGGCAGATCAGGAAAATGTTTACTGAGGTTATGAATCAAATAAGAAATATGTTCATGTTTTACAAAGATTTCCCTGAAATGATGCCTTTTTGACCTTTTGAAACCAGTGAAGGCTCTCCTCTGTGGTTATTAGCAAAATGAGCTTTATTTTTGACGGTGTTCTTATTCATGGTTAGCACCAAAAGAACTAAATTGCAAGTCCTCAGAGTTTAAGTGAAGGAATGATTTTCCATTAAAAAAAAATCAAGTTTGGTTTCTGAAAGTGAACTCCCTGGTTGTTTTTATAATGATCCATTTCCTGTAGATGCGATGCTGCCAGAAGGGAGAAGCCGACTCTAATAATGATAAAGTCCCTTCACCAGCCTGACAAATAGTAGCATGTTTGAGAGTTTATAAAACCAGCCACAATATCAACACAAGTTCCCAAACTGTACATTAGAGCTGTGTAATTGAATGACAAAGTCCACGAGGTGCCTCCGCCCCCAACACTCCCCCTGCTTGACAGCCAGAACAAATGCAGCCAGGGCCGGCATCTCCTCTAATACATCTGATTGCTGGGTATTGTGACCCTAAGTGATGGAGAGCACTGTGAGAGTGGCTGACACTAACAATGTTAACTGAGAAAACAATGCAGTCTGTACTGCTCTAACTCTCACTGCCGCTCCTACTTCACAGGCTAAGAAAACACAACCATCAGGGCGTACGCCTTTGCAGTAGAGCGAGACCCGGCACAGAGGGGCTTTATGTTGTTTACAGGCCGCCTCTTACCCAATAACTGAGTTCTCTTCTTCCCTGCTCCTTTACTAGCTCTGGTTTTTACTGCTCACTAGAAACATATCTAGTGACCTGCTTGCACCTGGCGCTTTCCTGCACTTACTTCACCCTTCTCTGCCATTAACGCTCATGGGAGTTTCTCCACAAGTCACTGTTTGGTCTTTAAGTGGCATTCAACATATCTTGCTGAGGTGCAAAGTGTACCAAAACATCCTATTGAAGCTGCAAGCACTCTTAGTTTGCTAAAATTGCACTTGAGTGGAAGTGAAATTGCCTCCCAAACAAATTTGGGAGGTTATGTTTTGAATCCTGTCAGTCTCTTGTGAACGGCAGATATTTTAGATATTTCTCTGCTCTGTGTCATTATGACATTACGGTGGTAATTTTGAGCAATTTCTGTAATTTAAGATCCTGTCACTCATCTCTAAACCAGCCGACAGAAGGATTAAGTCTCAGTGACATTGATGTTGAATTTCACTGTTCATTTGATGAAGCTGGCAAAGCCTGCAGCAGGATATGATATTTTTTAAACAAATGCATGCATATTTATGTCAAAAAAGGAAAATACATCAATGTTTTTGTATAAATAATGCTTAAGCATTGCAGAGAGGGGATTGACAAATGGTAGATGGATCAACGAAAGTCAGTGTGTTTCATTCTTTATATCAACGCTTTAGAAAAGTACCATGCGGACTTTTGTCCATTATCTAATAAATTACATAAAACTACTTCAGTGCTAAAAGCCTGTTTACCTTGAATCTTTGGGTTCAGGTTACAACCTCAACTTACCTTGAAAGAAACCCATCATGTGAAATTTAGTCGCATTTGAAGCATATTTTCTCTTATCATTACATCTTGTCTAAGGTGATCGATGAAGTCTCCCTGAAAGTTAAAGGTCACTGACACATCAGACATGTATTTACAGTATTGTCACTTGAACAAGTCAATGTCAAGTTTGTATGTAAAGCCCATAATTACAGCAAGAGTGTCAAAGCCTAAATAGTGTGGATTATACAGGAAACAAGGACAGCTTTAGAACGGGAAAACAAAAAAAAAAAACACTTAAAAGACAGAAGAGACAGAGAGGACAAATGAAGGAATGTTATGGAGGATGAACTGTAAGTACTTCTAAAGGGGCATTAAAGGAACTTAATAGATTTCTGTATTTCAATATCAAAAATAATTTAAAAAAAAGATTTAAGTTAAAACAGCGTGAAGCTTGAAAACATAAAGTATTCTCATTATTTCTCAACACTAAACAGAAGGTGCTTTTAGTCCATTGTATATCATGCCACCTTCAGATATCTGTAAAGTACAAAAATGCGTGTTTGTTACATCAGGATTTCAAATTTCTACCATACTTCACTGTAGAAGATACAATACAGTGCCATACCAGACATTATAACACAACCTGAAAAAATATGTTATGATTCCATGCCATACTAAAAAGAAATGACGTGATATGATTGACACTGCAATACATTCAATGCAATTTGATTTAATATGATAATGTACTGAATGGTGTTATACCATGCTATACCATACCATTCCATTCAATGCTAAATGAAGCTATAGGATACTAACCTTGCACAGCAGATGGATACGCCCATTTCCTCGTTTTTCACAGGCAAATCCATCTTGCAAAGCTCCCATCTGAACCATTTGGGCCCGGTTAGAAAGTGACAGGACCAATCAGTGATGGGGGCAGTGCTTTCAGGCGCAGCAGGGTCGTGACATAAACAAGCAGCAGCAAGAGCTGGTGCAGTTATGGAGGAAGAGATTAGCGTGGATGTGGCTAAAGCGCCAGTTTTACCAGAATATGACGACATTTCTTTATTAAAAGAAGAACAAAGAACAGCAGTGAGTTGTTTTCTTTTCAAAAACGACAAAAGTCAAGTACTTATATGTCTATAGTCGCCATGGTTCGCGTTTGTCCTCAGTCGCTGCGCATGCGCAGCTCAATAGCGGCCACGTCACGTGTTTTGTTGCTCTGATTGGCCGTAGAGATGTGACAGACAGAACGTTCGAACCAATCACACTCTGAGTTTTTTTCAAAGCCTCTGCCTTTTCTCAAACGTTTCCTATTGAAACTTTCCCAGATGGATGTGTGAAACACATCCATCTGACGTGTCAGGTTAATAGGATGCAGTGTTGTGCACGAAGCAGTTCAGTAAGATGCAATACAGTAAAGTAAGAGACAGTAAGATATGATATGGTGCGATGCAATAAGATAAGATATAATGGTATAATACAGTAAGGTAGGATACAATGCAGTACGCTATGTAACAGTATGAAACTTTATGAAAAGGTCAAATACGATACAATGTGGTAGAGTACAGTATGATTTTATAAGATACAGTATAATAGGATATGATAAGGCACAATACAGTGTGGTACGGTTCAAACGGTAGGATATGGTATGTAACAATACACTGTAATATGATTCAGTACCATGCGATGTGGTACAGAATAGTACAGTATGATAGGATACAGTAAGGTACGATACCATAAGGTACAGTACAGTACAGTATGATACAAATGATACCATATGAAAAGGTGTGGTAAGATATGGTACAATCCAGTACTATATGATACGATAACATACAGAAGCAAGTTCAAGATCCTCACACTTACAGATCCCTGCATGGTCAAGCTCTAGATTATTTGTCTGAAGTCATCCACACCTACCAGACATCCTGCACCCTTAGATCTAACACACTAGAATATCTCTCTGTCCCACGCACTCACCTAAAGACTCGGGGTGATAGAGCTTTCCACAGGTAGGGACAGCTGCCTCTGTCTTTGTGCTCCACAAATTCTGTGAATGACTTTAAAAGTCAGTTAAAGACTCACCTGTTTAGACAGGCCTTTAGTTAATTGATCATTCTTTCATGTAGTATGAACTGTTTATATTGTGTGTAATGTGTTTCTAATGATATTAGCTCCTATTTTCATACTATACTTTTGTTGTTCTGACTATTGCGGTCATGTGGTGATTTCATAATCATCACTTTTATTCTCTGTATTTTTGTGCAAAGCACTTTGTGACTGTTGTCTGTGAAAAGTGCTGTACAAACAAACTTCACTTACTTGCTTAAGACACGGTAAGATACAATATGATAAGGTTCAATACAATAAGTGAGATATGGAATGATAGGATAGACACTTTCAAAATTCCATCCACTTAACTCATTCACAGTACAATATTTGCTCCTCACATAAGAGCTCTTTCTTTTGGTATTCTAACAATCCAACAGTCCCACTGTAACCTTGAGTAGCGTTAGTATTCAAACCATTCATTTTCACTCTGGTAGAAATAATTTGTTATTATGTGGAGCATATTGATATGAAATACTGTAAGTGTTTTTCCTCCTCTTCTCGTGGATGGAAGCATTTTTTTCAGGTGGTTGTTGGGTTTCGTCGCTGACCCTCTGTAAACTCCCCCTGCTCATGTGGAGTGTTTTAACACACCTGCTCTAACAGGATTGATTCCTGTCAGGTTGTCTCTCAGCTTCCTGTGGCCCTGCTCTGTTCGTTCAGTCCAGAAATACTGATTCATAAGCCTCATCAGTAAACAAGGCCCAGTAACTCAGCAGGAGGAAAAACACATTCTGCCTGTCACATTTGAAAGTCAATGAGCTACGATTTTCTTTGATACATCGCTGCAACTATCTGCAAAAAAACTGAGGAAATGTAGTGTACATTCACTCTGTCCCACTAGCATCTCTTTTAATCTTTGTTTATTTATTTTGTGGGCTAAGTTTTTAATGAGTTGTTGACACTGATGATCCCAAACATCTGCTGGACCCTCACAGTTCATGATGGGATAAAACCAATTAGACAGCAACACCCACGAGCTGGAGTATCGCGGCTCTCAAGCATGTGTGAAACTCATCAGCTCCAGCTTCATCTGCCAGCCGACTTCCCAACGGATCGTTTCTCCCCGCTTTTGTCTGCACACTGCTCTGTGCAGCCTTTTGTATTGTCAAGGTTGCTTTTAAAAGAACAGAATTTTTGATGGATTAAAAACATATCGTACGTCAGAAAAGTTTTGAATACAGGTCCAGATCACCTGAAGGCCTTCATTTGCATTTTTAAATCTGCCTCAGGCGGAGCTGTGAGGGGCTACATGGCTCTCACTGTCTTGTGTATGAATTACTTGATACATTTTCCCTCCAGTGCAAAAAATAGAAGATTTTCTAAACACACAATAGTGAAAAGATTTGTGCAGTAACTACAAACAACTCGCGCCCTCAGGGAAGACTACTTTTGTATGATAAACAACCCCTGTACCCTTGGGGGAGACATTACCGACAGCAGGATGACTTTTATTATCCACATAATGTAACTCTGAGATGTGTTCATTTTCAATTTGCCGTGCACATTCAGAATTAAAGTGACAATAAATGCAGCTTATTACAGGAAACGCAGAAAATTAATCATACTGCCACTTCCTTTAATACAGAGGAAATGGCACCACACCACTCATGGTGAATGGATTTTTTGAAAAGAAATCCATAAAACCCATGAAAAGCTAATACAAAATCAGTAATTAGATTCTGTTTGTAATAAAATCACCTGGAGTTTGTGCCCTTGTGTCTCTGCTGGAAACCAGTTTGTAGAAACAGGTTATGTTTTACAAATTTCATCATAAGATCCAAAATACCAAACCAACAATATCAAAGCTGGCCACTCATTATGTTCAAGGTTCTTCACTCTGCAGCTCAAAAGCCTCAGATTACTTGTTTCTTCTGAAGGTGTAAATTAAAAAAAAAAAAAAAAAAACTCTGGGTGTTCTGACGGTTCTGGTTCTGGCACTGGTACCGTTCTGGAGACTCAGAACCCTGGTGCTTTCTAGCGGACTAGTTTAACCCCTTAAAGCCTAAAAACACAAATTAAAGCCAGAAATTCTAATTTTTTGGAACTGAAATGTTTACTTCACTTTCTGCTGAAATCCAAAAATATCCAAATTTCAATAAGATTTTAACATACATATTTTTTGTATCTCATTTGATACATTAGGTGCTTGTGGTAACTGATAATCAACTTGAGGGCATTTTTATCATTTTTCAGATTGTGTTCAAAAGGTTTTTTCTTTTAATTTATGAATATATTGATCAGATAGAGGTATCATAAAAGTATGTATCAAATATGATACAACAGGCTTCAAGGGGTTAAGGCGAACCAAAGTGGGAGGACATGATGGACATGTATTACCGCATCCTGCTCCGCTTTTGCCCAAGTCTTCCATGCACTCCTTCCACAAGTTCAGCATATAACATGCTCTTCCTTGGACTACTCTCCAGCTTCACCTGGAATTCTGTCAATGCCCAGATCACAACCAAACATTTTGTCTCCCAAGCAGACCGCTTTTTTTTTTTTCTGCTCATCTTCACAGCTTAGAATGTGATACGTCCACTGGTGATATCACGGTTTCAAAGAAAGAACCAACTATTTTTGGTTCCAGCTGAGAACCAACTTTTCAGGTTCAGAACCAATTTTTTTCCCAGTTTGAACGCACCGGCCAGTTCAAATTTAGGTTCAAGAACCGAAACCAGTCTGAAAGGCCTATCTGTTATATGTAAAAATCCATTTTTTTTCCAGCAAATATTGTTCAAACAAAGAGCAATGTATTAAAGACTTTAAACTGTTAAATGGATGCTTTTCTTTGCATCTTGTCTTCCCTAAGCTAGTTGTGCCCCTAGTTTCTTATTCTTATGTGCAGGCTAGGCTAACAGTGCTTTTAAATGGGGTTGTGTTTAACCCTGTTAATGGAAGTTACCATATCAACCGCCCCCTCTTATAGTATTTACAACATCATAGGTTTAATATTTTTTAAAGAGTTCTCTAGTTGTGTTGTCAAATCATCAGCCACATCAGTCTAAACAACCCTAATTCTTTAACCCTGTGAGGTCCACTGGTTATTCTGCCATTTTGTTCATTTTCTTTTGACAAAATAAACCACTCAGAAAATGTGTACCATTCTCATGCTTGGTATAATCTTTTTCAGCCCCACCTCAACTTTATAATATGAAAACAATATATATATATTTTAAGTTTAATTAAATTGTTATTTAAAACAATATATTGTCATTTTTTTAAAAAGAAATAACAATATGCTGAAATAAAAAATACCAATGCCAGTCCTGTACAGCATGCTCCACTGTCCCATATGTGTAACATTACTTTTTATATCAAATTTAAATGATCATATTTCCTGCTTTACATGGACTATTGACATCAGACAAAAACTGAAAGAAAGCTTAAAGATCATGCTTTCCACACGAAGTGATTGCAATGCAAAATGTGGCTTTGTTTTCATGCTGTCATGTCACAAAGGTAGCAATGATGAAATCACACCAGCGTGACTGTGGACTGCTAAGGGCTATGGAGGGCTTGCACAAGCTCAGTCTTGATGCAAAAAAAAACAAATGAGCCTCTTACCTCTGCTTTTGTGGATACCTGCTGTCCTCAAAAATCAAGCCTTAGCTGCTTGGTTGGTCATGATCCTGTCTCAAACATCACTCAGGGTCTAGGAGTCTTTTGCTGCTAGCTTCATGCTAGCATGTTGCCTTTGCATGTGTGTGGAAAATTGTGATGACATTACTTGCTTCTCTGTCCAGAGAAGTGTGCACATCTCCGATCCTAAAATGACGTGTTAATTTGAACTTTGCCATTTTCATTTTCACGCTCCATGGACTTGAGTCAACATCATGTGAGTAATGCTGGAGAAGTGCAGTAGATGCACAAGAAAAGGGGCGTTTGTCTGTCCTCCTGTTATGCAGGTAGTTAAAGAACTCAAAGTGATGCAAATAATGAGGAAATAGATTTTTAACGTCTTTATAGATTTATGTGAATACTGAAATTAGCAACTGTAATGCCTTACATTAATGCTGAATAGAAAAATGTCAGAGTAAACCTCAACATTGATGCTAAGTGAATGGAAGATTTTCATATATTCATGTTTTATTTAAAGCACTCTGACAGTGCAGGAAGAAAAATATATTTTGATTCTTTCCTGTTTGAAAAGAAAAAATGGAGCCCTTCTTTCTACATCACAGCTCCCCTCAGCGTCCCTCTCCCTCCCACCTCGGTCCATGCACATTTCCTTTCCTCACCTCCTTATAACACGTTATTTCATTAAGTGTAGACCAGCCTTCCTCCTTATCAACAGCCACAAATTACTTATTTTCTCAGCACCTTGTAATAACCCCAACAGTTTTTTTCACTATGTTCTCAGGCAATCAGAGCAGCGTTGGGAGGTCTCTGAGCAAGCAGCGCTGTCAGTGGCTTCATATCAGCGCGGCCATGCCACTTCAACCAGGAAAATGTCACTTTTGATATCTCCCCCTGGTCATTGTCAGTGTGGGGAGTCCAACCCAGCTAATGAAGTAAAAAGGGAAAAGCTGTGGGAGGGAAAACGGTCTCTGGCTGAACTCTCTGCACTCAACCACCCTGTTTGATGTCCATTTATTTTTCAGCAGAATTTCCCATTTTTTTTTTTTTTTTTTTTTTTGTCGCCTGCATGCTCATTAAATGTTTCCTAATGTGTGGATTTTTACGTTGAATGTACCTTCTTTGTTGCCATCATCCCCGCCGATGTTCTGCCCTCCTAGGAGATATTACGAATGCACAGGCACGTTTGTTTGTCAAGAAAGCTCGCTGCATAACAATGACAGCATAAGTACAACAGCAGCATGTGTTACTCATTAGACATTTAATCACTTCTAACAACCGTGCCCGCTCCCATTGTCAGCGTTTCATGTTGCGGTGTGTAGGCTGTGAGTAGACATAAAAGAGAAGAGATCCCAACAAGATCTTTGATAAGCTCAGGCGGTGTGAGACCATGCTGATGTCATCATTGTGTGTACTGTATTTAATGTGCTGCCATAGCCAATCCATCACAAAGTCTGCGGCAGAGCTTTAACTCTCACAGGCACTCCGCCGCTGGCCATATATTAAGTCATGATACCATCGTTTCACTGTGACTTTATTTATCTTCATGACTTTTTTACTCATTTGTCTCCCCCCTTGTGTTTGTCGTGTATTTGTCCTCTCATCCAGATGCTCCCACCACTACCCCTATACCCACCACAGCCACCATCACCTCCACCACCATGCCCACCACCATGCCCTACCCTGAAGGCAACCCAGGTACAGTATCACCCTCACACAACCTCTTTATCTCTCTCTTAGCGTGGTGTGTGTATGCGTATCCATTCCCTGCTCAGCCTTGAATCACTCCATGTATGTCCATCATCATACCACAGTGGAGCATACGTATTCATATGTCTACCAGTGGGTTGAGGTCAGCCGGTGTCTGCATTCATTTAACAATCTGAATATGCTTTCAAGGTTGTTTTCAAACACTTTCTATCATTTAATAGCGAAATATTTTATTTAATAACTCAATTTATCATTTTCAGTGAGAACAGGTATTCAGATTTTAATAAGAGTTTGGAATTAAACCCAAAATGAAGGAATTTTCATACACTTCAGTTCACCAACACAAATAACAAATCTATTGCAGCAGAGGGAACTTTGGAGTAGATTTTCTATTTTCCAGCACGCTGACCAAAGGTCAAAAATGAAATTCCGTGTTGGAAGTTGCAGCAAAACAGAGCAACTTCTATTGCCTCTGAAAGTCTGCATCAGACTCACTAATGATGTTAAGAAACTGTTTCATGTACAGTTGGATCTGTGTTAGTTTCCCCTTTGACTGCTTCTCCTTAAAAACAATGAAATCAAACGGACTGATTTTTTCAGCTGCTGCTTCAACATGGAAGATCGCACATTACTACTAAGGACATTGCATTATAGAAACAACCACCAATTCTATATAAGCAAAAACTTGACCATAAATCAGCAAAGTTTGCATGTTCAAATGCATAGTTAAAGGGATATTTCATTTTTTTTTCAGTTGGGTTGTGAGGTACTTGGCAGTGGTAGTGGCATTAGCCTCGAAAGTTTTCAGTGTGAGTTGCCCCTTTAAACAGGGCATGCTGGGGGAAGCTAGGCTACGAAGCACTACATCAGCACCGCATGTCAAAGCACTTTGTAAACCCTTGTTTTTAAAGATGCTATATAAATAAAGCTATTATTATTAGTTATTATTACATATGGGAACAGTTTCTGTGTAGTTTAGTTACTGAGTTTTAAAGGGATATTTCAGGATTTTTGAAGTTGGATCATATGAGGTACTTGGCTATAGTAGTGGCATTAGCCTCCAGGGATTTCTGTGAAAGTTGCTCCTGTGGTTATGACGAGCTCAGAGAGATCCAGAGCACAGTGGCTGTAGATGGGAATGTTTAATTCAGTCTAGGCTTATTTTACTAATATGAGCTCACCAAACATTGGAATTTTATGTATGGATTTTAAAAAGCCAGCTACATTTCCCCTTGTTTCAAACAATTATGTAAATGCAAAGCTGGATTCACCATTTCCTGGCTTCAGCTCTGGTCGTAATGTCCTGATACTCCACTACACAAACTGGAATCTTAGCAAGTGTAGTTATCTCATGACTAACAGAGAGAAAAACACTCATTAACTTGGCAAGTCCAGATAAACATCTTATTTCAAGATTTTACAAGCAAAAATTAGGAGTTTGTTTATAATGAGGGAAACTGGCAGCACCTTAGTTAAGACATCATCAAGACATCCTTGTAAGCAATTTGGACCTCATTTTCTACTTTTGTCTGCAATAAGAGGGTTGTCAGAACTCAGCACCTCAGCATTGTCTCTGAACAGGAATTAATTTTGACCAAAAATTATGTCCAATATCAACACACAATTTATGAAATTTACAAGAAATGACTTAATTTTTTAGTAAAAAAAAACACATTTTTAAAGAAGTACTCCTACATTTATTCAAGTATTCCTCAAAATTTTCAGTGAAAATTTATTATAAAGTCTAAATTTAAATTTTAAAAATTCAAAATTTCCTTTGAAGATCCTAAAAATTTTCTAAACATTCCTGAAAATCTCAAGGCAAATTCCTTCAAATGTACAAATTTATTCCCCAAGATTCTATGAAAATAATAGAAGATTCCCCTAACCAGTTCCCTGAAATTTCCATGAAATTCTAGAAATTTCACAGGACATCCCGACTCCAAATTTACAATCAGATTCCAAAAATTAAATAATAAATTTCCCAACATTTCTTGAGAATAGCTGAAAACGTTGAAGCAAATTCTCCTCTCAATACAGAAACAACTGGGAATTTCCAAACTCCCCCAAACACCCCCCCCTCCCCCCCCCCAAAAAAAAAAAAAAAAATCCCAAATTCCCATGAAAATACGACAAAAGACTCACATGATACTCTCAAAAGTATTTTAATGAAAATACTTCCAAGATATATTACCAAAAATCTTCTTCTTGAAAATTTCATTAAAAAACTTCAATAGACGTTTGAGGTGTCTCGCCAAAAAATGCTGGTAGTAGAAATTATTACTATGTTGTAAGAAGCCTATGTAATGTCCTCATACGTGCATACAGGGTCCTAGAAGGTTAAAATGAATACAGCAGGGTATTTTCAGTTGGAATTGGACAAATAAACTTGGTAAGAGTTGAGTTTTTGCAGAATGGTGATGGTTTTATTTGCATTCCACCTCCTCGTATGTTTTCAAAAACTTAAACCATTTTTTTAGTTATTAAAGGAGTCATTAATACACAAAACTGAGCTCATATTATGGATCGATTATTTTTAGAGTATTTTTAAGATGGTCATGTTGGCATCTCACATTTTCACCTTTTTTAAATTTACTTAACTTTATTGTATAGCGGTAGTGCAGTTAAGCATGCAGAACAGGAAAATGATGTGCTGCACATTCTAGAGTGAATGCTAATGTCGGGCCCTAAGTGTATGATAACAGTGTTGTTCAGCACAGTATAAACAATGCATATTTAAATGTTACCATGCAAACACAAAGTTACATTGGTTTGCATGGTGACATGTTAAAGTTAGACTAGAACCACATGTATCACAGTCATGCACTATGATTTATCACAGCAGTCCACTTCAGAGTCCCATGCCCGCTCTACTTTCTCTTCTTTTTGAAAGTGTGTGGGTGAGTACGGAGGTTGAGATTGAGAGCAGAAATAGTAGGCCAAGGCTCAGCTTAGCTCCAGTTGCTCAGTTGTTTGGTTGTCAGTGCAACTTCTTCTGGAGCGGCCCGGTGACTGTCGGCACTGTTCATTCACCGCTTTGTTCCCCATAATCCTTTCACAGCAGGAATTCACAGCAGGCCCAGCGCACAAAAACATGCTGTGGGAAAGATTTGGCTTTCTCCACCAAACTGGAAATACTTTGGTTACAGAAGCACACAGTGTGGAATCACCTGAGCATGATGGGAAAAGCCAGAGCTAACAAATTACCAAAAAGAAAAAAGAGGAAAAAAGGATTGTGGATTCACTGTGATAAGTGTATGTATTTAGTAATTATGAAGAGGATCGCAGTGGGGACGAACAATAGCTGAACATGAGCACTTGAAAATTAAGCCCCTTTGAAATAAGCAAATTTTATCTGGCTCTTTCAGGAGCAGAACTGGGGACTATTGTGAGTATAAATCTCCAAAGGGTGCAGATAGAAAACACCACTCTATGCCCCGACTCAGAAATCAGCCCGAGCTCCAAATGCAATCAAAGCCTCTCTGACAGACCGCTCAATTGGAACAAATCTCACGAGGCTGGCAGAAATCACAGGCATTGTGCTTGATTATGCCATCTGATTGGATTAAAGAGAATACCTTTCTATGCAGGCTGATTGATAGCTCCTTTGCCTCAGATCAAGGAGCGTGGAGCCCTCACAGGCCTGGGCTGATTATAGCTATCCCGACTGATTCACACTCAGATCTCTGCTGATTACTTTTAATGCACATGCTTGGGATAATAGAGTTACTTTAAAGGTAAATAATGACACTAAACATGCATTTTCTCCAGATTACTTACAAAAAAGTTTTGGGATTTCTCTTTAGAGATGAAAAAGAAAAGAGAAGGAAAATAAATGCAAAAGAAAACGTTCATTGCCAAGAAGTAAAATGCATGTTTGCATGATTTTACTTGCTACTTTCTAGGCTAAAAAAATCTGTAGCGAAATACATCATCACATAGTCCTTGCTGATGTGTATTTGAATACAGATGTTACAGAATCAATGCAAATGCTGCGATGGCAGTTCTGAAATACACATCCCCTATAGTGCAGTTAACAGATGGCAGATGTTAAACTGCACGATGCAATGCTGCTTCAGAGTAAAATAAACTGCCAGTAATATGGACAAGACCGTCTTTCTTCAGTCACCAAGACTGAAAGCAAAGATACTGGATTATATGTAGCATGCAAGCTGTGCAGAAACAAGGTAAAATACTGCAGTAACACCAGTCTTCATCTACACATGGCGCCAGCTTAATTACCATAGCAACAACAGCATTGGGTTGGTTTGTGCCATCACATCCAGCACTGAATGATTCAGTCAAAATTAAGTCAAGCACTTTTTGCTTTATTTTTATAGACTTTACTTGTGCTGTTAACAAAGACTTCATGCAGCTGCCTATTGAGAGTGAGTAGCACTGTTTACGTTTCACTCATTTGTTCATTACAGAAATTTCAGTGCCTAATTTTTTTGAAGATATAAAGTGAAAAGACATTCTTCTTGCATATTCAAATAGGCTTAGTAAAATAAAACCACGATATTGTTGTTTTATCAAAAACAGAAGCAAGAGAGACAACAAAGAGGGCTAATTCTAGTTTGAAAAAAATACACATTTTATGGCATTTGCATTTATGAATAGCTTGTCCATCCATTTTCCATACTGCTTATCCCATTGGGGGTTGCGGGTGGCTGGAGCCTATCCTAGATGTCGTTGGGCGAGAGGCGGAGTACACCCTGGTCTGGTTGCCAGTCAATCACAGGGCTGACATGTAGAGACAAACAACCAGGCATGCTCACGTTCAAACCTATGGGCAGTTTAGATTCACCAATTAACCTAACAAGCATGTCTTTGGTGGTGGGAAGAAGCTGGAGTACCCGGAGAGAACCCACACATGCACGGACAGAACATGCAAACTCTGCACAGAAAGGCCCTGGCTGGGAAGCGAACCAGGAGCCTTCTTGCTATGAATCAACAGCGCTAACCCCTGAGATAATAGAATGAACAAATAAATAGCTTTCATTATGTAAATGCAAAAAGTAATGTCTAATTTTATCATCCTAGCACAGAATTTAAGGCAAATTAAACTGTTTTTTATCATGCAATGAATACGCCATCCATGCCTCGTAGCCCTTAAGTAAGCTTTTACAGCCTGGAGCTTGGCTGGCTTTTCTTAGTCTTTAAAGATTAAACTCACACCAGTAGTTCTGACATTGAACGTCTTTTTAGCCATATTTTAATCAATTTTTGATTGTTTCTGCTGCTCGCCCTACGTGCTAACCTACCAACAATGCTTTGTGATGGGCTGTGACAACAAATGGCAAGCTGTTCATCTAGGAGATGACCTGAATAGCTCATAATGTAGAGAAAGAGAGAGAGAAAGAGAGCCTGTGATGTGTCCCTCTGTGTCACTGCAGACAGGAGCTACTTTTAATAAGGCTCAGAAACAGTCAATGCAAAGAAGTGCAAGGACTTCTTTTGTAAATACGTCAATATTTAACAAGTCTGTAGAAAAAGTCTTGCACTTTACTTTGTGTTACACGTTAAAATTGTTAAAATGTCCATTTGGTTTTTTTCTGTTGCCTTTTTAGTCCCATAACTTTTTAACAATAGAAATGGTAATAGTGCAGTATATTCTGGAAGCTCAGGTTGTCTGAAGAAGAGGATGTTTAGAGCTTGACTGTGCTTTTTACAAGCTTTTTTAAGACAATAAGTCAAGGCAGGAAAAAAATGAGAAAGTGCCAAACACTGATGTAAAAGCACTCATATGCATTGATTTGATCGATTAAAGGAAGATTCTCTATTTTTTTGTTTGTTAAAACAAATAGGTATAAGTATTTTCATTTGTATCTGAATGATCATTTCAATTTCAAGTCCATTCAAAGTCTTCCAGCAGCTCTAAACCACATCTTGTAGTCCCCCTGAACACCATGATGAAGTATGGGGGCAGTTGTCAAGGAGTCCGAGTCTATTATGTACTGCTATGAAGGACAGGAGAAAGATGAAAATGATTTCAAAGAAATAAAAGTCAGAGAAAATCACATTCCACCCAAACAGCTTTTTTACTGAAATAAAAGAGAGTTATAATCACTGACATTCTCCTTGGTTATTAGAAACCTCATCACGCCGTATTGGCGAGTCATTTCGGTCCCCACTGAACTGGGCTTATGTGGAGCTGTGTGGGCTCTACCTGACAAAGCAAACCTCACATCTACTGTGCCAATAATTTCAGGTTAGAACAACCCACTTACAGTTTCTGCCAGATGTCCCCCCTTTGCTTTCAGCTGTCAGGGGCCTTCCATTATTACAGAGTGTATAGATTGAAGGCAGCACGCTCATATGGCCATAATACGCTCTGCCAGTTGATTTCATTTACCCGCAGAGGGCCGCACAGATCAGAGACCTACTGCCAAATGAATCTATCAAAGTGGGATTGAGTTTTTTTTTCTTTTTATCAGTTACCCATTAGGGGGACAGAATAGAGCACTTTAAAAAATCTATTAGAGTCCCAACACATGGCTCTTAAGTGCTTGGAAGGGCTTAGAAACTGGCATAGGGAAATGATTAAATTTATTCTTTCACTGCTAAATAAATTCACAAATAAAATATCTTGATTCTCAGCACTTACATTTAGGACCTGTTATTCTATAATCCTCCAAACACCTTTCAGGAACTCAGTGTTCTGCTTCTGCTTCACTGTCCTCTGTTTCTCTCCCTCCGTGTACTCGCTGTCCATAATCTTTTTTTCTTTCCCGCCATTTCTCTGTCAGTGTGAAAAAGACTTTTTTTTTTTTCCTTGAAAGCAACATTTTGTGCTGCACACTCTCCTTGGGGGCCACAGTCTATTATCTTTTTAGTGCTAGTGAAGGCCAACAGGAGGTCTTTTGTGCAACATGAGCCAGACCCAAAAAGTACAGATGCACTGCTGTTCTTCACAGGGATTTCATCCTCCCACATATTCTGTTTTTCCCATCTCCTCACCTCAGCGCTCTCCCTCCTCATCTGCACAAAATGACTAATCATTTGCTAATTCAGCAGTGAACAATGCCACTTAATCCCCTGAATGAAGAAAAAAGATAATAAATGTGTATTGTACCTTCCTTGTGCAAGTAAAACAATCATGTGGCAGGCTAGCATTACTTTTAATTGATGAAAGAGTGTAAACGTAGCTGACAACCAATTCATTTAACCCACGCTATAGACAGGATAACAACCTAGACAATGGAAGGAAGAGAAACAAATATCCATTACATTTGTCAGGCTCTTAAATTATGTAGACACCCTCTGATGAAGTGACTTTAAAACTTCCTGAATTTGCATGTGCCCTTAACTCACATTCTCCTAAAGAAACCTGCATATAATGTTAAAAAAGAAACTATTTTGCTCAGTCTGCCCATTTTTAAACTAAAAGAGTCACCAATGTGATTAACAATGATTGCTCCATGTGACGTACAGCCCTAAGAGAGCATCAATGATATAACGACTCTCAGCATCATGGGAAACACCAGTATGGAGCCAAACACATCTTCTTAATGTGAAGCTTTATTCTCTTCTGGAGGTTATCCTGCACACACAGTGACCAGGAGAAGATGAAACTCGTAAAGAAAGGCCATGATAATCAGCTAGCCACACAATATTTGAAAAGAAGCAACAATAAATACACAATTGCAATGATTCAATGCAGTATTTACACATAAAAAGGTTATATTACGGCTCTCAGAATGTAGGGAGTGTGCTTAAATGTGTTTCATAACTGCAAAATTGTGTGAATAAATCTTCTACTTGACACTTTCCATTATTGTGGTCTCAGTTTATGGTTGAAACTGAACATACAGTGCATATAAGAAGTATTCATCCCCTTGGATGTTTTACCTTCAGGTCTCAGTAATGCTTGCACATTTGGACAATGCAGTTTTACTCCATTCTTTTTTGCAAAACTAGTCCAGCCACAAATACTCCATTGGACTGATGCCTGGTTTTGGA
Organism: Cheilinus undulatus; assembly: GCF_018320785.1. Classification (NCBI taxonomy): domain Eukaryota; kingdom Metazoa; phylum Chordata; class Actinopteri; order Labriformes; family Labridae; genus Cheilinus; species Cheilinus undulatus. The sequence goes on along the minus strand of NC_054876.1, from coordinate 41,676,093 downwards.
CTCAGCCACTCTAGAACATTCACCTTGTTGTCTTTCTGTAGCTTTCACGGTATGCTTTGAGCCATTGTCTTACTGGAAAATAGATGTTCTATCAAGCTGCAGTTCTCTGACCGAATAAGACTGTCCTCCCAGATTTCTCTACATTTTGCCTATTCATTTTACCCTCTACCTTTTCGAGCTGTCCAGGGCCGGGTGCCTTGAAGCATCCCCACAGCATGATGCTGCCACCACTGTGCTTCACGGTGAGGATGGTGTGCTTGTGGTGATTTGCCAAACACAGCATCTTGGATGTTTTGTTTTGTTTTTCTTTTAGCCATCCCTGTCTCATAATTTTCAATAACCTTTTCTCTGAGTTGCATGGTGTGTTCTTTTGTCTTCATGGTGTGAATCGTAGCCAGGAATATATTAACCAGTGACTTGACTCTTCTGACACAGGTGTCTTTATACTTCAGTCACTTGAGGTGCATTCACTGCACTCAGTTGATCCCTATTTCATTACTTTTGAAGCAGCTAGCACTAATTGGCTGAACCTCTGTGGAATTAGGTCAGTCACTTTAAAGGGGGTGAATTTTTATGCAATCACTTACTATACCGACCATGATTGATTTATAAAATCAATAAAAGGGTATGACATCCAAGAGGGTGAATATAATTGTACATGCATGTAGATGGAAAACTCTCTTAAAGAGCACGTCTAGAGAGGAAATGAGCTCAGCAGTAACAAAAACACAGCGCTTGGCTTCATATAGTGCCTTATAATTGGGATTTTGGAACCACCATCTTCAAAGGGGCTAAACAAGCCTGTGAACCTACAAAATTACTTGCTCAGTGAGGCTTTCTTAGGTGCAGGGATGCTTTAAGCTAATAGCAAACCACAACATGATAACATCCTCAACATGACAGTATCAACATGCTAATGATTAACAGGCAAGCCTTTGATGTTTAACATGTTTACCCAGGAAATTAGCATTTTGGTGTCACGTTTTCTAATTATCATGCTAACAAGTGCTAATAAGCATTGAGACTAATACAGCCTGAGCTAATGGGAATGCCATTGATCTTTCATGTATTAAGTCAGATAAAAATAGCAGATAAAATATTTGATCTGATGATGGTTGTCAAAAAGGAACACATTTTTGTTGGATTAATCCTCAGCAGACTACAATCATCTGAAGAGTGCTTTTTGAAGAATTCATTAGAAGAAAAAGAGACATTTTAGAAGAAATATGACTGTTATTGGCTCTGTGCCACTAGAGGAAAAGTTAAGGATCCCCAGAGTCAGAGGAAGTATGACTCTTGTGATCATGCAACACTGAATCTCAACTACATGCAATTTAAATGAGCATCAGTGGAAAAATCAGCTCGTTACATTGATTTCTATTGCTGCATCCTGATAGAATGCATATGAAGTAGCATGAGGTTTCTGATGCAATGCACCATTCTGGTTTCCTCTCTGTTGTTCACGCTGACTTAGACTAGGAGCAAGAAAAAAGGGAGATGACAAGAAATCAGGATTGTCAGGTGATATTGGTGCAGGTATTGGTGCAATGCATTGGTGTATTTTTAATGTTTCTAGCCCTGTAAATTAAAGACCTGTTACATTTTTCTAACCATTTTGCGTGCCTTGATCTGGATTATTTTTGCCGGTGTTTTCTGGTCATAAGTTTTCCATCCCTTCAAGGTAGCAGAGAGAGTTTGGTAGTGTCCAGTGGTTCAGTTTAGCATAATGTAAGATGACGAGACTATGAAAGTCAATGGAATCATGCTGATATTTAACTAGTAAGTCTGTTGGTCACCATGTATACCTGATTACAATATTGAGCAAACAGGCATGCTAAAATTTGATAATTAGAACAAAACAAAGTTAATTTAATAATGAGAGGGATACCATTAGCTTTATAGGTATTCACCTATGAATAAACATGCCCCCAGAGCTGACTGAGATGGACAATTGGCACACGGTTCAAGTTAATGTTAATGTTTTTTAATTGAATGGGCCTCAACCACAACCTATGACAACATCAAAGTTTTCTGTAAGCTTAACCCTCTGAGACTGAGAAGTCATATACAACAACTTAAACCATAAATTAGAGCCACTTTGTTTCCTCTTGAGGCTAGCCGTTTTTATCATTCTAATGAGGTTAGTCATGTCTTGTAGCCCTTACATAAGCTTTTCAAGCAAGATTGGAACTTGGGGTATTTAAAGATCAAATCCACACCAGTATATCTGATGTTTAACATCTTCTTATCCATTTTTTAAGTCCGTTTTCAATCACTACTGCTGCTAGCAGCTAATGCTAGTCACCATTTTGTATCCCACAATGCTTTGCGACAGGCCTGGGCTATGTCCTCATGTCATGCCCTGTCAAACTGCACCTTTTTAAGCTTTAATAATGGAAGAGAGGGCCTGAATAGCTCATAATGGAGAGAAGGAGAGACAGAGAGCCTGTGATGTGTCCCTCTGTGTCTCTGCAGACAGGAGCTGCTTTAAATTATGGCACAAATAGAGCTAACACAGAGAAGCGCAAGGACGTTTGTAAATATGTGACTATTTTGGAGACCTTTTGTCAAAGAATTATTATTTTTTCATTTTTTATTCCACAAGAGATGGGAGAAAAAAAATCCTTTTTTTTAAAAGCCTATTTTGTTTTTCTTTTGTCTTCATAGTGTTAAAACTCTTAGAATTCATGTGGCCTTACTGCAGCGCACATATTCTTAAAGCCCTGACAGAAGGGATGTTTGAAGCTTGAATGTGCACCTTCAAATATTACCCTTCAAGCTTAGGGCTTGAAGGGTAATATTGACTTTTCACTTAGCAAGCTTTGTAACACTATTTGGCCTTACCTTAGAGTAAATGTATGCATCCTTGTTGATTTTTATTGTGTTGAGCTGACTGTCTGGTCTGCACAGCTTTATCCAAAGAAGACGATGTTTAGGTGAGTTTAAGGGGATTGGATAAAATGCATTTCATTCTTTAGCCTCTCAGGAGACCTTATATTAATGTTGCATTTCCCCCATGTACATCTTAAACCTTTGCTTTAAGTTATACTTTATAATTTGAATAAAACAGTAAGGAATCAGATTTTTCCTGTTTTCTATGAAGGTCTACAAGCTAAATTTCTTAGTGCAGCTGTGTGTAGCTGCAATAAATATTTTTTAAAAATATTGATTATTGGAGGACAGGGCTCAGCAGTAGGTCAGTTTTATAAAAAAAAAAAAAAAAAAAAAACTAACTGAAAGGGTTTGCTTGATAGTGGTTAGTGTAAAGTCATCAGATTTAGCATGTTCCAAAGAATGTACAACTCTTTTCTTTGGAATCAATAACATTGGTCCAGAAAATTCATCCATCTAAAACTTTTTTTTTTACTTGTTCTAATAAATAAAATAAATAAATAAGTTGATCTTATCGCCACCACCTGAGGTAATGTCAGGACATTACCAGGCCCTACTACACTAAAAAACAACATGGCCTCCATTGCAAAGTTGGCCCTTCCAAAGTTTCTGAGAGATGTTCTGCAAAAGCAAAAGTGATCTTATGGCACGGACATCGGAAAGGTTAGGACATGACCGAGTCAGAAAATTGACTTGACACTAAAAAGTTTGATCCAAAGTATGAAGGACTCGTTCCTTAGGGAGTAAAAATGTTTTAAGAAATATCTCGGCAACCCATCAAAAAGTTTTTGAGACTTATTTTAGAAAGCACAAAATGTCAATCTTATTGCACCAATGTTGGAAAGGTCAGGGCATAACCAAGTTCAAATATTGGCTTGACACAAGAAAAAAAAAAAGAGTTTATCTCAGGGTGTCTCTGTAAATGGGCTACCACTGATAGAATTGTTCAAATCGAATATAGCAAAATATGTATTTTCTGCAAGACCAAAGTTTAAACTCATAATTCATATTTGATATTTTATTGTTGTCTGATTGAGTTTGTAGCCTGAGAAAGTGGGAAAATTAAAATGATAAACATTTACTGCAGCAATATGAGGTTTCTGTGCATGCTGGTAGGACTTAGAATACAGAAGTTTCATCTAAGATTCAATGTTGTTCAGAAACATTCAGCAGTTTTAGTGGGAGAAGGCCATTGTCGTGTGAAAGTGATACCGGTTTCTCTATCAGCAGAACTCTGTGGGTGGTGGAAAAAATTCTGGCAAATGCAGGAAATCACAAACTAAAGCTGAGGCAGAGAAGCCAGGTCAGAGAGAGTGGATCCAAAAAAAAGTAATCTAGCTGCCAGCAGGGACACCAGGCAGCCTGTTGGCATTTTCACTACCACGGGGTTCCACCTAATGCATTTCTGCCAATATAATTATGATTGGCATGCACTTATCTCTGGATGTTCACGTCACAATGAGTCACCAAAGGGCTCATGGGAAGCGTGGTGACCAGACATGGAGCCGATGTGTCCTCATCATGTCTGTGAATGTCAGCGAGGACGCTGCCAATGTCTCAGTTGACCTGTGAAGCCAGAGATGGCGGATGAGGAGGATGCTGCTCAAAAACGGACAGGCAATCACTCAGTGGCAGACATATTGAATGGTCCTGCAGGGCTGCCACCCACAGTGTAATGAGGGCTTGCAGGGCATGCTGCCTTTCACTTGACAGAGGCCTGCAGGGACAGAGGCTTCATTGTGGGTTCTGATGCCAAAAAAACACCAGCACATTACCATCATCAAGAGATGCTACAAAAGGAGGTCCTGTTTTGCTTCAAAGTAAGATCATAAATCTGATGTCTGGGCTGTTGTTTGCGAAATTCCAATAGGGTCAGTAATAGCCTTGTTTTCAGTCAGTCTGCATTCTTCACATGTTTATGTTGACTTGTAAAACATCATCTGTTATGGCCCAAATAATCCTCTTTTATCATGTAAATTCCCAATAGGGCTGCTCGAGTATGGGAAAAATCACAATTATGTTGAGTGGAGACAAAACCATTTCCAGCAACAAAATATGCAGTTATATAAATATGTTAGATATTTTTACACACATTTTTCTTGATCTGTGAAGTGTGTATGTACCTGGGCTGATTAGCCTTATAGCAAATGATACAGAGGGGGTCTATCCTAAATTAAATTAGGTCTTTGTGTGACATGATTGGGCCTCTGTTATAGCCAAACGTCCAATTCTTAATGCACAGCTCATACCAACTATATCTGCTGTACAGTTCATTGAAGCAAAACACTTTCAATACCCATATTTGATCATGTATCCTATATACCAGTGCAACCAACTGACCCATCATGACTGCTAATGCAGCCTCAGGAAGCATCCATAGCTTTAGCGTGTTAGCATAAGTTTGTTGAATAGAATTACTGCTACACAAAGAACCCGAATACTGACCAGTCAGAAATGTGAATGATTTGATAAAAATTGCTTTCATACTTGCAGTGTTGTGAACTGCAAGGTGCCAATTCATGGTGCAAAAACAAGCTGGGATCAAAGACAACATGGACCAGGCTGGTGGTGCTACTTTGATTGGATGAACGCTCTGTCTGTCACATCTTTTCAGGCCAATCAGAGCAACAAAACATGATGTAGCTGCCAGAGAGCTGCACCCCTACCAGAGGAGTAAACTCCATCAGATCTGCATAACGCAAACCATTGGGACTGTAGACATGTCAGTACACGACTTTTGTCGTTTTTGAAAATAAAACAACTCACTGCTGTTCTTTGTTCTTCTTTTAACGAAGAAATGTCGTCAAGTTCTGATAAAACTGGCCCTTTAGCAGCATCCACGCCAATGTCCTCCGCCATAATTGCACCGGACATCACGACTCCGCCGCGCCCAAAAATACTGCCCCTCAACCCTGATTGGTCCTGTCACTTTCTAACCAGGCCCAAATGGTTCAGACAGGAGCTTGCAGGATTGTAGACTCCACATGACCAAAATATATGGTACTAGGTAGAGAGCTACACGGCTTTACAGAAACTTAACATTATGGACTTTGCTGAAAGTTTAAGGTTTTCTTTATTCAGGAGGACTCCCTAAAGCTAGACTATGTCTTATAAACCAGTGCCTTCTCTGTTCCTGATTTCATGGTACCTGTTTTAGCCTCTGCACAGTCGTCGTATACGACAAGAAGAGACATGGGTTATCAAAAGTGTAATAAATTTTGAACCATAAGTTGTAGCCAACTTTGTTTTTCCTCTGGAAGCCCTCCATTTCGCCATTCTAACGACGCTATCCACATCTTCATAGCGCTTACAGTTGCTCTTAACAAAGCTTAGAACCTTGGTACTTTTCCGGGTTCTTCTAATATTAAATCTACAGCAGTAACTCCAACAGAATGTCTTTTATTCCACTTTTTAATCTAGTTTTAATAGTTTCTTCCACTAGTTTGGCATTAGCAACCATGTAGCATGTCGCATGCACTGTTACAATCAACGGCATGCATTGCGTCATGGTTTGCCAAACAGCGCATCTGCAAACACTTTGAAACTGAAGGAGAGTGGCTCATAATGGAGAGAAAAAGAGTCAGTCAGCCTGAGATGTGGCCCTCTGTGTCACTGCAGACAGTACCTGCTTTGAATCATGGCTTATAATCCGCCAGTATAACAAAGTGCATGAACATTCTTTATAAATGTGTGTAATATTTAGAAGACTTTTTGTCACAGTATGATTATTTTTCACTTTTTGGTCCCCAAGAGATGGGAGAACAAGTTTGTGAAAAATCGTCTTAATTATTGTTAACTGTGTGTCACACATACAAATCTTAGAGTTTCCTTACTGTCTAGTTTTTCTTTTGTCTTTATAGTCCTATAACTCTTTTAAAATTCAGGTGACATTACAGCAGCACACATATTCTTAAAGCCCAGGCTGTCCTTATAAAAAGGATGTAACTAAAGGTGGGACACTTTGGACACTTGGAGATTTTCAGTCTATTCAGACATGAATTTGAGTCACACAACTCAGTGGGGAATATAATAGCCAACCCTGGTTTGACCAGCTGTTCCTGACTGGTAGGATAGATTTCTGGCGTGTTTGATATTTCGGTGGTAACTCTGCACGTATTTCCACAGTGAAGGCAGAACCAAATTTAAGGCATTTTTTCTTTTGTAAAGTGTTGGAAATAGGCCTACCTGTGGACCTCCAGCTGACACAGAATATTTGTTGTTGTTGAGCTGCTAGTTGTGTTTGCTGGCAATTCTGTTATGTATGCAAAAGAGAGAAAGCAAAATTGGTTTTGCCACTGTCTGCAGATATTTAAACCTGAAAATTAGAAAATAGATTACTTTAAGCTCAGTGTTTTTGACTTTGTAAAGGAAGCTTCATTAATATTTGTTATAGTCTGTCCTGACTTCACCTGTACATGCACAACCATCATTCTGTACAGTATGAGCACATTAATATCTACTTCTTGGTAGCTACAAGGCAGTTTTTCATGTCTTCTCTTGACATGGAATAAAACATTCAGCTCACCTATCAACATTTACCATTCAGAAATAACACTCAGCCTGCTGTATCAGGATGAACTGGCCTTGTTGAACATGACATAAATTTTAATTTCTTAATTTTATTATTACCTTTATTCTAAAGATGAGCAAATATTATCATTTTGAATCCATTTCAGCATTTTTGCTGAAAGGCTGACACTTTGATGCAGGCACACTTTAAGACGCACTTAGAGAGATATATTTTTAGACAAGCCCCATTTGTCAGTGGGCAAGCATCTCCCTCAGAAGTGTTTTTAAAAAGCATATGTTTCCTCCAGCACAGCATTGCACTCTCAGCAAGGAGCGATCCCTGCTTCTTTTCCCCTCAGTAACAACACACTGGAGTGCAGCAGTCTGCAGTTTCATTTCTAAGTGTTGTGCTACATCACAGCTACACCTGGTCTGACTGTGATTTATCTCTGTTTTGAACACTGGTTGGATCGGATTCAAATCCAACTTGATCAAAGCAGCCAGTCTCTCTGGCTTCTTTCTAGGTCGCTGATGGCTTTCAAACAAAGGAGGAGCATACACAAGGCTTTTATTAGCAAATGGCATCAGTTACTGCACGATTATGAGCTACAACGATGCTTTTTACTTTAAGAGTAAATAACAAAAGATAATTCTCTTGGATAACGTTTTAAGTCCAGTAATTCATAGAGCAAAAATAGTTGAAAAATTGAAAATCCTCTCTCGCCAGCAGATGACAGAATCGGTAAAAGCAGTCAGAAGATGCTCCACAGTGGCACACATGTAACAACTGCAGAGGCATGGAGGTTTTTAGATGGAGCAGGAGCGGGTTTCAAGCCAAGTGGCTGTCAGACCTCATCAAACAGCATGTGAAACCCCTTTCAGACGCTGGAGTCAATGGGGTTCTCTGTCCGACAGTTTTTGTAATTTTCTGGAACACGCGATGCCACAATCATGTCCACTTTTCCAAAACACTCAAACGTCTGCAGGACATCAGGACTCTTGCGTCTCTGGCAGCCACAACAGAGGATATAGGCTGCAAATTAAAGTCACCATCACTAAGAAATACAAGTTATTGGCAAATGCATTATTGATTGTTTGATCCATTATCAGTTTGGTTTGACCTAAGCGACAACATTTGTGAATTAACTACAGTTATAGCACTGTTTTCAGCCTCCTGACCACTCAAAGTGGTATCAGCCTTCACCCCATCACATTCATTCACCTATCAAACTCCATGCATGGCCTGCAGTCAGCTAAATCATCACACAAATCTGAACCTTGCACTCATGCCATGGAGGATAATTTGAAGTTCAGTATGTTGCCCAAGATTACCTCATCATGTAGACCAGAGGAGCCAGGCATCAAGCCGCCATCCTCCAGGTTTGGGCCACCCCTCCTAATGGTGATCTTCTCTCCCTGGACAACAGCCAGTGTTTGAGCTTGTAGCCTTGGAAGTTGGACACCACTTTACTATCTTTTTTTAACTTTATACAGGCAACATGATTCATAAATCAAGTTCTACCGACATCTGGAATAGCTACATTCTGTTTATTTCAGGGGGTTTATACCTCTATTTGGATGCTGCATCATAAGCTTTGTCTGACACCACTAGTCCTGGCAATGCTCATGTGTGGTCCATTATCACCAAGTGGTCCAACCCTGATGACCATGCAGGCTTACTCATTACAATAGATAATCCATTTCTGCTTAGAGATCTGACTCATTTGAGTCATCTAAGCAATAAGAACCAGTCCTGTGACTTCCTAAAGGCTCTTTAATTGGTCAGAGTTTGGATTTTTAAATGTGTATTAAATCACTGGTTTTTAAAGTGTCACCAGAAACTGTGAAGGGGGTGGGTTAATGCCTTTCAAAGAGCAATCACAAAAGAAGCTTTCAAATTGTATATTTTACCCATTATTGTAAAAATATTCTGAATATTTGTTGAAACTGATTAGATCAAAGTCTTTAAGTAATGAAAGTACATTTCTGAGGCTCAAGTTATAATTTAGAATTTAATCCACATTCCCTACAATGAGCTCAAAACCTTAAATGCAACTGATTATGTAAAAAATCATTAACTTTAAAGTCACATATTTTACCCTTTAAAGACACGTTTATATTGATCACAGAGGCCCCAAAAATATGCCTGTGAAGTTTGGTGCTGAAAAAACACTCCAGTATTGGATTTTTGTGTATCTAAAAACCCTTCTGTTTCAGCCCTGCTCAGGCCGAGCTGTTTCTGTGTGTGTAGCTGTATATTTTAAAGAGCTTTCTGACTCCGCCCCTCTCAGGAAATGGATGTGCCTTAATGAATGTGGCTCTCTTGAACCTCCTCTCAACTGCCAGCTGAAAGGAGGGTTAGGAGAGGGGGGAGGAACTTTTTTTTCAAGTAAGAGGGTGGGGCATCAGAACCTTGGGATGGTGCTAACTCCCCATATGACATCATGAGGGGAAATCTGAAAATGGGTTGTTTCAGCACACATTTTTTGAAAGGTGGAGAAAGAAAGGTAGGGAAGGAATGGATTTTTCTGATTCTTGAGGGGAGTTTATGGACAGGCCAGGGGCATATATTTTTGCTAGAAAGGCCTGAAAGTGTATTTTGCATAATATGTGACCTTTAAAACAACAGTTTTATGAAATGAAAGTCATCTTTTTCCCCACAAAAATCCATTAAATGTGGGTAAGTCTGCATACAACTATTCATTTATGTGCATAGCTGCGTGCAACATCACCTTCTTTAACCACCTCCAAGAACAATGGGGTCTGGCATCATTAGTTTGGGGGTCACAGACTAAAAAGTCTGAGAATCCCTGTATTTAGCAACAACAAAAATAGAAGATAGGACTGATTCATCTGTAAATAACACATCATTCCTCTGTTGTTTACCCCACAAGGTTTATTTGGTTAAGTAATATTTCCATTTAAAGCCTGTTTACAAAGCAAGTGAGAAAAGCTGTTAAAGAGGCGCACCTAGCCTCTTCGTTCAGTCAGAAGACTCTTGAGTTTCTTCATCTGGCTAGACCTGTAGTAGGAGGTCCGCAGATTCTGCAAATCTGATTATCTGTGAGAAAACTTCTTTTTTGTGAAGTAGAAGTTTTTAAGTAGGGATCATACCCAGTGTATGTAGAAATGTGTTAATGATAACTGCAACAAACAGGTCCATTTAAAGCTGTAAAGTACCAACTGTTCTCCATTCCTGTTCATTCATAATAGCTGTTCTTCACATCCTGCCCCCCATCTGACATCTGAGCATCACTGGGATCGGGTGACTATTTAAAAAAAAACCTTACGGATCCAGACTTTAGAGCAGGGGTGTCAAACTCAAAGCCCGGGGCCCAAATCCGGCCCGTGGAACAGTTAAATCCAGCCCGCAGGATCATCTCATATTTCTGTTTTAACTAAATGGCCCATCAGTATGAGGTCTGCAGATTTCCTCAAGCATAAAAATGTAAATTTAACCTTGATTATTTAAGAAACCCTTGTTAAGTCAAGCAAAGTAAAAATATTTGGACAAGAAGTCAGGAATGTGGGCAAAGAAATTAATTTGTGTTTTAATTTCACATTTTCAATTGAGCATCTCACAGTTAGGACTCAAACTTAGGATTTGACTTTTTATTTCATAGTTTGAGTATTTGAACTCATAATTTTGATATTTTTAAAATCAGATTTTGACCCTTTTAACCAATTATTTAGTATTTTATCTCTTATTTGCAACTCCAGACTTTGACTTCATAATCCCATACTTTGACCTTTTAGACACACAATTTTTCTCACAAAATTTGAATCATATTTTGACTTTTAATTTCATGATTTCAAATTCTATTTCATGTTATGACCTTTTAAACTCATGATTTTGACTTCTTTCTAATATATTTGCCTTGAAAAAACATATTTTTTAAATTTCAATTTCATGTTTTGAACTTTTTGAACAAATAAATTTACTTTTCTCATGTTGTGAGCCTTTAAACTTATATTTTTTTTACTTTTTTTAAATGTTAAAATCATTTATCATCAAGTTTTTATTGCATGCTTTATTACTGGTGTGATGAGCCTGACAGTTTATGGTTAAACAGGTGACCCTGTTAGGCCCTCAGGTTAGACCTGAATCTAGAATCCGGCCCCTGCTGTGTTTGAGTTGACACCCCTGCTTTAAAGCCATCTCTTAATGGCTCAGTGCAGGCTTACACCAGTTTATGCCATGAGCCTGTTACCAGAGATATCTTTTGTTTTTATGAAGTGCCAGCATGATCAGCTGACTTCTTCCCTGTGCTCTGATTCACTGTTGTGCCTCATGTTTAAAAACCAGCTGATGTTGGCAATTTTCACCTGAAATTTTCTCAAAACGGCCTCATTATGTCACAAATCTTTGGGTTGAACTGACCTCTAGGCTGGGTTTTAAAACCTAGAGTCCTGGAAGAAATGGACGCTATGCTACATGATATTGCCAGTACCAAGCTATGCTTCTGTTCCTTATTTTTGTCTTTTTCTTTTTTTTTTTTAGACTAAAGACATTTATTAGAAATCAAAGAACAAAACAAAGCATGTTTGACTGTTTCATCCACAGCGATGCACCACAGCACTGCTCCCTGCACAACTTCCTAAAAGGCATTCCCATAGTAAGCAGATGGTGAAGTGTTTCCCAAGTCACACACAGTTACGTTAGGGAAGCTGCACAGTAATTTCCTCTTGACGTTTTGTCTTTTGTTCATGCCAATTCTGCCTACTGCACATCACAACAGTCTCAATCGAATCTCCTGAAACAGTAGCCACACACCCCTCCGAGCGGGCCGTCCAGTGTGTGCAGCTGAAAGTGTATTTGTGTGCGTGTAAGCTTATGTTTATCTCTGCACTGCCTTTAGTTCCTTTTGATTTCCCTTTAGCCTTATGTCTTTTGTCATGTTCTGGTCTTCTGAATGCTTGCTTATGGGTGTCATTTGTTTTCTCCCCTCCCTCCCTCCCCCCCGCTCCCTCCCTTCCCTGCCTCCTCCCCCATTTCTCCTTTATTTGCATGCCGTTCCTCCTGTTCCACACCTCCCTCCTCAACTGCCATGTCCTCTCCTTGTGTGCTCAGACACTGCGCCCAGCACTGAACCTGCAGCTCATGGTTGGTATCTTTACTTTCCTCTTAAGCTTTTTATTTTTTTATTTTTTTTTACTTGTATCCTGTCTTTGCAGCATGCCAAAGTTTGCACAGCGGACATCTTTGTGCCCAAGTCTGGAAATGTCAGCTGTGTGCCTGATTTTAGGTATTTACTGATCATGTTGACCTCTCTTTTAAGGCCATGGAGCAACTGCCAAGGTTCACTGAGTCTACATTTCATTTTATTGCATTATTTCTGCCACATAGAGATGCTGGTATCACTTCCTGTCACTGCAGAGAGCCCTGTGTAATCGTTAACCAATTATAGACTCTCCCTAAAGGTGCCACAGAGGAATTAAACACTCTGAGGCCAGCACTGATTGCATCAAAAACATGAGATAATTATGTGTGGAGGCTAAGCCAGACCTATTTTACTCAGTCTCATTAACTTCATGAACATGGCTGACATAATTTTTCACTTTGGATAATTTGCCCACATTTTAAAATTTTTGGGAAAAGTTTTTTTTGAGCCAGTCAGTACAAAATCCCAACTGTATTGTTACAAACTTTCTGTTTCACCTGTGCTTAGTTTTGCTGTGGGAACTTTTGAACTGACATAAATTTACCAAACATTTTTACAGTGCATTCAGAAAGTTCAGAATTTTGTTATGTTGCAGCCTGATAATACAATCTGAAAAAACAAATTTATTCTCATTTATCTACACAAGGTACCCCATCATGATAAACTGAAAACAGAATTTTACAAATTTTGGTACATTTATTAGAAATAAAACACTTCAAATTTAGCTCAGGTTCCTCCCATTTCTCTTGATCTTTACTGAGATGTTTCTAAACCTTGATTTGAGGAAAATTAAACTGATTGGACATGATTTGGAGAGTCACACATCTCTCCATAGAAGGCCTCACAGCTAACAATGCATATCAGAGCAAAAACCAAGCCATGAGGTCAAAGGAACTGCATGCAGAGCTCAGAGACAGGATTGTTGCAAAGCACAGATCTGAGTAAGGCTACAAAAAATCTTTCACACAGGGGTCTCCATAATTCTCAAAAGGAAGAAGTTTAGCATAACTCTTCCAACAGCTGGTCACCCGGCCAAATTGAGCAATCAGGGGAGAAGGGTCTTAGTAAGAGAGTTGACCACAAACCTTAATGGTCACTCTGACTGAGCTCCAGAGATCCCATGTGGAGATGGGACAAAGTTCAGCAGACTCCATGTGTCGTGTCTCCACACAGGATCTCTGGAGCTCAGTTAGAGTGACCAGGACCTGGTCACCACTCTCACTAAGGCCCTTCACCCCCAAAGTCAGTATTGATCAGTCCTCAACTCAAACCAAGAATTAGGCAGCAGAGGTGGATGAAGCTGAGCAGAATATCTCTCTACTTGTCATCTTTGGTTATAATTTTGATTGTGAGCCCTCTGGTGGCAGAATATTTTACATTCAAAGGACTGTGTAGCTTGGTCTTGGTCAAAGTCTTGGCCAAAAAAAAAAAATCCAGTTTTTGTCTAAGTATTTTGGCCTTTATTAAATTATAAATACATCAAAATGATGCTTTGTATTGCATTTTTAAGAGTATATGTTAGCTGTGTCAAATTCACTCTCCTCCATTACTGAATGCTTAAGTGGCCCACTTCCTCTTCAAATGCCAAGAAAAACTAATAACTTAATATGTGTACACCCCTTTGTTTTATGGAAAACATTGATATTCAGATACAGTCTTCCCCCCCTCATGAAATATTTGTAAAGGGCAAAAGAACATGAGCTAATACCAGATGAATGGATTGTCACGGAGGATTGATGGAGATGGGATTTCATTAACATGCATTCACTACTTGGTGAATGAACATTAGTGGAAGGTTCAGGTGTTTCATTGAATATTAGATTATTATCATTCATTAAGAGGGCTTATAATGATGTGAAATTTGGCTTTTGGTGAAAATGTTTGTGCTATTTAAAATCCTGTCTTGACCATTGGTATGCCTCTTTTTATGTAATTCTTTTCTTTAATATAGAAAAATCCTCCAAGCTCACGGCATATTGATCACATTTCCTGCCCTGCACTAGGTGTGCTCATTTTTTCCTGAAGGTTTAAATTGCTTTGTTCTCAGAATAGCACTATGCATTTCCCCCTCCAGGAAATAAAACTATAAATCTCCCTGCTTTTCAGAGGTTACTGAGTATAATCTTAAAGGAATATGATGTTGACAGGACGCCATTTATTTCAGATGTTATCAAGGTCAACATTTAAACATAAATTTATTCCAAATACAGGATAGTGTCAGTCCCTTTAATACCAGGCGTGTTAATTTTACCCGCCGGAGGTGCAAACCCATTTTGAACGGATATCTCTGTCTTTGTGAAATGAGATATATCACACATGAGATTGTCTTCTAGCAGGCTTTCCTTACATGGCCTTAAGCTTGCTCTGCTCAGGCTTCGGTTTAAATACAAGTCTCACTCCACTTATTACTGTTTTATACCTATTTCTAAATATTTGATAGATATACGGATTGGTTTCAGTGGATTAAATGCTGCATGTGCTATTTTACTAAAGTTTGAGCTGCTTCACTGTCACATTGTCCAAGTTTGTTTTAAATATATATACCAGCCAGGCCTCATCTGCTCATAACCACACAGTCTTAAAAAGAGATCAGTAAGTCACATACGTAGGTGTCCAAATCATTGCAATTACAATGATTTGTCAGTAAATTGTGAATCACTTATAATGACGTGGCTCTAAATAGCTTTGCTGATGACACAGTGGCTGGCTTTGCAATCAAAGCACCATCAATAATGTATGTCCCCTGAGATCTGGAGGTAAAATAGGTGATTTAGGCATAAATAGAATCTTTTTCACAACCTGCAGTACCATAGTAATACTCCTACAGCTGACAGGTTTTACAAAGTTCTTACAATACCATGCCAGTAACAACAAGACTTGCAACTATTGGTCAACAACCCTAGGGGAACCCTCAGTAAAGTCACCCACTGTTTCCTGAAGAGACCCTCAAATTCCACATACTCATTCTGCAAAAGCAAGCTGCTCCCTTTTTATTCGATCTTTGCTGTTCCACTTTAGCTGATTCGTGCATGCCACTCCACTCAAGACATGCGCCAAGTCTGTTTTCATCACAGCCAGCTGCCGACACTTGTCGGTCCACGTAGAGCAAATCAACCCAAACAGGAACAAGAATATGCTGATCATCTTTTCAACTTCAAAATACAACACCATGCATAGACTACCGGTTGTAAATCTCATCTCTATGTCAACATTGCATCTCATCCTGTGGCACAGGTCACCATAGGGTCGCAAAGGTAACAAAGCACCATGCATGAAAAACCACAGCAATTATACGGCATCACGCGTCCTTTCAAGAAAACATAAATCTCATAACTTCCAACTGTACTTCCCCATGGTTAAAGCAAAAAAAAACCACAGAATAATACCAAAGTGAAAAGCACCATAAGCTTACATGCACACTAATCCACCATTGGCTGTGGCGTAATAGTATGATTTTGCAGTTTAGCTCTCCCATGATCATTCTGAGCTCTTGCCTCCTTAGGGCTGCACTCCATCATGCATTGCTCTAGTATAGGTGAGCTAACACTGCAGACACAGAGTATGTGGAAATTGCAGGAAACAGTGGTGCTTGCCATATTGGGAAAGCTACCACTGTAGCTCAGATGTACTGTAGCTGAAAAGTGGCAGCTCAGTCAGACCTTGACCACATTTATTTACTATAACAAGAGAAAAGAGCCACACTAAACTGTTCTCTGGGCAGACAAGATGTTTTTGCACATCTCCTGATAGGTTTCAGCATGCATTTAAGCCAACGACAAGCTCTGCTTTTCATGCATTTCAGCTGTGCTAGCCTTCAGCTACTGTAACTGTGCATGTCTTGTAGCTCTGATTGGCCCGTACTGATTGTGATGGACAGAATGCTCGTCCAATCATCCTCTGAGAACTTTTTGAAAAGTCCTACCCCTCTCAAATTCTCTGCATGGGAGGTTTGACAGAGGAATGTGAAAATATCCATGCAGTGGATGTATGGAACAGTCAATCTGGCATATCAGGTTATGTTATTACAACAACAAATTACAACGGAGTCGAGACCCAGATTTTCTCTGGAACATCAAATAAATGTAGACCCTGATTCCTGGTAGACTAATTGGACAGTTGAACATTTAATACTGTTAAGCGGTAGAGGGTTAAAACTACTTTTCAAATGTTCAACCGTTTTTAAATCCTTTCATAGTGCTAGCCTATATTGACAGTCTGCTAACACTACAACCTCTAGACCAGTGGTTCTCAACCTTTTTCGCCTGCGACCCCTAAAATATAGGTGCAAGAGACCCAGGACCCCGGAGGCTGCCAATAAGGAGGGGTAAGAGGGGAGGTTTGTGGGACCCAGTCAAATTAGGGGCCCATGGAGGTCAGCAAAATCATGGTCCATTGTGAAGTTAAGCTGTGAAAATCACATTTTATATTTGACCTAAATGATAACCACTCTTATCAAAGAAACAAATATCCCTTTCTATTCATTTGTGTGGTAAATAGCCTTCTTAAAATGAAAATAAATTTTAATAAAAAAATATTTTAAATGGGTGAAACATTGCTTAAATTAGTTAATAATGGCAGAAAAAGGTGGGGAAGGTGTTGAAATTGGATTTTTAAAGAACATAAATGGGTTAAAAGTGGCAAAAATTAAATATAAGTGGCAAAAAAAGCAAAAATGGATTAAATTGGCAACAAAATTAGGTGGACTGGGATGAAAAATTGATATAAACTGGCAACAATGGGTTAACTGTGGTTAACATGGGCATAAAGGGGTGCAAAAAGTGATTAACAGGGCAATAATGAGGCAAAAATAGGCAGAAAATGGTTTGGAAGTGACAAAAACAGGCAGAAAAAAGGGGTGGAAAGGGTATAAAATTGACACAAATAGGTTTTAAGAGGCAAAAATGTGCTGAAATTGTCTGAAAAAAAGAAACCCAAGTAGATTATGGCAAAATTGGTGTTAAAATGTCATGAAAATGTGTTAATAGTTGGTAAAATTGGTGTTAAAGTGATGAAAATGTTATTTAAAAAATATTCTTAGTTTTTAAAGGCATCGATTGACCCCCTCTTAGTGTCACACGACCCCAAATGGGGTCCCGACCCCAATGTTGAGAACCACTGCTCTAGCGTAGTCAAACAAACTTTCCTAGACAATATTGCACTGTCTTGACTGTGTCTGACACAGTCTAACCTCTTTATATGTAACCTATTGCTCTTATAGTCTGGAAATCCAGAGCCTTGGTTGCACCCAATGCCTCTGCCTAACTTTTCTCCGCTCCAAACTTTTTGACTTTCATCAAAAAATAAACATTTTAGGGGGATTCTTTGAGATAAATTGATGCAGAAAACGAAGTGTATTTAATTTGGCGCTCCCTTCAAGCTGCATTTGAAATTCTGATTAATAATTTTGGTGCTGACAGGACAAAAATAAAAAATCTCCCGATGTGTTTGAAAAATGCTAATTCATGACTGTCTTTCCATGGCCTGGTGTCTGACACTCAGTCAGAGCCTGTTAGAGAAGCATCAGCACTGACCGCCTGGCTCTCCATATCCTCTCCAAAGCTGTTGCCATGGCGATGCCCCGCTTGTCATGACTACAAGAGAGAGGAGGCTGAGACACTATTGAGCTTGAAGCCTCTTCCCCGAGATTGTCCATTTCCCACTAAAATAGGGCAGCAGGTAGAGGGGGAGGAGGCGTGGAGGGCAGGAGGGAACAAATTAAACATGCGGCGCCGAAAAGAAGAGGCTCAGAGATGAGCTGCCAGTAGACCGGAGAAGTGGGTGTTGAAACGTTTTGTTCTTATAAATTAAGCTTTAGCTGTGATGCTCAAATGAGAGAGAGAGACCTAGAAACTGGAAAAACTCAGACATAATGGCTGAATTTATTATGCATGTGGATAAACTCCACTGCACTTCTGCCTCTCTGAAGCTCTTGTAGAACAAAGTCGTTTTCACTCATGAGACCCACCGAGTTAAAGTCGCTCATTCGAAACGAAAACTATTGAGAAAGAGTTGTAAAAAGGAAAAAAAAAGTCAAACAGTAGAGAAGCAGAGTTTCCTTAAATGATACCAACTCATAAGATTAAAAAAGAAAAACAGAAGAGTTGATTACAAAGCTTTTTTTTCCCCAAAGCTGTCTGCACTGAAACAGTGGAAGAAAAAAGTTCTTCAGCAGAATTTATTCAGAAGTACCAAAGATTAGAAGAAGATTCAACACTTTCACTGTTTGAACAGTGAATTTTCTCAATCGACTCAGGAGCTTCAGGTTTCAGAGAAATTTTGGTGAATTGCTTCCTTTGCCACAAAACTTCACCACATGTTTTTGAAGGTTTCAGGAATTTTGGTCCTTCAGATTTTGATCCTGCTGTGTTTTATAGCTTAAGTCACTCTTTGTTTTTATCTTTTTGTGAGATAGTGGTGCTGTAGATGTGGTTTATTCCAGTCAGTGTTTATTTTGTCTACAAAAATATGAAGAAAATGCTCATCAGTGACAGTTTTTCCATGGATATGATGAGACTATGAAAGGCCAAAAATAAATCTCTGATCATAAAAATACAGGTACAGGACGGGACTCCAATGTTGGTCCTGGACTGTCAGATGGGTTTTATCAATGAAACATTAAAGGATGTTTATCTCAAAAATAAACCAAAAGAGAGGTGGGCAACTGGCGGCTCAGGGGCCACATGTGGCCCTCCACCTCATGCAAGTTTGCCCCACAAGTCAATTTTAAATACCGAAAAATTATAAACAGTAACAAAACACAACAAAATCAGCCAAGAAGACAAAACCTTTTCTCATACAGTCCTTCACTGCTGGTACATGGTCAGGTATTTTATTAAGTTTTCATGATTTGATTAAAATATTTTGAAACCTTTTTTCCAAAATGTTTTGAAATTTTTATATTTTTATTCTATGTTTTAATTTGTATTTTATTTTTAATTTTATTTCATGTAATTTGATTGTTTTTTAGCTTTTTTAAAAAAGTAAAAAATAATATTTTCCCCTCCTTTTATTTCATTTTTTTTATTTATTTATTTTAAATGTATTTGTTTTGTTTTTCTTTATCAATTCATTATAATTTTATATTTTTCAATGTTTTATTTAGTTTTTCTTATTTAGTTATCTATTTTCTTTTTCCTTTTTTATAGATTTGATTGGCTGCAAGAATTTCTGGAAAAAAAATCATCACTAAGTGCATTTACAATATATGCAAGTTAAATAGCAAGTAACTATCAGGTTCACTGCATTCACAAAAGCAGCTTGAAGGTGATTTAATCTTGTTTTTCTCATAAAACTACCATTTCTATTTGCACTGAAGTTCAAAAACATAATCGTTTGTATGGCAAATGTTAAAGAATGCAACATATTCCGTCTTTCATTTGATTATTAGTAATCACGGGGTTTAAACAGACAAATATCCAATGATCTGAAACAATTTGGCCCTTTGGCAATCAAATTAATGTGACCCTCTTGGTAACCAAAGTTGCCCATCCCTGAACTAAAGAAAAAAGTACCATAATTAGCCTATAAGTGTAAAAGTTTTATTAAGGTGTCCTCTGCAGGTTCCATTATTTCTACTGAACTTAGAAAATGTGAAAAAAAAAAGTACCAAGATGGTGCGGGTATTAATATTGTCTGAGGAGCTTTGTGTGTGCTTAGATATAGTCGTCAATTTGTCCAGGACTTTTTACTTTACAAATCACAGACATGTAACCTGGCACGCCAGATGGATTTTTTTTCACACATCCATCTGGTAAACTTCTCATACACAGCGTTTGGGAAAAGGCAGAGCCTTTGGAAAAAAGCTCGGAGAGTGATTGGATGAACGTTCTGTCTGTCACATCTTTACGGGCCAATCAGAGCAACAAAACACGTGACGTAGCCGCTACTGAGTGAACTCCATAGAGAACTGCATAATGGCAACTGTAGACGTCAGTACATGGCTGTTGTCATTTTTGAAAAGAAAACAACCCACTGCTGTTCTTTGTTCTTCTTTTAATGAAGAAATGTCGTCGAGTTCTGCTAAAACTGCAGCATCCATGCTAATCTCTTCCGCCGTAATTGCACCGGTCTCTTGTTGCTGCTTGCTCATATCACAATTCTGCCGCTCCCAAAAGTACTGCCCCTGGACACTAAATGGTCCTGTCACTTTCTAACTGGGCCCAAACAGTTCATACAGGAGTTTTGCAAGATAGATTTGCTGGTAAGAAACACGGAAACGGGTGGATCTATCTGCTTTGCAAGGTTAACAGACGTCGATTTACACAGAATCAAAAACAACGACGTCCTCTGTTTTTAATAAGAATTTTCAGACGTCTACAGGCGATCCTTTTCCTTATACTCTGGTTAGATATTTATGGCAGATTTAAAGACACACCTCATACTACAAATAGAAACTAAAACAGTACTAAAGTCTTGTCCCATTCTGATGTTTATAACAACATTTGCAAAGAGAAATATCGTGTTTTAAAGGCTCCTGTGGGGAACCTTCCAGTTGTGTTGTTTATGTTGGCTTTTCCTCTTTGCTGGTCTCTTTCAGTGCATGTCTAAGTCACATTTTCTTTTTTTTTTAAATATCGTTAAAATGATTTTTAAGAGGGCTCGTCTGACAACTACCCTAAGGCAGGTGTGGCAGAGAAGTACCTGTAAAAACTCAGCTTTGCTCTCTGAAGTTGTCGTTGACCTTTGTGGGTCAAACTGAGCCATCAGGCTTGATTTGTCTGTTTCATAACCAGGAGATTTTTTTCAGACATTCACACTTTCTTAACTGCATGAAATCACCAGATCAGCGACATAACATAAAGGACGGTAAGGACAGTGGAAAGTGGAGCTACTGTTGATGAAAAACAGGATTAAAAAGGACGTGCATTCACCGTGGACATCATGTGCCTGAATGTAAATAACTGTCTTTAAATGGTCCGCTTCTAAAGATGATCTACAGAATAGAATGAGCAGTTCCAGTGTTGTCTGTTCAAGCAGCCTCTCATCTCCTTTCCATCTCCTCACTCTTAATGAAAGGGCATGTTGGTGGAAGATGTCAGTTGCTTTAGCTGATGGCTAGCTGCACTAACTAATTTCCCATCCGGCTAGGTGAGAGCATCTGGAAAGGACACACCTGCCAACACGGCTGTCAGCGAGCGTGTGAAGGTAGCGGGATAATTGAGCTGCGCTCTGAGATCTAATAGTGGAGAGGAATACAGCGGTATAATGACCACTTTGCTCACAGCGGGATTGTGGCAGGTGAAGCACAGGACTTTTGCCTTTAATCCAAGGACTAAGCTGTCACATTTGGATGTCATTAAAGAGACAAGGCAGTCACTAAGTGAAAGGCTGCTCTGTGCCAAGTCACCAGCAGCTATTGATGTGCAACAAATGGGACCATTTTTTCCTAGACTTTTGATTAAAGCTGAAGAATTTATGTTTGGAGAAGTTATTTAGACTGTTTTTTAAAATGTGTTCTCATTCCTGAGCTGAAACACTGTGTAAAATTTGGCTGAATTCCAAAAGCAGTCCTTCTGACCTAAAACCGAGTCCTTGTAGACTTCTGAGACAGCAGTGCACGGATGATCTTAGGACACTGACTATCAAAGGGACAGATGGCATAGCCAGCATCACTTCTATGTGACATATTGGTGGTTAAAAGGACACAGAGGTAGGTTTGGGACAGTGACTGCAGTAGTTTGATGATTGTGGGCACACAGAAGCAGTAGTTAGTTTGATTATGATGATAATGAGATGACTCTGGCCTTGGCTGAACCCCTGTGAAACCTCAACTTTGTGAACCCAATTTTCAGAATTTTTATTCAAAAGAAACCCCCTTTTTGAGAGTCAATACTCAGTCAGGTCTGAACAAACAGAGACCATAATCATGGATAATGAAGCTTTGTCCCTCCGGTTATAAAGCTGATGCTTCCTTTTAATGCAGACAAATTATAATTTCCTAAATCTGCGCAAAAAATCTGTGAATTTAGTCTCTATCAAAACCAGTTATAGTTCTGACAGAAATACCAGCTGTGTCCCAATCCAGGGGTAGCATCCTTCAACAGACCCAGGCTTCATTTCCTGTGAGGACATTTCCTGTTTGCTTCTCTGGTTGTTCCTGACCTGCACACTTTTGTTTCCAAGGGCCACCCCAAAAACTCCAATATTAGCATGCATTACTGACATCTTGTGACTTCAATCATTATTTTTAGGCCTAATTTTGTCTTTAACATAACTTTGACATTTTAAAGGGCTTTTTAGGCTGGTTGAAGGTTCACTAACTTGTTTGAATTGGCATTGAATAAATTTTAGGATATGTAATGGCCCAAGAAAAGTAGTGCACAGTAGTCCACATTTTTTGGCTTTATTTGATGAGCCTTCAGTCAGAACACTTTTAAAGCACAGCTGTAAAACAGACAGTCTTTGAATTCTAAAGGATGCAGCCCCTGAATTTGGACACAGATTACATCATGCACCAGCAGAGAACTCGCCTTAGGGGGCAAGAAGGGAATTCTGCATAGATAAAGGCTACCAACAAAGCCATGTTGAGCTGTTTACATCATGCCAGGCATTCAAAGTGTGAAAATTAAAACATTCTTAATTTTTAAGCTATTTTTTGGTCCTGAAAGTAGAAAAATATTGAGGTGGGTTTTTTTAAGTGTGAACAATGGCAGCAGGCAGGAATCAAAAAAGCCTATGTCTTAGGCCTGGACAAGCAGTGTCACACAGTGTTCATGTATGGTCTGTTTGGTTTGGTCTGCTTTGGTTCAGTGCTGTTTCTTTTTTTTTTTTTTTTTTTCAAAAAAAAATTTGGGGGGGCTTTTCGTGTCTTTATTTCAACAGAGCAGGACAGTGGATAGAGTTGGAAACGGGGGAAAGGGCCACAGGCCAGATTTGAACCCAGGCCACCTGCATAAATGGGTAGTGCCTTAGACCTACTAGGCCATCTGCACGCCCAGTTCAGTGCATTTTTGCCATGATGTAGCACATTCAACTCTGATGTTACCTGTATATCTTAAAAAGCAGCAAATGAATGGGTTAAAAGTGGCTATAACTGGCAAAATTGGGTTTACACTGGCAAAGATTGGAGGACATTGTTTAAAAGTGGCACACTAAGTGGCAAAAATGGGTTTAAGTCACAAAAAGTGGCAAAAAAGGTTAAAAATGGAAAGAAAAGTAGTAGAATAGGCTGATAGTGGCAAGAAAACATGGTGAACATGTGTTAAATTTGGCAAAAATGGCATAAATTGCTGAAAAGTAGGTTAAAAATGGTATACCAAGTGGCAGAAATGGGTTAAAAGCGGAAGAAATTAGTTAAAGTGGCAATAGCTGGTCAAATTTGGTTTAAAATGGGTTAAAATTGGCAAAAAATGAGTTAAAGGTTGCAGCAAAATGGCAAAATGAAAGAACAGGGGTTAACAGAGGCAATAACTGGCAAAAATGGGTTTAAATGGCAAATTTGGTTTAAAAAAATGTTTAAAAGTGGCACACTGAGTGGCAAAAAATGGGGTAAAAATAGCAAAATTGGTTTAAAAATTGTTTGAAAGTGGCACACTCAGTGGCAAAACTGGGTTAAAATGGGCGAAATGGCAAGAACTGGCTAACAGTGGCACATTAATGCTGAAAATGAGTTTGTTGTTGCACACTTTGTGGCAAAAATGGGTAAAAAGGTGCCATACGAAGTGGGAAAAATGGGTTAAAGAAGCCAAAAAATTTTGAAAATAGGTTAATCAGGCTTACTTGGTGGGCAAACTTGGTTTTAAATGGGTTCAAAGTGGCTAAAAATTGGTTAAATGTTGCAATAACTGGCAAAAATTCAGCTTGAAGTGACATTTTAAGTGGCAAAAATGGGTTAAAAGTAGCAAAATTGGTTTGAAAAATTGTTTAAAAGTGGCACAATAAGTAACAAAATTGGGTTTAAAATGGGTTGAAAGTGTCAATGAGTGGTGGGAATAGGTTAGAAGCGGCACACTGAGGGGGAATAAGTGTGTAAAGTGGCAAAAAGGGGTGAAAAGTAGCATGGAGGAAGAAGCAGCTTTGACATTCTGAGGAGGAGACAAGGTTTGTCAGTCCGTAAGGGATCAAGTCTGCTCTGTTCTGAGCATAAAACTGATAGAAATTTTTACAATCAGCTTCACCAAATCATTCTTTTATTCACCTGCCCTGACTGACCAGTAGGTTGAGCAAATTCCCCAGACACTGCTCCAACATACCTGCATTAGGCCAGTGGGGGGGCTAATTTCCCACCTTGATGTCCACTCTGACTCAAGGTTAAACTAACAGAAGTTGACGACACAAGTTCAACTTCAAAAACCACCCAAGCTTTTCTTCATTCAGATGTTCTCGTGAACAGATGCTTGATGCAGCAGGTGTAAAATGGAAATAAAAACTTAATCAGCTGTATCAAAATAAAAGATAACATGCTCTAAATTACTTTGCTTTTAACCTGTAGTTCTGACGGTGGCTCAAAATATTTGATCATATCAGTTTCTTTCTCCTGAACTCTTTGACTCTCAGTCCATTTACATGATATTCTCTTTGTGTGTTTGAAACCTTCAGAGAAGAAAACCTGACCAGTTCTTAACACTTCTGTCAAACTTTTTTCTTTTCATAAAGATCTCCTCATGTGAGAAACTAAAAACATGACAACGGCATTTATTCAGAAAGTAACCCAAAGAAATCAGTGACAAAGCCATACACCTTTAAACAAAGGGAGCAAGAACACAGCAAGCAGTGAAGAGGCATGAAAGGATTTCTTTTTCATTGCATTTGTCGGCTTGATTTCCTGGGTCCCCTGTGGTCAACAATTGTGGAATATCTGAAGGATGGTTTACTGAAAGGAAACAAGATTTGATGAATTCTTTTAGGAGGGCAGGGATGTCAAGCAGGGTGATACTGCTGGGTCAAGGCAGAAATATTACAAAAATGGAGATTTCAGCTTATTTTCCTCTTTAATGCATCATTTATAGGAGTGTTTCTGACCAGTTTCACCTCTTTGAAATGACACTTTTTGATAGTAAAGCTGAGTTTATTTTAGAGGTGCAGCTAAAAAAGCTGTTTTTTGCATCCTTAAACAGCCACTCTCTTTCTAAAATCCACATTTAAAGCATCCTACAACTGGAGCACATATGCTGCATTCATTAATTCCAGTCCCTTGACAGAGTATGACAGGTGACAAACAAGGGTCTCTCACTCCAAAGCCCCTCTCTCCCTCTCTTTCTTCATAACTCACTTCACCTCATGCTGAAAGTCTGGTGAACCTCTCAGGTTCCGTCTGGCTTTCACATGATGAAATAGACAAGGCAGAAGTGAAATAGACAGGAAAGTGTAAGAAGTTGTGATTTTTTTCTCCTCACCTGTGACTTTGAGTGGATCTGATGGTTTTTATAATCCGTCTGAACAGCAAACGCTGCCTGGAGAGAGCACTTTTAAGCAGGTCAACAAGTGGCAAAAGTTGTTAAATAGTCCCACTTTTCAGGGTCAAAGTTATCTAGCCACACTCCTTGAACTCAACACATCATTGATATTCGCATACTGTACAGAAGATTTAAATGTCAGGGTCAACAGCTTTGGTTTTGAACCCCCCATTGCTTATTTTTACTGCCTCCTAGATATTAGAATATCCAAAAAGAAAACACACCAATAATGCCCTTGTGCATTACTTTTGCAGAAAAGAAGGAAACTTGTTTAAAATTCTTATTAAGGTTCAGGGTATTTCTTCATTATTTTTTCATGTTCTCACCTTATCAAAACATTTCCCTCGGACTACCAGATGCACAAAAAGCAGTGAGACAATTTCACATTAATCCAAACTGTCAATCCTCCCCATCTGGCGCTCGGCTCTGCTACCTGCTGCAATGATAACACCTTCTCCATCAGAAGAGGCTCCCACCAACTGCTGTCACATTATCCCTCACAATCCCTTTTTAAACCTCCAGATCGCAATTTAGCATCTTACCTACAGTAATTATGTTTTATCTGAGAACAAAAGGACAATATCGGTGTTATTACCATCATAGAATCATCTTATATTCATGGTAATGAGTTTGTTATCAGTCTGGACCTGCTTGAACCACATGCAGATACAAAAAAACAACTTTTCATTCGGTGTCTGATCTCCTATTAAGGCCAGGTAGTTTGATTTTAGTCAGGCTTCTGTCTTCTTAGATCTGTCAGCATTAATACATTAATCATGATTAATTACGGATCAACCCCATAAGAAAGCATGTTTCCCTCTGTATTATTCCACACCAGTAGATAAACCCTAGATGTTTCTACTGAGACACCGTCCGTCTATCACTACACCACCGAGTCATAAGTCATAGACTAACCTTTAGCATGGATACCACAGGCAACAAAAGAGCCCCATTATTGTAAAAGAACATTAGTTTTTTTTTTTCAGTACTCTAAGTCAAGAAGCAAGGCCGTCCACAAGAGGGGATAGAAGGGAGAGCTTTCTGGGGCCACTAAAAAGTTAACTGTGATAACCATATTATATTTTTAACCTGAATAGTAATCTTATCAGAGAAACAAAAGTGGATTTTATTGGTTTATGCTGGAGAAAAATATAGCTGTTTTCAAATTGTAAAACCCTTTGGTTTAAACTGAATTACGATGTGAATGGGCACATTGAACTAAAACCATCTGGAAAGAAATGTCAGACATCAGGATTCCAGACAATAAGTTGATGAAACTGAGACAACTTTTGTGAAAAAATGATTGAATAATTGTAAAATGGTGCATAGATGAGCAACAAGTGGTAAAACTAGGTTTGAAGTATAATAAAAGAAATATATAATTTGGTTAAAAGTGGTGAAAATGGGTTAAATTTGGCTAATAGTTGCAAAAATAGTGGTGAATATGGGCTCATGGTTGAAAAGAAGCTTTGAAAATTTGTTTGAAAGTAGGAAATGGCAAAAATTGGATAAAAGTGACAAAAAGTTTTAAAAGTGGAAAAACAGAGCTTACAGTCACAGAAAAAAAACTGCAACAAAGCCGTTGAAAGTTGCAAAACTTGTCAGAAACGGCAGGAAAAGTGGAAAAATGGGCTAAAAGTTGCAACAATTTTTGAAAATCAGGTGAAATTGATAATAAGTGTCCATAAATGATTAAAATTGTCAACAAAAATTGGTAAACTGGCAAAAAATTGCTTACAGTTGCAGACAATATTGTGAAAATGGCTTAAAAGTGGCAAAAAGTGGTCAAAAATGGGTTGAAAGTAGCAGGAAAAAGTGGAAGATGGGCTAATTGTTGCAAAAAAGTGGTGAAGATGGGTTAAAATTGGAAAGCTCAGTCAAAAAGGACTAAAACTGGTAACAAAACGTGGGGAAAAAATTGATTTAAAGATGCAAAATGTAACAGATATTGGCTGAAGGTGGCAAAAATCCATAAAAAAATAGTTAAAAGTTGCAAAAAGGGGCTAAAAGCGGGTTTGAAGTGGAAAAATGGGTAGGAAAAAGGGTTAAAAGGTGTTAAAAAGTGTTATGATTAAACAATTTCAACACTGGAGCCAAGAATAGCTTGACATCCTTTTCAGCTCCAAAATGAGGCAGCTGTTAGCCACCAGTGATCCAACACACATGCATTTACACGGTGAATAAATCACTGCAGGTGATTGTGTTTTCCAAAAAGAATTTCAAATTTTGATTAATCTGACCACAGAACAGTTTTCCATTTTGCCTCAGATCATTTTAAATAAGCTCTGGCCCAGAGAGTTGCAAAATACTCCTCCAGCTGTTTTTCATTAGTACCGATTACTTTTCCATCCTTTGTTTCTGTCCCTACTTTTTTAAAATGTGCAACTGCCATCAAATTCAAAATGAGCTAATAATTTTAATAAAATGGTCAGTGTCAACATCTGATATGTTGTTTACGTTTTATTCATAATAAAATATGGGTTTATGAGATTTGCTAATTACTGCTTTCTGTATTGATATTTATTTTTAATGCAGTGCTCTGACTTTTTTTTAGAATTTTGGTTGTAATTAGAATAAAAAAGCAAGAACTTAGACCTATCTTTCCTTTGACCTGTAAGGCATTATTACAGCTCTGCTGGTCCTACATTTGCACTCTGATTTAATCAAAAAGCAGGCAGAATGGAGCTAAGAAAAAGTGATTAATATGAATGCAGAAGCCTGCAGTCAGATGTCTTTCTGAAGGTAATGAATCCAGATGCAGAATGAATGTTCATGCCAGCTGGAAAGAAGGTCTTAAGTGTCAGGCACATGAAAAAGATGACAGCAGAAACATCAAACATTCAAATAAATGCTGCAATTCAATGTGCCTATAAAGTCCAAAAACATGCCCACACTGAGTTTAGTTTATTGAATGGTGTATGCCTCAATTAATACAGAGCCATCTTAGGTTGATGTTTTCTTTCAGAGCTGCAAGGACATTTTTAGAATAAGTGATCATCATGTTCGTAGTTTCGTTAATACTTTAAGCTCCGAGCAGTCATAAGAAGCAGGTGGTGAGCTTGAAGCTGGCATTATTCCTCCTGAGACATGTGACCTGCGTGTCTCTTGTTTTTGAATGCTCTTATTGTAATTTGCATTTAGGACCCATGTTGCCATGACAGCAGCTAAGTCTTGCAACTTTTGTCTGACACTGTTGCAGTTTTTTGTGAGCTTGGCTGGGCTGGCGTTTGCATAAAGGAGAGAAAATGAAAGACCAGAGAATGTAAGGAAACACGTTTTTCTGTAGCTCGTGACATCAGGTAGTTTACAGAATAAATATGAACCTTAAAGCAGGATCAGATCTGAGAGGAAATGGAAATTGGTCATTAATTTCTGGTGCGAATGTAGTCCCTTCTTTCCTGTTTCCTTCTCTAATTTGATCTCGCAGCTCCAGCCCCCTCAGCAAATGCTTCCTTCTGAGAGTTTGGTCGCTCCCTTGTGTCATTATCCTCCCTTATGTGCCAATCAGTCTGGCTATTGGCAAGACAAAGCTGGACAAAAAGTTTGTCCAAAGCTACAATTGGGGATTTGTAATTGTGTGGATATTTCTTTTCAAAATCTATACTCTTAAATATGAAAACCAGTCAAGGAGATCATCCATTTTCTCCGGTTTCACCCACTTTAAGCAACAACCTCTGGCTTTAATGTGAACAGGATATGGAATATAGCAGATTTTCTTCTTTCTTTTCTTTTTCCCTTACACCAGCCATGCATGTAAGCTGGTCTGAATTTCCTTTGAGGTGAGGCTTGGATTATAGAGGCCGACATCATGCACTCAGCCCAGCTAAAGGATTTTATTATCACTGAAGGTTTTTGTCAGCGGTGCTACACCGAGCAGAGATTGTGCTACAACGCTGCTCCTCAAAGACGGTCCAAATAGCATGACAAAGCAGGCACACAGGGCCGTGATAAGAAACTGAATATTCTGCTGGGCCTCCATCTTAACGCAATCAACATTTTTTTTCTCTCTCTTAAGTCTGAGGCATTTATTAGCTGGTAACAGCCACAAAGGTCAAACATCACAGTTATTAAATGTCTTTTGGAAAAACTACTCCGACTCTGACTCTGTAGAAATTAATTACAATGCACGCTGAATGGGACCGATTTCTAAGCTGCTTCTTTAAACACACATTGTGGTGACTCTTATGCAACTGGTGTTGATTATTTAAAGATTCAATTACCGCAGTCCTTCTGAGACTATGTGACATTGTTTACATACATCATAGTTTTCCCTGGTGGCAGCCTGGCGTACATACAGAACGACATGTTAAACAGCATGTAGATGTGTTTCGTGGTACCATAGAGAGTACAATGACAAGGAAGTGGCACAGCTGCATTTATCTGCATGTCCTTGCAGAGGTAGTCATGTAGAAATGTCTGTGAATGATGGCAGCTTGCAGGTCATTCAGTAGCAACCATTTTTAATGGCTGGCTTTATGTTGTATACACTCACCGCTCATTTTATTAGGCATACCTGTTTGACTACTCATTAATGCAAATAACTAATCAGCCAATCACACGGCAGCAACCAATGTATTTAGGCATGTAGACATAGTCAAGACGATCTGCTGAAGTTCAGACCAAGTATCGGAATTGGTAAGAAAGGGGAATTAACCCTCTGAGACTGATGTTGTCATATACGTCAAGAAAAGACACAGGGTATTTAAAGTTAAATAACTTCTGAACTATAAATCATAGACACTTTTTCGCCCTCTGAAAGCTCTCTATTGTGCCGTACTGATGACGCTATCCACACCTTTGTAGCCCTCACAGTTGCTTTTCTAGCAAACCTGGAGCTTGGTTGACTTTCCAGGGTCTCTAAACACATGTAACTCCAGTATTCAATGTCTTTTTAACAATTTTTTATCCATTTTCCATTGTTTCTGCTGCTAGTTTAGCACCAGCCAGCATCTCGTTATTCCCACATTGGTTATTACATGGGCTGTGACAACCAATGGCAGGCTGTTCTGTCATCACATTGAACTGAGCATGTCTTAACACTTAAAACCTGGTACAGGCAGCCTGAATAGTTCATAATTGAGAGAAAGAGAGACAGAGAGCCTGTGATGCGTCCCACTGTGTCTCTGTAGACAGGAACTGCTTCGAATAAGGGCACATAAACAGCCAATATAAAAAATGCAAGGATTTTTCTTGTGAATATGTGATTATTTTGAAAGCTTTTTGTCATAGAAACTTGTTTCTATTCCCAAGTGATGGAAGGGCAAATTTTTGCAGATAAAGTCATAGAAGTCCCATAACTTTTCCTTTTTTTCCAGTGAGATTGCTGCAGCACACATATTCTTAAAGCTTAGGGTGTCCAGGACAAAAAGGATGTTTAGAGCAGTGATACTGAACATGTGGCTCTTTTGAGATGATTCGTGGCTCTTTTATGTCTTATTTGAAATATTTTTCCCCAAAACCTTGAAAAAGGAAAAATTTGGCCTCAGAAAATATTCATTGCACGTCACATAAATTAGTTTGTTTTGCACACTTGTACAGTTGGCTTTAATTGTCAACCTTTTTTTTTGTCTGGATATTTCCATTACCCTTATTTGCAATTTTTTGCCCATTTTTTCCATTTTTTGCAACTATTAATCAATTTTTACTGCTTTAAACCCACTTTTGCTACTTCTTTTTGACCATTTTTACCACTTCTATCCTATTTTTGCCACTTTTTTCGCCACTTTTTGGCTCTTTTATCCAGCTTTTTGCTTTTTTTTTTTTTTGCTATTTTTTGCCATTTATAGCCATTTAAGCTGTGTCTTGCCAATAAATGCCACTCTCTTGAGCATTTTTGCCACTCTTTGCTGCTTTTTGCCCATTTTTTTCCCATTTTGCCTGATTTAGTCATTTTTGAATACATTTTTTGCCACTTCTTACTGTTTTTTTCACCATTTTTGCCACCTGTAAGTCTTTTTTTTTTTTTGGTAACTTCTCAACCATTTTTAACACTTTCTGCCCTTTTTGCCACTTTGTCTCCCAATTTTTCTTTTACTTTTCACCCCATTATGCCGCTTTATGCTCACTTTGCCTTTTTCCACCATTTTTGTCACTTTTTTGCCTCCTTTTGACCATTTTTTTACCACTTTTAATAGATTTTTATTGCCACTTTAAGTCATTTTTTAACACTTTGGCTCTTTGGCTGAGCAGGGTTGAGTCCCACTGGTTTAGAGTGAATTAAATAGCATGAAATCGGTTTTGATATACTAAAGAGTTACAGGATGGTAGGATCCAAGCCCCTCAAAAAGCCTCAAATGCTGTTGTAAAATGTCTTTAATCAAATGAAAATATTCACAAGTTGTGGTAGAAGAATGGACATAACTCAAACAATGAGGATATATTTCTTATCTCTATGATTTGGCTGTTCTAGAGACATGTTTAATGCTTGCAGTAGATGCTCTTTGCAGAGGTGATGAGCAGGTACTATTTGGGTTTTTATATTCCAGGTGTGGGTATATGTTGTTGTTCAGTGGCTTTGTTAAGTGAAGCTTCACATTGATTCTCACTAGCTTTGATTGCTTTAAGGGAACTAGGGAAGGGTCTCATTGGTCTTAGCCTGGGACCTCCAGATTATTAAAACTGCCCCTACGTGGACAGCTTTACTGATGTTATAAACAAAATGAGGAAAAGGCTGACCTCCTCATTTGCAACTATATGCTTATTTTTTGCAAAGGAGCTCCTTCCTGGATGAATAGAAATAAACAAGAACCAAAAAGCTACATCCCTTCATCCTTCTATAGTTTTTGCTGCTAGCTTTAAGAGCATGCAGCAGTTCTGAGTGAAAAATGAACAGCTAAAGCAGCAGCTCCGACAGTCACAGTAGAAGAAGGTAGAGTCATTGAGGTAAGCTGTGAAGTGTTAATGCTCACAGGTTATCTGAGCGTACGACCTTGACCACAGCCTGCACCCCCGGCTGTTTACTTCCTGTATGTAAATGTAGCCATTGTCTCTGTGCTTCTTTTGCAGGATTAGCCCCTCATTTCCTTGGCACACTTCCTTCACCCAGGGCCGTCCCTGCTGTGTACACAGATCTACACAAAGCCCCCGATGTCATTTCACTGATACTTTCCTGTCTCACAGCACACACAAACACCCACAGTCTCCTCTGTTGTTATTATCAATATAACAGGAGAGAAACAGGACTCGACTTGAGGGAGTCAATTTAATCAACGCCTTCCATTTTTGTCTCTTTGACCTTGACAAGATGTTTTCTCTTTGGATCACTTGAGCCCAGTTCCACTTTATTTATGTTCCACTTTTTGATGATAAGTAGTGCCGTGACATTTTCTTTATAATGAATGTATCATTAATTATCAGTCTGTCGTTTTGACCCCAGCTTTGTTCAAATGGCGAGATTACATTTTCGAACAGAGGGGACTCTTCAGATCTCCAATGTTTGGTTAGAAGACGGATCATTTAGCATGATATGCACACGCACATGCACAAAAACACACATAAAGTACGCCTCTGGACAACCATGAGAATGAATCCCAGGAGTTTTTGAGGCTGGAGGCGGCTGGGTTACAGGAGAGCATTAGAGCGGGTTGATTATCACGCATGAGAGAAGGAAAGGGCAGCGTGGTGGATGGAGAGAAGCTCCACTGGGTGTGTTTTTTTTTCTGTTCCAAATTGTGTGTCCCCATTAACAGGACTGATGTGCATCTCTGCAACAAACTCATTTGGCCTTGGGAGCCATAGAGAGTCCTCAGTGTGTTAGGATAAGTCACACCGGAGACCACTAAAAGCCATTATTAGAAGGTGTTTATCGAGCAATAGCTATGGCCTAGATACAATGTAATATCCTGAGAACAGTTATAGCTCATAATTATATTAGGTTTTGGATGAGGACCGACCATGATTAGATAAATGATGAATCGCTGCATCAGAAAAAGCAACAAGGATCCTTCAAAGATGAACTACTGTTGGCTCATTTTTGCACAGAGCAGGAACATTGGTTTTTATCTTCTGTCTTCATGTTTCACACCAAAAAAAAAAAAAAATCCAACATATTACACACTCAAAGGTTTTTATTAGAACAAGAAATACCTGCTTCTTTTGTCTGCCATGCTTCTCCTGCACTCCTGTGTTCCAGGTGTAAATGAGACAATATTAAATCTAATTTCCAACATTACCCGAGTTTCTTTTTTTATAGTTTGTGCCTGAGCTAAAATTGAATACCAGCAGTGTTTTATTTCCCCCAGACAGTCGCTCCGTTTAATGATAATTACAACTGTCAAAACTGCAAGGAAAAAAAATTAAAGAGTGAGAAAAGAAATGAATTTTATAATGAAATGAAGTTTCCCTGTCCTATTTGCTTTGCCTAATTGAATTACAGCGAAGTGTGGTCAGAGCTGGGCTCAAATCACACAGCTCCTGATTGAAAGAAAATAAGAGCTGTATTGTTTTTATTTTTAAAACCATAAATGTGAGTCTGTAAAGCTTTCTTCTTCACTTCTAAATAAATCTGAGCCTTTTCTTTGGCTATGAATCAAACAGAAAGTAATATCAAATCAGCAAGGAAAGGATAAGGTTGACATAATTAACCAAAAACTAATGAAATAACATAAACTAGAAATTCTCATTAGCTGGAAATAAACTGAAAATGGCACTTATTGACCAAAACTATCATATTCTAACAAAACAACCTGAAAATGAGTGACATTTAATAAAAGATCATTCGTTTTCATGTTTGACATAACCATAAGCCAGCCTTTCCAAGACCTCAGTGAGCTTTAGCCCACTTTTAGTGCCAGGCATGGTTCTGGTTCTCTTCTACTGTCTCAGAACCTTGGTGCTTTCTGGTGAACCCACCCATGTTCACACCAGTTTAAGCAGAACCATAGTGGGAGGGCATGATGGACATGTATCACCACATCCAGCTCCACTTTGGCTCAAGTTTTTCTTGCCGTCTCGTCTTATCCATCCATCCATCCATCCATCCATCCATCCATCCATCTTCATCCACTTATCCAGAGCCGGGTCGCAGGGGTAACAGGCTAAGCAAGTCCACCCAGATGTCCCTTTCCCCAGCAATATTTTCCAACTCCTGCTGGGGGATCCCGTGGCGTTCTCAGACCAGACAGGATACGTAATATCTCCAGCGAGTTCTGGGTCTTCCCCGAGGTCTTCTCCCAGCCGGACATGCCTGGAACACCTCCATGGGGAGGCGGCCAGGAGGCATCCTGATCAGATGCCCAAACCACCTCAACTGGCTTCTTTTGATGAGAAAGAGCAGCAGCTCTACTATCTAGCTCCCTCTGAATGTCTGAGCTCCTTACCCTATCTCTAAGGCTGAGCCCAGCCATCCTCTGGAGGAAACTCATTTCAGCCACTTTATGATCTCATTCTCACAGATATTACTGCCTCATTTTTCATGATTTTGAAGCTTAATTTTATAAACTTAGAGATGTTTTTTGTGACTGAAATTTGGCCGCATGGTTCAAAACAGTGGTTTTTCATACAACAAACCTAAAATAAAGATATTTTTTAATCGCGTTACAGGGACTTAAATGGAATGTCACCAGTTAATTCAGCACCAGTTAAACCATGACACCTGTACTGTACAAAATATATGACTAAAAGGTGACATGTAGGATAAATATTCTGGCTGTTTTTTGCTACTTCATGGACTTTAAAGAAACATTTTAACATGTAATCAAGTTTTTATGTTCATCTAAATCTTCAATTTATTTTTCAAAGTAGTGTTTAGGTTTTTATATAAGGTAAAAGCAGCCCACCTGCAGTGGGCCCCGACTACACTTTGGAAAGCACTGTGTAGGCTATGCAGTGTAATCACACATCCTTGACTCTGATTTAATTCACACAAGCTTGTAACAAATACAATTTGAGGTTTAGTGTTTTGCACAAGGACACATTTACGTTCAACAGTTAGAGCTGGGGATCAAACCCACAATGACCAACTCTGGCTTACTGAGCCACAGTCACCCCACAGAGCTAATAAAGCAAAAACAATAATGATAAACAGTAAGCCTGTTTACAGTTTCAGGGTGTTGTCTAGCCAAGTCCCTTAGTAACTGATCACACACCTGCATGTATTCAGCCACACCTGTCATTCAGGTCACGTCAGTAATTTAACCCTCTGTTGTATAGTGTTAGCCTCAGGCAATTAACCAGTTTTTTTTTTTTTTACAATCCCCCCTAAAGTTTATTGGTGTTGTTTTGTAAATATAATATCACCAGAACTAATTGTTAGTAATAATAAAAGGATTAGCAGTTGGTGTCATATTTTGTAGGGGGTGGAGCATCCCTTTTTGGATCTAAAACTGCATAGGATCAGCAAGAGCTCAGCAAGTTAAATACTGTTATTTCACATGATTAAATTGTAATAACTTCATAAAAAAAAATATGTGCATGTGCATTAATATGTTAGGAAGTATTATTTATTGTTTAAAGACATGTTATGATATTTTTTTAGAAACCAAAAATAAGTTTTTTGGTTGTTGCCTCAGGGCAACGTTATGCAGTTAGGCCACTACTTTTAGAGCAACTTTGCTTAAGCAGTGGTTCTCAGCTCTGGACCTGGAGGCATCCCACCCTACATGTTTAGATGCTTCTTCATTGCATCTGAATAAAATGATCAGCTTGTTGTTTTTTTTTTGTTTGTTTGTTTTTTGTTTTGCTGATCTCTTAATAAGGAGCTCCAAGCTACCAAAAAGTAGGGGGAAATGTTTTGTTTTGTTTTCAAAAAAATATAAATTCATGCTCTAGAGGGTAGAGGCTTTGTGCTTGCCTGATCTGACATAATGACCATTATAACAAACCTTGACTTAATGTAACTGTTGTGTTGAGAATTATAACAATATTTACCCTCTGCAGTTGCCATAGCCAGCGTTTCCATCACTGCACTGTTTGGAAAGACCAGTTTTTGTTAGGCCAGAATCTGTATTTCCCACTGAGAAGAAGGTGTGTAAAAGATATTCTAGTTGCATAATGAGAGACGTAAGTGTGGTTGGTTTTTGGAGTGTAATCAACAAAAAGACTAAAGAGAGGAAATCACGGCCTCTGCTGCATCAGTTTTGACCGTTTCTTTCTTTCTCTCATAAGAGCTCTTCAGTTTTCAGCGATTGCCGTTCTGAATCAGTGCAGGGCTGTTTTTACAACCCACTTTATCTGACTGACATCCTGAGCAAAGTGTTTCTTTTTTTTTCCAGCTACTCACTCAGAAATGTGAAGTAATGAGGCCTTTATATCACAAACCACACATCTCAGAATCACAGATCAGGCGGCTGAAACCAGAAACGTCCTTTATGTCAAAATTTTATGACACTGATTTTAATAATTCAATTTCAACTTTGTTTGACCCCCTCGGATGCGATGTTTTTAACGCCGACGCTGCCTTCTTCTTAAAGCGAAACACTTCTTGACGTTTTAAAAAAGACTCAATAAATCTCATATTGCGTCGCTCTGTATGTAAGAGGTGTGGTGCGTTACCCAAGAGGCGAAAGATTTAACTGACATTTTTAAATAGGTTCAATGAATAGGTTCACTGGGACTTTAATTACATTCACTCCTTCACCATGAGTGTTGTGGGCAATGGAAGTGGATCTTGACAAGCCAATGTGCTCTTATGACACCCCACCCACATCGCGCCGCTGTCTTCCTGATTGCCGCTCTATCTGCAGGCAACGCGGGCTCGCCACTGAAATCACTAATGCTTAATTAGCAGATTAGAAGATCCAATTAGGAGATCTCCTCCGTCTCAAATCAAGCCTCTGTCAACATGTCCTATGAAAATGAGATACTCCTCATTCCCATTTTTAAATGGGCGTTTCTCCCCCTCTTGCCAAAATGACCACCTTTGATTGACTGCTGCATGCTTTGTTTACCCCTGTGGACACCTTGTTTGAAGCTCATTCCTGATTAATCATTTATATTCCAGATGTATTTCAAAGAGAGACTGAGCCGTGTGTCAGAGGAAAGATAACTCCTGTGAGCATGGAAATAATACTAAAACAGAGCTCAGGCTGTGTTTTGCATATTTGCTTGATTCATGCATGTGTCAAGAAAACATGAGTGGAATATTCCCCGCATCCTCTTTACTTTACCTCACTTTAAAAGAAAACCATTATTCTGTTCCTGCTATTTTTAATGTGGATGTGAAGTAAGTTTGTTCTTACTATAGTTGGGGTCTGTATGGAGCAAATATATGTGGGAAAGTTTATCTCTGGGTTGCAGGGCTGTTTTTGCCATTGTATGGCATGTATTTCCCTGGGAAACCTCCCATTTGGGAAGGGCAGGCCTTTTGGTAAATTCTCAGAGGGTGATTGGACAAGCATTCTGTCTGTCACATTCGTTATGGGCTAATCAGAGTGACGAGACAAAAATGCACAGCTCCTGTAGTAGCATGAGCTCTGCAAATAGGCACTGCTATAACTGATGAAAAGTGGAGCTTGTATGTGGATAAAACTCATGCCAAGGCCGGTAGGGAGAAGTGCAAAACCATCTTATCTGCCAAGACAAGTTTTTGGTGCCTTGTTTTGATGAAGAAATGTGGTCCAGTCCTGATAAAACTGCAGCTATACTTCATGTTCTTTGCAGATGATGTCACGCAGCAGTGGAGAACTCCAGATGGGGGGCAAGTAGTAATCTCCGCATAGAGAAACACTAGCAAAAAGGCCACGTTTTGAGCTGTTTAAAACTACAGACTCGCCAAATATCTCAGCAGAGAAGAGATTGGTGCTTCTGACACAGATAGCAGTACATGCTGTGTAATTACAAAGACTGACTAGAAAGGAAGTGATTTGCATCAGAGTTTGCAGCCATTTGTAACACTCCAGAGAAGTAGTATATGCAATTTGATGGTAAGAAGAAACTAAGATTAGACAATATAGTACTTGTAATATCAGTAACCTGTGAATTTGAGGTATTGGACTTGAGGACACTCCACCAAATGGTTTCATTGTAACATAAATTGGGCAATACTTCATCATATTCTAGGTGTTGAAAATACAGTAGTTTTCAGACAAGATGTCTAAAAGAAAAGAAAACTCTCTTTGTAACTGGCTATCTCATAGTTTAAGTTCTTTAACAGGAAGTCAGCAAAAAAAACAAAACCTCTAAACCACTAATAGAGCTTCTTTTACTCCTCTGCTTGACCTCTAACTCAGCTATTCTTTTTAATTGTCTACATATTTGGTAAATCCACTGTAAAATAGTCGGTTTCATTAAAACTTTTGGCTTTTTCCCAGAAGAACACCATAGTTTTTGCATTTCAGAGTTTATGTTCACCACCCACGAGTGACCTCCTCAGTGCTAAAGACTCTCTCCTCAATTTGGTTTCAAACTTGTCCTCTACATTCTCAAGACTGGAAAGTGTAGCTCTACTTTATCAGTGTTCTTGCTCTAAATTGAACCAAAATTGATGAATTAAGCATTATCTGGTATTGGAGAAGACTTGGAACTGGCAATTGGGACCAAGAGCTCATTAAAACATTACTTTCTGAGGTAATAGATCAACTATTTTTGGATCAGACAGCTTTTTGCAACAAGTGAAGCCACTATTAGCTTGCCGAGGGGGTACGGTCTTGTCTTGTCTCCTTACATAAAGTCTAAAATGTAAAGCAATATAAACATCAACATAATGGTCATGCCCACCTTCTGAAATTGTTCTTTTTTGTGCTTTTACATCCCTTGTTTTAGTATGAATACTTAGAGTTGCTGATTGTTCTGTTGTGCTGTGGAAGGTTAGAGCTTTTCATCTGCAAATAGAAGCTACTTTGAAAGAAAGGCATTTACTCAAATGGCCTTGGATGTGCATTTCTTGGATTGCAATCAATGACCCCATGCAATTTGAAGTTTGACTCTCTGTGAGATAATAACACAAATATACTGTATTTCTCTGGGTGACAGTAATTGCTCATAAGTGATACTCACTGATATGACATGCAAATTGCTTTATATGGTGTCATTGGGACTGAGTGCTTTCAGAAAGTGACAGCACACGCTCTGTGCCTGTCATCCACACTCTTCTTTGGGCTTACAAACAGGCTCTTAAACATGGAACCCAGAGAACCTTTTTCTATTTCCTGGTTTGGTTCTGACAGAAGTTGAAGGCACCATCTTGCCAGAAAAGTATCTTGATGTTGCTGCAATGTTGCAGACCTGCAGAGTTCAAGATGTGGAAAATCACTTTTTCCAGAAAGAGTTATGATAGTATGGATAAATCATATGTATATCATCTGCCTTGAAAAGGTCTTTGTTGAGGTTAAACTACAGAGACAAAAGTGGCTGTAGGAACACAAAGATGGCACATGCATTCAGATATAAAACATGTCTTAATGAACACTAACTTTAGATTGCAATATTGAATAGAAATGGCTTTTTGCTCTTATTTATTTGTAAACCATTTAAGAAACTCCTTAAGAATCAAAGGAGGTGTTTGCTAAGGGGTAAATATATATTTTTGAGGGCCTGAGCACAAATCTTGCTTGGGAAGGACCCTACTTTATCTTTGTAAATAATTTTTCTGTCAGAAGAATCGCTAATTTGGGGCATTAACATGCTCAAAAACTCACCAAGCTTTACAGAAAATTGATCCCCAGTGGAAATGTTGGTATTTGTGTGGAATCATTAAAAGTCAATGAAGTAGGGCCCCAAAGGGGTCCCAAACGTGAGAGAGGGCAGTGGGTAAGAGCCACATGCATGAAAATCATTACATGTATGTATCATGATAAGGCGACAAAAGTCTCTTGGGGCCATCCTCTCAAATATACAGGAAGCACACTAGAAACAGCTAAAGGTCAAATTTTGGTGTCTATGAGTAAGTCACAGGTTTCATATTTTATCAAACTAGTCAAAGGGATTTCAGCTGATTGAATCCAGAATTTTTTTGCTCATACTAGACAACCTGGAGATCTAAAGTTGTGCGAACAGTGAGTTTTCATCATAGGGCAAGGCCACGGCTAGAGCCCGAACTTAAACTACTTTTTTACTTTCAGGCAATTGAACAATTCGGTCTCTGATTTTTTAAATGTTCCCTTTAAATGATCAGCCCCCGCACACATCAGGCCTAGGCTTATCATCTTTGGTCTGCATATGAGTCATCATTAAACCTGCAAAAAATGCTCTTGGACCCATGTCCAGATCATAAAAGGAAGTCCATGAGCTTCATCTATATTTCAAAATGAGTCATTTTTGAAGGTGCCAAATGATTTAACCTTTTAAGACTTTTAAAAATTCTATGATATTTTGTTCTTTCTTGCAAGACAACAGTATCACACTGAACACGCTCACATGCAAACATCTCATCATAGTGCCCCATACTGGCAACAGGAAGTGACACAAATGGGTTATACCTTCAATCCTTTTATTGTGCTTAACCGTTTGAGATCTGGTTTTGAAAGAAAAGCCTCAGTAATTGGCTACAACACAGATATGTTTCACTGAAGGATGTCTCACTGGAAATGTTGAACATTTCAATATCTCGCCAGTTTAACAGGAAGTCTCACACCAAACACCTGGTTGCCTTCAAATTTCACATGTTGGATCAATGTCTGCCCCTGTCAATATTGAAGGGTCATGTCATTGTTTTGATGTATCTTTCCTACTGCCAACAGGAAGTGACACAATTGGGCCATTTATTATTAGCGAACAATTTATCATCTAGTCGTTTCACAGGAATTGACTGCAACTCTGATTTGCATCAAATCCCAGATTATTAGGGTCTACCCCTCAACATACTGGCTGCTTGCAGTCCTGGTTATTTGTTGTTTTCTCCAAATCTTATGATATTTAAAGAACAGGGATAAGGACAACATGTTTTTATGTTTCTTTAACGTCTTACTTCATGCGATTCATACAGTATCAATGTTCAGTACAAATAAATTGCTTCAAAACAAGAACACAACATGCATTGTTTGCAGGCACATTCTGGATCAGGGAGGAGCAGCTCTGGTTACCAAACCTATAAACACACTCTGCCACTCCTTATGTAAATATGTGTGAGCAGTATCACCTGAAATTCTTATTCACTGTTGCAAGTCAACAAGAGCAGACGGCTCTTTTGCTGTGGAGACATTTCTATACAAATATGAGGAACCATTAAATCATCACTGAGAGGGGATATGGCGCAGATGGGACCTCAACTGGAAGATAAGATTTCTTGTTCAGTGTGTCTGAATATACTGTCTGTTCCAGTGACTGTACCTTGTGGACACAGCTACTGCATGAGCTGTATCAATAGCCACTGGGATAGAGAGGATGTGAAAGGAATCTACAGCTGCCCTCAGTGTAGACAGACCTTCCCAACAAGGCCTGTCCTGGGGAAAAACACCACTTTAACCGACTTAGTGGAGGAACTGAAGGAGACTAGACCACAAGCTGAAACTGTTGGATCTAAAGATGTGGCCTGTGACATCTGCACCGGGACAAAACGTAAAGCCCAAAAGTCCTGTCTGCAATGTTTGGCTTCTTACTGTGAGGAACATCTTAAGCCTCATTTTGAAGCAGTTCCATTAAAGAAACACAAGCTGGCAGAGCCCTCCAACAAGCTCCAGGAGAACGTTTGCTCTCGTCATGCTGAGGTGATGAAGATGTTCTGTCGTACTGATCAGCAGTCTATCTGTTACCTCTGCTCTGTGGATGAGCATAAAGGACATGACACAGTGTCAGCAGCAGCAGAAAGGACCAAGAGGCAGAAAGAGCTTGAGGTGAATCAACAAACCATTCAGCAGAGAATTCAAAACAGAGAAAGAGACGTGAAGCTGATTCAACAGGAGGTGGAGGCTCTCAACCGATCTGCAGATAAGGCAGTGGAGGACAGTGAGAAGATCTTAACCAGGCTGATCCAGCTCATGGAGGAAAGACGCTCTGATGTGAAGCAGCAAGTCAGATCCCGACAGGAAACCGAAGTGGGTCGACTCAAGGAGCTTCAGACGAAGCTGGAACAGGAGATCGCTGTGCTGAAGAGGAAGGACGCTGACCTAAAGAAGCTCTCAAACACAGAGGATCACAACCAGTTTCTACATGAATATCCCTTACTGGCACAAGTCAGTGAATCAACAGCCTCACCCAGCATCAATATCCATCGTCCAAGCTTCTTTGAGGATGTGGCAGCAGCTGTGTCAGAAGTTGAAGACAAACTAAAGGTCGTTCTGCATGAGAAACTGTCACCCATCTCACAGTCTTTGGTTGACGTGGGTTTTTTACTGCAACAACCAGAGCCAAAGACCAGAGATGATTTCTTAAATTATTCATGTATGATCACACTGGAGCCAGACTCAGCGCACGCACATCTGTTTCTATCTGATTGGAACAGAAGGGCGAGGTTAATGGAACAGCGACAATCTTATCCCAGTCATCCAGACAGATTCACTTACTGGGGTCAGGTCTTGAGTAAAGAGAGTCTGACTGGACGTTGTTACTGGGAGTTGACGTGGAAAGGAAAAGGAGTTTGTGTGGCAGTTGCATACAAGACCATCAGCAGAGCAGGGACCTCATTAGAGTGCGGATTTGGACGCAATGACAAATCATGGGCATTGTATTGCAACAGCGAAAAATATGTCTTCTGGCACAACAATGAATCCACTGATGTCCCAGGTCCTTGTCTCCCCAGAATAGGAGTGTACCTGGATTACAGTGCAGGTGTTCTATCCTTCTATAGTATCTCTCGCAACATGACGCTCCTCCACAGAGTCCAGACCACGTTCACTCAGCCTCTATATGCTGGGCTCTGGACCAGGAACACTGCTGAGTTCTGTAACCTGGCACCATCCATTGTAATCAATTGAAAACAGTAGGTTATTTTTTTCCAGCTTGGTTTATATGCATACGTGTCTGTTGCCTGGAGCTCATTCTTGTCTGTCAATCGAATTTTAAGGGCAG
The DNA here is from genome assembly GCF_018320785.1 of Cheilinus undulatus. Lineage (NCBI taxonomy): Eukaryota > Metazoa > Chordata > Actinopteri > Labriformes > Labridae > Cheilinus > Cheilinus undulatus. The sequence continues at coordinate 41,632,256 of NC_054876.1, read as the reverse complement.
CACTTTGACATCATCTCATTTTGACAAGAAACTGCAAATGTACTTCAAAGATGATTATAGTACTATGCATCATCATTTTCCCCCTTCCTATGTGTTTTGTTTTTTGGGTTTTTTTTTTTTTTTGCATTATTGTTACGCTTAAATGTTTTAGATCATCACACAAATGTTAATATTTGATAACGATAACCCAAGTAAATACAAAATGTAGTTTTTAAAAGACAATTTAATTAATTGAAAGAAAAATGCTTCATAAATACTTGGTTGTGCCTCCCTTGGCAACAACAACTGCAAGAAAGCATTTGTGAGAACTGACCATGAGTCTTTCACATTGCAGGTAAATGAGATTAATGCCTTTGAGCTGTCATTTCTTAGTTTGAAAATATAAACCTCTCTCTCCTCTGAGTGTTTCTTTATTGATTTGTTACATTTGTATTATGTTGTGTCTGTTCAAATTCACAAGACTTTTCTAGATGTCCTCTCATTGCTTCATACATTTGCGGGGGAAAAATACTGTGATTACATTTGAAGAAATTTGTTAAGCAGAATGAATTTGGCTGATATTCAAATTGTTGATAAAAATGATTTCAAATATCCATCATCCTAATGAAACGGACAAGGAGATAAATGTGCCTGTTTGGATTAAATGAATGAAATAATTGAACATAACTGCCTTTAACAAAGTTTGAAGTTTTATTTCATGAATAAACAATAATGAACAAAGTTTTTTCTTGTCTTTATTTCAAAGTGTCATATAAAGTTGATTAATACGAGAGACAAACTGAGGGTGCTGAATTTACTTTCAGCTATTAACAATGTAAAAAGAAGAAATGTTTTACAGGGTTAAATTCCCAAGCAGGGCACTCTGATCAAAACATTTTATGAGTTGTTGTTTCAAAGATTACACATAGAATAGTCCTTGTACTCGCCAATATCTGCCAAGAAGCATTGATTCATTTATTGTGCCATAAATGTAGGAAACTGTACTGCAAATAGCAGACAATGTTTCATTTCCACAGTGTGTTTTGCCATGCTAGCCCTCATGGTTTGTTCTGTGCAGTGCCATTTATTCAGGGATTGAAAGTAACTATTTACATTTACTTAAATCACTGTAGTTGAGTAGTTGTAGAATTTGAATACTATGCATTTAGAGAACCTACAAGATTCAAACCGTTTGGGTCCAAGGACCCTGCTCAAGGTTTTTAGGATAATTATGGTATGGTTTTCATTTACATTTACATTCCTACCACCATGAAGCCAGACTGAACATTTGAAGCTGTAGATATATTAAATCTGCAAAACTGAGTGTTAGGGACAAAGTAACCTGTGATTTAATGAAATCTTGAGCATGGAGGTTATTCTGGTGTGCTTCCCTCTTCTTATTTCCTTGTTTGATTCTGACAGAAGTTGAAGGCACCATCTTTTCAGTAGAGTATCTTGATGTTGCTGCATTGTTGCAGAACTGCAGAGTTCAAGATGTGGAAAATCACTTTAAATTTCCAGGAAGAGTTAAGATAGAATGGATGAATCATATGTATATTATCTTCCTTGACAAGGTCTTTGTTGAGGTTAAACTACAGAGAAAAAAAGTGGCTGTAGGAACACACGGATGGCATGTGCATTCAGATATAAAAACTGCCTTAATTGCATTAACTTTAGATTGCAATATTGAATAGAAATGGCTTTTTGCTCTTGTCTGTTGGTAAACCATTTAATGATTTTATTTTATTTTTTAGGAATCAAAGGAGGTGTTTGCTAAGGGGTAAATATAGTTTTGAGGGCCTGAGCAATGATCTTGGTTGGTGAGGACCCTACTTTATCTGTATAAATCAATTTTCTGCCAGAAGAATCGCTAATTTGGGGCATTAACATGCTCAAAAACTCACCAAGCTTTACAGAAAAATTGTCCCCCACTGAAAATGTTGGTGTATATGTGGAATCATTAAAAGTCCAGAATTTTCCCTTTAAATAATCAGCCCCCACACACATCCAGCCTAGGCTTATCATTTTTGGTCTGCATTTGAGTCTTTTTCAAACCTACAACAAACGCTCTTGGACCCATGTCTGAATCACAACAGAAAGTCCTTGAAATTTATCTATATTTCAAATTAGTCATTTTTGAAGGTGCCAATTTGATTTTAACCTTTTAAGACTTTAGTTTAGAATATGCTGTGATCTTTTGCTCTTTCTTGGAAGACAATAGTAGCACACTGAACACGCTCACATGCAAACATCTCATCATAGCGCCCCATACTGACAACAGGAAGTGGTACAAATGGGTTATTTCTTCAATCCTCTTATTGTGCTTAACCTTTTGAGATCTGATTTTGAAAGAAAAGCCTCAATAATTGGCTACAACACAGATATGTTTCACTGAAGGATGTCTCACTGGAAATGTTGAGCATTTCAATATCTCACCAGTTTAACAGGAAGTCTCATACCAAACATCTGGTTGCCTTCAAATTTCACATGTTGGATCAATGTCAAATCCTCTACATATCCAAGGATTTATTTAATCCTTTTGAACTACTACCAACAGGAGGTGACACAATTGGGCCATTTCGTTATTTGGGTGCAGATCATTATCTCAATGTTTCACAGGAAGTGACTGCAACTCCGATTTGCATCAAATCCCAGATTATTAGGGTCTACCCCTCAACATACTGGCTGCTTGCAGTCTTGGTTATTTGTTGTTTTCTCCAAATCTTATGATATTTAAAGAACAGGGATAAGGACAACATGTTTTTATGTTTCTTTAACGTCTTACTTCATGCGATTCATACAGTATCGATGTTCAGTACAAATTAATTGCTTCAAAATAAGAACACAACATGCATTGTTTGCAGGCACATTCTGCATCAGGGAGGAGCAGCTCTGGTTACCAAATCTATGAACACACTCTGCCACTCCTTATGTAAATATGTGTGAGCAGTATCACCTGAAATTTTTTATTCACTGTTGCAAGTCAACAAGAGCAGACGGCTCTTTTGCTGTGGAGACATTTCTATACAAATAAGAGGAACTATTAAATCATCACTGAGAGGGGACATGGCGCAGATGGGACCTCAACTGGAAGATAAGATTTCTTGTTCAGTGTGTCTGAATCTACTGTCTGTTCCAGTGACTGTACCTTGTGGACACAGCTACTGCATGAGCTGTATCAATAGCCACTGGGATAAAGAGGATGTGAAAGGAATCTACAGCTGCCCTCAGTGTAGACAGACCTTCCCAACAAGGCCTGTCCTGGGGAAAAACACCACTTTAACCGACTTAGTGGAGGAACTGAAGGAGACTAGACCACAAGCTGAAACTGTTGGATCTAAAGATGTGGTCTGTGACATCTGCACCGGGACAAAACGTAAAGCCCAAAAGTCCTGTCTGCAATGTTTGGCTTCTTATTGTGAGGAACATCTTAAGCCTCATTTAGAAGCAGTTCCATTAAAGAAACACAAGCTGGCAGAGCCCTCCAACAGGCTCCAGGAGAACGTTTGCTCTCGTCATGATGAGGTGATGAAGATGTTCTGTCGTACTGATCAGCAGTCTATCTGTTACCTCTGCTCTGTGGATGAGCATAAAGGACATGACATAGTGTCAGCAGCAGCAGAAAGGACCGAGAGGCAGAAAGAGCTTGAGGTGAATCAACAAACCGTTCAGCAGAGAATTCAAAACAGAGAAAGAGACGTGAAGCTGATTCAACAGGAGGTGGAGGCTCTCAGTCGATCTGCAGATAAGGCAGTGGAGGACAGTGAGAAGATCTTAACCAGGCTGATCCAGCTCATGGAGAAAAGACGCTCTGATGTGAAGCAGCAAGTCAGATCCCGACAGGAAACCGAAGTGGATCGACTCAAGGAGCTTCAGAAGACACTGGAGCAGGAGATCGCTGTGCTGAAGAGGAAGGACGCTGACCTGAAGAAGCTCTCAAACACAGAGGATCACAACCAGTTTCTACATGAATATCCCTTACTGGCACAAGTCAGTGAATCAACAGCCTCACCCAGCATCAATATCCATCGTCCAAGCTTCTTTGAGGATGTGGCAGCAGCTGTGTCAGAAGTTGAAGACAAACTAAAGGTCGTTCTGCATGAGAAACTGTCACCCATCTCACAGTCAGTTACTGATGTGGGTGTTTTACTGCAACAACCAGAGCCACAGACCAGAGAGGATTTCTTAAAATATTCATGTATGATCACCCTGGATCCAGACTCAGCATACTCAAACCTGTTTCTGTCTCATGGGAACAGAAAAGCGAGGTTAATGGAACAGCGACAATCTTATCCCAGTCATCCAGACAGATTCACTCATTGGGGTCAGGTCTTGGGTAAAGAGAGTCTGACTGGACGTTGTTACTGGGAGTTGACGTGGAAAGGAAAAGGAGTTTGTGTGGCAGTTGCATACAAGACCATCAGCAGAGCAGGGAAATCATTAGAGTGCAGATTTGGACGCAATGACAAATCATGGGCATTGTATTGCAAAAGCCAAAGATATGCCTTTTGGTACAACAATGAATTCACTTATGTCCCAGGTCCTTGTCTCCCCAGAATAGGAGTGTACCTGGATCACAGTGCAGGTGTTCTGTCCTTCTACGCTATTTCTCGCACCATGACGCTCCTCCACAAGGTCCAGACTACGTTCACTCAGCCTCTATATGCTGGGCTCTGGACTTATGAAACTGCTGAGTTCTGTGACCTGGCTTCACACATAATAGTTGATTACTAGAGAACAGGCAATGTTTTTCCAATTTTGGTGTGAATTGTAGCCTCAATTTCATGTTGTTAGCTGACAGGATTGGCACCTGGTGTGGTCTTCTGCTGCTGTAGCCCATCTGCTTAAAGATTCAAGGTTGCACCTTTAGAGATAGTATTCTTCATTCCTTGGTTATAACAAATGGTTATTGAGTTGCTGTTGTCTTTCTGTCATTACGACCCAGTCTGTCTGACCCAGAACACTGCTGAGTTGTGTAACCTGGCACCATCCATTGTAATCAATTGAAAAACAGTAGGTTATTGATAAGGATAAATATAAATATATCCTATACTATAAAAAGGTAAATTGGTACTAATAACGTATTAATCTTTATAAAAGTAAAGAAATAAATTATAGGTACAATGGATACACAGTACACAGATTAATGACCAACACTTGTAAAACATTATATGAGTGCTTTTTGTCCTTGCTGACTTAAGTCTGGAGATTCTTATCTGCATCCTTCAGAATTCCTAAACACCCACATGATTCTCAAGCTTTGGCGAGAAGCGGGAAGCCTTATCTCATGTTCACAGAACAGTGCCCATAGAATTCCTGGACTTTGGTGAGAAGACGCGAGGAGCAAATAGGCTTATCTTAATGTTTATTGACGATCACGCCCACACGACCTGAACATCTCCATTTTTATCAGCAATGGAATGGCCTTGGCTAGCTAGAGTGGCTGGGAAATACCCACGATTTTTCCGACAAGCTTAAAAAATTACGCACACACCTAATGAGATCACTCTCGAAAGTCCCAAGAGGCCCATACAAGCCAAGAGGGGGTCGACTTTTATGCTGAGTGTGCACAACACAATGATGTTATGCTCTACATCAGTAGGAGGACCTTAGGATTGAAAAGTATAAATGTCACGAAACAAAAGAGCAGAATTCAGTTGTTTCATCAACAGCAACTCTGGTTAATTGATTGTATTTGCCTGAATACTTAAAATAAACTCTGTGCATTAAAGCCATTAACTGAGGAGTTTTTGGAGCTTGTTTTTGACTCTATATTTTTGGTCAATTCTTCAATCTGAACAACACTAGTCTGATTTTTTTAGTCTTCAACATTATTTTTTCCAGCTTGGTTTATATGCATACGTGTTTGTTGCCAGGAGCACTTTGACATCATCTCATTTTGACAAGAAACTGCAAATGCACTTCAAAGATGAATACAGTACTGTGAAACAGTATTTCCCCCTTCCTGTGTGTGTGTGTGTGTTTTTTGCATAATTGTTATGCTTAAAAGTTTTAGATCATCACACAAATGTTGATATTTGATACCCAAGTAAATACAAAATGTAGTTTTTAAAAGACAATTTCATTTATTAAAGGAAAAATGCATCATAATTACTTGGTTGTGCCTCCCTTAGCAACAACAACTGCAAGAAAGCGTTTGTGATAACTGACCATGAGTCTTTCACATTGCAGGTAAATGAGATTAATGACTGAGCTGTTATTTCTTAGCATGAAAGTATAAACCTCTCTCTCCTCTGAGTGTTTGTTTATTGATTTGATACATTTGTATTATGTTGTGTCTGTTTAAATTCACAAGGCTTTTCTAGATGTCCTCTTATTGCTTCATACATTTGTGTGGGGGGGGCGATGATTACATTTGAAGAAATTTCTTTGTCTTGTCTGTTGGTAAACCATTTACAGAATTGTTTACCAATCAAAGGAGGTGTTTGCTAAGGGGTAAATATAGTTTTGAGGGCCTGAGCAATGATCTTGGTTGGTGAGGACCCTACTTTATCTGTATAAATCAATTTTCTGCCAGAAGAATCGCTAATTTGGGGCATTAACATGCTCAAAAACTCACCAAGCTTTACAGAAAAATTGTCCCCCACTGAAAATGTTGGTGTTTGTGTTGAATCATTAAAAGTTCATCGAACAGAGGCCCAAAATGTGAGAGAGGGGAGTGGGTAAGAGCTACATACATGAAAATCGTTACATGTGCAGTGTTTTACAAATTTATCAGACCACCTGTCATATTTGTCTCAAAGACCATCCAGCATCATGAAGTGCTTTAATGCGGAGTCTTTCATTTTCAGTGAGCTCTTCACGTTTTACCATTTTGAATAGAAATAAGGGATTTCAAACTGAATTCACCCAAATTTTAGCCAGCTTACTGGGCTTCTCTGAGAAGTCAGAAGTCAGAAATTAATCAAGCATAACATTCAACCACTAAAACTCATTTTTTTTGTTCAGGAATGCAAGTAAATAACTATAATTTGACATATTAATCAAGAAAAATTAATGTGCTTCACTTTTTTCAGTTTTTTTTGTAAATCAGTACATTTGAAAATTCATGGATAACTATAATAATGAAATTTTAGCATTAAAAATATCATTTGGTAAAGAGCTTCTACATATTGGTGTATTAACCATTGCAGGAACATAAAAAATAATTTTGGTAATTACCAATGCTGTAAATTTAGGGCAGCTGTGGCATAAACCTTACTTTGGTTAGGGTTAGGGTGGTCTAATGAATTTGTTAAGCGCAGTATGTATCATGATTAGGCGACAAAAAAGTCTCCTGGTTCCATCTTCTAAAATGTACAGGAAGCACACTACAAACAGCTAAAGGTCAAATGTCGGTGTCTATGAGCAAACCACAGGTTTCATATTTTAACAAACTAGTTGGAGGGATTTCATCTGATTGACTCCAGAATTTTTTGCTCATACTAGACAACCTCAAGATCTAAATTTGTGCAAACTGTGAGTTTTCACTATAAGGCATGAATATGACTGGAGTGCAAAGTTAAACTACTTTTTGTGCATTTTTTTGTGGTGAAATACATCAGTAATGCCTCATGACTTTTTAATTACATCAATTATCACCAAAATTCACAGGGATGATCCCACATTGATTGTCACTGCATTCATACATTAACATCATTACTTTGTTACAGCACCCCCCCCCTTGCAATTGAACAATTCTGCCTCTATTTTTTTTTTTTAATTTTCCCTTTAAATAATCAGTCCCTGCACACCATCCAGCCTAGGCTTATCATTTTTGGTCTGCATTTGAGTCTTTTTTAAACCTACAACAAACGCTCTTGGACCCATGCCTGAATCACAACAGGAAGTCCTTGAACTTCATCTATATTTCAAAATAAGTCATTTTTGAAGGTGCCAATTTGATTTTAACCTTTTAAGACTTTAGTTTAGAATATGCTGTGATCTTTTGTTCTTTCTTGGAAGAAAACAGTACTGAACATGTTCACATGAAAACAGCTTATCATGGCGCCCCATACTGGCAACAGGAAGTGGTACAAATTGGTTATTTCTTCAATCCTCTTATTGTGCTTAACCTTTTGAGATCTGATTTTGGAAGAAAAGCCTCAATAATTGGCTTCAACACAGATATGTTTCACTGAAGGATGACTCACTGGGAATGTTGAGCATTTTAATGTCCAACCAGTTTAACAGGAAGTCTCATACCAAACATCTTGTTGCCTTCAAATTTCCCATGTTGGATCAATGTCAACCCCACTACATATCCAAGGATTTATTTAATCCTTTTGAACTACTACCAACAGGAGGTGACACAATTGGGCCATTTCGTTACTTGGGTGCAGATCGTTATCTCAATGTTTCACAGGAAGTGACTGCAACTCTGATTTGCATCAAATCCCAGATTATTAGGGTCTACTCCTCAACATACTGGCTGCTTGCAGTCCTGGTTATTTGTTGTTTTCTCCAAATCTTATGATATTTAAAGAACAGGGATAAGGACAACATGTTTTTATGTTTCTTTAACATCTTCCTTCATGCGATTCATACAGTATCGATGTTCAGTACAAATTAATTGCTTCAAAACAAGAACACAACATGCATTGTTTGCAGGCACATTCTGGATCAGGGAGGAGCAGTTCTGGTTACCAAATATAAACACACTCTGCCACTCCTTATGTAAATATGTGTGAGCAGTATCACCTGAAATTCTTATTCACTGTTGCAAGTCAACAAGAGCAGACGGCTCTTTTGCTGTGGAGACATTACAAATAAGAGGAACTATTAAATCATCACTGAGAGGGGACATGGCGCAGATGGGACCTCAGCTGGAAGATAAGATTTATTGTTCATTGTGTTTGAATATAATGACTGTTCCTGATGAACCCAGCTACTGCATGAGCAATATTAATAGCCACTGGGATAGAGAGCATGGGAAAGGAATCTACAGCTGCCCTCAGTGTAGACAGACCTTCCCAACAAGGCCTGTCCTGGGGAAAAACACCACTTTAACCGACTTAGTGGAGGAACTGAAGGAGACTAGACCACAAGCTGAAACTGTTGGATCTAAAGATGTGGTCTGTGACATCTGCACCGGGACAAAACGTAAAGCCCAAAAGTCCTGTCTGCAATGTTTGGCTTCTTACTGTGAGGAACATCTTAAGCCTCATTTAGAAGCAGTTCCATTAAAGAAACACAAGCTGGCAGAGCCCTCCAACAAGCTCCAGGAGAACGTTTGCTCTCGTCATGATGAGGTGATGAAGATGTTCTGTCGTACTGATCAGCAGTCCATCTGTTACCTCTGCTCTGTGGATGAGCATAAAGGACATGACATAGTGTCAGCAGCAGCAGAAAGGACCGAGAGGCAGAAAGAGCTTGAGGTGAATCAACAAACCGTTCAGCAGAGAATTCAAAACAGAGAAAGAGACGTGAAGCTGATTCAACAGGAGGTGGAGGCTCTCAGTCGATCTGCAGATAAGGCAGTGGAGGACAGTGAGAGGATCTTAACCAGGCTGATCCAGCTCATGGAGGAAAGACGCTCCGATGTGAAGCAGCAAGTCAGATCCCGACAGGAAACCGAAGTGGGTCGACTCAAGGAGCTTCAGAAGACACTGGAGCAGGAGATCGCTGTGCTGAAGAGAAAGGACTCTGACCTGAAGAAGCTCTCAAACACAGAGGATCACAACCAGTTTCTACATGAATATCCCTTACTGGCACGACTCAGTGAATCAACAGCCTCACCCAGCATCAATATCCATCGTCCAAGCTTCTTTGAGGATGTGGCAGCAGCTGTGTCAGAAGTTGAAGACAAACTAAAGGATGTTCTGCGTGAGAAACTGTCACCCATCTCACAGTCTGTGACTGATGTGGGTGTTTTAAGGCAACAACCAGAGCCACAGACCAGAGATGATTTCTTAAAATATTCATGTGTGATCACCCTGGATCCAGACTCAGCACACTCAAACATGTTGCTAGCTCATGGGAACAGAAAAGTGAGGGTAATGGAACAGGGACAACCTTATAAAAGTCATCCAGACAGATTCACTCACTGGGCTCAGGTCTTGGGTAAAGAGAGTCTGACTGGACGTTGTTACTGGGAGTTGACATGGAAAGGAAAAGAAGTTTGTGTGGCAGTTGCATACAAGACCATCAGCAGAGCAGGGACCTCATTAGAGTGCAGATTTGGTTCCAGTGACAAATCATGGGCGTTGTATTGCAAAAGCCAAAGATATACCTTTTGGCACAACAATGAATCCACTGATGTCCCAGGTCCTTGTCTCCCCAGAATAGGAGTGTACCTGGATCACAGTGCAGGTGTTCTATCCTTCTACGGTATCTCTAACTCTGGCGCCATGAAACTCATCCACAGAGTCCAGACCACATTCACCCAGCCTCTACATTCTGGAGTCTGGACTTATGAAGCCGCTGAGTTCTGTAACCTGACACCAATCGTAATCAATTAAAAGACAGTAGGTTATCATTTCTTCCAACTTTATGACTCTCTCTCTGTCTCTCTCTCTCTCTCTCTCTCTCTCGCTATATCTCTCTCTATATCTCTCTCTCTATATATATATATCTCTCTCTCTCTCTCTCTATATATATATATATATATATCTCTATCTCTCTCTCTCTCTCTCTCTATATATATATATATATCCCTCTCTCTCTCTCTCTCTCTCTCTCTCTCTCTCTCTCTCTCTCTCTCTCTCTATATATATATATATATATATATATATATATATCTCGATCGATAGATCGATAGATAGATAGATAGTCTTGGCCATGTCTGCATGCCTAAATGCATTGAGATGGATTTGATTGAGTTACTGACGTGATTGGCTGATTAGATATTTGTGTAAGCCAGCAATTGAACATGTGTACCTAATAACGTGGCCTGTCTGTTGCTAGGAGATTATTCTTATCTTTCAATCGAATTTTAAGGGCAGCAATTTTGACAAGACTAAGAAATTCCCTTAAACCTAATAACTGGTTGTTCCATCCTTGGCAGAAATAACTGCAAGCATTTGCAATAACTTACAATGAGTCTTTGAGATAACTGTGGAGGAATTTTGTCCCACTCTTCTTTACCGAATTGTTTTAATTCAGCCACACTGGAGGAGTTGCAAGCATGAACGGCCTGTTTAATGTCATGCCACAGAATTTAAATCGGATTTATGACTGGGACCTCTGTGGTCTTTTTGGTTGGCAGTGGTTTAGCCTTGGAACTCTCCCATGGATGCCATTTTTGCCCTGTCTCTTTTTTCTTGTTGAGTCATGAACACTGTCCCTAACTGAGTCAAGTTAGGCCTGCAGGTCTTTAGATGTTGTACTGGGTTTTTTTGGGACTTCCTGGATGAGTTGTTAATGCAGTCTTGGTAGGCCAGCTACTCATTGGAGGGTCACCACTGTTCCAAGTTTTTTCCATTTGTGGATAATGGCTCTCACCATGGTTCACTGAAGTCCCAAAGCCTTAGAAATGGCTTTGTGACCCTTTCCAGATTGATAGATGTTAATAACTTGAGGACAGATTATTGTGTGTTTGGGAAAATGAGGTTAATGATTTTTAGCTGTAATTTCTTCGTGGGAAAATATAAACGTCTCTCTCATCTGGATGTTTTTTAATTGAACTGATGCATTTGTATTCTGTTGTTTCTGTCCGTATTCATGAGACTTTTCTAGATGTCTTCTCATCTCATACATTTGTGGTAAAAAAAAAAAAAATAGTATGGTTACATTTAAATGAATTTGTTAAGCAGAATGAATTTTGATGAAATTTGAATTGTTCATGATCATAAAATCATTTAACAGAATGGCATTTTACAAAGTTTGAAGTTTTCATAATAAACAAACATGAACAAAGTGGTTTCTTATCTTATTTCAGGGTTTCATACAAAGTTGGTGAAATAATAGGAGAGACAAACTGAAGGTGACGAATTTACTTCCAACTATTAACACTGTAAAAAGAAGAAATGTCTTACATGGTTAAATTCCCAAGCAGGGCCCTGCTCTGCATTTTTAGGGTAATTATGAAGGAGGGTTTCCATTCACAGTCCTACCACCATGAAGCCAGGCCGAACATTTGTAGCTGCAGCTCTACTAAATCCAGGTTTGTTTACTCAGGTAAATCCAGGATTAAAGACAGAGATATGATGAAGTCTTGAGCAAGGAAGTTATTCTGATGTTCTCCCCTCTTCCTTAAATTAATCTAAAGCAGGAGTATCCGAGAAAGACAGCCAATAATGATTCACTGCGATCGTCCAAGCCGCCTCCATCACCCTGACCACCTCACTCACACCACACACACTCCCCGGCTTCCCCCCAAAGCCAAAGTCCACATTAACATCGTAATAGGAAAGTGTGTTAAAGCACAGCTTTAGCCGCTTGACAAGAGCGAATTGGATGTCAGAGGGATTCCTGCTTGCTTTAATTGAATCTGCCCAGCACTAAAAAAGAAAATCTGAAGTCAAAATAACCCATTAGATCTATCAGGTAATGTTTTGTTGGGTTTGACAGATGGCACTGCTCTGCCTCACCCCCTCCTCCTCCACCCTCTTTCATCCCCGCAGGGTTGGGTGATGCAGGAGTGCAGCGGTGGGTGGCCACTGATGTTATCCATGATGTTTCTCTCTCCGTTTCTGTTATTTGCTAATAAATTGTGGTCAGCTCTCCCTGTTTCCTGGAGCTCACTCAGCAAATCCCCTGAGTTTAGAGCTAGGCTGGAGGAGTGTGTGGATGGGTTTTAGTGAGGTACTCCACCTAATGGACAAAGGAGGCGGCTCCACGTGACCTGAGTGCTAACAACTAGCTTGTCTCCTAGTGACCAGACTTTATATTTTTCTGTCATTACATTTCTTTTTTTATGTTTGCCTGTAAAATAGATATTTCCCATCTACTTGTTTCTTTGTTTTTCTAAAATTAAAAACTTACATTGTAACAGGTTCTTCAAATTGTTAGGTTTAGTTCTTCAGAAGTAATTCAATTTAAAATGAAATTGATTTTTAGAAACAGTCCTTAAAAGACTCTCACATTTAGTAGCTTTAGTTTCATTAAAATGTATTAAATTAAATTATAAATAATAATGAATTTATTATTTAAATTTATAGCTAGAAAAGTGCCATTGTTTTTAAGTTTGTCTAGCAAAGTGTTACTGTTGTCGACTGAAATATAACTAAAAAGGTTTTTGACAACCTTTATTCCAGGAATACAAGACTAAGACTGACTTAAAATGGATCTTTCATGTTAAAACTCTAAAAAAAAGTAAGTTTAGTTTTTGTAAATATGACTAAAGCGAGACTTAAATGCCACTGCTAGAATGTTGGATGTTCAAAAATCAAAGTGAATTAAATGCTTTGCATAGAATCAGTAAAAACTGAAGTAGAGATCATGCAGAATATTCAAAGAATGTCAGAATTTTCTTAATATATGCCAAAGAAATTTAAGTATTGATACTTCATTTATTTTAATATTTTCCATTAATATTGATTTTGCAATATTGCACAAAAAAATTGTACAAATAAATAATTGTTCTGATCAAAAGTTAAGTATAAAATGCAAGGAATTTTTCTTGACTAAAACTTTTTAAAATGTTTATTAGTCAAGAAAACTCAAATTATACTAAAACTATTAACAATGAATAATACAATGAGACTAAAACTAAAGAACAATTAAATCTAAAGACTGAGAATGAATTTAAAATAGCTGCCAAAAATAGCACTGGTGTAATAACAGAAATAGTTGGAAATGTATGTCTGTAAGGTACACTAGGATATCATCTGCTTATAGAGCAAGTTTTTGTTCTTCCTCCCTTATTTCAACACGTTTCATTCACTTTTTTAATACATGGAGCTTAAAGTTCTATACATCATTAATTTATTTGTGGTGACAAGGTATCCCTGTGTTTCATTCCACTTTGTAGAGCAAAGTTTTTTTGAACATGTCACATTTACTCTTACCTTTGCATTTAGTTCTCGATGTAGATCTCTTCAGTCAGATCAGTTAAAGCTTGATAGAGTCCAAATAATTTGCAAATACTTCAAATGGGAAGGGCCCTGACTCACATTTGAAGGCTTTTTCAGCATCATATATTAACATTAACATTGCTGATTTGTTTTTATTTTGTTTTCAGTTAAACATGTTCGGAGAATGTTTCACATTAACACCTACAGGGCGAACTTGAAGAAAATCTGTTTGATCCTAGCTAATTATATCAGGCAATGTATTTGACAGCCTGCTCACTATAACTGATGAAAAAACTTGTAGTCATCATTAATAAGGGGTTTTCATGGTTTTTTAGTCATGTGACCTGTGCAGAGGGCATAAAGGATGCATGTTTACATCACAGATTTTTTTTAGCACTCCAGTATTTGTCATGTTAGACCCTTAATGTCCCTGTAAAGTGAAATCCAAACTTTGTGCCTTAACACACTAGATATGCTGGAATAAGGTTGCTGTAAACATGTGAAACTACTGAACTCTATATGTGACTGATTTTTGGATTTAGATGTTAGTAAGTTGTTCACCTCTTTCCTGGCTTGCGTTTATTTGAGCAGTCCAAAAATAGGGACACCAAATCACTGATTCCTATGGGGAGTGACCCCATTCCCTAAGACTACAAGGATATGTCACTAAAAGTGTCATATCAGTGAGATTTGTACCAGAAAACAGTAAATGTAATACCCCGCTTTGGTCTTTCTGCAGCTATCTGATAACAATCCCTGCAGAAGTCCATGTGTCAGGCCAGTTCCCTGTTTGCAAGATTACTAATCACTCTCACAAGATAGCAGAGATTAGATATTTGAACGTTTAACAAATTAGGACGCCTTAAAGGTTTCAACTATTCTTTAATTCTCTGGATATCCACCCCTGCTCCATCTAGAGTGAAAGTTTCTCATAATAGTCCCTAAAACAGGATGCTCTATTCAGTTTTCTGCTTTGTTATTTGGCATTTCCACTTTTAAATGTGCCTATTTCATATTTTTACATCTGTTTCTGTAATTAGACAGAGGTTGAGTTTAAGTATGTGGCCTAATGGTATCTTAATGTGCTAAGAGCATAAAATGCATCAGTAATGTGCACTTATACTGCAGAATTGAATCCAGGTTGCACCTTAATGCAGCCCTCAGCTACATGAATCATCTCCTCTCCACCTCCACCCCTCCCACTCCGTCTCCCATACCATGAACTCAGGGCTACCAATGAGCTGCTTTTTCTTTGACGGGCCAATCACATCCACAAACAGATATTAACTTTAGGCTGTCATGGATCTCTACACCCAATCAATAGCTTTCACATAGCATTACAGCCCAGAGCTTCAGGGGCTTGTTGTCCAGTCCCAGGTGTTTTTTCCTTTTTTCTCTGAAAGTTAAAAACATCCATCTTCTTGAGTAATTTGTGAATGTTTTGTTGTTTTCACCTAATTTACTCTGAGATGTTATGTTTACCTCTCTGCTAAGCTTAAGCTTATGTAAGAAGTGTGTCAGATAGCTCATTAAGACTAATAAGTGCTATAAAGTAGACTTACAGAGGCTTTGGTGCAGGTTTTTCAAGTATAGACATGCCACGGCTGCACAGAATGTAGCCCTATGTGCAGGATTTAGAGACTAGACTGTATGTCATGTGTCCGTCTACAGGGAGGGCCTCTCATCCTTATTGCATATGCATTTAAGGGCACATATATTGAGATGAGACATGAGGATAATGGTGGATTATTTATGTCTGAAAGAAGGTATGAACACAGGAGGGAGCTGCAGAGATGATTGGAATTAGAAACGTTTCCCACATGAAAAATAAACCTGTACATGACTCAGAAACTGATCACTATGAAGCTGTCAGGCTTATATAACCCCAGATATCTAGATATTGAACCTAAAGAGAAATAAAGGAAAGAAATAACATTGTCTAGTAGTAATAATGTGGGTTTTGGTTGTGCAAGGAACTAGTCTCTGTAAAGAAAAAATCCAGCATTCACAATGTAATCTGCAAACTCCTGTAGCCTGGCAATGTTTTGGCATTTTTCTTTAAACAATACACATTTATGTGCATGTGAGTGTAGTTAATAAACAGGTTGAAAGAGAAGATGACATGTCTATTTGAGGCTGGCTGCAAAAGTCTAGGAATTTCCACCAGGTGCCATATTGACTTGTCCATTTCTACAGCAGAAACAAACAGGTTTGGTCTGATGAAATAGCAGAAATAAACATAGTTTTGGTCTGATTAAATCTTAAATCTGACTGTATTGGTAAACAATGTGCAGAGTAAAGGCAGAGCAAGGGGGTGGTTTATGGGGCTTAAGCCCCAAATATTTTCTTAAATGTCTGGAGTCTTTCAAATTGGTTCTAGGATGTTGCCTAAGAATTTTTTAATAAATCAATGCAAAAATAAATCAGCAATAGATAATTGGGCCTTGCTGATCACAACATGAACATTTAATTCTTATAGCCCTGCATAGACCAAAAAATCTGATCTTTTATCCCAACAACTTGTGCACTCACTGCAGTACGTAAAAGTGCCTTAAATTTATTCTAAAAATGCCATTTTCAGCTTTTTTCTGAATAGATAAATGTGCAACCCCATACGTTTCTTTTTATGTTCTTTGTTTAAAAATCTATACTTCCGATTGAAATCTTTTACACCAAATTCCAACCCTACCTCTGCAATGTCACTTAAAAAACATCAGATATTTCTAGGTGGCAGAAGTAAAAATGATTGAACTTAAACATCATGATTTGAGAATGATAATGACACTTTTAGTGTAACTACACAAGGAAAAATTGATTTAAAAGCTGAATGATTTTGTTAGGTTGAACAGTATCATATTTGCCAAAATGATGCATAGACTTGTTGGCATTTTAAATCTAAATATATGTTTAAAATTGTGTGAAAAAGTGTATAGAACTGCCTGACAAGTATAACATTTCTAGGGAAGCAACCCTCTCGACCGTCTCTCCACCCCTGGTGCAGAGAGTGAATTTTTTTCGCATTTTATCAGTTTTGATACCATAAGTTAATCATATATTTTCATAACCATGGCCATGACCTGGTTCACTGCCTCCACTCCACCCCTTTTCCCATTTCTTGACTGATCTAAAGTTGAGTTGCAATAATAATAATAAATAATAATAATAATCATGTTTCCAATATGTCAACCACTCTGGTTGGACTTCATGAGGCCTCTTAAGACACCAATGAGTAGGAAGTCTGTGCATGTACATGCAGTTAAAAAAATGACTTTTCATTTTGTAATTTGGACTTAAATGGACTTCAGAAATGCATATAAAGAGGTCACTTTGACAGACATCAACCTAAATGAAAATTCAAGATAAGCTCTAAATATAATGCAGATGTGGATAAATTCATCTGTGCATGTGTACAACTTAATCCAGCCAGCTGGGCTAGATACTCTTGGCATGCTCCACAGTTTCCATGCCAGGCATTTTGACCTGCAAGTCAACAACTTAAATGCATTGCAAAGCAAAGTTACATCACCACAGGTCAGAAGGTTGTATTTGTACCAGAAGTAAAAGGTAGAGTATGTATGAAATGCACAGAGCAGTAAAGCTTGTCCATGTTTCCACCACTCAACATACAACCAGCTTACCACTTACTAACTTGTTTACAAAGAAGGTCTATAGTAAGTTGCTGAAGGGGGCCTATCACCACCTACCACAGCAGAGGGATTCTCCTGCATGTGCATGAATACTGGGACATGGCCAGTTAGATAACCTTTTAGAAGTGTATCTGCAGCTCAACTAAACAGTGCACGTAACTGCACTGACTGACACTACAATCATGTTTTACATGTTTTATTTTGTCTGTTGTCACAGTTCATTTGAGTGAACCTGTCTGTTGTCCATTAACTCTGTTATCCTCTGGAATTATACAATTGGTTTGGAAATCCGGCTTTTATATCTCATTTCAGCTAATGCAGCAGTGCTGCAGAGATGGATGTTGTGTCTGTCCCAGACAAATAAAAAATGACCACCATGAACTTTAAATAGAGAAGTTCTGTTTCAGTACGTATCGATTTTAAAGTGACTTTTAAAGTGACATTTGACTGCATTTATCCCAGTTTGAAAATCCATATCCAAACCTACTCCACTCCCACAAAGCCAGTCTCTCTGCCTTTATCTCTCTCTTTCTCTATGTACAGTCTCACAGTTGTTTATATTCAATATGATGTACGACTATGAATTCTTTTTTCTTAGTAAAACCATTTTGCACAGCTCAACCACATAAAAAATAACAGAAAAATACAAAATTTAAAAAGCAACCAAACATCATGACTGTTTTCACCCAAATACCTTTTTATGGGTATTAAGTAGTATTATTGATCAGTTGAAGTCCAAATCTCAGCATCTGAACTGAGGTTATTCAGACTCTAAATCTGTACATGCGATTGCCACTACAGGTTGAAACCAGGTTACTGTGAGTGAATTTTTCTGTTGGCTAATAACTGAGGATCTAGTGCATGACAATAATGCTCAACTGTAACAGTTCTTAAAAAAAGAAGAGAGATATGAACCCTAGCTGAGTAAGTGGCCATGGGGACTGGTTATAAGGAATGTTAGAGGGAAATAATGGCTGGAATGAGGAACTGAAGTCATGGCCTGACAGTTCACAACAGACCAGAACCTGAACAAGCTTTTAGTGAGTGATTTGAATCTAACCTTAGAAAAAAAAATCACAGCATTTTGTGATGATTTAGGCTGAGTCACTTACAGGACGTATGCAGTGCCAGCTTTCATCACCATAGAGCTTAACTGTGACTAACGACTTTTTCTGCCACCATTAACTTACTTATGAAGGAAAAACACTAATCCATCATGAGCTCAGCACTAAGCAACATTTGCCTAAGTTACAGTAGAAAGAAAAAAATGTAGGAAGAAACCTTAAGTAGAACCAGATTAATACTGAATGTTTGCCAAAGTTGTGTTGATACAGAAAAGGGGTAAAGGGAAAGGCGGAAAAAAGAAGAGGGAGAAAAAGACAGAGAGAAAAGGATGATTGAAGAAAGAGATAGATAGCGAGTTCTAGAAAAAGAGGGGGAGAGTTTCAGAAAAAGGAGGTGGGAGTTGCAGACAACGAGAGAAAGGGGAATGCAGGAAAAAGGATGCTACAGAAAGGGGCGAGAGATGCATAAAAACAAGATGATGGCAGAAGATATGAGGCAGTTGCAGAAGAAGAGAGAGGTTGGATTTGCAGAAAGAAGGACTGAGGAAGATGCCTAAAAAGAGAAGAGGGAGATGTAGATAAAGAGAAGAGGATGCTACAGGAGGGAAAAGAGATGCAGAAAAAAGAAGAGGTATATTTAGGGGAAAAAGGTGGGAATTGAGAAAAAAAGAGAAAATGAACAGATCAACAATGATTTTGATAGCTCTATGGTTCTCATAAATCCATTGTAAACCTGCTCTTGGATATGGCTATAGTGTCAGTTATAAACGTAAAAATATGTGTAGAATTAACAGTAAGGATCATTATTGCTAGATGACTATATATCCTAATATAAAACTAGGCCGATTATGAAAAGGAAAGGTCTGACACTGGCAGATACGATGGTTGAAGATGAGTGGCTCTTAAACATTTGCGGTCAGTTTCTACAAACTGAGTGTGACATAAGAGATAATGCTTTGACCCAAGGATTGTGGGTAGAGTAGTTCTTTTGCAAAGATCACAAATAAACCATGTTTTAGTAAGATTAGGGTTAATAACATGAGAACTTGTGTCTTTCTCAGGACCATGTACCGTTGTTTCATCTACAGGTTTACCTTAAATGCTGATATTATGGCTAATTATCAAATCAGCATTTATTTTCAAGATGCTGTGGCCGATAGGAACTGTGAGGAGTTAGTGGGTGCACCCTCTAACTCCCGGGTGTCCAAACTATGAACCTATTTTTGATTGGCCCACAGCAAATTCCTGAGATAAAATGGAATATGGCAGTGCTACCGGGTTAAATCTGTAAACAAACATTTTGACAAGAAGATAGCTTGATTAACAACATCCTGATGGATTATCATAGCAGGTAGCAACACCAATAACTTTTCAGGGTCGGAGCTAGTGGTGGGCTAAACGGTGCCGCCTGAAATCTGATTGGCTCCCCAAAATCTTGAAAATGACTGTTTGCCCTGTCAGCCATTAACGAGCCATTTAGGCATACTCAATCGCTAAGCATGTATTAACTTACATTGGATTAGTCTTACCAACTTTAACATCCTCCTGGCGAGGAATATTATACATTTCTATATGTGGCCCTCTGTGGAAAAAGTTTGGACACCACTGCTCTAACTAAAGGCATTATTATTCTTCTTATTCAGTCCAATTTAGAGCTATATTT
Source organism: Cheilinus undulatus (assembly GCF_018320785.1). Classification (NCBI taxonomy): domain Eukaryota; kingdom Metazoa; phylum Chordata; class Actinopteri; order Labriformes; family Labridae; genus Cheilinus; species Cheilinus undulatus. Next base: position 41,611,948 of record NC_054876.1, on the reverse strand, counting down.
TAAAGTGAAATCCTCTTAAAAATAAGAAATATTGTGGATGTATATTGTGCATGTGTACATTTGAACTTCAGCTCTCTTTGTTCACCCCGTCTCTGCTCAGACTGCAGATGAAGATATGATTGTTGTAGGAGTTCTATTAACAGTGCTTCTCAGGCGGAGTTGGCCAAAGTAAATATTTAGTAATCATATCTTATCGGAGCTTAGTGATCTTATAGAAATCCCACCTCTGAACTGTGCTTAAGAGCTCTCCTTCACTCACCGAGCGTCTGGAGGTTCAGCACCATGAGCTGACTGCGTTATGAGCCGCAGCCTCCGGCGCTGAATGCACACAGAATGCAATGAAAAGCACAACGCACATTTACTCGACATCATTTTCCAAGTAAATGTGTCCCTGAGTGATTCTAAGCATTCAGCAGGAGAATGGTAATTCTTTTCCTGCTCAGTTTCAATCAATGCTTGATTTTAATCTAAACTGTTTTTGTCGTGGCTGTATTGTAAGGTGCTTATTAAAATGTCAACAAGATAAAAAGGAGCTAAACTGGTCACGGGAGGATAACTCCTTGTTATGTCTTGTTAGATAGAAACAAACAAAAACAACAGAGAAGAGCAAAATCTGGATAGAAAAGCTGCATTAGTTTAAGTCTGATCCAAGACATGTAACTCAGAATAACTCACCTTTTTATAAGCTGTAAAGGAAGAACTCTAACATGTGTGTTTAGGTTAAGAGATGGTTGTGTGTGTACGAGTCTGAACTGAATATGGAATAAGTAAAAAAACGCTCCTCCTGCCTGCTGCAACACTTCCCCCCAACACTGGTGCTGAACTTTATTTCCTTTTGTTTTCAGATTCTCGAGCTGGAGAGGGAGCACCCAGAACGGTGGACCATGCAGTCATCGGAGGAGTCGTGGCTGTGGTCGTCTTCGCCATGCTGTGTTTACTCATCGTCTTGGGGCGCTACTTTGCAAGACACAAAGGTAGGAAAGAAAACCATCAGTGCAAACTCTGTCCACTTTGAAACAAAAACAGGCCAGGTTCATTTAAAACGGTATGAAGAAAAGAAAAGTTATCAGATTGTATGTGCTCTAATACAGGGGTGGCAAACTTAGGGCCCATGGGCCACTTCCGGCCCACCTGCACATGTCATCTGGCCAGCGAGACATTTGGGGAAAAAGATGGGCTTTTTAAAAAAAATATTGACCCCCTTTGGGTCTTGAAATACAAGTCTTCACAAATCTATCATGATCTATTGATACTTGTGGCAAAGAATGAATAATACAAATAATATGATGCAATAAACAAGTTAAATATGGTACACTGAACCCTCTTTAGAGCAGGGAGGAACATCCTAAAAAAGACACACACCAGCACAGCTGCAGCGTCACCTCAGCTCAGCAATCATACTGTCTATAAGGAGGCTGATGCGGACTGCAGGCTTTTCAAGACTGAAGGAGAAGGATTTTTTTTTTTTTTTTTTTAAGATGAAGAACTTTTCCACCATGCACTGCTGCACTCCGCCCTCTCAGTCCTGTCCACACCTCTGACCAGTTTCCTGCATGTCAGGGCCAGTTTGGCTTTGTGGATGGAGCAGGCACTAATGTGCTGAGGCTGTGGTCCTTGATGCACTGGTTGCTGGATCGATTCCCCAGCCTCAGCTCTGTTTGTCCCCCACTGTCTCTCCCCGTGTTTCCTGTGTCTCTGTAGCTGTCCCATCCATGGGCGTAGCACAGGGGGGAAAAAGGGTACTGATTACCCAGACACACAGTAGGGAGGGGCCCTTGGTAAGCCTGCAATGAAAAGTGGGTTTTATTTTTTTATTTTTCCTAGTAATTATTGTCATTATTGAATCAAAGACAACCAAAGAAATTGTCCAACAGACTGAAATTTGTAACAAATAAAGTAAAATAAAATACTGGGGGGCCCCTACTCCTCACTTAAAAATGTTCAAATGGTGTAGTCCAGTGCTGTGAAATAATGCAACTAAATTTAACCCTTTAAAGCCTGAATACACAAATTATAGCCAGAAAATTCTCATTTTTTGGAACTGATATGTTTATTTCACTTTCTACTGAAATCAAAGAAATTCAGATTTCCATAAAATTTAACAGATAAATTTTCTGTATCTCATTTGATACATTAGGTGTGTTTGGTAACAGATAATCCACTTGAGGGCATTTTTTTCATTTATCAGATTGTATTCAGAATTTTTTTTTAGTAATTTATTGATCATATTAATTAGATAGAGGTATCATAAAAGGATGTATCAAATATGATACAACAGGCTTTAAGGGGTTAATCTAACAATATTAAAACTATTGCTCAGAAATAAATTAAAATGCATAGATGTTTGTAAAAATTATGCAACATTTGTTGCTAAGCAAGCTGGTTAAGGAGGCTCTGTGTAATATTCCCTCTGGGGCCTAAAGTCCCTAGCTACCCCCCTGGTCCTATCTAAGTAGAGGCACCGAAGCCCAAAAACTATCCATCCATTTTTGATATCACCTATTCTGCTTAGGGTCCCGGGGGGGGGCTGTCATTGGGTGAGAGGCGGGGTACACCCTGGACTGGTCACCAGTCAATCACAGGGCTGACATATGAAGACGGACAACCAGGCACGCTCACATATGGCCAATTTAGAGTCACCCATTAACTTAATGAGCATGTCTTTGGTGGTGGGAGGAAGCTGGAGTGCCTGAAGAGAACCCACGCGTGCACGGGGAGAACGTGCAAACTCCGCACAGAAAGGCCCTGACCAGGAGGTGAACCAGGGACCCTCTTGCTGTGAGGCAACAGGGCTAAGCCCTGCGCTGCCGTGCTCCAAAAACTAGTCTTTGAAAAAATAAAAAGCTGGCTTAAACATGTGGGTGATAACCAAAACTGCCAACATCTGTATTGTTTAAGAGTAGGAAGTCTTTCTTCCCCTCCAGGGGGCGGTAATGATTGTGGGAATGCTATGAATCAGCCTGTTTTACCTCTGTTACTTGTGTAGAGTAAATCCCCTGAAACAGCCATCCAACCAGTAAAATCTCTGAGTGGAGAGAATAAACATACACAGTCCAGAAGGATAGATTACTGCTTTGGAGAACTAACAGTTTATATTTGAACAGATTCAACAAATCCCATGAAACTGGACGGACTCAGCAGCATAAACATTTCTCTTCCTGTTTCTCTCTGTTTTGGATAATGCTTATTTAATACCAGTACTCTAATACTTCTATCATAACTACATAATAAAAACAAAGTATCAGCATAGATTATTTTTAATCATCAGGGAGACTCGTGTTTCTGAGTTAAGGACTATCGTTTCAGTAAAAAGATTTGTAGGAGAGAACCAGCAGTTTCTCCTACTAATGGACTTTTTTTGTCCTCACATTTAACCCCCAAAAACCACAATTTGAATTATATTACACGCCTTTTCAGCAGTTTAAGTTCAACAAGTGTGGCCTCCTTTCTTTGTCTTTCCAAAAACCTCGACTTAAATCCTTTTCAGATAATAAAACAATGGCTATTAAAGCCAAAGGTTCCTAATGGTGAGTAAAATTCTATTTTTTATGCCGCCCTAATAAATGGTATAACACACCTTGTCTACTGCCCTCATAACCAAGAAATAATTATAATCTATAACAAATTTCACACTTTTATATTTCTCATGCAGGAGGAAATGGAACTGGATCCATTAACCACTTTAGGAAGGAAATACTGTAAATGAGGCAATTTAAAGGTGTAATGACACTTCTTTAGTTTAATGATCAATCTGGACTCATTGCTTCCTCTGTGCAGGTAAAAATAATTTCTGGAGTCTGCTAATGGATCTCAGAGATAGACTTCAACATTCTGGAAAGAATGTGTTTAAGTGTTTGGGATTAGTGAACAAAGACTCCAGTCAAGTGGGATACGCCCTGAAGAGGTTGCCTTTCAATCACAGTGCTGACATATAGAGATGAACAACCAGTGATGCCGACATCAACGCCTACAGGCAGTGTAGCTTCACCAGGACATCCTTACTCTAGCCTTTAGGGTTACAATTGGTAGAAAAAATAGGTAGCAGCCTTCTAAGGGTTCTTTAAGTTGGGGACATTATTAAACATACCCTGTTGGGTGCCCTGGTATGCTTAGTCTAATCTGATATGCCTGTTTGACTGATCCAGTGTAAGAGATGTATTTCACATCCAAATAATTCATAGTGGGTGTTTGGGAAGGGCAGAACCTACACCTGTAGCTACCACCTCATTCTCTTTGAATGATGCTGGTTGGTCATTTTCAAATAAATTTCATACTGAAACTTTGCAAGATGGATCAGCCATGCTTCCTCTGCTAAAGGAGTCTCCATGTGAAAAACTATGGTATACCTTTACAGGTTCACTTTCAGCAGAGAAAACATGATAAAGACCTCCAAGGCAAAAGGATATTAGGGTGCCCCCTGAGAGCCTGTTCTAGTGGAAGAACCCCTGATGAGGGCCCCATTGCTGTGTTGTAAAAATGGATAATATACCAAGAAATGCTCAGATGGATGTTCTTGTAGTGGATAAAGCATGATACAGTTCCATAAAACTTGCACTCTGGTGCTTCAAGGTACAGCCAATCACAACACAGCAAACAGTGGAGGGGTAAATTCTCAGTTTCAACATTAAATTGTAATTTTAACTCCCTTCTTAGTTGAATGGTCTTCAGTGTTTAGTTGCTTAACAGTGTTGATCCATTCAGTTTTAGTCCAACTCTGCACAGAGGCAATTTATCCAAGCTCTGCCTGCTGCCATTTCAGATCTGGGGGATGGAGTTTTCCCATCATGCCCTTGGGCAGAGTGTTTAGATGTTGCCTGGTGTACAGAGATCACTTCCAGGATTCCTCTGCTCATGATTCTGGTGGATTATTTGTTGTTTTTTATGTTTAACACTTCTGCACCATGAGTGAAGTTGTCCACTAAGCTGGTCACTTCCTGCTTGTGGCAGGAAATGGTTGAGATGGTTTTATTTATAAAATAAAATATGGAATAGACCAGTGGTTTTCAGCTGGTGGGTCAGGACCTAAAAGTGGGTCGCGGAGCAGCTCTCAGTGGGTCGTGACTAGCTGTCAGAAAAAAAAATGGTGGCAAAAGTCCTGAAGTCCTTATTGGACATGCATCAGTACCTTTTATTTTAACCTGTTTTACTGTGAAATTGGGTAAATCTAAATGTTTGGTTAATATTTCAACTAATTTATCTTCTCTTCTTGCGATAAATGGCTAATTTTCCCATGATAGTGAAGTACTTACACAAGTTTTCTGGAAAACTGGCCAAAATTGACACATAATGATGGGGAAAGAGGGTATAAAATTTGTCAGTTTTGTCCCTTTTCTTGTTTATTTCAGGTGTTTTATTTCAATCATGCTCCAAACAGCAACAAATTCAACTAACTGAACATGCGTTGTTGAAAATTTATCGGAAACTTGTGCGGCGATCTGTGGTAAGACAGACTGGTGAGTCCTGAGGCCGGATCACTTGAGAACTACTTTGAGTCAAGAGTTTTAATTTTATGAGGTTTTGTTGAGCCTTAAAAAATTTTCAGGTCTTAAACTGGACTGTGACACACTTGAGTATGTGGTTTTTTACTGGTTTAGCATCAGGACCAACAACCACCTACTCAACGACAAACTGGAACCAAATTTCTTAATTTTTTCAATCATAACCAAAACTTTTAATGAAAAAAGTGACTTGAAATGGATGGAACAAAGAGATGGAGATATGTCCTTCAAAATAAAAGCTCATCAAAGACTTCCTACCACATATTATTTTCCAAGCATACATCTGTTACCAACTGAAAATGGGTTTGCGACCCAAGCTGAATACCAAGGCACCAGAGTATCTGATACAGGTTACTAATATTAGTGACTATACACTGGAAGCTCTGATCAACAGATCATAGATTTTTAATGCCAATTATCCAAGTGTGATCAGTTCCTGACCAATCAGGACATCTCTACTTCAAGTTTAATAGTTTTAATACTGGCACTGGGGAAATGAACAAAAAAAGAGTAAATTAAATATTTTATTTCAAACTCTGAAAACAAATAAGAGACACACGAAAGAATTTAACATACAACAGTGGCATTCCCATTCACAAGCCTCTTCATTCATTCATATTTGAGAGCCCTTTACCTCATTCGATCTTGAATACTGCCTTAGTTATCAACCTCTCTTACGATAGGATGTGAATAAATCTTGTAAATTAAGTTTGAAGTGCTGGCTAGTTCCTTTTCGCTGAACTTGACAAGGTTAATTTGAAGGTGCGAGCCGTGCTCTTCCCCACACTCCAGATCATTTCAAAAACCCTGATTTTCATGTGCCAATCTTGAATGAAGAAGAGGGAAAATGAGGTATAATCTGAATATTACAGCTTCTCGGTGTTCGGGTTGTGTAAATTGCCACATGGAGACGGATTTACATAATTAGGTGCTGTGGGATGTAGAGGCACATTTTAATCTTTTGTACCATCTAAGCAGCAGGCCATTATCCAGTCCCTGACACTGTCCTTCATCTCCACCTCCCCCGTCTCCCCCTTCCTCCTCCTCCTCAGGTACCTACTTCACACACGAAGCCAAAGGAGCGGACGACGCAGCGGATGCAGACACAGCCATCATCAACGCAGAGGGAGGCCACACCAACTCGGACGAAAAGAAGGAGTACTACATCTAATCAAAACAGGACCCCCCTCACTTCTATGGTGTCCTCTTTGGGACGCCGTGCTGTTTCTGGGGCCGGGGCATGGGGGGAGAAGGGAGGGCGGGAGGGAGGGGGGGGGTTAGGATACGGAGGGATTTAAGTTGGATCAGGATCAGTTTTAGTGCTAGTCGAAGAGAGAGGAGGGGTTTTAAAGAAAGGCCTGGTTTTAAGCCGTTGTTTAGTCTAGTCTGCAGATGTAGATGGAATGTTTTGTGTGTTAAAAAAAAATTAAAAATCAAAAAAGGACAAAAATTCGGGAGGGTTTTCGGTAAAATAAGAAGGGGTTCTGGGGTGGGACGGTGCGCCAGACGTCGCCAGAAATCACTGTAGAGAGCTTCACCATTCAACACCTCCCTAACTGCTGGTACGAATTTTATTTAGTTCAACCATTTGCAGAAAATTCTGTGCCTTGTTCTATCCATACTTTGGATTTGTGTTGATCCTCATTTGCATAACCTTGTTGCTTCCCCCCTGTTTCATCTTTCCCACTCGTAATTATCGATGTGCTGTTGGCTTTTGTATGAGGGTAAAAATTACACAGCCACTTTATTCATTTCCCTAGATGTGTCTGCACACGCATCCTCTCCTGCATAACAAAAACTCTCTTTCCAGTATACTGTGATTTGTCTCAAGCCATTATTTCCCTCTCTCTTATCCTCCCTGAAGTTTTTGACAGCTCCAAAAATGCATGGAATGCTTTACATATCATTGTATAAAGGACATAAATGAGAAACAGGTTTGTTGTACTGTACATGCCCTCCCTGAACACAACAAAAGAAGGCAGCAATTTTATTGGGAAAATTCATCTAATTCATGTTGATAACCTCAATTTGTTCTTCAGAGCAGATCTACTACTGCCTCTTAAACAATTACCTGTCTTAGTAAGGAAAAGTAATGCATTTTTTTTCCTCTCAGTGCTGCCATTTCATTATTTTTCCTCAGTTCAGTGCTATTTTTCTTCTATTATGCTGAATGGAAGTGCTATTTTTTTTCCTGCAGCTTTTATTGAGTTGTAGTGATGAGATTCAAATGATTTCCATCTGCTCTCACTCCAGAATATTTTGTCTTACAAATGGGAGAGTAAGAAAATGTAAATTGGTTTAAAAATGCTTTTTGGCAGACTCTCAGTCAAGATGCTTCAGTAATAAAAGGCTGCAGAAAAAACATTTGGGATTAATGTCGGCCACCAGCAGCTGAAAGAAGCTGCTTTACTGTACATAAAAAAAAAGAGGCAGCCTTTTACCAAACCCCAGAATGAAAGCAGTTTATTTTAGGAGCGCTGCACAAAAAAAGTCATCCTGCACAGGTTCATGTATTCTCATAAACAACCCAATGTAAATCAAGCCAATGGAATCACTGCTGTATTGTACACTAATCCTTACTAAGAAATATTTTTTACAACTTACTAGAATTACAATGGAGTACCTTTGTGGATTTTATCGTATCACGCTCATTGTGAGTTTTGTCAAAATGTAAACCAAGCAAACATCTGAGAAAGGAAACGTCTAGAAATGCTGAGAGACAGGCCAGGCTTTCCTCCTCCATCGCTCCTTCTCTACATCTATTTTACAGCTTGGGTGCTTAAACATTTTCTCTTTTTTTTTTTTTTTTGCATGTGTGTATACGTGCTGAAGCCCATTCCCTCTGCCTCTCTCTGTCTTGCATATGTATCACCTGCCAAAACTGAATGAGGATCCGTTTTGCCGTGCCAGCTGGGGAGCACTGAGGAATGCCAAAAGTAATTAATTGTTTGTAACTGAAGTTAATACACATGTTGTGCTCTGTGGTGGGTTGCATTAACGCCCCGGCTTCTTAACGTGGCAATGAGGGTTCTTATTTGTGGCATTGTTTGTCATTATTATGTTCACACAGCAAGCCGCTCGCTTAATGAGCCTGTACTCCATGTGACAGCTGTGGGTGGAGTGAGGTGGAGGTCGCGGGCTGCAGTTTGAAACCTGCGAAGTTTTGCTAATAGACGTTAAAAAGCAAGTTTTGATGGTCTAATTTAAATAATCTTATGACAGCATAAATTTCAAACATGCTTTCTTTGTATATTTGCTAGTTAAGTTATCGTGCCTCAAACGACAATGATGTTTTATTTAGAGTTTAAACATTTTGGTTTAATCACTAAGGCTGGCTACACATTAGATGGTTTCAAAATCATTTAAAACCACTGGAGACCACAATTTTTATATGATATTTAAGTGTATAATCCCCTGAGCCAGGCTTGCCCACAGAAATGACTGGGCCCCTGATAAACCCGGTTAATGGGCCCATGGAGGACGAGTGACATCCTAAGCTGGCTGTCCTGACATGAGTTCTGTTTCACAGAAAAAAAAAAAGAAAGAGAATATTTTCACTGCCAAAAAGTACTTGGTTGGCAATGCTTCCTGGTAAGCTTGCTCTTGTTGGCTAATGTGGGTATTCTATGATGGTCAGCCTGATATGGAATTAAGAATTTCTAAGACTTTTGTTTATGATGTGGGATAGGGGAGGTTCCCAACTAATAGAGATTGATTGTTTAAGACCGTAAAGCCATAACACCAGATAATTAGAGACTGTTCATAAAAGACCTAAAAAAGATATTAATCTCCAAATAATCAGTGTTGGTATTATTTTTTTCAAATAGGTTGAAGAAGAACGATTTAATGGACCCACTTAACTTGTATGGCAATACTTCCCAAATGGTGTGTTTCCACCATGACTTTTGGCTGTGCTGTTACAAATCAAGCCATGCCGATTTACTTTTCCATCACCAGTTTGGCCACGTCGGGCCTCACAGCAGTTCATCGTCATCTGGGAACGCCTTGCAGATGTGTTTAAGTAGCAACCACTGCACAAAACTTTGACAAATAGGCTCAAAGGATGGGACGTATTTCCGGTGGAAAATAAGCCGCTTTCCAACTGCCGCCCAATGACACATGCTAAGCCAAAACGGAATCTAAACCATCCTATCCTGCGTTTATTTGTAATTTTGTTTGTTTGTTGTCGTTGTTTGTGTTTACTCTTTATCATAATAGCATCCAAACGTGCTAAAATGATGTTTCCAAATCAGGTTAATGGCACTTCTGGGCATCCAGCTTCAGCTTTATTTAACTCCACATTGACAGTCAGCTTGGGTAACTCATGCAAACAGTGAGTAAACTACAACGAATCTACCATCATATGCTGCTCTTTTCTCTCCCGGCTGGAAGTTTGGGAGCTGCCTAATGCCAAATGCGGAAGCGATTCATGCATAGCGCCCATCATCAACAGAATAAGAATAAGAAACTTTGAACTCTTTAAAGCCTGTTGTTTGATATGCAATTCTGTGAGACCCCTGTCTAATCAACATGATCAATATTTTACTTGTATGCCATCAGATAAATGATTAAAATGCCCTCCAGTTGATTATCAGTAGCAAAAAATACCTTATTTAGCAATATGATAAAAAATATATACATGGAAATATTTTTATTGGATTTCAGTGGAAGGTTGAAATACATCAGTTCAGAAAAATGACAATTGTGTGGCTATTATTGGAGCTTTCAGGCTGTAAAGAGCTATTTAACATCATTGACACAATCATCAGCTCTAGACGCGCTCTCAAACGGGTATCTCGGTTGTGGTGGAAAGGCAGATCCCCTGCTGTGCTGGGGTGACATGCCGATTCAAAAATGTGTTGGCCGTGAGCATCATTTACAATAATCATAAATCCTACAAATTAAATTAAAAAATCAAATCTTGTTTTAAATAATCATACAACAACTAATAAATAGGAAAACAAAGACGTTTTAACTCAACTTTATCTCATTTTATCACCGGTGTTATGGTTTCACTGGTTAATCATGATTTTTCTTCTTTTTGTTGCATTTGAAACTGTTGTCTCCTTGTGTCATTATTGCCATGTGTACTGTAGGAGAGCTACTCTAGTCCAGAATGAGACCTGATGATGTCTAGTGTGCAGCCAGCCAAATAGTTAAGTGATATGAAAGTGAAAAAAATCTATACCAAGATTAAATGAATAGCCTCCTTTATAGTGATTCTTATGTCTATTTTTGAAGAAAGTTAAAACACTTGTATTTAGATTGATTATAAGTCATCATGTTTTGTTTGTTTGTTTACAGTTATAGCTGTATATACTTGTTTTAGAAACAGATGAGTGAGATATTTAGTACATTTCCTGATTTCAGATTACCTTTATATCATAAAGACGCTTATTGCATTAACTGCAAAACTACAGAGGCATTTATCCATAGAGTTTATTTTACACTATCTTCCACTGATGATGAGTATGTTTCGTCTTCCTCGTTTAGATCTCCACCTTGCTCTCTTATTATTTGACATAACACCCATTGTTTTACTGTGATAAGTCTCTACAGTTGTCTCTCAAGATCTGAATCATCTGATCATTATCATCCTGATATAAACTAAAATAAATGGGACAAGATCTTGAGAGTTCAACCAAAACTGACTGTGCAAAAGTTTGTCCGTTTTAGTCTTCCATAGAAATCACATAAAGAAAGTTGTCCTCTGAGAAACATTTAGATAAGACACCCAAAACTCAAAAAGTGTTTAAAAATGAGTTAAAAATTGTGAGTTTTTGGGGCACTGAGTGTGATTATGTCACACCCCCTATAAAGAAACTAGAGCTTAACCTGTGGCTCCTTTCTTGCATGTCATTCCCAACTACCCATCAGCATTTTCCAACTCTATCCACTGTCTTATCAAAATAAAGGCTTAAAATTGATTTTTAAAAAGCAGTTTTTAACATTATGAATGTTAGATGTAATCTGAGATATTGCTAAAAACATGCTAGCCTAGAAATAGTTATTATTTGCATACTTATTGACATAAATGCCCGCTAAATTGTCACTTTTCTTTTAGTTCTGTTGATTTATTTGCTAAAAGTCTTGAATGTGAAGTCAGATCGGCTGAATACAAGGTGTGAAAATTGTTATCATCATTTCATAATTTTTTTAAGGCGCAGTCTGCTGAGTCCTCATCAGCACTTTTGGATTTTAGTTGTTAAATCCCAAAGATGGACATCAATACCACATATCAAACATCAATATCAATCATGCACAGAGACACAAACATATAATGATTTTTAATAAAGCTAACGCATTTTCACACTTAACCCAGTCGGAGATGAAGAGATTTTCTTTTTGGCCCGTCTTAGTTGCTTGCTGTGTGGACATTCATGTACAAGATTCAGTACTTTATTGCCATGTTAATGCTTTTTATTGCAATTTGTCAATGTGCACCTCAGATTGCATCACATAATCAATATGATAGCTTTAATATATCATAGTCATGCATGAAGACAGCATTCAGTCTGTCCATATTGAGACTTTCTGGAACATAACACATCTAAATATTGTTTTCTGCAAATTTTAAAACAGCAGATGGGCTGGGTGGAGGCTGTGGACATATTTTTCCACAGGGATGTTGCCATTGGGGGCTGCAGGAGTGATGTACGAGGCTGTGTCCAGCTCTCTCCAACAGTTTATCCTTCTGTGTAAAACTTGATTTTAATTTAAAAGCATCCTGTACTCACAAAGGAATTACCACTAAGTTAACACTGTATGCTGATGACACCGTTTTGTCTTTGTTACGTGGACGGGCAGGGGTGGGGGACGGGGCTCTGATTAGGTTAGATGTTTTTCAGTCTGGTGTCTGATGAAACTATTAACTGACTTGTTATCGTTGCTTTATGAATCACAGAGCAGATGTCACTTCATCTGTAAGACTGAGATTGTGTGATTTGTAATTTACAGTGAGCACTATTTCGCTTCAGTGACGTGGCAGCTTTCATTTAAACCAGACTACAAAGTATGTACTTGCAATAAAGGAACAGAACTGAATATTGTCTTCTCCCTTAAGGCTGATGCATTAATATTTTATTTGTGAATATTAAACCTTTATGGGGTTGGAACTGCAGGGGTGTTTCTCCAAATGTTTTCACTCTTCAAAAGTTTGGATATAAAAAGGAACATGAATAAAACAACATGAAAATGTCATTTGAACAGGATTAATTATTAAGAAATAGTGGGGGTTCGATTTGAAGTACATACAAGTAAGATATTTTAGGTTACGTAGGATTTTATTTTTTATTAAATGCCCAGTAAAGTAAAAAATGGACTTTGTCTCACAGTGTATCTGATGTAGTTTTCTCCACATTAAATTCTTTTGATAATGTCGTGTCTCTGGTTCATGCGTTGCTGACCGATGTGATTGCACCTCAGGTAGAATGCAAAGTTTAGGCCCCACCTTTTAATAACATACTAGCAAGTACAATGCATCCTCATCCAATCAAGTGCAACACATTCCTTTAGATCCAAGAGGCAAAATTGGTGATATTTTGCATATATGTTGTACATGTTTTCTGTACTTTTCTTAATATTTGGTGCACTGTAAAAGATGTGTTGAGTATTGCTTTGTGTTGACATAGGTCATAAAAAGTACACTGTTTATTGGAATGAAGCCGGATCAGAAACTTGTTGTGGCTGTACTACTGTCACTTTCAACACAACACCGCCTTTTGGAAGCTTGTTTGATTCCCTGAAAAGTTTTTGATTGTTTCACCAGTCATTGTTTTTAGATCGATTCTTTTTGTCTCTCTGCTGTTCTTGGGAAATGTTAATGTGTTATCAATGGAGAAAAAGGAGTTCCACATTCCCATACACATTTTGTATTGGTTCATAAATAGACATTTTTACAAAACAATGAAGAGTTCTTGTCTTAATAAAAAAGAAAAGATATTAATGTCCAAAATAATCAGTGTTGGTTTTATTTTTTTTTAATTGGGTTGAAGCTCAACAGGTAAATGGGCACATTTAAATCATATGGTGTTATCTTTTCCCAGCAGTAACTGAAGCCTGGTTCACTCTACAAGATTTTAAAATGTTGATTGATTTAGACTATGCAACCAAGCCCACACATGACAACAAATAACATTTAACAAATAACACATAGCAGGTGTCTTCAGACTTGTAATCAGTCAGTCTTCCTATTTAAAGGTTGTTAGAGTAGTCACTGTGTTGTTTGGTATCACAGTAGCTACCACACTGAACACGGACAACAGAAAGCTAAAGAGACAGTTGTCCCACGATATTAGAAAGACAATTATAGACAAGCATGCTAATGGTAAAGGCTATAAGACCATCTCCAAGCAGCTTGATCTTCCTGTGACTACAGTTGCACATATGAGGTCCACAGGACTGTAGCCAGCTTCCCTGGACATGGCCGCAAGAGGAAAATTGATGAAAAATTGAAGAGATGGATAATACAAATGGTAACCAAAGAGCCCCAAACAATTTCCAACAAGGTGGAGGTGAATTTCAAGGTCATGGTACATCGGTGTCAGAACGCACCATCCGCCGCTATTTAAGCCAAAGTGGACTTAATGGAAGACCACTGAGGAAGACTCCACTGTTGAAAGAAAATCATAAAAAAGCCAGACTTGAATGTGCCAAAATGAATATCACCAAGCCAAAAAGCTTCTGGGAGATGAGACAAAACTGGAGCTTTTTGGCAAGTCACATCAGCTCTCTGCTCAAAGAAAATGAAGTATACAAAGAAAAGAACACTGTAGCTACTGTGAAAGATGGAGGAGGTTTGGTTATGTTCTGTGTGCTTTGCTGCATCTGGCACAGGGTGTCTTGAATCTGTGCAGGGTACAGTGCAATCTCAAGACCATCAAGGCATTCTGGAGTGAAATGTGCTGCCCAGTGTCAGAAAGCTTGGTCTCAGTCACAGGTCATGGGTCCTCAAGCAGGATAATAACCCAAGCTAAAAACACCCAAGAATGGCTAAGACTAAAACACTGGACTATTCTGAAGTGGCCTTCTGGGAGCCCTGATCTAAATCCTATTGAACATCTGGGGAAGGAGCTGAAACATGCAGTCTGGAGACGGCGTCATTCAAACCGCAGTTGGAGAAGTTTGGTCACGAGGAGTGGGCCAAAATACCTGTGGGCAGGTGCATAAATCTCATTGAGAGTTACAGAAATCAATTCATGCAGTGATTGTCTCAAAGGTTTGTGCAACTAGATATTAAGTTAAGGGTTTCATCATTTTTGTCCAGGCCGGGTATATTGGTTGGAGTTACTGCAGTCAGTAACCTTCCGCTAGGGCACAATAACATCTTAAGTATTGCACAGCAAGTTAAAAACAGTTCATGTTGAACTGTAGTTGTAGGGTGTCTTGGATGCATTATTGATTATATCACTCTACAAGAGTGTTTGTTGTTCCTGATCCTCAAAATTGGGCCTAATTTTGATGATGAGCTGCAACCTTGCAGTCAGGCCAAAATCTGGCAGAGTTTGTGTCTGAGCTGGTCTTTAGGGCTTTCAGGGGAGCTTGTGCCCTTTTTAGGGGAGCTGAGCTCCCCTTAGCTCCCCCCATGAGTATAGCCTTATAAATAAGGACATGCCAGTGATTTAGCCTGGGAGTTGTCAAAGAAGGTCACCTGACTTGTTACATCCTTGAATTAAAGACTTAAGATTTGCTATGAACTTCAGTGCCTCGTGGTAAACAGTATCTAAAGATTTAAGGCATTGAGAAGATGTCATGCATTTAAAAAACAACACCATAATTAAGTATTTTTTGTGACCAATCCAGCACACCACACAGTGACCAAATAAGTCACTAGCAACCCATCTTCACTCTGAAAACTCAAAGTCTTGCATGGTCAGACAGCCATTTTCAGTGGGTGGCCGGGAAAACATATGTGGCAAAAAAAAAAAAAAAAAAAAAACTTTATTCTTTATTCTAATGTATGGAAGCCGTACATGGTTATTTATGTTCTATTTCTCATATTCATACAGATAGGGACAACAGTTCGAGCCAGATCAGCAGAGCACAGGAAAGAAAAATACTTTCTGACACTTTCTCAGGAAAATTTGGTTGAAAAACCTTGAAAATAGATATGTTCTCACACCTGGGTTGTTAGACAGGTAACTACAAAAGAAGAGCTGCAAGCATTGGAGGCTCCTACACTGCATCCTCTAGTGGATTTACTGTCAATCCCATAAATGACATGCAGGAGATTATAGGAAATGACGCCAACTTTTTCAGTGCAAGAGCCAAATGAGAAGTTTGCTTACTTCCTGGACTGAAACCTACTAAAACCCAGGTATCGCTGTAACATCTACAGATTAGAAGTACAAAAAAATCCCTATGACTGCTGTGCTATTTTATGTGCTCTCATTGGATTACTGTTTAACGGCAGGATTTTAATTTTGGAGCAATATTTAACTTATTTTAATCTATTTAATACACTGAAACTATTAATCAGGCTGCATATGTTTACAAGAAAATGCTCAAAGATGTGCAGGAAAGTTAGTTTGAAAAGTCATGGTAAATCATTGAATACAGTGTTTATAAGTGAGTGAGTCAAGGTAAACTGATTATTTTGTACAGTTGCACTGTCTTGAATGAAATTTTCTCTACTTCCTGTTTGGAAAAGAATACCCTTCTGTTTTGAAAGAGTAAAAAAGAACTTGATTTAAAGTTGTGACAGCATCTTTAACCATAATTAGAGTATGAAAAAATAAATGTAACAGCTGCAAAGATTGAAGAACTTTCTGGGTCAACATGAGAGATTCTGACAGAAAATCTGTCCAACCAAAAATGTCTCAGGTCAGCATTTTTACACCCCTCCCGCCATCTTTAACGTCCTGTTACTTCTCAGTGTTTTTCACCAGAGAAACTCTGCTTTCTCTATTAAAACTACACATAGATATCAAGCATTTGAAGATATTTAAAGACACTTGGCAGAATTATTTTCTGCAGGAGAGAAGAACATCCAAACACTTCTCCCAAATGAACAGACGTTATTTTTGTCAGGGACTTTAAAGTTGCACAAGGTGATATCAAAATATTTTTTTTCTCTCCTAAGCTTGTGTAATTCTCCAGCCTCCAAATTAAACCTCACTAATTAAATACTGATAAATATTGCTGCTTCAGTCAGCCAGCTCTCATTGTGGATTATGATGTGAATATGTTTCCAGATTATAGCTCTGACTTCATGGCTCCTCTCATGAAAACAGCGATCTCCCTGCAGCAGGGATCAGGGAGTGACGATAATAACCCCCTTCTCGCAGACTGCATGTGAAATTTACAGATTGCACCTGTTGCATCATCACTTTCAGGTGAGCTGCGAGGCAGGAAGAGAGGAGATCACTGACAGCTTAAGTGCATGACTTTAATGTATAGAGGGAATTTTGATAAAGGTCACAAAGCAGAGAGAGTTCAGAGAGACGGGAAGACTTGAGTTAAATAATGTGGATGGTGAAAAAATATAATTTTGTTGTACAATTGAGATTTCCTCCTTTTGTGGGCCAATTAAGATGCTTCACATAGTAAACAAGAAAGAAATATAGGTGTGTCACAAACATGACAGGAGAGATTTGCATGCATTTTTGATAATAGTGGACTTATGACTATAGAACATAAGAGAGGGACAACTGTGTTGTTAGATTAGTTGCAAAATTAACAGCAAGTCAAGACATTATAAAAGCAGATTATATTCCAACAGAGAGTATTTTGATGGGGGAAAAAGTAAATTTCATTGTTGAAAAACAGAATAGAAATGTTTTAACCGCTGTCTGTCTCAGTGACATCCCTTATTGGTCTCTTAATGGTACCTTTGAGGCCCCTCAGCAGCAGTCAACATGATTAAAATGGGGTTTAAAATGAATTTTTGAGTACCTATAAATAAGGAGAGTGTTACGCTGAGGAGAGCCTTAGGCCTTAGATACACTTGCTGTTTCACCTTGCGTTTGCATATGCAGGGGTAGGGGTTAAGGTAGACCATACACTTCATGATAATCCTGCTGATGGTTGGCCCCCCTTCATGCAGGAATCCTGCGTAACACAAATTCACCTTATTTGATAGATATTTCTATCTCATAAGTATTTTGAACAAAAGAAGTCACTATCTGCATTTTAAGAAAATTTGAAAATAATTGAAAATATTTTTTTTTATTTTATCCCCCTCCCCTTACGCTTACCCTAACCTGTAGGATGCGGGTGCCTATCCCTAACCCTCTTCAGGTTTTTCCTAAGTTTGTGACGTTGTGGCTGTTGCTGGGAAACCAGAGTAGCTGGCAGCAAGAAAGATGCACTCGTAAGTTATATCTTGGACTTTTAGAGTTTTTCACAATCAAGTTGCCAACATATGTTGTGACCTGTAAAAACAAAGATGGATGGTCCAGGACACCTTTGAGAGAAAAAACAGGAAATTTCCATCAAGAGAAACCCAAAAAAGGTGAAAAGAAGACCCAAGTCTCAACTAAAACTCCTGGCTAGATTAAAAGCTAACAACAACTGCCAGTAACTGCAACAGACACTGCCTGATCAACAGGAGACTACTGAATGCTACCTACTGAGGTAACATGGGGCAGTGTGTACAAACGCAGCAAAACAAAGCCCTACATTTACACCAGAACTGACAGTGCGCCCACAGAGGTTATATCTTTCCTGATGGAGATTATCCGGAGAACGGGGCGCTGACAGGAGGAGGACGTGGAGCAGCACAACACCTACAGCCAGTGGGGAGGAGGCAGGGACGGCATTGTGTGAGAAGGCAAAAGTGGGGCCAACAAGCCAGGCTGCAGGATTGAGGTGCCTAACCTCTTTGGGTTTTTTTTTTAGCTTGTGGTGTGTTTAATCTAAATGTTCCCCCTGAGTTAATTTTCAGTTTCTATTTATACAATTTCTGCTTTTGTGTAAAATTACCTCTATCATAGCCTCTGACAGCAAGTGGAAGATATACATCACTCAGTACGTCATCGTGGTTCTTGCTTGGGTAATGTACATCTCATCCGGCTCCGCTGTCGAGGTCACCCCATTGTAGAGGTCTGCAACAGATGAGCCCAAAATGTCCCACCATAGAGGTCTGCAGCCAGATCCTCTTGTATCATCCTGAAAACTTCAACTGCAAATCTGTAGACGGCCTACAGCTCTTAAGTGCTGACAGGGTGAGGAAACAGTCTTCTTGGGACACCCACTTCACGGCCTGTCTCTTACATCCCCCGTTATATGGAACTTGGCCTTCAGTTTGGAGATGGTACTCGGGCTCACTCCAAACAATGCTGCAACTTGGTTTTGCAGAACAGTAACTGGAAGTTGTTTTCAGTGTCTGGAAGTTGCAGCACCTGGTGGTACCAGACACTGAAAACAACAGTCAATAGCAGCAGCGAAATGAGCTGTTTGGCATTGTCAGTGAAGATTTGGCAAATGCTGCTCATCCCACAAATGTGTGTTCCTCACAAATGTAGCACCATTTAAAAGGGAAATAAACAGACTTTCCAACAGTGTAAGATTTACTGCTAAGAAGTATTGTTACAATAATGAAATAATATACCAAACACAAATTTCCTTACTTTTTGTGCAAAGATTGTTATCTCATCAGTGAGTCCTGGGTCTATCTTGAGGCCTCCTCCCTGTTGAACATGTCAGGAAAACCTTCCCTGGCCAGGAGGCATCCTGATCAGATGCCTGGCCACTTCAACTTCCTGCCTTCAAAGCAAAGGAGCAGCGTTTCTACTCCAGGCTCCCTTGGATGTCTGAGCTAATCACCCTCTCTCTACAGCTTAATCTCATTTTAACTACTTATGTCCGTGATGTTACTCTTTCAGTCACTACCCAAACCTCATGACCTCGGGTGAAGGTTGGAACAAAGACCAACTGGTAAATTGAAAGCTTTGCCCTCCAGCTCAGCTTCCTCTTTGCTGGTCCAGTACAGTGCTTGCAACACTGCTGGTGCTGCACCAACCCGCCTACCCTTCCAACAGGACCTTGCAGTACTTGATTTATATCACTTCAGGCAAAGACTCACTTCCAACCTGCAGAGAGCAATCCGCCATTTTTCAGTGAAGAACACTGGCCTCAAACTTGGAGGTCCTGACTGTCGCCCCACTCCACACTCAAGAGTCAAGATACTCAAAAAATAAAATCTGCCAGCTGCATTAGCAGAGATTTCTCGACTTACTACCAGCTACTCAAGCCTTAGTTTTTGCTCTTTTTTTTAGCATAAATAAGATATTTCTCTGGACTCGTCGAGTGAATGTGGCTCATAATAAGTTGAATGAGATATAATTGACAAGACTTCAAACAAATACTCTTGTTAATATTTGACTTTTTGCGGCGTGGCATCTCCTCTCTTATTCTTTGCTGAAGTTAAAAGCTCATTTCAAAGTTTGAAGCGAATCTTGGCAGGCGCAGATGTCATGAAATCTTCATCACATGCATAAACCAGGTTGAACATGCAGTAAAAAACAAGCGCTCCTAATTAACACAAATACAGGGTAATATCTGGGGGAGCGGCGTGAAAGCCTGAATAAATCCGACAAGATTTATTCTCTGAAAATCAATCTGTGCTTTCCCCGCTTGATGAGTGCAGTGAACCTTTTTTAACTAACATCTTAAATAAATGGAGATAGTGTTATTGATTCCAGCACGGTGGATGGGATTGACGAGCAGAAAGCTATCTGTCAGAGTGAAATGAATCCCTCCATTCATTTTTAATGCTTTGCCTTCCACACCTGTAATATTCACCATTCAGTAGATGAGTTGAGTGGAGGAAGATATTATCTTTTTAATTACATTTTCACCTCGGGCTCTCATTATAGCTCAAGTGCTGTACATAATGAACCAACATCTTAAATAAGTAAAGGTGATACTGCTATTGATTAGAAACATGCAGACCAGAGGCAAGCTATCAGTCATAGGGAATGTACTTCAGAGTTCTTATTTAATGTGAGCAGCCCGGGCTCTTATACTCTCATTAGTCAATATCCTCGAAAGGAATTCTGTTCATTACACTTTAAATGGCTCTATAACTGCAAATGACTGCACTTAATAAAGCCGGAGTCTAAGCATTTTATGTTTATGTGATGCTGTTTTGTCAACAGTAATGAAAAGGTTGGTGATGCTGCCTTGTCTTCATGTGTAACCTTGGAAGCTTAAAAGGTTAAAGCTGCAATGATGGAAAAAATGAATATAATTCAATCAGGAACACTCGTCATGCATTATACTATTTTATCGCAAAAAGGATAAACCGTTTTACTTGGTGGAGAAGGCTCTGCTCGAAAGATGCTCCCTGAGTTTGTCAAGCAGCATGCTTTGGCTTTCCAAGGAGTGCATAGCTAAAACCTCTGATATGGATGGATACATGTATGACAATGCAAACAGAGTACAATGAAATTAGTTCGAAAGCAGTTAATAAAAAGTAGCCTGAATCTGAATATAAGGTGCAATAAGCTTTATTCTATAAAGGAGGAGGTTGGGGTGGAGGAGGTTAAGCTATGCCAGCAGTAGCATGTTGCATCAGAATTAATGCAAGCAGGGATTGGAGAGGAGTACATTTAATATAAATGTTGAGAGAAAGAGCTGTGATTGGCTGTCAGATCAGCTGGCCATCAGCTGATCTTGGCTGGGTGTATGACTGCCGTGTCCTGCATGAACTAACACTGAGCTTCATTATTTGTCCGTTACACATTCTCACAGGAAATTCACCCCTGGACTTTTTGATTGAATGCTTTGCACATGTTGCAAATATTTTATTATTTACAGGAAAAATACCATATATTAACTCATGCAATTACACCACCATTTAACTTATAAGGTTGCTCCAAATTTCTGTGTGATTAAGCTTGGCGCATACTGTACATCTCAGACTTGATATATTGATTTTATCCATATCATGATTGCGTAGCCAGCCCTGCATGTTCCATCTGTACCAGTGTACCACTGTTTTCCACTTGTTTTTGCTCTGTTTTCCTCCCAATCCTCATCATAATCGTCATCATAAACTTATTCAAAGTAGCATTTCAAGGTGCAAAATATATGCTTCTGTTACCCTAAATTTCTACATACTCCACCTGTGCTACAATCCAGCATGCAGCGGTTTAGCTTCGACTGACAGCATGTACCCTCGTCCACTTGATCCCTCCCTGAAGTGGAGCAAAACAGAGCAGCTCAGAGCAGCTATAGACGCAAGATGAAAAGATCACTGGAGAGCTACGAGTTCACGCAGAAAGAATATGTAAACAGATTGTTTTGCCTTTCTGGGGTTGATCTGCCATTCATTTTGAAATGATTCCACGATTTCTTTTTTTACTTTTATAATTAAGGGGTACATTAAGGTTCATGTTTACTAAACTGTTTTCATGCTGTTTCATGAAAATTTGTCATTTTCCACCTCAAAAGTTAACTTCAGAGTGACACACAATGTTATAGTAATGATTTACTTGTGTTGTATTTTGAAGTTGGCCGGATGCTTTTTACCTTTGCTCCTGCTGTTTGTATTGATCTGCTCTACATGGATTGATGAAGTTTGCCCTCAGCCGGTGCCACTTCTGGAAAAGGCCTGCAACAGACCAGGGCACATGCAATGGAACTGCAAAGGTTGTCTAGAGAGGGAGCGATTTGCATGCGTAGACAGAGTATGTGGATATTGTGGGTTATGTTTGAGTCCAGTCAGGAGAAGCACAAAAAGCAATCCAGAAAAGCATTCTGTGTGGTTCTTTGCTTTCTAATTATAAGGAAATATGATCCTGTTCAGATACTATAGCTACAGCCAAGCTAATTGCTACAAGAGTTGCTTGCAGCATAATTAAACCATGCCCATAGCTACCACCTTGTTCTCCTCAAATGACGGCAGTTACTTTTTCCGTCCCAGGACCAGCTTTGCAAGATGTATCTGCCTGATGACAGACATTGAATCTGTCCAATCCCTTGGCTTTGTAAGATTGCATAGCGCCTCCATAATACTGAAAGCATTTGGCCCAGTCTCACAGGCAGCGTGTGAGATCTCTGCAGGGAGGCCTGAATGGCTTGCATAACTCACCCAAGGACCAACCATACAGCAACTACCTACATCATACATGGAAAAAAAAACAAACTTTATGATGAGCAGCCTCTGCAGCCTTGGATGCCCCAGTTCAGGAGTCCTCCGGATGGCCACCCCATCCCTGCACACACAGAAACCACATTTCTGTTCGCCTCAGTGAACTCCAGAGTGTTTGATTGTGGACTAATGACCTCTTTTAGAAACTCTTTGCTTCTGTTTTCACACTAGGATTAGGGGGTAATGCACAGCATACCTTTACAGTCTGGCATCAACAGGTGAACCAGCATGATTATGAATGATTTATTGATTGTGGGATTATAAGGGTTGGGAGAGAGCAGGCCTCTAACCTCTTGTGATAATGGCGACCCTTAAGGGCACTCAGGAAATTAGGCCACCTATAACGACATGCAACAATTAAGCCACTTGTCTTTGCTCTGCAATCAAACCGCTTCCTCATTTTGCAAGGAAACACTCCACGTAACGTTTTTTATGTACAGTCATAAAATACAAAGTAACCCATCAGTGATTTTATGAATCTGTACTCAACCCTCTCACCTAAAATCACACCCATAAGCCTTATTTTTATTCCTTCACATGAAATATGGATTACAAAGGAAAGGCCAGATAAAGGACAGTGGAACTCTTACATGATGATACTTATAGGAATGTAAAAGTACTCGTTACCGTGTTTCTGCCTAGAAATATCAACATTATTTTTTTTTAAAGTAAGATAAAGGATAAGAATATAGCACTGAGGTGAGAAAATGTCCAGAATCGTCACTGTAATCTCACAAAGAGCCTAGCTAACAGCATGTTTTTCTCCTAAAGTAACAGTCAAAGAGCCCAGCGCTGCAAACACCAGTCAGCCCAGTGCAACTGACATCAGCTGATCGAGGTTCGACTCCATCCTAATTACAGTGCCTATAGCTTACTGGTGAAGAACCCGAGCAACAGTTGTTGTATACAAGAGTCTCTCCCATCTCAGCTGTTGAAGCTTGTAACTCCTTCAGAGTAGTCTTCGGTCTCATGATGTCCTCTCTCACTAATCTCCTTCTTGCACAGTTTGTGAGGACGGCCTGATCCAGGCAGATTTACACATGTGCCATATTCCTTCCATTTCTTGATGATTGATTTAGCTGAACTCTGGGGGATGTTCAGTGTTGGATTTTTTTATACCCATCCCCTGACTTATACTTTTCAATAGCCTTTTCTCTGCTGCTTGGAGTGTTCTTTTATCTTCACAGTGTAATGGTAGCCAGGAATACTGATAAACCAGTGACTGAACCTTTCAGACACAGGTGTCTTTCTACAATAATCTGAGACACATTCACTGCTCTCAGGTGATTCATATTTCACTTATTGTGAGAATATTAGCAGCAATTGTCTGGACCTCTGATGAATTAGGTCAGTCACTTTAAAGAGGTTAAATATTGATTCAATCACTTATTTTATACACATTTTTTCAGTAGAAATTCATTTTCACTTTGATGTTAATTTTTGGGGGTTTTTTTTGCCAAAAAAGCTAAATTATATTGACCATGATTGATTTATAAAAATTAATAAAAGGGTTAAACATCCAAAGGGGGTGAATACTTTTCATAGCCACCTGTAAAAGTGTGGTTGGTGTGTTTTAATATGAATAAAAGCCTGACAGACTAACATTGCTACTCTTGACTTGTATGATTTATCTATTTCATGTATTGCAATGTCAAACTGGCATACAATTAATACAGAACTTCCCAAGATTCATAATCAAACCATTTGTAAATTTATATGAAAGGTAAGAAAATCACCAAAATAATCCTTTATTCAGGAGCATTGATGCAGTGCATAATCACACAACATAAACATAAAAGCATCAAAATGGCCTGCTGAGCACAAATCGTGGATAAAAAATAAACAATCAGAACAAAATGCTGAATAGCAGGGAGTAATCTTAGTGCTGGAGTAAAATAAACAAATGTTTAAAAGCTGATATAACTGTAAAAGGTTGCTACTCTGATTTTATGTTGTGCAAGTTATGCAAATGTAAAAAATAAGCAGCTCCTTTAGTTCTTTTCTTTCTTCAGCTTCCCTATCGAATAAGGAAAGACGCCCCCAAAATTATCTACGGAAATAAAAAAAGAAGTCCGTCCAGACATACATGCATCAAAGTCCTTCCACTCTGAGTCCTCTATGGGGTCCTAATGAGTTAAAAATATGACATGTGAGTGATAGAAAATAAAACAAGAAAAAAAAAAAAAAAAAACTTAAATTCTAAGCCACATATAAAAAACAAGCACAAACATTAAAGACCCTGTAAAGTAAAAATAAATCTGTATTTACATTTGTCGTCTGATAGATCACTGTGTTATGAACCCCCAGGTCAAATTTGAGTCGAATAAAGCATCTCCAAGTTTATAAAATTAAGCTTTAAATCATGAAAAATGAGGCAGTAAGATCTGCTCCAGGATGGTGTGGGCGTGTCTGCTGAATGAACTGAAGCCACGCCCACTCAGGAGGAATATGATCCTCTCAGGTTTTAAAAATCTTACAATCTGAATGCCTGTCTCTTGACCTTTTGTTGACCTTAGAAGAAGAGACAAAGTCTGTTCAAATCTTTGCTATGATGCTCTAAATGATCCATAGACCACTGTGACAACAGACTGTACTGAGATGAACTGCTCTGTCATTTTAGATTGTGGCAAACTGTAATGAGGAGTGGCTCATAGATAAGTGGAATGAGTTTAACATGCCCTCATGCAGTTTGCATGGGCAGCTATCTATTGTTTAGAACCACAGATTAAGACACGTACAGGCAGGGTAGTCTGCAGCATTAACCCCCTCACTCATGGTGTCATACTTGGAAAAATATTTTCCCCTAAAAACATGAACCAATAAACCAAAAAATGCATAAGTATAACTGCAATGAAACATGAACATTATAGAATGTACAAGAGTGAATTCCTTTGCACAAAATGAACCCAGAAGTCCCTGCTCCAGGCGACTGCTTCCTTTCATAATATTGTAGTGTTAGAGGGGCGGAGTCATTCCCTACTGTGGGCTCATGACATTGTGAGCCCACATATTGGCCCCGCCCACATGAAACCAAGCCAAGAAAGAGGTGAAATGGCCTAAATCCAGAATTCAGTCACATGTAGATCTGTGTTTTCACATGTTTACAGCAACCATATTCCAACATATCTAGTGTGTTAAATCAAAAACTTTGGATTTCACTTTACATGGTCTTTAAACATTTGAGAACTAAAAAAATATACTCGAGTATGACAGAGCAGACTAGGAAAAGAGGTCATGTCCCAACTTTAGAATTTTCCAAAAAAGTACAGATGTTTTCCTGGTCACATGCTCAGCCCACTGTTTAAGAACATAAACAACAGTTTTTGTTTTTGTCAAATTATTTTTTCACAGCTCGGTGCCAGGTTTTCGAGGATGACAAATATTTTTGTGATCCCAGAGGGGCAATTTGCTTCACAGCTAGCATACTATACAAACCATAGGAATAAACAGATCAAAGTTCAGACAAATAAGACACAATAAATACTAGAAAAGCACTCGGAGAGCGCAGACCTCTGCCATTAGCCCTATCTCCCAATGGTAAAGAATCCTTTTAAAAATTCCTGGATCCAGACGGTGATCCGGATCACTCCAAAAATCTAATCAGTTCTTCCTTATGCAGTTTCTGACATTTCCTGAAAACGTCATCAAAATCCATCCATAACTTTTTGAGTTATGTTGCTTACAAACTAAATAACCCTGCCGATCACATAACCTCCTTGGCGGAGGTAATGGTGGTAAAATAAATAAATCACAAATAAATAAATGTTACTTTGAGTATTTAAACAGCTTATGGCAGTCGAGATACATAAAAGCTGCCTTTCCATTTAGAAGATGCTGAGTTAACTTTGTGGAGGCCACATCCCAGCTGTGTTCAGAAAAGAAAACATAAGAATAAAGTTAAGATTAAAGGGGGGGCCCAGACATCCCTCTACCCACTGATGTTTGCTAGCTCTTGCTGAGGGATCCAACTGGGGTATCCCACGGGCTCCCCCAGGCCTGCAGGGTTATATAATCCCTCTCCTTATCGTGATCAAAGCAGAACATATCTGAACCAACTGAAAGGCCTGTAAAATTTAGTGGAAAAAGAAAAGACTAGAACTCTGACATAAGATCCTGGACATGAAAAAATAAGCAAGCTGACAGATTGTCAGCTCTTTTTTTCCTCATTCAGGTAAGATCATGTGTACTTGTTTGTTTTGTTTTTTGTTTTTTACTGAAATAAGAGCGTAAAGAATGACTTTATTTTGTTGCTGGTGGATGTTTGGTTTATGTTTTTGGTTGTGAGGATTGAGCTAGGCCTCCTGAGAAGATCAATCTTCAGGCATATGGCTTTAAAGGGCTCTTTCTCCAGCTTTGAATTAGTGAAGGAGTTTTTTTCTCATCTTGCCCGTGAGGCAGAAAATGGTTGAGATTGTGACAAAGCTTTACCTCAAAGCTTCTAAAAAGTTAGAGTAGCAGCTAAAGTCTTGGGAAGTTGTCACATTTATACAAGGAAACCCCAGAGAGAGAAATGATCTGTAGAGTCGAAACAAGCTAACAGGTTATCAAAGTTACTTTATTTGGAGTTTCAGTTGGACAAATCATGCATAAAGCTATTTGAAGCAATTTTAGCCGTGCAAACAAGACAGACTTGGTACTGAAAGACCCTGTAAAGTGAAATCCAAAGTTTTTTCTGAACACACTAGATATGTCTGAGTATGGCTGCTGTAAACATGTGAAAACACTGAGATCTACATGTGACTGAATTTTGGACTGAGACCATTAGAAAGTTTTTCATCTCTTTCCTGGCATGGTTTCATGTGGGCGGGGCCAATCTGTGGACTGGTGATGTCACAAGCCCACCATAGGGAATGACCCCGCCCCTCTAACACCACAATATAAAATCACAGAGCAGTTCATCTCAGTCCAGTCTGTTGTTAGCTGATGTCCCTGCCTTTATTGAAAGTTAACAGTCGGTTAGATTCTGTTTTTTTTTGTTTATTGTGAGGTAGTTTGCCAATTCTATCAGCCACAGTGGTCTGTGGATCATTTAAAGTATCATAACAGAGATCTAAGCCAGAAAACAGACTGTCTTTTCTCTGGCACAGAGCCAGGCAGCTGCACTTAGATCCTAAGGTCAACATGAGGTCAAGGGGTAGGCTAATGCTGTGAGTGCTTTCCTCCATTCAGACTGTAGCATTTTTAAGTTTTGAGAGATCCTTTTTCTCCTGAGTGGGCGTGGCTTCTGCTCATTCAGACACGCCCACACCATCCTGGTGCATATTTTACAGCTTCTTTTCATGATTTTAAAGCTTAGTTTCATAAACCTAGGGATATTTTATTTTACTGTAATTTGACCTGGAGGTTCATGACACAGTGAGCTGTCATAAACCTAAATACAGATTTATTTTCACTTAACAAGGTTTTTAATAAAGCCGAGTTAACAGTTTGTTTGCAGGAAAAGGCTCATCCTCCATGAAAACTTTGATGCAGCAAGCATGGATTGGTGCTCTGTTAGCTATAAACGTTGTAGATAAGAGGGTTATGTAGCTAACATTGCTAAAGCTAAGCTCACGAAGCAGCTAGGTAAGCTATGTAGGTACATTTTCTACGTAGCCAAGTCAGCTACCTCTGCTAAGGCCGGCCACACACTATAGGATTTTAAGCCCAATTTTAGCCAAGATTTGACTCCCCCGATGATCATGGGGGCGTATACCAACTGGAGCCTCATCGCATACGATTATTTGTCTGAGTAGTCTGCATGTGTGTGGTGTCAACACGATTCATTTACTGCTCCAAATCGCATCGTAGCCTCCCAGACCCAGAATCGTAAATATCAAACATGTTTAATAACTCTTTGCCAACATCGGCAGTTTGGATCAGACCCGGTTTAGGGCAGTGTTAATTTTGGCAACCATTTTTAATTTTGTTTTATTTTTTAAAGGAAATGCATTTTACTTTTTGTACCATTTTAGTCATTTCTACATTTTTTAGTTTTAGTCTGGTTTTAGTCAATGAAAACTCAAAACATTTGAGTCTAGTTTAGTCCATAAAAAGTCCTTACATTTTAGTCTTTACTTTTAGTCCAACTATTTATTTTCCTTCCTAAATTTGGTACCAAATCATGGTAGTGTGTTCTCTGCACCCTGCCAAACCTGGGGTCCCTGTTTTTATAGCTGAGAGGCAGAAGAGCTACAGATGCATTGCATTTTGACAGATTTACCTACAGTGGAGAAACATCACAGATTATAAATGTCTGATGAAAACTGCATTACATTTTAGTCTAGTTTGAGTCATTTTGACAAAAACTAAACTTAGTTTTCATCACAGATCTATTTTTGTTTAGTCTTAGTCTAGTTTTTGTCATGCAAAAAAAGAGCTGTCGACAAAATTAACACTGGTTCAGGGTAATGGGACAACTTTAGGAGAACACGTCAGGACATTTTATCCTTCTGAGTAAACTGTTTCACTTGTACAGTAAAGGACAGACGACCGTTGTCATGATGTGAACTTCACAGCATCGCATTTCATGTTGTTGTGTAGACGTAGATGTTTCTAAAACTCTGCATGTAAACGGGATTATTTTTGAACATCCACCTACGCGTGGACAAGGTTTAACAAAAGACAGATTTGATTCCCTCCCCCCACACACAAAGACACTCATATAAATGTTCTTTCTAAACTCAGAGAACCAGCTGATGATGTTGACCCTCTGGCACACACAACCTTACTGAAGTGAGCAACAACCTGCTCCCTATATAGCCTCTCAGCCCTGCTGATTAGTAACAGCCAGCATCTGGGAGCAGCCATCACAGGTGCACCCAGTTTCCCTAACAAGCAGGGCGAATTTTGAGTGAAGAAAAGCACCAAATTACGAGCAAATCTACCGTGCAAATTCACTGCAACCAAACACGGACGTCACAGGAATTATCAGAGGTTAATTCTGTGCAAATTACACTGAAGGCATAAGAAACAGTAAATCTTGATTGTCTTTACAAAACACCTTATAGTGATTTTTTCCTCCTTCTCTTCTTCCGTCATTCAATCCATATCCAATGTAGCCTTTTTAGTCTACAAGGATTACTTTTTTTTTTTTTTTTTGCCAAATAATGTGCTGAGTTCTGAAATATTTGGTTAAAGCTTGCTTTGGCTGAGGCTTGTTGCCAAATCTGGAGACATCATGTCAACACAGAGGCTGTTTAGCTCAGCCTTCAGCCTTCTCTAGCTGTGCTGTTAGTTAGCTGTACTGTTACACACAGATAGATACAAACCCAACAGCTGGCTGGAGATGAATTTAACAAAGCAAGACCACTAAATCAGTGTGTTTAGGGTTCTCCTGGGTAAATAAATTTTCACTATTGGTAAAGGATAATGCTCTTGTCTGCTGACATGACCCCACAGCCTCTATTCCTGTTAGAAATTTTACACAGTAACAACCACAGTGACTTGGACAAAGCCCAGCAAAAAATCCCCCTCCTAGATGTGCAAATTTTGCCAGAGATGTGCCATTTTTTATCTGGATTTAGTGTTTTTGTGTTCCAGTGAGAGTGCAGACATTTTTTACACCCTGGTTAACAAATGGGTTGTGTGGGTGCAGCGGCAGAGACAAAACATTCACGAACACCTCACTATTAAATGCAATTACTCTGTTTGTTGTGTTAGATTGCACATGTGCTTATCCCCTGAAGCTCTAACTAAAGCTAAAGGGTCTTATTTTGTGATCAGTAAGGTAGAAATACAGCTGAGTTAATCTCTGGCCACTGATACGGTATTCAGGTGTTAACCAAACCATGTTTTTCTTTCCCTGAGGGCTTCATCATACATCTTTGTGCCTTTCAGTGGAGCTGTGAATTATAAGATCCCAGAGCCTTGTCTCTTATTTTCTGTAAGTTTGTCTCATCTTGCTGTATTGATACAGGCAGTGGGAGATATGACCAAGTCAAACAGTCAGGTGAGAGGGCATTTTGTTGCTGTAGGCTGCAGGGAAGAAACCCCAAGGCCATGCTTTTGGTGTTCGGGTAAGAGAGGTCAAACTAAACCTCGACTCCAAGAGCAAAGAAGTCGTCAAAAAGTTTTCTCAAAGGGTTCATAGAAAAACAAAGTTTACTGCTGTAACTGAGCTAATTCAACATATCACCCCCTTCATGCTTGCTCTCTTGGAACACAATACCCCCATCATGATGCTCTTTATTCACTTGGCATTCACATCCTTAACAGCATTGAATTCAGGTGTTTCAATCAGACTTGTTGCCACAGGTGCATAAAATCAAGCACCTAGCCATGCAGTCTCCATTTGCAACCATTTGTGATACAAAATGGGTCGTTCTGAAGAGCTCAAGGACTGTGATGGATGCCACCTTTGCAATCAGACTGTTCATTAAACTTCATCCCCGCTGCGTATTCCATACTCAGCTGTAAGTGATATTATTAGAAATTATCAACTGAAATGACAAAAAAAAAATCACAGCACTGAGTCTGTGTGGATAGGTCTCAGTCAGGCTTGCACATCTGGACACTGCAATTTTACTCCATTCTTCTTTGCAAAACTGCTCAAGCTCTGTCAGGTTGCTCTACAGTCACTTAAGGCACATTCCCTGCACTCAGGAGATCTCCATTTCACTAACTGTGAGACTTCTGTTGAATTAGGTCAGTCACTTTAAGGACGGTGAATATTTATGCAGTTACTTATTTTACATTGCATATTTTTATTTAATTTACATTGCTGTAGAAATCTGTTTTCACTTTGACACTGAAGAGACCGTGGCTGATTTATAAAATCAATAAAAGGGTAAAAAAAAATCCAAGGGGGTGAATACTTTTAATAGAAACTGTATGTTTTTTACATGGCTGCAAGTAAACAGAAATATTAGCATATTATTTTATTTTATTGGCTCTGTAAATGCCTCTATTTTTAACTTAAGTGCATAAATTGGATAAACATATTACATACACATAGCTTGAGGTTGAAGAGAGGTCGTATAGCAGATAGATTTGCTCACATTTGTGTGAGGGTTGAATGTTTTTCTGAACAGCAGTAACACCATGACAACAAGGTCAATAACTTCACCGCCTGACCGCTCATTTATCTCGCACCATACACAAGCTGTGAGGCCAGGCGTAGATTGATCACTGACCTTTTGTTTAACCATACAGATGCTGATGCATGTATCCATATTTTATTTCTATAGTGTGATATGGATGTATAATATCTATTCTAATTCATTTAGAGTGATGTTGCTGTTGTCCTCATGTAGAGTTAAACGTTTGGTTCTATTTTTAACCTCCAGAAATGTATCTGCACTGTCCCAACTAGTTCAGCAAGTACAGTGGTTTGCAAAAGTATTCATAGCCCTTTGAACTTTTCCACATTTCGTCACATTACAACCACAAACATAAATATATTTTATTGGGATCTTAATATAAGACAGCTGTTCTGTGAAGGCCTCAGACGTATGTTAGAGAACATCAATGGACAAACAGCACCATGAAGACCAAGGAGCACACCAGACATGTCAGAGAAAGTTGTGGAGAAGTTTAAAGCAGGGTTAGGTTATAAAAAATATCCCAAGCTTTGAACATCTCATAGAGAACTGTACAATCCATCATCCCAAAATGGAAAGAGCATGGCACGACTACAAACCTACAGAGAAATGGCTGTTCACCTAAACTTACAGGCCATCAAGGGGAGCATTGATCAGAGAAGCAACAAATAAGCCCATGGGAACTCTGGAGGAGCTGCAAGGATCCACAGCTCAGGTGGGGGAACCTGTCCACAGGACGACTATTAGTCATGCACTCCATAAATCTGGCCTCTATGGAAGAGGAGCAAGAAGAAAGCCATTGTTGAAAAAAGGCCATAAGGAGTCTTGTTTGTGGTACGCCAAATGTCATGTGGGGGGGACACCAAATGTGGAAGAAGGTGCTTGGGTAAGATGAGACCAAATGGGGGTGGCAGCATCATGCTGTGGGGATGCTTTTCTTTAACTGGGACAGAGAAGTTGGTCAGAGTTGATGGCAAGATGGATGGAGCAAAATACCGGGCGATCTTGGAGGAAAACCTGTTTGAATTTGGCAAAAGACTTGAGATTGTGGCGGAGGTTCACCTTCCAGCACGACAACGACCCTAAACAGCCAGAGCTACAGTGGAACGGTTTAGATTGAAGCATATTCATGTGTTAGAATGGCACAAAGTCCAGACCCAAATCCCATTGAGAATCTGTGGTGAGACTTGAAAATTGCTGTTCACAGACGCTCTCCATCAAATCTGACTGAGCTTGAGCCATTTTGCAAAGAAGAATGGGCAAAAAATGTCAGCCTCTAGATGTGCAAAAGACTTGCAGCTGTAATTACAGTGAATGGTGGCTCTACAAAGTGTTGACTCCAGGGGGCTGAATACTTTATGTTGATCTGTCATAAGAAATCCCAATGAAATATATTTACGTTTGTGGTTGTAACATGAAGAAATGTGGAAAAATTCAAGGGTTATAAACGCTTTTGCAAGCCACTGTAAATAATATTCAAAATGATTAATAATTCAAAGTTAAAACATGCTGTAAAGGTAAAATGTACTAGTTTTTTCTGTTAATTAAAAGCAAACACGGAGCGCTTTATCTACCTTTAAGCTGTATAAATACTGCAGCTCATTAGTCATGGTATCAGTCATTTTTTTTATAGGCTTCTTTCCCACTTAGGACCTTTCCTATCCACTATTGATTTCAGCTGTAGATCAAAATGTATGTCTGTTCCTCTGTGGAAGAGGCTCTGATTTTTTTTTATGGGTTTCTTTGAGCCTGCTCCAGTATAAAACTGTTTTGTATTCCTCTCTCTGAGCTCATATTGACCTTTTTATTAGCAGGACTGGTAACAACCGAAGGAGAATTGCACTCATCAAATATTGTGTTAAAATTTAAATACAAGGTTCCCATGAATGTCAATCAGCCTGTCTTTTCTTCACTACTTTGTCTGATTAAGCTGACAAAGAAAAAAAAAGAAGGTTTGGGAAATTGAGTGTAGAAGCAGAGGTTTTGTTTTGAACAGCAGTCACTTTTTTTTTCTTTTTAGAAATGCAAATTTTGTTCAAATGTTGCAACCCTTCTTCTGCCTGTTAAACCTCCCTCTGAAGAGCCTCTCCCTCTGTGGTGCTCTGCAGACAAGCTCTGAATCAGGTGCTAGAGTGTCTTCTAGTGGCCGGATTAGGGAGTGCACAGGACTGAAAAATCACTGGAAGCCTCCTCAAGTAGTTAAAACTGTATTTAAATGTGCATGATCAATAATTAATGAAGTTTAATATTATAAGTGAGATTTATAGATTAATTTGGAGCTTCTTAAATCTCAGATGCTGGTATTTATTGAGTTTGATTATGTAAAATGACACTGAAATGTCAGCCCACAACAGCTGGATGTTTAAGATGCCACAACAAGAGGAAATAAAATGATTATGATGATCATGAAAATTCAAAAAGAAACTACAAAACCAAACAACCATATAATTTTGTCCCCCTTTTCAATTCTGATTCCATTTATTAAGGAAAAAAGCCATCCAAACCTACCTGACTCTATGTAAAAAAACATCAAAATCATGAATTAACTGTGATCAACCTCATTTTTTTGAAAGCCAAGTCCAGTTTCACTATCCACACCCAGGCATGATTTCTGCCAGACCTGTTGAATCCAGAAATCCCTTCAACAGAAACTGTCTGACAAAGTCAAGTAGACCACAAGATCTCAAAGAGCAACACATCATGCTGCCATCTAAAAAAAATCAAGAACAGATGAGAAACAAAGTCATGACATGTATCAGTCTGGAAACTGTTACAAAGATATTTCTTAGTTTTCAGGACTCCACAGAACCACGGTTAGAGCCATTACCTACAAATGGAGAAGACTTTGAACAGTGGTGAACCTTCCCAGGAGTGGCCAGTCTACCAAAATGACTCCAAGAGTGCAAGGACGACCCGTCCAGGAGGTCACAAAAGAACCCAGAACAACATCTAAAGACCTGCAGCCCTCCCTTGACTCAGTTAAGATCAGCGTTCATGATTCAACAATGAGAAAGACACTGAGAATAAACGGCACCCATGGGAGAGTTCCAAGGCCAAAACCACTGCTGATCAAAAATAAACACAAAGGCTCGTCTCACATTTGACTAAAAGCATCTTGATGATCCCCAAGACTTTTGGGAAAATATTCTGTGGACTGATGAGACAACAGCCGAACTTTTAAGACTGTTACATCTGGCATAAAACGAATGCAGTGTTTCATAAAAAGAACATCATACCGACAGTCAGACATGGTGGTGGCAGTGTCTGGGGCTGCTTTGCTCATTCAGGACCTGGACCACTTGTTGTAATTGATGAATGATGAATTCTGCTCTCTGTCTGACCATCAGTTCATGACCTTAAACTCAAGAGCACAGGGGTTATGCAGCAGGAAACAGTCCTCCTCTGAATGGCCTAAAGAACAAAAACACAATGACAGTTTTGGAGTGGCCAAGTTGAAGTCCAGACCTAAATCTGTTAGAGATGCTGTGGCATGACTTTAAACAGGCTGTTCATGTTGGAAACCCCCCAGTGCAGCTGAATTAAAACAATTCTACAAAGAAAAGTGGGCCAAAATTCCTCCACAGTAACATGATAGACTTACTTCTGCTGATTGCAAGCGATTGCTAGCATTTGTTGTTGCCAAGGGTGGAGGGGAAAAAAAAATCATTTTATCTTTTTCTAACATTAAAATTCGTTTGATGATCTGAAACGTTTAAGTGTAACATATATAAAAAAGAAAACAGGAAAAATATCTACAGTCACAAACTGACTTTAAAGTATTATTTAACTTGAGAGGGGTCTTAAATTTGAGATTGCTCTTTGATGTGGCCATGTCGGAATACTCTTTCAGTTCTGCATCAGTTTCAGAGGGGTTTTTGGCTGGTTTGCTTGAAAATTCATGGGATAAACTGCAGTTTTTATGGCAGTGGGTTATAATTTTGTTTCTATTCCCAATAAGCATACTGATATGTGTATCAGAGCAGTATCCTTGCACTCTTTACAACCTGTATTTATGCACACAGACCTCCATTTACTTGTTGAAATGTCTAATTATAGTTTTGTACATATTTTGATTTCATATTATCTCCCAGTTTTTCATTTAATTCTATGCCCAATTTAATTCTGTGCATTTAGGGCAAAGCTTACTGTAGTCAAATTCTTTTTTTTTTTTATTGTGAGAGCATACTTGGCAAATAAAGCTGATTCTGACTAACAATTAACAAGACAGAGAGAGACAGAGAGAGACAGAGAGAAAGAGAGGGGGAATAGTAAATTAATGTAATTATTGTTTAAAGACCCTGTAAAATGAAACCCCCACCACGTCCCCTCTACCCCAGCCATGGTGAGGCAAAGCATCTGCCTTTATATGTGCTGCTTGTGGACTATCATGGTGCGCGGACGCGCTGTTAGTCTCACCCATGTTTTCACCGGACAACTGAACATCGTGTCAGAGGGTGAATATTTCTCTATTTCTCCCAGCATTGTGAGTATTCTCGCTACAATTCGCTCTCTTTCTCTCCGTTACGCTCCGACTACAACCACCGCTTCCTCGTCTCCTCGACCGCGGGGTGGGTCTTTCAAAACTCTCTCTCTCCAAGACTTTGAATAGAAACACACCCACAAATGCTGCTGGGATTAAAGTTACTCATGTCCGCCGAATAGTTACAACATTAGGCCCCATATTTGCAGCTAGAGCCTGTTTAATTCAGTAGTGTTGCTTGTCGCATTTTTGCGACTTTGGTGCTTAAAGGGTTAACTTTCAATAAAGCCAGCGACATCAGCTAACAACAAACTGTACTGAGACGAACTGCTCTGTGGTTTTATATTGTAGTGTTAGAGGGGCGGGGTCATTCCCTACTATGGGCTCATGACATCATGAGCCCAAATATTGGCCCCGCCCACATGAAACCAAGCCAGGAAAGGGGTGAAAAACTTTCAAACATTCTGAATTCTAAATTCAGTCACATGTAGATCTCAGTGTTCTCACGTTTACAGCAATCATATTCCAACATATCTAGTGTTTTAAGACAAAAACTTTGGATTTCACCTCACAGGCTCTTTAAACAATGAAAGAATCTGTTGAGCTGTACCGACCCCAGAATCTTTCATGTTTTTAGTGGGTGACCTGTGCTTCAGTAAGGTCCTTCACACGTCAAGTTAAGTCACCAGCCCATAGTATCAGCTCCTAGAGGGAGATGGGGACATGCTGTCACTATTGATGTGCTGTCAGTCACTGAAACTGAATAAAATCGCTCATTTGTTTATGTGTTTGATAGATTTTACAAAGCCCCCTCAGAACCAGATCCTCTGTAAACAGATAATTACCTACTCTGCAAATGATATTAATTGGAGCAGACCATTTCTAATTGGTGTCACTAAATGCAAAGATTTTTCATAACCCCAGTGCATTTAATGATTTTGAAAGATCCAGACGTTTTTTATTGACATTTTCCACAATACATGTGAATCCTGAATATCAGAGCTAATTGATCTTATTAACCACGTCCTCCAGACCAAGGTGAATTAATCAAAGCAGACTTGATTTATACACCCCGCCCCTTCCTTTCATCTTCCACCCCTCTTCCTCTGCCTCCCTGTTTCTCCTGCTCTCTCACATCCAGGCAGCAGGGGATTCATTTGTCTTGCTGATTAATGATGAGAACCATATCCTCCACAACAGCACTAAATTAAAAGAGATTGGGGACGGAGAGGAAGAACATCAAGGTCCATTCATCCCAATCAAATTTCACAGTAGGTTCAATTCATCCTAAGCTTTATTTGTATTGTTTGCTATACAAGCACGCTCACAAAAAACACACTAGTCATTCACTTTCTCCTCCCAGGCCTTCTCTCTGGCAGTCTGGGGATTTCTCAGCTGGAAACGTTCCAGGTACACGCTCATTTTTTCAGCCTGCAGGCTACAACCAGTCCCACTGCTCCACTGCTATGACAGCAGCATGTCTGTTTCAGATAATTGTAATTGTTCGTCAGCAGCAGCCAGAGCTCGCTGTTAGCACTCCAACTGCACAGAGTTCATATAGTCTCACTGTTTGCAGTGTTGTTGCTGTGGTCTGCAGAAATGTGTTTAAGGTTATACACAGTAAGGAAAGGACGCTCTAGGTTGCAATAAGTTAATGAGGTATGCTGTATTAACAAGGTCTGAATGATTTTATGAGGACTGTTAATGGACCATTAAATTTTATAGCCAATGTCTGCTGGGCTCTGTTTTTACTTAACTTTGCATCCATTTTTGGTTTTTATGTATATGTGCATGCCAACTCTTATTCTCCTCATTGTTATAAGTGCTGCTCTGAAAATGTAATTTTTCAACTGCTAACTTCTGACCTATCCATGTTTACAATTGTGTAGCATCCCCTCTTCTTTTTAGCCTGTTAATGTCTGGGAAGTGAGGAGACCAGTTGCAGGAGTTTTAGGAGAGGAATGTTGTGAGGAATTTTTCCTTTTATGATGCGCCAAATCTTTTCTATTGGTGAAAGATCTGGACTGCAGACAGGCCAGTTCAGCAGCTGGACTCTTCTATTATGAAGCCATGTTGTTGTGTATGTGGTTTAGCATTGTCTTGCTGAAATATGCAAGGTCTTCCCTGAAAGAGACAGTGTCTTGATGGGAGTATATATGTTGTCACTGATAGTGCCTTTCCATATGTGTGAGCTGCCCACACCATAGACACTAATGCAACCCCATATCATCAGAGACGCAGGCGTTTCAACTGTGTGCTGATTAAAAGTTGTTCTGATTCTGAAAGCAGTATCAAAAATATGTCTGAAATGTCTTGAAATGCAGTCACTGAATCAGTGAGTACATGTGTTTATGCACCGAACCGATACCGATTAGTTTAACCTTATATTTTGTTCCTTTTAGCCATGCTAAATGTTAGCGTTATTAACCAGAAATCGGCTCTATTTCGCTGCTCAAAAACACTGCACTCACAAGTACTGTTTTTAGAGCTGCTACACCAGACAAAGGGGAAAAAGGACCCACAGCAGCAGCAAAGTCTGGAGGAAGCCTGTCATTAATTTGAACCCTTCCAGTCCACACTCAACAAAAGTTAACTTTTGAATCGTAGTCTCTTACTGTTTATCCTCTTGAAACTGGCCACTGGGCCGTTCCATTAATGCTATCCATGCCTTTGTAGCCCTTACAGAAGCATGTCTAGCAAGCCTGGATCTCAGGTGACTATTCTGGGATTTTAAACATTAAATCCACACCTTTCGATATAATACTGAACATCTTTTCATCTACCTATTTATCCAAGCCAATGGCCATGTTGTTTTCCCTTTGTGAAGAGCTGTCAACCAATGGCAAGCCATTTCGGCATCATATCATTCTTTGTGAAACCGCACATATTGCACAAACACTCAGATAATTTTAAAGACGGCTTGAAAAGCTCATAATGGAGAGAAAGAAAGAAAAAGAGCCTGTGATGTCACCCTCTGTGTCACTGTTGTTTTAATATTTAGCATTAACACACAATAATTAGCAGAAAAAAACACCTTTAAGTGTCTCAGAGAGGCTGTACATTATGATTCTAATGGTTGAAATATTTTCTGAGTTCACTGTAGGGCTAAATTTTAGTCACTTTTCTCTCATTTTTTTGCTATATTTTTGACATTTTTGGGCCATTTTCGCCACCTTTAACTTATTTTTTATTGCTACTTCAAGCCGTTTTTGCCACTTTTCACCACTTAGATTGTGGCTCTTGCAAAGGTATTTTTCAACAGTTTGGCTCTTTGGTTGAGCAGCGTTGAGTAACACTGACCTAGAATATGACATGCCCACTGATGATGTCACAGATCACAAGGACAAACCAACGTTTGTTTTGTTCCAGCAGAGAACTAACTTTTCATGTCCCGAACCATTGTTTTTTTTTCTGTTTGAATGAGTCGGCCGGTTCAAAATTAGATTTGGGAACCAGAACCGACACAGAGGCCTGCCGGTCTGAAAGGCCTATTTGTGACCATCCATCCATTAATCCATCCACCCACCCTGCTAATCAAAGGTTGGGCCACATTGGAAACATGCAGGTCAACCCACACATCCCTCTAACGAGCATTGTTTTGTAGTTCTTTCACACCAGGTGGGATATATATTTCCTTCAGCAAGTTCTGGGTCTACCCTGAGGTGTCCTAGCTGTTGTGACCTGCCTAGAAGACCTCCACAGGGAGGTAAAAATATTATTTATTCTGGGTAGTTCGATCAATTTAGAATTCATACAGCTGTCTTCTGTAATTTATACGTTTTCATGAACCTTATGGATAAACTGTTACACATTTCCATCTGTTATTTCACCTTTAATACCACCTTTCAGTAAAACTGATAACAAACCCATCTTAGTACTATAAACAGGTTAGACTGAACCCCCAGAAGCTTGATAGAAAAGGTCAGGCTTCAATCTGGCTTGATCATTAACAGTAGGCTCCTGATGGGTTCCCTCAGAAACTAGCATCATCCTTGATTACACATTGATTGACGGACACAATCAGACAATAAGGGTTGGATCCAGAGGCTCGGTGCAAGAAGTTTCAACACAAAACAAGAGATTGGCCTTCCAGAGATCGCATCTTCACTGGTGAGTTTGCATGCAAGCATTAGCTGATAGAGAATGAGCATTCAGATCCATAATAACATAATTCCAGTGAACAGATTTCATGCCTCTTTGTTTATGATCGGTTTTGTCTTTATAGCTGCAGTTTCATTCAGAAGTAGCCTAATGTTTCCAGGCAGCTTTTATTTTCTCTCCCTGCTGTATCATATTACCGGAGCTGCAGCGACAGAGTATTTCCCCACATTAGGAATCAATAGTGTTTCATCTTATTGCATTTGTAGGATGTTCTGACAGCTCTCCTCTCAGCAGGACGGTGCAGTGTGTGGAGGGCATTTGTGAGTTGTTTGGGGACACAATCAGGCCGTAAATTGTTCATGTTTCCCCACAGCATTTGGCAGTTTCCCAAAAGGAATTAACGTCTGAAGTGACTGTCGTCCGAAGGAAATAGACAGGAGTTCTGAGAAGAGCTCAGGCCGCAAATCTTCCTAATTAATGCCGCCTCCCTCTGCTGGTTTTAAACCAAGTGTGCTTTCTGTCTTATTATTTCCTGTGGTGCTTTTGTTTCTACTCTGTTTTACCTGCCAATGCCGTCACAGTCACTAGAGTAAGGGATGAGGAGCTGTAACACGGAGGAGAGGAGGTTAGTAGCCTACTTAAATACATGGATCCACTGATTTATGCAAGAAATGAGCACTAATTAAGAAAGGCAAGGAGTTAGAAAACACAAATCAGTAAAAGCAGGCTTAAAGAACCTTGTGCAAACTATTTGTGCATGTCCATCTTTAAAAGCTCAAAAATCACTCTGAACATTGCATTTTTGGCTGAAACTGCACGACCCAAAGTTTGACTTGGCAACACTTACAGAGCATATGCTGACTGATACAGACAGGTGCACTGATGCGAAACACTTAGCTTCTACTTTAATACACTTAAGGCAGGAAATTCTGCTTTAACTGCTCCTTCAAATAAGAAATATCTGCTCTTCATTAACCCGGTGAACAATTCCAGAACTAAGCTCAGCAGAGGCCTTTACTCGGATACTTTTTGGCTGAAATGCAAGAGTTAGCTAGTTTCTATCCCTGACCGCTGCTGCACAACTGGTCGACCAAATGCTGCAGGCATTGATTAATAAAGTGGAAAAAGTCTTTGCTTTCTGTTTGCACTGTTTACCGGCTGTGTACAGAAGGTTATATGTATGAGCAAAGCACAAAAATGGTAGCTTTTGTGGTCATATTTGCTCAGTTTCATGGTATGCATTGTCTCTTTGTGCCAATCTTGGCACCAATCAGCTAATCAGACAATGCAGGCAATTTTAGGGTCAGAACTTTTGGGATGCTCAGCTCCAAAAGTCAATTTGGCATGTAGACAAATTTGCATAACCACCAAAACACAAACAGTTTTTCCTCTTGTATCATTTGTCAAATTAACAATTAAAGTGTAAGACAAGTCACCCCACTAAACATATTTTCTATGGAATATGCTCTTTGTACATATTAAAGCGTGCATCTCATCATCATTATGATGCACAACCTCCAGTCCAAAAAAGTTGGGCGTTGTGTGAAATGTAAAATAAATTAGAATGCAATCTGCAAATTTTAAAACCCCATATTTTACTTAGAATAGGACATAATGTATCGGATCATAAAAATTAGAGACATTTTACCATTAAATGAAAATATTACCTCATTTTGAATTTGATGGCAGCATCACATCTCAAAAAAGTAGGGACAGGGCTAGG
This sequence comes from Cheilinus undulatus, assembly GCF_018320785.1. NCBI lineage: Eukaryota > Metazoa > Chordata > Actinopteri > Labriformes > Labridae > Cheilinus > Cheilinus undulatus. The sequence goes on along the minus strand of NC_054876.1, from coordinate 41,570,031 downwards.
AAAGTAAGTGGTACGACTGAAAAACAGCTAAAAGAGCAAATAATCCAAACTCTGGGTGTCCAAACTTTTTCCACTGGGGGCCACATACAGAAATATTTAAGGATGGTTAGGCCACTTCCATATACCTCACTTTGATATTAATGTAAGCAAAACCAATCTAAATCAGGTTAAGATGTGCTGAATGATTGGGTATGCTTAAACAGCTAGTCGATGGCTGACAAGCCAAATAGCCAATCATTCTGAGGATTTTAGGGCAGCCAATCAGATAAATCTGGCCAATCTGGCTACCACTGGCTTTGTCCCGGTTACATCACTGGTGCTGCTCTTTGCTGCTGTAATCAGGTTGTTATAAATGAACATATATTGCTTGCCAATATGTTAAATATTTATACTTTCAATTTAGTCCTTAAAAAAAGCATTAAAACTTGTAAAATGTTTGTTTACAGTATTAGTATGGTAGCGCTGCCTTGTACTGAAACTAAGAAGAATAATACAGTCTAGCACAAGCTTCATGCTTGACGGCCATATTTTATTTAATTTTAAGTCTCTCTGAAGTAAAGAAGGGCAAAGGTTCAACAATCTGTAAAAAATGTATCTGAAAATTGTGGAACAATTTCAGAAAAATGTAGCTCAACATAACATTGCAAGGACTATGAATATTCCACCATCTGCAGGACATAATGTCATCAAAAGATTCAGAGACTCTAAAGGGCACAAGGAGCAAGGCCAAAGATAAATATTGGATGCTCATGATCTCTGGGCTCTAAAGCATCGCTGCATTAAAACAGGCATGATTCTGTACTGGAGATCATTGCATGAGCTCAGTGACATTAATCATTGTCATACAGTCATCCAACCAAATTTTTGCCATTTTTAACCGCTTTTCACCATTTTCGACCTTTCTTAAACCATTTTCTGCTATTTTCTACCCATTTTTTCACTGTATAACCATTTTCACCACTTTTTTCTGCCAGTTCTTGCAACTTCAACCCATTTTTGCCAATTTTCACCATTTTTTCTCTTTTTGCTATTATATAATCTTTTTTTTTTCTCTTAAAGACCCTGTAAAGTGAAAATGAATCCGTATTTAGGTTTGTTGTATGATAGGCCTCTGTGTTATGAACCTTTTAGATCAAATTACCGTAAAATAAAACATCTCTAAGTTTATGAAATTAAGCTTCAAAATCATGAAAAATGAGGCAGTAAAATCTGGTCCAGGATGGTGTGGGTGTGTCTGTTGAATGAGGTGAAGCCCCGCCCACTCAGGAGAAAAAGGATCCTCTCGAATTAAAAAACTATCACAATCTGGCTCAGATCTCTGTAATGATGCTTTAAATGATCCATAGACCACTGTAGCTGATAGATTTGGCAAATTTACCTCACAATGAACAAAAACAGCATTTACCTGACTGTTCACTTTCAATAAAGGCAGTGACATCAGCTAACAACAGACTGGACTGAGATGAACTGCTCTGCGATCTTATATTTTAGTGTAAGAGGGACGGGGTCATTCCCTTACTGTGGGCTCATGACATCATGAGCCCACATATTGGCCCCGCCCACATGAAACCAAGCCAGGAAAGAGATGAAAAACTTTCTAACGGTCTAAATCCAGAATTCAGTCACATGTAGATCTCAGTGTTTTCACATGTTTACAGCAACCATATTCCAACATATCTAGAGTGTTAAGACAAAAAACTTTGGCTTTCACTTTACAGAGTCTTTAAAGTTATTTCAGTTCATTCTAGTTTTTTCTCTGGCATCCTGGCAATTGTGTACATCATGGCTTAAGGCCCAAACATACTCACGCGGAACAGACTCCACGGACTCCGCTCCGCGTACTGGCGTCACACAAAACACTGCTTGGCATGTATTTTTCACATCAACCCACATTAAATGTGACACCAACCTGCATGTTGTTCCTCTGTGCGGCGTTGACGGGTGAGCGGTGACTCCCAGAGTGGAGAAGGAGTGGGGCTAGGCACCCAACTAGATCATTAAAGTTTTCACGTGTCATTTGGAAGTACTGAAAATGTTTTTCCACGCCAATACTTCTGATGTCCTTCACCAACATGGCATACTCCCCTCCCTCGTCTCTTGTGGCATTTAATGGCCGCACATACCATGGTCATTTAATTTTAATGCTTTACAGTGTACAGTGCAGTGTAGGACGCATGACAGAAAAATGTAAACAACGCGCAAGGATTGTGGGAAATGTAGGATTTCACAGAAATTTCACAGGAAACTACTACGCGGCAGTGCGCTCAACTCTGGAAGCTCTGATGACAGCGGACATTCTGCACGAAGTCCACTCCACTCACAGTATGCTCGAGTATGTTTTTAGCTATGAAATCTGACAATAATTTCCAAGTGCTTTAGTCATTATGCCTGCCGGCATTGTCAACATTACCAAAACAAAGGAAATTCTGTTTTAAGAGTGGTGGTTTAGTTTTTTAAAAGGGCTATATTTCACTACAGGATAAATAAATACAGTTCTTTTTTGTGAGTGGTTGTTATTCAGGTTTTATATAAAATATGGTTACCAAAATTTAACTTTTTAATGGACCATGATTTTCCTGGCTTCCATGGGCCTCCCATTTGACTGGGTCCTAGAAAGCTCTCTTCTTTACTCCCCCCTTTCCTCCCCCCTTATTAATGGCCTTGCTCAGCCCGACTGTGCTGTAAACTCTCAGTACAGTCTATGTAGAAATCATTATTGTAGCAACTTTTACTTGAAATATTCTTTCCAGTATTTATTTATTCATTTATTTTTTTGATACCTGGAAATTTATCACCTTCATAACCTGAAAATACTGAATGATAGTGGCAATCTCTTTCAGTATTTCTGTCTGAGCCATTAATACACTGCAGTTCGGTTATAATTTGATGTAAAATAAAGCGTTGAGTTTTAACCTTTCTGGAGACTAACATTAGCTTGTTGATCATCACTCTGCCTTTTAATCAGTGTTTTTTCATTATTATTAATCCATTAAATTGGTATTTATTTTGAAATCATATACTTAGGAAGCATTTCCATGCATGTATTTTTGAATCATTTTTAAAAAGATTTTCCTCCATTCAGCCAGCTTTAAACAGCCCTTGACCTCAGCTGCCCCCTTTTCAAACATTCATCCAGTCTGTTGGAGGCTACACTGTTCAAGGATTCATCATCAAAATTTTCATTCTAACTGCAGAAGAAAGACACTTTTCAGTTATTTTTTCATTGGTGATGGACCCTTCCTCACCTCTCCCTTTCATTGTTTGGATGTTGATTTGACCTCTCTCTCTGCTCCAGCTCCTCTCTCTTCAGGTTTTGGTGAAAGTAAAGTGAGCGATGTCAAGGAGAAAGAGAAAGGAACATTTTATTTCCAGCAGTTCTGACCCCAGGAAGTACTTTGCAGCTTCTCTTGGGTCACAGTGAAAAGGAAACACAGAGTCAGAGTCCAAGAGTATCTCAATTTGTCCACAGAGGATGCACTGATACTTTCAGTGAAAGCCAAACACCTCTCACAGAACACACATGGACAAAAATACAACCTCTAATAAGGAAGCAACAAACAGTGTGGTGCTGTGGAGGGCTGTCATGTCTGGAGGTTTACCAAGTGTTAGCAGCTTGAAAAGTTCTGCAGAAACTTTGAACAATGCACCCGCACCTTCATTAGACCACTTTATGGTCAAAGTTTGCATGAAGTAGCTTCTGTCTTTCAATTATGGTCTTTTTAAAAACACGGAATATCAATATATATGATTAAGCAGCTTCCATACTGCAAAGCTAGAAAAGAAATCCTTCTAAGCCCTCTTGAGATATTGGTTCACAAGGAAGGAAGGCTAATGAGGCCAATGACCTTGACCAGTAACCTCTGGCCTCCAAAATGTAACTGCTTCATTCTTGAATTAGAGGACATATGTGCAAAGTTTGGAAGGAAAGCCCTAAAACTCATGAGTTTGGGTTCACAAGAACGTAGGGGTGTAACGTATAGGAACAACAGCAATTTAGCCACAGAGCAAAAGACCTTGCAAAATCCCAGAGCAGGGTCAAGGGGTGCCGGGGTGCATGGCGCGTAGACATCACTACTCTACTGATTCTATAGCTGAAGAGTCCTGAACTTCCACTGGCATTAACGTAAGCACAAGGACTGTGCAGCGGAGGCCTCATTAAATGGATTTCCATGGCCGAGCAGCTGCACCCAAGCCTCACATCACCAAGTCTAACGCCGAGTGTGGATGGAGAGGTGTAAAGCCCACCAACAGAGAACTGTGGAGCCGTGGAAACATGTACTGGCCAAGCCCCTTTACTCCAGTAAAGGCCAATCTTAATGCTCCAGCATACAGAGACATTCTGGACAATGCTATGCTTCCAACTTCATGTCAACAGTTTTATTCCAACAAGACTGTGCCCCAGTGCACAAAGGACTATAAAAGCTTGGTTTGATGAGTTTTATTTGAGATGAACTGGAACAGAGATTGGAGTCAGGCCTTCTTGTCCAACATCAGTGCTTGACGGCGTAACGCCGGTGCTAGAGCCAACGGCCCAAAAAGGTAGTGCTCAGGACCACCACGGTCCACCACCACACTATAGCCTGCTTCAGGGGACTGTGGAAAGGGAAAAATCCTCCATCTGAAAAGATCGCTCTGAGGCAGCAGCGCTGCAGGACTCTGTGTCACTTTGTGGCAAGGGGACGTCCCTGTCACTCCCGCCTCATCTGGAAAACCCCTCTCCTCCCCCAGTACCAAACTGCCCATTTTTGTGCTCTGGGGGTTTACTTACATTTTAAGTTTATTTTAAAGTCCGGCCCCCAAAGCATCCGTCAATGAAAAACTCTGCCTTTGTACAAATGTTGTTGATGACCCCTGACCTGTTCTACCATAATAATACACACTTTAGTGAGACCTCTGTCCAATCAACATGATCAATTTTCCTTAAAAACTTTTTGAATACATGATAAATGGTAAAATGCCCTCCAGTGGATTATCAATTCCCAGGAATGCCTAACATGTCAAATGTGATATAAGAAATGTTATGGTGAAATTCTATGCCAATTTTCCTTTTGTTTTTTGTTTTTTTGTTTCAAATAAAAAAATAAATAAAAAAGATATTCTGGCTATATCCACCTTATTCCTAGTCCCCATGATATTTTGCGTGACATATGGGCGCAACTTCCGGTCCCTTCTAGGTAAATGGGACTTTGCATTGAATACGAGATGTGAAACCCGATTTTTAGAGCAATTTGGACATTAAAATATGTAACTTTCGACTGCTTCAACTCAGTCGGGATAATATTTTAATTCTCTGCCCTCTACTAAAGAGTACAAAGTGACATATATTTAACTTTGTCACATAATCAGCACCACAACCGAAGCAACATGTACTGAGCATTACAGAAAATATTATTAAAACATTCAGCTCTTTTAACTTTTTTGAGTTAACATAAATGAAGCAGTATTTATTGCAGCAAATATTTGTGTCAGAACAACCACTGTTGACGTTAAATCACTTTAATAATCCATTGGAAGAATCGTGTTTTGCTGTTATTGCTAATGTACGGGAAGTTCCAACCACATTTATAGCAGTAGACCCCCAGGAATAATGTAGTATCCACCTTATTTACTTAATTACAGCTTATAAAACAATGTGAACATGTGATTTCAAAAAAATTATCAATATTTACAAATTTGCGGTGAATTTCTATCAAACACCTGCCGTTCGTAGTTAACATCTATCGTTAGCTGCTGTAATAAAATACATGTATTTATGTACTTCCGCCTTAGCACCGGAAGTTTTGTCCATATTCAGATTTACAGTAGCGGCCCCAGGGATAAGGTGGAAAAGAGTTGAATTGCTAAAGACCCTGGCTTTCCCATTTACCACCTTTCATGTTGACAGAAAGAGAGAAGCAGGGCCTGCATTGTTTGGCTAAACCTGGATGGATTTCTGGTATTAATGCATGAATGGCCCCAAAACAGTTTTTGTGGTGGCTATGCTGTAAATTCTGGTGTATAAGATTCACATTCAATCCCTTTGTTTTCATCTTAATGTTGTCTCCGTCTTATGTGACCAATACCAAAATGAGTGCAGCCACCACTCTGGCACACAGGCTGGCCACTGTTTTATATCATCCATTTATTTCTGTTGTCATAGACAGGCCTGATAGCTGAGCCATTAACCTTTATTCAGCGAGATATCACAAATACCCCCAATCAGACAAGGTTGCAAAATGTTATTAGACATGTCCATAAAACACTTAATAAGGGCATGGATTCAAACTTGTCAGAATTGGTTGTCAAATTCACTGATAGCTTGATAATCTTTGGTTTCTATTTCCAAAAAGGGAATGTTTCCAAACTGGCCCTTATGTGCCGGTCTGGTTGACCGGCTTTACTGCACTCAGAGTCTGACCGTTTCCTGTTTCTGGCCCTGCTGCCTGTCCTCTGTCCTCTGTCTTTGACATTGAGCTCATTTCATCAAATTTCTTGGGCATACTCTCATCCGAGCAACTGGTGCGAGCAACTGGTGTCTGGCTCGTGTTGCCACAGTAATATAACGTCAACTCAGACATGTAGCGAGTGAATCACTCATTATCAGATGTGTTCCTCGTTTGGTATCTGCTTCAAACTCCCCATCGCAGCCAGAAACACTAATACCACAGATGATGGCGCGGCACTCAAAGCTCAGCAGTGCAACAACAGGGTGTCGGGGTTGCACGCTCCACAAACATTGGCTTCTTTCTACCGACAGGACACACACATGGAAACACCGCTGCTGCCTCCAGCATGTGCTATTTTGCCAACCGCAACCCTGGGCAAGATAATAAGATGGCTAGCAGACATTTTGTCAATATTTCTGTCTTGGCTCGGAGTAAGCCTGGCCGGCTGCTTACTGATAGATGTGTTGACTGAGTTCTTTTTTTTATTTTTATGTTTTTCCACAGGAGCTCTGCCCTGGTTTGCCAGACTGCGAGGGAGCAAGTCGAGGAAAGTGCACAGGGAGAGCAGGGCTCACTAATGCAAAGCAGTTCATTAAATCCAGGCACAAAGCATCTATCAAGGGGGAGGGAAGCAGCTAATCAGTGCCTGTGGTTAGTCCAGCAATATGTAAAAAGAAAATGGTGCACTCCTCTGCTGTAATCCTGTCTGGGGAGCGGTGGAGTTAGTTGATGCTAAGGAGGCTGTGCAGATGATTGATTTTCTAGAAGGATGCTTTGAGACTCTTTTGCTCGTGCTCTCTGCCATCTGATTAACATACATGGCATTATTCATGTCATGAATATACAAGGAGCCCACCAACAAATAAATACTGACATGCATCCAAGAGCTGATAAATATTGAATGGAGCACACATGGCTTGAGATTTTACCATTTCATAATTTGAGCATTCATGCTGTGAGACCCCTAGCCAAGGTCTAATCTCAGGTCTAAGCAGGTTGAGCAGCCATGTGTGGAGACCAAAAGTTCTTCATAAACATCATATTTGTGCTTGGTAGAGTGTGGGAATACGGGATGCAGGTATGATCAGCAGAAGTTTGCTGTTCGTACAGCTCATCTGCACTTAAAGGCTTCCTTGTGCATGCATGGCCCTTACAGTTTGAAAAGAAGTCACCTTAATACACATTAAAGATATATTTTTATTGCACTTTAAAACAAATGAGTTTATTTTAAAGACTGGATCATTGTTGTTGCTGACCATGTCCATCCCTTCATGACCACAGTGTTCCCATCCTCCTTTGGCTACTTCCAGCAGGATAATGCACCATGACACAAAGCTCAAATCATCTCAAACTGGTTTCTTTAACATGAAAATGAGTTCACTGAACTCCAGTGGCCTCCACAGTCACCAGATCTCAGACCCATAGAGCACCTTTGGGGTGTGGTGGAACGGGAGATTTGCATCATGGCTGTACAGCCGACAAATCTGCAGGAACTGCGGGATACTATCATGTCAATATGGACCAAAATCTCTGAGGAATGTTCAACACCTCTTTGAAACTATGCCATGAAGAATTTAGGCAGTTCTGAAGCCATAGGGGGTTCAACCCAGCACTAGCAAGGTGTACCTAATAAAGTGGCCAGTGAGTGTATATATGCAGTATATTAAATTGAGCACACACATCTTCAAGCAATTGTTTGCTAAATAAATCCTGATCCACCTGCAAATGTGTGCACGTGTATCTGCTTCCTGTTCCACCCTTTACCATCTACATTCAACCTTACAGGTGTGTCTCAGTAAATCAGAATATTATCAAAAAGTTGATTTATTTCAGTAATTCAATTCAAAAAGTGGAACTCATATATTTAGATGATCATGGCTCACAGCTAATGAAACTACAAAATTCAGTATCTCAGAAAATTAGAATATTACTTAAAACCAATAAAAAAGGATTTTTAGCACAGAAATGTTGGACTTCGGAAAAGTATGCGCATGTAAAGTCCTCAATACTTGGTCAGGGCTTCTTTTCAAGTCGTCAAGTCAAGTTTATTTATACAGCACATTTAAAAACCGCACAAGCTGAGCAAAGTGCTTTACAGATAGAGGCAAGATAAAAATAGCAATACATACAAAACAGCAAAAAAACAATAGACAATGCACAAAGAGTGAAGAGACGTTAATATCTAGAATGTTAGTTTAAAAGAAAAAGGATATGGTGCGCCGGTAGTCGAGTGGTTAAGGCGCGTGCCATGTACGCAGGCGACCTGGGTTCGAAACCGGCCCGTGGCACTATTTCCTGCATGTCTCTCCCTGCTCTCTCACGCTCTCTCAAGTCCTGCTGGCAAATGAAATCAGCATCCCCATAAATCTGGTCAGCAGAGGGAGGCATAAAATGCTGTAACCTGGTAGACGGCTGAGCTGACCTTGATAAAACACAGTGGACCAACACCAGCAGATGGCATGGCTCCACAAACACGTTCATGTGTCCTCCAACCCTGACTGTGGAAACTTTACACTGGACCTCAAGCAACTTGGATTCCGATTCCTCCAGACTCTGGGACCTTGATTTCTAAATGAAATGCGAAATTTACTTTAATCTGAAGAAAGGACTAGGGCAACAGTCCAGTCCTTTTTGTCCTTAGCCCAGGTAAGACACTTCTGACATAGTCTCTGTTTCAAGAGTGGCTTGACACAAGGAATGCGACGCTTGTAGCCCATGTCCTGGATCCGCCGATGCGTGGTGGCTCTTGAAGCACCGACTCCACCTGCAGGCCAACTCCTTGTGAAGCTTGCTTGAATATACACCTTTTTTACTAATTTTTTCTCCTTCCATTCAACTTTCCATTAACGTGTTTGGATACAGCACTCTGAGAGCAACCAGAGTCTTTAGCAGTGACCCTCTGTCTTACCCTCCTTGTGTAGGGTAAGACTGATAGTCTTCTGGACATCTGTCCAGTCAGAAGTCTTCCCCATGATTGTGTAGGCTACTGATCCAGACTGAGAGACCATTTAAAGGCTCAGGAAACCTTTGCAGGCGTTTTAGTTAATTAGTGGATACGAGTGGGACACCATGAGTCTCCAATATGAGCTTTTCCCCAATATTCTCATTTTCTCAGACACTGAATTTTGGATTTTCACTCGCTGTAAGCAATAATCATCAAAATTAAAAAAAACAAACATATGAAATGTATCAGTCTGTGTGTAATAAATCTAAGTAATACATGAGTTACTTTTTGAATTGAATTACTAAAATAAACCAACTGTTTGATGATATTTTATTTATTGAGATGCACCTGTAAATGGTCATGAATGAAGATACATAAAAATGAGACAGCAGAGGCGGCTTCAATCACAATTGCACATTTACCAAATCGTGCAGCACTTGTCTGAGGTAAGAGTTGAATTGGCTATTGATATACGTATAATTGGAATAAATTCCTGTTTGTTTTTAAACAGTTCTAGCACCACATGAGGTTAATTTGGCTCATTCATATTATTGGACATGCCTGGGCTTCCTGCAGCGTGCCTCCATATTTTACAAGGCTTCATTATATCATATCGGTGACAGAAATATGTAGCACTGGCTGGAGTTTAATAAATATCTAAAAAGTGAGAAGACATGACACAGTGTTATAGAGAGAAGAAAGCGTTCACTTAAGGCTTCATCCATTTCAAAGCTCAAACATAGGCAACAATGAGGATTCTGATTGGTCATATCTGTGCTTGCAAAAAAAAAAAAAAGCTAAATTATGCACAGTGAAATAACATTGCCAGTTTAAAAGCTTGCATCAGCTGGCAATAGGACTAACTCCAGACTTGTTCTCAGTAAAGGAATCCTAACGTGCATTATTTCCATCCTCGTGTGTGCTAACGGAGCTCTGTTTTTAGTCTTACTGCCAGGAGTAAACATCTGTAAGAAAATGAACTCTTCTTTTATAAGTAGCTGATCAGTCCACGCCTCTGGACTGATTATCTTTGTCCGTTGCTTTCATCTGCTACAGCTGTATAGAAATAATTACTCATTGGTATTAGCCTCAGTGTGTGATGATCCATTTAAAGTCTTAACTGATTACATGCACTCGTATCAACTTGATTATTTCTAAACACTGGGCAACAGCGGTTTATTATTCTCTCTGCATTAACTAAAGCATTAAATCACACTGAGTCATACAATGGCTCAGCTAAAGATGTCTTTTATAACGTCATTATTGTGTTGAACTGCTTATAGTTGTTTAATACATGCTTTGATGGACTTAGGCTGAATCCTGATTCTCCCCTTAACCCTTAATCTTAACCCTCAGTCTCAAAATGTGCACTCCCTGCGAAGTGCGAGGGCTGTCCCAGTTCTGCTGAGAGTTGAGTTGAAGGGCAAGTTTGAGGGCTTTATCTCCCTCAATTTTGAGATTTTCCTGGAGCTCCCTTGGTATTGAGGGTTATCACTCAAAGAAAGATGGCGGCGAATGCAGGGAAGAAATCGAGCTAAAAGTCTAAATTTCTTTGTTAATAGAGATCTAGAAATTACGAAAACCACTCAAATATCTTAGTTTAATGGTGTTTTGTGGATTATTTGCCTTTTTGTAGCGTAACATTTACTTTTATTTTTACGATCGTAAGCCGGTAACCATGCCATTGCAGACAAGCCTACGAATTAAAACTGGTGTTTCACGTTAGCTATTGGCCATGTTATACGGTGACTTTCAGCTGAATATGTCCGTGGTTGTGGTGTTTATACATGTTAGTTGGTTGAATATTAACGCATTCTCATTCTTCTTCCTCTGAATCAACAAACTACACAGTTTTGGCACATTACTGCCCTCTACAGTCTAACTGCTATTAAAGGGTGTCCCATTTCTAAGTCAAGAGATGGCCCTTACACTTGGTTTTGAGGGGCGAGTTAGGACTGTGGGTTGAGCTTGAGGGTAAGATTGAGGGTTAAGGGGAGAGTTGGGATTCAGCCTTAATGTTAGATTTCTGACCAAAAACATCCATCCTTTCTTATCTTTGTTAGCATCATCTCAATAATGGCTTTACACAGTCAGTAAAGAAACTTTAATAATGTGCAAAATAGTTCATATATATGCCCAGTTCCCTTTCATTTCAATGCAGAAGAACATATAATGAGCTCATCTGCATATTTTTAACATTTTCAGATGCTCCAGTCTTTTTCTTTGCATTGTTAATTGTGCAATCACTGCTGCATCCTCTAGGTGCATAATGTAGAATAATGCTTATAAATGAACATATTTTGCACTATTTTTAGCATCACCTGGGACTTTAACTTCCCTACATAAAGTATCGTGATTGCCACTTTTCATCTAGACAACCTTTTAGATCTTTTAGACCTCATGGTTTAGTTTTTCCTCTAACATGCTTTGTCAGCTGTGAGGCCTTCTATAAAGAGGTGTGTGCCTTTACAAATCATTCATCCATTTTAATTTACCTCAGGTGGACTCCAATCAGGGTGCAGAAACATCCCAGCAAAGATCCAGAGAGGGAGGAACCTGAGTTGAATTTCAAGTGTTTTGTAGTTGTCAAAGGACACACAAAACATTTTCCTAGCATGTTGATAGACTTATGAGATTTACATTTAGGAGTCTATGCACTGTATTGAAGTTGACTGGATGCCTTGTGTATTGTTCCTCCTGTTTGGGTTGAGCTGCTCTACATCAAATGGTAAGTTTTGGCAGCGGCTTCTGATGGGATAAAACCTGGGGTTTATCTCAACAGAGTGGAGTGGAGCTTCTGGCGTGCATAAGAGTTGGACCAGAGCATGTGCTGTGGTGGAACTTCAAAGATTGACTTGAAATGGACTGATTTTCTCTGGAGTTCACTCTGTGTGGATTGCTGCACAGATGAAGTATGTGGAATTTGAGGGTAAGCTGGGTTAGCTGAGCAGCAGCCACACACCAAGACTGATTGGCATGTACTGACACAACAGTTTTGATCTCTGCTTTGTAATGCATTGGTGATTATTTTCTGCAGCATTGGCGATGACATTGATCAACACAGATATGGAAAATCAGTGTTGCAAGCATGGGGCTTTGTCTCCAGACCAGGATGTGGTCTGTTCAAAATACAATAGTGTTTAAGATACCTGTTGGGACTCATGATGTGAGCAGGCAATCTGGAACTTATGCTTCTTCTACATTAATGTCTACCCCATGAGTTTTAAGATTGTCCTAAAAGAACTCGTAAACTCTTACTCTCCTTGATGCATTTAAAGGGAAATATTATCTCCAAAAGCACACTGAAGTTTCATTTATGACCTTATCTAGGTTGTTGCATGTGTGGCTTCTTGAAAGATGAAGAAATCATTTGTAAAAGCTTAACTTACATGAAGCATTTGTCACAAAAGTGGAAGTTCACTATATTACCAAAAGTATTCACTCACCTGCCTTGATTCACATATGAACTTCAGTGACGTCCCATTCTTAATCCATAGGGTTTAATATGACGTCGGTCCACCCTTTACAGCTATAACAGCTTCAACTCTTCTGGGAAGGCTTTCCACAAGGTTTAGGAGTGTGTTTATAGGAATTTTTGACCATTCTTCCAGAAGCACATTTGTGAGGTCACACACTGATGTTGGACAAGAAGATCTGGCTCTCAGTCTCCGCTCTAATTCATCCTAAAGGTGTTCTATCGGGTTGAGGTCAGGACTCTGTGCAGGCCAGTTAAGTTCATCCACACCAAACTCTCTCATCCATGTCTTTATGGACCTTGCTTTGTGCACTGGTGCACAGTCATGTTGGAACAGGAGGGGGCCATCCACAAACCGTTCCCACAAAGTTGGGAGTGTGGAATTGTCCAAAATCTCTTGGTATGCTGAAGCATTCAGAGTTCTTTTCACTGGAACTAAGGAGCCAAGCCCAGCTCCTGAAAAACAACCCCACACCATAATCCCCCCTCCACCAAACTTTACACTTGGCACAATGCAGTCAGACAAGTACCGTTCTCCTGGCAACTGCCAAACCCAGACTCGTCCATCAGATTGCCAGATGGAGAAGCGCGATTTGTCACTCCAGAAAACGTGTCTCCTCTGCTCTAGAGTCCAATGGCGGGGTGCTTTACACCACTGCATCCAACGCTTTGCATTGTACTTGGATGCAGCTGCTCGGCCATGGAAACCCATTCCATGAAGCTCTCTACGCACTGTTCTTGAGCTAATCTAAAGGCCACATGAAGTTTGGAGGTCTGTAGTGATTGATTCTGCAGAAAGTTGGTGACCTCTGCGCACTATGCGCCTCAGCATCCGCTGACCCCACTCCGTCATCTTACGTGGCCTACCACTTTGTGGCTGAGTTGCCGGCATTCCCAATCGCTTCCACTTTGTTATAATACCACTGACAGTTGACTGTGGAATATTTAGGAGCGAGGAGATTTCACAACTGGACTTGTTGCACATGTGGCATCCTATCACAGTACCATGCTGGAATTCACTGAGCTCCTGAGAGTGACCCATTCTTTCACAAATGTTTGTAGAAACAGTCTGCATGCCTAGGTGCTTGATTTGATACACCTGTGGCCATGGAAGTGACTGGAACACCTGATTTCAATCATTTGGATGGGTGAGTGAATACTTTTGACAATATAGTGTAAGTGAACAGTATTTGTAATAACAGCTGCATGTTTTTACTGCTTAAACATCCACATTGTGGTATAAATGGAGCATTTAGGAGCCTGATCATAGAGGATCTAGCCGAGTCTCTGACATTTAGACAGATAATGTCTCATTCATTCAATGCGTTTCTTTAAATCCTCCTCCCACACATCTGTATTTCTTACATTCCATAGTGACATCCTCCCACCTCATTTGAGAGTAGCAGAGAAAGAGTCGACAAATGGCACAAATGTGTTCTTGTTTGAAATACGCCTTCATTTACGGAGAGATCAGATCAAATTAGTCTCATCAAAAAGGTAATTAAGGGTGCATTGAACTCCACACAGCAGAAATGTATGAAAAAACTTCAGCTATTATAAAGCTGCACACTGTACTTTACTTACAGATGGAGCGCATAATTTAATATACATATTTTCTGCAAAAATAGCAGATATGTTGATCTACTGCTGTACTGTTTTTCTACTTCCACTGAATCATTGCTGTGTTTTTATTAATGTGACGCTTAAACTGGGTACATTCAATGTAGAAAGTACTATGTAAATTGCAGTTTGGTGGGCACTGCAGATAGAGATACATCCCTTTAGTCATCTTATCCTGCACATGAAAGTAGGGTCCTTTTTCTGATTGTCCAGCATGCAATTATGAACATATTTATACCATTTATAAAAGGCTGTTTTAGCAGCTTGCCATTGATCAAACTGTCAAACCAGTGGCAAGAGCAATGGGCATGTCAACATATCTATAACTTTACAGATGCAACCAATCTTCTTTCTTATGGTCTAATTAGCTCTCTCAGATAAGGGGTCATTTTTACAAGTGTTCAGTTCACTTACCAAGACCTGCTGTATTTTTCTACTTTTATCAATAATAGAGTGATGCCACGTTGTAGAAACATGCTGCCAGAGCAGTAAATAAATAATAAAATTATGTTGAGTCTCTGAATGAAACTAACTACATCATGAGAGCTGTAAACATAGAGCTGAGAACAACAAACCCAAATGATGTTTTACTTGATTCACTTTTAATGAAACATCACTCCATGATTGTACCAAAGTGTTTCCAAATCAGTGTACAGTATATTTTAAACCAATGGTTTTCAACTGGTAACCTTGCAAAACAGATGGATACGCCCATTTCCTTGTTTTTCACTGGCAAATCCATCTTGTTAAGCTCCCATCTGAACCATTTGAACCCGGTTAGAAAGTGACAGGACCAATCAGTGACGAGGGGCAGTACTTTCAGGCGCAGCACAGTCCTGACGTAAACAAGCAGCAGCAAGAGCTGGTGCTGTTATGGAGGAAGAGATTAGCAGGGATGCTGCTAAAGCACCAGTTTTATCAGAACTTGGCAACATTTCTTTGTTAAAAGAAGAACAGAGAACAGCAGTGAGTTGTTTTCTTTTCAAAAATGACAAAAGTCGAGTACTGACATGTCTATAGTCGCCATGTTTCACATTATTCCATCCTTCCTTCTTGCTCGTCACGTGCTTTGTTGCTCTGATTGGCCCATAGAGATGTGACAGACAGAACATTCACCCAATCATACTCCGAGGACTTTTCAAAGCCTCTGCCTTTTCTCAGACATTTCCTATTGAAGCTTTCCCAGATGGATGTGTGAGACAAATCCATCTGGTGTGTCAGGTTACCCAACTGGTGCGTTGGGACCCAAAAGTAGGTTGTGACACTCTTTCCAGTGGGTCATGAATGTGTGCCAAGAGACACAAAAAAAAAAAAGACAAAAAAGTCTAAGCCCAAAGTGGATATACAGTGATAATAAAACTATTTTTTAGTTTTTCCTATGATGCCAAGTAAATTTCAGTATTTGTCTCAGGATTTCTCCTCATGTACCTCCCTTTCTTTGGATAACAAAGCTGGTTTTCCCAAGTTAAGAGGAAATTCCTTAAGAAATGACTAAATTTCAATTAAGTGTCTGGGGAAAATGGAGTAAAAGAGATGCATGCATGTAATATATCTGCATATCGAAGCTTTTTCTGTATATCTAAGCTTTTTCCTTCCTCCACAGAATCAACATGGAACTGTCAGCTCTATGAAATAAACTAAACACTAACTGGCAGACCATAGCACTATGCCAGGCCTCAAACCTGTGAAAACTAGCTCCTGCAGCACAAGTTTCCCTCCCACATGGCCTGACTGGTGCCTACCTAAAACCCTGCTGCCTTTAGATAAAGTAAAGTGTGATGATGCACGTTAAAAATGTGCAACATCTGTATTAAAGGTTTTTTACAAGGCAAGTATTCCCCCTTTTATAAAATATTAAATATTCATGAAGCACTATAATGAGTTACAAAGTATTTATTCAGTGATCCTGTTATGATACATTTTTGGTCATACAAACCTTACCATATCTTATTTCAACCACATTATTTAACACAGCAGACCTGCAAATACCATTCAAATATTTCCAGTATACCTTCAACCTCTTCTCTATACAGGACATCTTCTGTGTGCTAAAGGGACCAAATGATGTGTGTCAAATCGTGTGAGGTTGTCTCTGTGTACTTTTGCAGTTGAGGAAAAATAACATCTGCAGGGAGGAAATGTATCTGGACAGCAAAGAAAACTAAAACTACAGCCTGGTGGTTGCATGCCTTTTCAGTAACGTATAGTGGTTGGTCAAAAAGAACGGCTCCAGTGGCTTTTAACTTTGACCTTGTACCTCCAAAATCTGGTCACTTCCTCCTTGAGTCAGAAGTATACTGACCTTGACCTTTCACCTTTTACCTTCAAAATCTAACTTATTAATCCATGCATCACAGATAACATTTGTGCAAAGTTGAAAGAAAATCCATTAGAGCAATTCTTAGGTATTGGTTCCAAAGAATGTCCTGGATGATCTGACAGATTCAACCTGATAACATCAGGCCTCAGGCTATGGCTACCAGCAGCACAGCTGCATAAAAATGCTGAGTCAGCAATTAATTCAGGTTAAGACCAGTCCAAAAAGAAGTTGATTTAAGCTTGAAAAGTCTTATCTCAGACCAGATTCTTACTCTGATTCAAAGTGCAGAGAGAAGATGAGAGTGGCACTGTTGTGTAAAATTGCCGAGGTGTGTTGTGTATGCATCACAGAGGTTATTAGCCCTCAGTCTGGGGTTGTTGCCTTTGAATCGTTAAGTAAAGGCTGAGTGTTTGAAGCTCCTTGATATAATGATCCCTGGCAACTCAGAGAGTTCAAAGTAAATTGGCAAGAGAAAAGAAAAAAAGCTTTTCTGCCACTGAACAAAATAGAGAAATCAGCCAACTATGTTTAATAGAATTTTCATCAGTGCTCAACCAGTCTCTCAAATGGGTTATCTAAGATAATGGCTGCACGGGTTCATTACCTCCTTGTCAAATTAAATTTCTTTTTCTCCTCCAGGGGGATTGGATGGTGATTACACATCTAACCAAAAGAAACTCGAACTTTCACTTGGTAGAAGTGGGAAAACGCTACGATGACTGCAACATCTTTGCGTCATCTGCAGACTTTATATTGAATTCATCACCTGGAGTCAGTGTTTGCCATTAAAAAGGCCAATAAATTTAGGAGA
Organism: Cheilinus undulatus; assembly: GCF_018320785.1. Taxonomy (NCBI): domain Eukaryota; kingdom Metazoa; phylum Chordata; class Actinopteri; order Labriformes; family Labridae; genus Cheilinus; species Cheilinus undulatus. The sequence continues at coordinate 41,552,436 of NC_054876.1, read as the reverse complement.
GCATTCAGAAAGCTGCAAGCATTCTTGTTTATCTTGGCTTCTCTTACAGGGGAATTTACTCCACTGGCATTAGGACACCTTTAAATCATACCTCATTGTAAAAGTAGGTTTTATCAATTTAATCCCTTTATCTTAATTTGAGTATCTTATTTTAGTTTATTATTTCATAATATTACCCTCTGGGGTCCCTCCAGAAAAACACACACTTAGGACCCTTCAGACCCAAACAGGTATCTTCAGAAAAAGTACAACAAACATCATATCAATCAGTATTTTTTCCACTTTCAAAGCTTAAATCTTTTAATCAGCTTCAACCCTAATCAGAACCATATATATATATGTTTTTTTTAATAATTTGACATTTTTATGTTGTATTTTTCATAATAGTACCTTCTATCTAAATAAAAAAAATGCAAAATATAAGTTGTGAATTGAAGTTTTTAGAGCCTTATGTGTCATAAACAACAGCTGATAGCATACTGATTTTGTTGCTTTTTTATTTTTTGAACACTAGGTCTATATCAAAAACTCCCACTGGGGACCCTAGGTACCAAAACTGGTCCCTGCAGTCAAAGTGCTAACAAAATCATATGAATTAACTTTTTTTTTCTTACAAAACTTCAATCTTTTAATTAGCTTCAGTCTTTATCAGAACTATAACGTTTGGATTCTTTTTTTAAAATATTTAATATATCATCGCCTTCTTAAAATAATCGCCCTAGTTAATTTTTCAAGTTTTTCAGGAAACACAAAAAACTGAGCCATTTGTTGAATATATGATATTTTTAAAATTCTTTTACTCAACAGGGTCAGGGTCAAGACATGTCATAGTTCAAATGTTCATTGGAATTTTTTCATTTTTCAAAGGGCCGTGGCCATGGTGAATTTTTCTTTGCCATGAAAAGGAAGTAGAATTATCCTGGGCTTAGAAAACTTGTGGAGTCGTGAAACCTGGCACAATAGTTCACAGTGGGAAGTTCAGATGACTGCCTTTGGTGTTTTTGGAATATCGGCTCATTGGTGCCCCCTACAATATTTCAAAAAATCAGCCCCCGCAGTGCATATTACCTAGGCATTTGAAAATGCTTCAGCTTATCTGTCATCTCAGGAACTTTTAAGAAGCCTCTTGGACCCAAATTGTAAAACAAAAGTAAGTCTATTTTTGTCATTTTCCATGTTAAAAATGTTCAAAACTTGGTCCTCTTTTAATGGAACCAAAATTAAGGCTATGCTGCCATCTTTTCACAATGCACAGTATTGCAACACAATTAAGGACAGGGTCCAAAAAACAAACAACACATTACAAAGTTTACTTCTATGTATTTATCTAGAATATAAGGTAAATTGCAAAATTGAGATGAGATTTAAAAGCACTGGATAATAAAATAATGAAACAAACTTGTACACATCTGTAGCTCTGTATTTTATGCATCTATATCTGTTTATTTTACACATCTGTTGCCATGGCAAAACATTAAAAGTCATGCAAAAAAAAAAAGGTGGGGGGTAACTAAAAGAATGGAAAAAAGAAAGAAAGAAAAGAACGAAAGTGAGAGAGAGCAACTGAGCCCAGCAGAGCAGAAAGAGAAGCTGTGAAGCTGACAATACAGTGATTTGTTCATTTTTTGGAGCTGCATTCAAAATTTTCAGGGCTCATACCTCCTGCTCCTTTGGTTTTACTGCAAAAGTAACGGCAAGCTCTGGAAATTAATGACAGGGATCCCCCTCTGTATCTGTGAAACTGTGAGTGTTGCAAAACCCACAAACCCCATGGGAGTAGCACCATAGCTATATATAAAAGAGTAGATACGACACGCCCCTTTGAGCTGCGTGCCTACGGCGAGGCTAAGCTAGTGGGGGCAAAAGTGTCGGGGCAATCCATGGTTGTAGATGGCACGAAAACTAAAACAACAAGGATGCCTGCACATTGTGCTGCATATGGTTGCACACTACGCTGTACGTTTGAAACAAGGAAACTGGAAATAACCTTTCATGGGTAAAAATAGTCTTTGGCTCTTTTTTCATTATTAAATCTCGTTGAGAGCTTCAGTAAATGGCTACTAGCAAAACACTAACGTGAGCTAGCAGCTTGACAGCCAAATACCAGATGTTTAACTGGAGTATTATGATGATAATATGATAATGGTCTATTTATATTCACTGTAAAATCTTATATAATGTTATTGGAGTGCTAAATGATAATTAGATAACTAAATGATAATTACTTTTTTTTTCAATATTTAACTTGCATTATTTTTAATTGTCTTGAGAGACCTGCGTAATGGGATTAATAAGGTAAAAACAAAAAATAACTGAATGAACAAGTTAAAAATGTAAAATATTGCTTCAGATGAAGAAGGATATGATAATGTACTGTTTTTTTATGTAACAAATGTTTTTAACAGAAGATGAACATAAACAGGAGTTGAAATTAAGTTTATAAAAGTGTTTAATTAATAAATTGAAAAATTGAATTAATATCATAGAAAAGTATCATAGAATAATTAATTTTAAATATACAAAAACAATACATTTATAATTATCTATGCAACAATATGTAATAAATAAAAAATGATATAATAAATAAAGAATGATATAATATTTTATCATTCAACTGAATAAATATGAATTTAAATGAATTAATCTAGGGAATACAATGAATGAGTCAAACAAAACACATTCAAACAAATTCAAAACTTCAAAAGATTGAATTAAATTCCATAGAAAGTTTGAACACACACACACACACACACACACACACACACACACACACACTAGGCACTCTTCATGTCTTGGACTGCCTTGATGGCCTTGGCGTTGGGGTCCTTTCCCTCCTTTAGGGCCTTGAGCCAAGCCTGCAGGTATGTTTTCACAGTGTCCCTGCAGGACTCATTCAGCTCTCTCCCATTACCAAGGAGGTGGGCAAAGGCCAGGTTTGTGCCCCTCATCACCAAGCGCTCCACATCGGCCTCAGTGCTCTCCATTGATAGTTTCTTAAGTGCCCGCCTCCGCAGTTCAAGAAACATGGTGTATCTGCAATTTAAAAAAAAAATACTGCTATTTAAAATGGGAATGAATCAAGAGACCTCAAAATACACTGCCTGGCCAAAAAAAAAGTCACCACCAAAAAAAGGTCACACACTCTAATATTTCGTTGGACCGCCTTTAGCTTTGATTACAGCACACATTCACTGTGGCATTGTTTTGATAAGCTTCTGCAATGTCACAAGATTTCTTTCCATCCAGGGTTGCATTAATTTTAATATTGATGATGGGAGAGCCTCACCACTGCGCAAAGCCTTCTCCAGCACATCCCAAAGATTCTCAATGAGGTTAAGGTCTGGACTCTGTGGTGGCCAATCCATGTGTGAAAATGATGTCTCATGCTCCCTGAACCACTCTTTCACAATTTGAGCCCGATGAATCCTGGCATTGTCGTCTTGGAATATGCCTGTGCCATTAGGGAAGACAAATCCATTGTTTAAGAAATGAGAAGTTACTCATTGCATCAACTGGGGGTAAATAACTTGTTGCCAGCTGAAAGATAATCGCCCATGCAGTAATTACCCAATAGGAGACTCGTACCTATTTTCTTAGTCAAATCCGGATGGCGACTTTTTTTTTTTGGCCAGGTAGTGTATGTTGTTCCCTGTCCCCACTTAGTGAAGAACCACTACACTTCCGATAAATGTATGTATTGACAGTACAGTAAAGTCTGTAGTCTGTTTTGTGGGTTACATACACAAGGGTACAGTAAGATGGGGGGAGTAAGATGTACATGTGTGCACACAGAGCTTTAAAATTAGGCTACAGCACCTATGGACCAATACTACATTATTGACCTTTCTTACCTGTAATTGATGAACCATTTGTTCACAGTCTTCATCTGAAGCCCCCTCACCAACAGCTCAGACTTCTCCTCAATGGAGGGGTATCTTTTCAGAAGAAAGAGCGCCTTGCTCTTCTCTAATGCCCTCTTCTGTCCCCCTTCATTGCCTGGAAAAACAAAACAAGTTAAAACAGTTTAAACGCCATATGCTCTCCTGCATCACAAAGAGATAGCATTATCGCTGGGATAGATGGAAGGACAGGGATGTAACGGAGGTGGACTATGAGGTCTTGATAATAGAGCTGACATGGGGGTCTGGGGGGTCAGTCCCCTAGCTTTTTTGCTTTAGGAAGGGGGTGCCTGGGCTGAAATGAGTGTGGTCTATCAGTTTGTTTTTTTTTTGTTTATTCATTCATCTATCTATATTAATCATATTTTATCTATCTATCTATCTATCTATCTACTTTTACTAACTTTATACACCGTCCACTGAAAGCGGTGAGCGGTTGAGAACCGCTGCACTAGTAGATTGAATTTGGAGCTTGATCCTTCAAGATTGTTCTTATATCATGGAGAATAAGTGATACAGGATACCTCAGAATGAATTTGTCATTTAGAAAACAGTGAGTGAGTGAAAACAGCTCAGAGCTGGATGTTTGGAGAACCTCTGGTTGTCCTTTACTATTTTGTTTGTTTGTTGCTGATTTTTTTTTACCATAATGTCTCTCCTCCACCCTTTTGAGTGTGGGTGGGTGTGTCTGTACCGGTGTGAGTGCAGATGAGTATGTTGTGAGAGAGGAGCGAGGGGAGAAATGCATTTTAAGGAATGTAATGAAACGATAGCGATGCATTAGACTCTAAAATTGCGCAAATTAAAGTTAGCTTTTTTATTTGATAAAAAGAATACCTGTTATACCCCCTCGATTGAAATAAAAATCAAATGATGGACCCTTTTTTTTTTTTTTTTATTCTGCACTTGAATTTCTGGGTGGGGATCCTGTTGGCATGGCAGGGGTGTCCGTTTGGTAGCCAGGCTTCCCCAAATGAGGCTGCGATCGATGCACCGCCGAGCATGTGAGGGAGCAGATGATGAACGTTGTGATCGGAGCAGATACAGAGCTCCAGGAGCAGTCTGGACTAATCGAGGCTTCATTTAGAGCCTGAGTGGTTCAGCGCGTCGCGCTGTTGGGCTGCGCAGAGGAATACATTCCTTGTTGGTTAGTTCCAGATAAACTTTGTTTTTCCACTAAACTTCGCTTTTCCGAAAAGTTAATACACTCAAAAAAATGTCTCTGTATCATCCTCTTAAACTGTGGTATTACTCCTAGATGGGAGTTTTAGTATGCAGAGAAAATAGCCTGTTTATTTGGTACAATACTTCCCTGTTTGCGGCTGGTTCTGCGTCCTAAAGTTTGAGCAATTGTGTCTTACTGAGGGAGAGGAGATAGCTGTGGACTGCATCTAATTTACTTAGTGGCCATATGGAGCTCATACAACCCCAATTTAAAAAAAAAAAACTGAACTATCCTTTTAGGGTTGTGTGCCAGAGGGGTGGTAGTGATGGTGGAGCTGTCAATGGTGAGAGCCGTAGGCATATATTATTTTCTTTTTTTTTTTTTTTTTTACTTACTTGTCATCCTATTCCCAGCCATGAGGTGGCATGGGCATGAACATGCCACACAGGGACAGCATGCCCCATCTCCTCGTTCAGCTGACCCTGTAGTGCAAAATCAAAGACATGAGTCTATAGCTATGACCATATATCAATTCCATTTTTCAAAATTAATGCACACCTCATAGTATCCCTTAAGCATATGACATATGTTATGTTGCCATGGCGCTGGATGTAAACAGCTGCCTCTCCAACACCTCTCAAGTTTTTTCAGTTCTTTTTTTTTAGTTTTTTTTTTTTTTCTTTAGAGCACTTTAAATGCAAACAGAGTTTGTGCCAAAGTGCTGTACAGCAGGAAAACCTGGAATAGACTGTCGTTAAAAGTTGTACATGCGCAGTATCTCCTCTTCAATACAAGAGATAGGGCGGTGTTGGGGCACCTGCCCTGCACCCACAGCTGAATGCAGCTGGATTATTCACACAGCACCAACCTCCCGCTATGGGAGGGGCCGACGTCACAGCCGTCTGTCATAAAGTGCAGCTGATTGACAGGTCAAGCTGCGGGAGTTGGAGACGATAGACAGAGATGCAAAATGGAGAAAGAGAAATTAAATAATCCAGTGAAGTCACTTAAATCAAAACCTTTTGAGGGGAGAACATATCAGGAGAAGCTGCAGGTGAAAGAACTCTGACCTGATCAGCCGAACATCATAATTAATCAGCAGTTCAAAGACAGAGGGCGGCAATACACTCTGTCTTTTTTTAATTACATGAACACATACATTCATACAATATATTGTTTTCATATATTGTAATCAAGTCATATATATTGGAAAGCTGATTCATAGCATCTCCATCTTGTATTAAATTGGTGCATTCATTTTTTAAGTTTGTGACACTATCTTGGGCCATGCAAAAGATGTTGCAGTGTCTTAAATTTGATAATCTCAATTTTAGGCCTTAAAAAGTCTTAAATCTGTCCATATTTTGTAAACTAGGTCTTGAATTATATTTTTTCAGGTCTTAAATTATGTATGATAATTTACCGCTTCTTTGTCGCCCCCTTTTATTTAATTACTTGTTAAACTAACTAAAACTAAATTAAAACAAACAAAAAAACAATCTAAAATACTAAATTAAAATTAAAACCCACTAGATTTGAAAAAGTATGAGAACCCTAACACACACTCACTCACTCCATTGTATACACCACATTCATTCTTTATTGTTTATGGGTTGTTCTACAAATTTGGTTAGTGTGAAAGCAATTCTGTGACTGCAATTTTCCTTACTTTTTTCTGACTTTGTGTAAATCCTAAATTTAATTCAAAATGGTCTTAAAAAGATCTTTAAAAGCCTTAAATTTGTTAAAAACTCAGAAACCCTGGTTTTGGTCTGTCTATTTTGGAGTTATAGCCCCCTCTGGAGAAAACTGCACGAGCCGCCACTGATAAAAAGGTTTTAGTAAAGGTATGTGCAGGCTGAAACACAAATTTAGCCTTTTTTGTACATTTTGGCACATTTTGGCACCATATGTGCCATTTGGCCTTTCTCAGGAACCAATGTGGAAAACTAATTTTTTTCACTTATATATCTCTCTGGTTATGCATTCCACCAAAGTACAACTATTTTTTACTAATTTTGAAGATTTACCTATACTTCTATTTTTCACCCCCAAAAATGGGGGCTCTTATCTTGCTGTGAGTAGGCAATATTCTATAATTCAGTTTACTAAAATATTGAGTACAATAGCCCCCCTTCCAATCCCCTTCAAATGTCATCAGGGTAAGTAGATGAAGGCTAATTTTTCATTTTTGGGTGAACTATCCCTTTAAGAACATATTAGTGAATTAGGCTCAATGTGTATTATTCAACTATATTTTGTTTATGCTGTGTAGGCTCTCTTGTAAACCCCATGCATAAGTCACTATATTAAATATACATTGCACATATTGTATAACCATTGAACATAAAGCTATAGTATAAAACCAGTCATTTAACCTTTTAAACATCCCACCCACCCACCAGTCTACTTAGATATAGATCTATGATTATTTGCCTTGTATTGTAGCGTACATACATCTGCAAATAAGCTCCAATAAAGGCTGAATTGCAATATAATTTTAGCACTTCTGGTTGCATTAACACAATTGTCTTGTTCTATGTAATGATAAAGTCAATCTATGTCTATCACTCACTCACCTCGAACAACTCTCCCTCAGGATTTGTCCCCTCCTCCCCTGGTGTCCTCTCGCCTCATCTCCTCTCCTCCTCCCTTCTCCATCTAAATTACAAAGAATTTGAAAGAGTGAAGCAGGCTGGCATGGCCATGCTTTACTATTTTGTATGGCATTAAAGTCTGCTCTGGCTCAAATGAAGACTGTAAGACAGTAAGAAAAGCAAGCATAAAATACCAAAGCTAGCCAAATGTTGTCCTTGATACAACCTAGTTAACGTTGGCTACATGTAAGTTGACGTTAGCTAGCTAGCCTATAAACAAATAATATAACCTCTTAACCAAAAAGGGTGTATCGTTCATTTTCCATCAAACACAGAACACTGACGGTTTGGCTACACATATTACTAACTGTGATTTTCGCCTTCACTGCTTGACGTTACGTTCCCAAGTCTTGAAGGGACCATTTTCTTTAGTGTTCGTTAGCTGCCAGTCTCTTAGGATACAGCGATTCATTCGCGGGCTCTGGCGGATGTCAACTCAGCCCGCGCGCAACAGTGTTGCAACCAACGGCGCGTGTCAATCCAGCCCGCAACAGTCAAAGCCCAACTGTACGCAGTTTGACTGTGTAGCTAGCAGCCTAACGTTACTGTGTCTACTTGTTCGTATAAATGTTGCGAATTCGCTCCGATAACGACAACCCTCATCCCCCAAGAGTCAGAGAAGATGCAGAAGGTAAGTTGTATCTATCTACCTTTAGTTATGAGTCAGGCGGCTTCCAAGTAATATTAGGATGTCTAAAGACAGCGTTAGCATCTTACCTTAACACAAACAGTAGTTTGTCAGACTGCCGGAGTGAAAGCTCGCCCGAAGCTCCTCTTAACCGTTGCTGAAAGGCGGATGAGTGTGTGGCCAGTCACCTGTAACGTCAGCCTACATGGTGAGACCAGCTGTACGATCACAGAAAGCCCGCTGTTTATGCTCGCCTCTTTTTTCCTCACTTTAGATTTCGCCCGACTTTTTCTTTACACATTTAACAGTGTGTATTTTGCAAAGACCATATAAAATTTAACATGTAATGTGTCTCAAAGTCACGGTAAGCAAAATCTTTTTTACACCACAAGACCGTTTTAAACCGTTATAAAAGATCGCTCTTCTTGCGTTGTCATGGCAACGTGCAAACAGTGCTCTTAGTAGCGCCAGCTACATATATGGAAATGGTGACATAAAATACCTCTATTATTTCTTTTTTATTGTAGCGTATATTAAATGTAAAGAATATATATATATATTATTATGAGAAATTTCTTTATCTATTTATTATTGTGTGCTGTGACTGATTTAGGCTGTCTTTCATCATTGTTTAATGTTAATGAGATATGGAGAAAACAGAAAGCCTTTTTTTTTTTGCTCACAGACTGCTTTGCTTTTGTGCATCCTAAGTTCACAACGAAGAGGACTCTGATGAAGACAATGAGCTACATGACTATGCCTCTGAAGAGGATGGAGAGCAAGACATGCCTCAGCCAGACGGGGACATCATGGACATAGATATTGAGGAAGCTCCTGAGCCAGAAGGCATTGATGATGTTGAAAATGAATTGGTAGGCTAATAATAAACCTAGATTTGCTTTACCCCTTCACTGCCATCTGCAGTCCAATTAATACACTGTGATAATGCATTGCTTTTTAATGTATACGGTCTTAGGACTGTACAACTGAAGGTTAGGTTACTCACAAAATTACTATATGACAAGAAAATAACAACAATACATCCTTTTCACAGTAATTATTGCTGTAATGTTTATTAAGGGATGTGTAATATGTTTATGTATGTTTGCTTATGCCTTGCCTCTACAGGTGGATCTCTATCCATTCAATTCCTTCACTGAGGCAGCCCTGAGCCTGTTCTTTGAAACCTCTGGCATTTCAGAGAGCAATTTTTCTAGCTTACCTGTCACATCCTGTCACACGACAGTTTCAAGAAGGAGGACGTGCCACCAAATGTCAGTGTTTTCAAGGTAGGCAAAGCAAAGTTGGATACCATGGCACTCTAGCATCAGCTTTCCATTGGGCACGTACATAGGGTCCTGTTAATGACTACAAGTAAAGATATAGGCCTTGTTTTAAGATACTGTACTCATGTAATTTGACCGTCTTCCCCATTTTAGAAGATCAGGAAAAACCTATCAAAGGTGCCTATTAGTGTACATGGTGATGATTCCTATTTCTACCACTTTAATATGGAGAAGACAGTGGACAACATCTTAAAAAACAATATGCACATGGCCAAAATGACATTTGTGCCAGTAACCGACTGCCACAGTGACGCCTTCAATTCAAGGCTCTTTCATCAGAGCAAGCTCTTTTGCGTACAGTCTGCCAAGACAAATGTGGGCAAGGTAAACAAATTTTTTAAAAAGCGCTCACCAATAAAGATATAGGTCATCATTTTATGTAGGCTTATTTAAAAAAAAAATTTCAGGTAACTGCACTTGACACCATCAGGATTAACACGGACCGGAGAGCACAACTTGCAAGAGTGGAGTCAATTGCTTTTGATAGCTCTAAAAGGAACCTGGTCCTCAGGTGCAGGCTGCTGTTCCGTGGCCTGGAGATGAGAAATCACCAGCAGTATCACCATATAACACCAGTCAGAGAACAAATTTTTATCTCTGACACCATTGAGTCCATTACACTGGATGCTGTGGTGAGAAAAATGCCACAGATCCAACAGTACACTGGCCACTACCTGTACAGCCTCCACTCTGCCACAGCTTTTGCAGAGCCAAGCAGCAGGTTCATCAGAGATGCATCAACTCTCCCTGCTCATTGCAGTGAGGGACAGCAACAAAGAGACCTCCCTACAGGTACAGTAGAACTTTTCATAGTCAATGGACATGAATAATATAGATAATATGTTCAATCAAAAGAGTGCGACTGATGTGGCTAAGATGAACATAAACATGTATGAAGTAGCCTATTTGTTGTTTTCTTTAAGGAGTACCAGTGCTCCCGCTGTACATCCATTTATATTTTGATGGGTTTGGGCTGTACAGGCGGAAGTACCATTCCACCAATGGGATGTACTTTTCCCTGGGTAATTTGCCTCGTTCTGAGGGGGCAAAAAGAGAACACATGGGCATCATAGGCCTTGGAGCATAGTCACTACATTTAGATACAAATAGTTGTTTAAATCATGGCCTATTTAGGATTTGATACAGTTTATCTTCTTTCCAAATCAGGAACGTCATTTCAGCAGTGTATGGATGCCATTTCACCATACGTAGAGAAACTGCAGAAAGGTTATTATGCTGACTGCCCTTACTATGGGGGTGAGGTGTTTGTTTGTGGAGGAATTGGCGAGATCAATGCAGACATGCCCCAGGCAAACCACTGTGCCAACTCTTTGTCATCCACTGCAAACAAAAGGTTAGATGAATTATTTCTTCACAAGCCATTTGGCTTTTATTGTTTATTGTGCAAAATCTTAAAAATGTATACCTAATCCCTTTTACTGTGCCCTCTATTAGATGCAGATTTTGCACGGTTGACAAGGCCGACCTCTCCAACCCACAGGTTGCCAGTGAAGCACCCCGCAGGACAAAGGCCAACACAAACAACATTATCGCTGCCATGTCTGAAATGGGTGTTGTGGAGAGGAAACAACATGAAACAGAGACTGGGACCCTGTATAGCCCGAACAACCAGCTATTTTCTGATGGCATTGTCATTGAACCACACATTCAGGTAAATGTTTTAATGTATCTGTAGCCACAATCAAGCTCTGAGCAGCCATACTAATGGACCGAACATGTCCTGCTCCACCTTGCATTGAAAGGATTGAAATAGGAAGCACGTATGACGGAAACCATGTAAAAACAATACTACGGTTGGCTTTGTATTTTGTTTCAGACAAGGATCGATCACTTCCACCTCGATGCTCTTGGTGTTGGAAGACTGCAAATAAGTCTGATTTGGGGCAACATGAAGACACAAGTCCAACAGTTTGTTAGTGATCTGATTGCTGCAATCGACAGACCTCATTGGCTCAAGCAGGTAATAAAGTTATATAGATAACCAGTGCATTTACTCAGGAACAGTCCACCCAAAGATGGGTGCATGGCTGCATGGCTGCATGTTCATTTTAAATTGATCTATCTTTTATAGCTTTTTGTGCTATGCAGAGATTAAATTCATTATACAGCACATTATTCTTTCAGCTCCCAGATCTTCATCACTTGGCATGTGCCACTGGCTGTGAGGTGCTCCATCTTATTCAGATGTGGACCATAATAACCAGAGATGTTTTGTGTTGCCCTGAGGCATTTACAGCAGCCTCTGCTGAATACATTGGCCACAACAACTGCCGCCTTGTCACCAAAGCCAACATCTTGCTGGGTGGCTACTTGTCTTCAATCCGATCGGCAAGTCTAACTGACGAGGAGGCAAGGCAACTCCAGGTTCAGATATGTGACCATCACAGACTATTTGAGAGGGTAATTTTGTACTGCCATTTTGTTTTGTCTCCAATGCTACTTTACGTTTAGACATTTAAGAACTTTTTGTTTCCATCTTATCTTTAAGATATGGAAGGCAGAGGTGGCAAACCGGGCCAACATCCATTGTGGCTATCACACTGGGGAGCAAATAGATATGCTGGGCCACCCCATGATTGGTGACTGCAACCGCTTTGAGCGATACCACCACAGGATCAAGGATATGGGTAAGTAAATTTCCCAGACCATTCATTTGCTAGGTCCTACAGGTGCTTAAAGCCCACTGTCTTGATGTGCATGTTGTACTTCAGTTATCGCTCACAAGAATGGCGTCAGTATTGAGAAAACAATGGTGGAGAGGATTGCAGTGTTGGATGCCCTTTGCACATTGTCAACACCGAATGATGAAGCAGCAGAAAATACATCTGTCCATGGGCTTCCAGGCTACGCCCCTGTTTACAGGCCATCGGGGTCAGTCTCACTGATGTCTGCCGCTGAACTTCGGCATGACTGTATTGCTTGTTAACATTTTCCTGCATGTCAGTTGTACCAAGGATGTCTAAAATAATGGTTACAACATTCTTTACTTCTAACTCATTTTTTTAACAGGGATACAGCTAGGAAACCAGATGCCAGAGCTATCCCATCTGAAAGTGGCAAAAATGATGCGGCAGCCGGACCTCATGGAGAGGATGGGGGATAGAGTCCTGACACAGGAACAGATCTTCCTTGGACCCAAGGTATAATCCCTGTAGTTGATCATTCTCAGTCCATTACAGGAAAATGCATATTTATAAATGAGTATTATCTTCTTGAATGGAAGCATTCTTTGCATCATATGCTGTTTTTTCCTAGGTTTGGATAAGGGGGAAGCCAGTCATCACCATCATTGACAACCCTCTTTCTGGGCAACCGGAGAGATGCATGAAATACCAGAGTGCTACACTGTCCCCACAAAAATACAAGTATGTTATCAATTTGTTTAATAGCGGTAGCAATGTATCGAATTGAGAAACTTGTATTCAATGTAGTATAGCACAGCATTTGTACCAGCAACATAATAGTATTGCATTGCATTTCCCAGATGCTGTGCATCCTTTCGTGGATTAGGCCCTTAGATATTTATCTAAAGAAATGGAATACCCCTTTTATAATAAACCATTTTTAATAAACCCAAGTGTGTTTAACATATATTATCTCATTCTCAGATTTGATATAAAGACTATCAAAGTTGGCTCATTTGTGGAGACAGCCCCCCTCAACCCAACCCATGTGAACGACAGGCAACCATTGAAAATCACTGCCATATGGGCTACCATATCAGGTAAAGTAGTTAAAAGATGCTGAATAAAATATGTAAGGAAGATTACAGAGGAACCAGGCAATATGAACCGATAACATAATGCTTAATGCTATCGTGTTAGGTTAAGTAGTTTTACTGAAGATATTGATGTAACCTATAGCTCAATGCATGATGTTTTTTTCCCCACATAATCCACTGGTCCTGTTTGAGGGGACGATCTTCCTGCCACAACACAGAGAAGATCCCCTGACAGGCTGCAAGGAGTATCAAGAAGGAGGAAAACTACTCTTTCCGACAGCAGCCATCACTGACACCCTCCTGTTCCTCCCCCACAAATGCTTCTGGGAACCAAATCAACACCTAGGGATTGGGACAAAGTCCACTGCCACCAATGGACAGTACTGTCAAATAGTTGACAAAAAAATCATCCACAATCCCAGGGACAAATGGTACCTTAAAAACACATTCCTACACTCTCATACAGAGCAAACACTCCATCAGTACAGTGGGCATTCATAGAATGTCTGGGGGCGCTAGAGGCGTAATCTTTAAATGGGGGCGTTGAGGTGTTTTCTGTGGGGGCATATGTCAATGCCAATTTCAGCCTACAGATAACTCATTTTTCATCATTTTATCATTAGACTTGCTTAACTATGAGTATTATCTTCTTGACTTCTTGACAAGACTAGAATGCCCCTTTGAAGGGGGACGTAAGGTGAAGTGATGGTACATCATATTTAGCCTCTGTAAGCTACTTCCCTGTGGGGGTGGGGGAAATTGTGTGCACTTTTTGCTGTTATAGCCTGATACCAGTCCAAAAGACAGAAGTTTTTGTTGTGTCTGAATGAAGCGGAAGGACAGATGGAGAATTGGTCTTTTATGTGTACAATGTGGTTTTGAGATGTATGCTTCATATGATAGGGGAAGGAATGATGGGGGGGGGGTGGTAGTGTACCTGTATAAATGTAATCAATTTGTAAACATAATCATTCTGTACATACTATGTTTTATTAATATTATTATTTATTAAGGGCTTTCAATTCAATTCAATTCAATGTTTTGTTATTAAATGCTGAGTATGTCATATGGTTTTTCATTCTTTTTACATTAGTAATGAAAGTTTAACCTCAAAAAAATTATAAAATGTTAAAGTCAACTGATAAAAAAGGAATAGTGAATAGTGATACCTTAAGACATCTTGAGACATCTTAAGACATCTTCATATTTCCAAGACATCTTAAGACATCTCAAGACATCTTAAGACCCATGTCTATAGACACGTCATATAGACATGTCTTGACTTACCAAGATGTCTCAAGACATCTCAACAAATGTGTCTTAAGACACATCTTAAGACGTCTTGAGACACTTTGATGGCTGGGTATGTAGTAGTTGGTGTACTACCACTACTACTAGTAGTAGTTATATACGTTACAGTTATATGTATAGGTATATATTTACGTCCAAGGTGAAGTGAAGTGTTACTATTTACTCAGTGACGTGCACAACAATTTCAGTGTACCTGTTTCTAACTTGTACAAATGGCAATAAACTATTCTATTCTATTCTATCTCCATAGAGTGTGTTTTTTTTTTCTATAAACATATATAAAGAGAGAGAGTGAGAGAGAGAGAAGGATAAGGAGGGGGAGAGAGACAAATAAATTAATATAAATGATTATTTGATTGCCTTTACAATTAAATCTTTCGATCTAAAAACATAATTTCTATATATATATCTTGATCTTTCTATTTTTATACATACAACTATATGTCTATGTATATACATTTCTTAATATTTAATGGCTGAACATAAAAGATTCCCAGACCTCTGGACTTAAAGAGTATAATACCGAAAAATGTAGGCTACACTGGTAGAAAGCCCTTTCCGTTTTTTTGGTTTTTAATCAAATGTTCTGTATTAATAGCACATGTTTTGACGTTGACCATAAAGCAAACCACATGAAAATCGGTTGAGAAGTGAGCAGGTTATGATTTATTTTCAATGTACACGCATTGCCTTTAATGAGAACGTCGCCCCCGCCAAGATGGCTGCCACGTAGGCACGTCACTTAGCAGGCTGCTACAGTGCGCTGGCATATCTAGTGTTCTATATATATCTATGAGTAGCACACCTTATTGCTGGCACTCAACGGTTGCTACACACCCGTGGTCGCAACACATCCTGACATGCAACGGGTTGCGAGGGCCCGTCATCGCTGCTTGCAGCTTTTATTTTGTATTGCTGTTACTTTTGGTTGCTTTTGAATTTTTTACACTGGCCCTTTAAGATGGAATGTTCAGGAACTACTTGAACTTCGGATGACTTTGGTGTCTGGTTTTAAATTTTGTGCACTGGCCCTTTAAGATAGAATGTTCAGGAACTACTGGAACTTCAGATGGCTTTAATGTCTGGTTTAAAATTTTGTGCACTGGCCCTTTAAAATGGAATGTTCAGGAACTACTGGAACTTCAGATGGCTTTAATGTTTGGTTTAAAATTTTGTGCACTGGCCCTTTAAAATGGAATGTTCAGGAACTACTGGAACTTCAGATGGCTTTAATGTTTGGTTTAAAATTTTGTGCACTGGCCCTTTAAGAGGAAAATTCCAGTGATGACATCACTACCATCAAATGGCTTTGATCTTCCCTCTCGAATATAACACTGGCCCTTTAAGACGGAATGTTCCTTTGTGACATCACAAATGGCTTGCATCTTACCTAACCTATTAATAGGGCTGACATTATCAATTCAGTTTGACACTTGTGACACTGATCAAGGACACGTACTCTGTCTTTAGGTGTTGGAATATTGAAGATTAGGTTCAATCCTAACTACTGAATAAGATTTCTCAAATAGTCATTTTTTATTAAGAAAATGAGCGACCTTGAAGGAAGAGTTTTTTCAACCCAGTCCATGCTGGGAGCTCAGGATCAACACGTTGATTCTGATGATGTGTACGGGGAAGAGATGCATCAGTTTGAACAAGAGGATCTCATATTTGATTCTGATCTTGATTTTCATTGGGATTCTGATTCTGATACATCTAAGAAATTTGAAAATAAATTGGACGGGATTATGGAGGACACACTGGATCAGGAATTTGTGACTGAAGACAGTGTGATCCCCGAGGAGACTCAAGAATTTAAGGAGGAAGAGGGCCATGTCTTGAAGGAGGCTGAAGAGGAGCCCTTCTCCTCAAGCCAAGACTGCAGATTCTCCAAAAAAAGAAAGACGACGAAATCTGCAGTCCTTGAACAGCCTGAGGAAGAAGAATACTGCAATACTCCACTGTATGGACAGTTGAAGGCAGAAGATCTGCCAGATACTGAGCAGGAGGAGGATTTGGATTGGAAGGCAGTGTTGAAAAAATATGAAAGTCTGTATGGGGACGGGATTATGGAGGACACGCCAGATCAGGGGTTCGTGACTGAAGAACAGCCTGAGGAAGAATACTCCAATACTCCACTGTATAGACAGTTGAAGGCAGAAGATCTGCCAGATACTGAGCAGGAGGAGGATTTGGATTGGAAGGCAGTGTTGAAAAAATATGAAAGTCTGTATGGGGACGGGATTATGGAGGACACGCCAGATCAGGGTTCGTGCCTGAAGAAGAAAAGATCCCGGGGGAGATTCAAGATTTTGAGGAGGAAGAGGGCCATGTTTTGAAGGAGGCTGAAGAGGAGCCCTTCTCCTCAAGCCAAGACTGCAGATTCTCCAAAAAAATAAAGACGACAAAATCTGCAGTCCTTGAACAGCCTGAGGAAGAAGAATACTCCAATACTCCACTGTATAGACAGCTGAAGGCAGAAGATCTGCCAGATACTGAGCAGGAGGAGGATTTGGATTGGAAGGCAGTGTTGAAAAAATATGAAAGTCTGTATGGGGACGGGATTATGGAGGACACGCCAGATCAGGGGTTCGTGCCTGAAGAAGAAAAGATCCCGGGGGAGATTCAAGATTTTGAGGAGGAAGAGGGCCATGTTTTGAAGGAGGCTGAAGAGGAGCCCTTCTCCTCAAGCCAAGACTGCAGATTCTCCAAAAAAATAAAGACGATAAAATCTGCAGTCCTTGAACAGCCTGAGGAAGAAGAATACTCCAATACTCCTCTGTATAGACAGTATCTGGCAGAAGATCTGCCAGATACTGAGCAGGAGGAGGATTTGGATTGGATGGCAGTTTTGAAAAGATATGAAAATCTGACTGGGGACGGGATTATGGAGGACACGCCTAGTCAGGAATTTGTGTCTGAAGAGATCCTGGGGGAGATTCAAGAATTTAAGGAGGAAGAGGACCATGTCTTGGAGGAAGCCGAAGAAGGCCAAGACTGCAGATCCTTCAACAAATCCCAGATGTACAAGTCTAAGTCATCTGAGCGGTTGATCAGAGAAGATGATCCTCAAGATACAGTACAGGAGGAAGATTGCGAAGACAGCCTCCATGACAGTGGCGTTCAACAAATGACGTCGAATACTGATCCTGAAGTGTATTCACTGAAGGAGCGCCTTGCCATGCAGGAGGTGGAGAATCTCAAGAAAGATGAGATAATCCAATCCCTGCGCCTTGAAATTATTAATTTAGAGCAGAACAGGCAGGTAAATCCTGAATTCGAGGCGTTGAAGAGAAGCCTTCCAGAAGAACAGGAGGCAAGAAAGGAGGAAGTAAAATCTCTGTACACCGTAATTCAGACGCTACAGACTGCACTGGAGGACGGAGAACAGATGGTTTCCTCTCTGCAGGAGAGAAGAAGTCAGTTGGAATCAGACCTCAGAAAAGAACAAGGCAAAAACAGTTCTCTTCAGAGGGACTATGGGGCTGCCGTCTACCAGGGTCAGAAGGACAAAAAGAAATCAGAGGAACTGGAAGATGAAGTCAAACGGTTGGCATCAAACCTAGAAAGAGAACAAGACAAAAACAGTTCTCTTCAGAGGGATTATGAGGCTGCCGTCTACCAGGGTCAGAAGGACAAAAAGAAATCAGAGGAACTGGAAGATGAAGTCAAACGGTTGGCATCAAACCTAGAAAGAGAACAAGACAAAAACAGTTCTCTTCAGAGGGACTATGAGGCCGCCATCTACCAGGGTCAGAAGGACAAAAAGAAATCAGAGGAACTGGAAGATGAAGTCAAACGGTTGGCATCAAACCTAAAAAGAGAACAAGACAAAAAAAGTTCTCTTCAGAGGGACTATGAGACCACCGTCTCCCAGAGTCAGGAGGATTTACATAAATCAGAGGACCTGGTTTTCTCCCTGCAGAGGAAAGTCGAACAGTTGGCTTCAGACCTCAGGAGAGAACAAGAAAAATATACTGCTGTTCAGAAGGACAACGAGGTCGCAGTCTCTCAGGGTCAAAAATATGTCCATAAAGCCAAAGAACTGGAAACAACAGTTGTCTCGCTGCAAGAGGAATTGTCAGACCTACGAAGCGAACAAGCCAAAAGCTGTTTTGAGATCCAAAGATTGACCAGTGAACTTCAACTCACCCAGCTCGTCAAAGAACGACCACAGAGCAGTGGAGAAAGTAGCAGCACGTCTGAGGGGGAAATTAACCTGCAGAGCGCTCAGTTGGCTAAAGCGATGGAGAAGATCAGACTTCTAGAGGAGGAACTTGGTGAAAAATCCCATGCTTTAGAGAGGAGTATGACTGCTGAAAAAGTCTATCAGTCACTTTATAACGATGCACAGATGCGCACTGAGCGTATCCTCTCACAAAAGCAGGATAGAGACAGTGTAATGTCAAACCTCCAGAACCAGCGGAGCGACACCACTGAGTGCCTGAAGTGTCAGGAGGCAAGGACATTGTTGAATGAAAACAAGGACATCAGGACCAAGTTCAGCAAATTGAAGTCCAAGTACTGCCATCTCTTTGAACGCTATGAAGAGATGCGCTCAGCCAACGACAAGATCACGTCTGACAATCAGTTCACCATCACGAACCTCCGAACCGAGATCGAAGAGTTCAAGGCTTCGCGGATTGAGAGCACGGCGAGAATGTCGGCGCTCGAAGGTGAACTCAGAGAAGAGAGGAGGTGTTACTTGGAGCTGCACAAGACAACAGATAAAGACATCTCTGACCTCAAGGACCGCTATGAAGAGATGCACTCAACCAACAAAAAGATCTTGTGTGACAATCAGCTCACCATCATCAACCTCCAAACCAAGATTGGACAGTTCAAGGCTTTGCAGATTGACAGCGTGGCGAGAATGGCGGCTCTGGAGGGTGAACTCAGAGAAGAGAGGAGGCGTAACTTTGAGCTGCAGCAGAGAGCAGATAAAGCCGTCTCTGACCTCGAGGATGAAAGAACCGTGTCTTTCAAACAGCGACTGGAGCTGCAGGAAGCTCTGAGTAAAAACACCTCTTATCAGGACGCGAATCAGAGACTGACAGAGGCTTTACAGGCTCAGAACACCCGCTTCCAGTCAGCCAACGATAAGATCATGGCCGACCATAAGCTCACCATCACCAACCTCCAAACCACGATCGGACAGTCCAAGGCTTCACAGATTGCGAGTGCGGCGAGAATTGAGGAGCTCGAAGGTGAACTCAGACAAGAGAGGAGGTGTAACTTTGAGCTGCAGCAGAGAGCGGATAAAGCCGTCTCTGACCTCCAGAATGAAAAAAACATGTGTTTCAGACATCAACGTGAGCTGCAGGAAGCTCTGGGGAAGAACACGTCTTATCAGGAGGAGAATCAGAGACTGACTGAGGCTCTACAGGCTAAGAACAACAGCTTCATGGTCACCAACCTTCAGATGCAAACGCCCTACATTCAGTCATTCAGCCCGTCTGGAGATGTGGAGCTCAGGCTCACCAGGCAGCAGTTTGAACTGGATGAAAACAAAGAGGCGATACGCAAGCTGAGGAGTCGGTGCGTGGACCTGGAGAAGGAGAACCTCAGAATTACTGGCAAGTATCAAAAACTGCGTCATGATCACAAAGACCTCAGGCGCAGATATGATACGATCTCCATAGCCAGCAGTCTCCTCTGAGCACAGCCTCATCTATGCACCTCCAACATGACACTGAAGGGTGATGGACTCCAACATATGGAGACTATTACTCCTCAAGTGTTATTGTTCGTGTGTGTTAATGTGGGTTTTCTCCGGGATGCTCCGGTTTCCCCACAGTAAAAAAAAACAAAAAAAAAAACAAAAAAAAAACCTTCAGACTAATAAACTCAATAAAATAAAATATACTAGAACTCATTATAGATAAGTTAAGGTGTCTCTTAACCCTCGCTGCCTTGTAATTTTTAGCTCCATCTGTCCTTGTTTGTCCAGAAAACTGACATGCAGAAAGGTGTTAATAAAATAATCATTTTTCCACATTTTATTTTACTTTCACTGCTTCAAATCTCTTCAACAACTTCAACCCTGACCACAAAAAAAAAATAAAAATAAAAATAAAAAAATAAAAATTCAATGTTACACCTTTTTTATGCCACTTATTGTACACCATGTCACTGGTATTTTTTATGGTAAAAAACACAAAAACACCAGAATTCCCATATAAAATGATCTAGAAAAAAAACTTTTTTTCAATAAATAGAGTCTGGGCCATGCCAATGATGAGTGGTAAAATTGATTTTGATGCATTGAAATTTTTTCTGTAGTACCAAATTTCATATTTAAGCTCCATCCGTCCTTGTTTGTCCAGAAAACGGACATGCAGAAAGATGTTAATAAAATAATCATTTTACTTTTTTTTTTAACCTTTACTGTCTCAGATCTCTTCAACAACTTCAGCCCTGACAATAAAAAAAATATTTTAAAAAATTCAATGTTACGCCCTTTTTATGCCAATTATTGTACACTATGCCTATGACTTGGATTCAGTGAGATAGCATCCATGCTAAACAGATGAGTCTATCAGAGATAAAAACACGCCAGTTTTACCATCCTTTTCTTGAGCCTCCTTCTCTACCACATTATATACGAGCGAATGCATTTGTGCATGTAAGGTTTATTTTATGTACAGGCATAAAGAATCAGAGGAAATATGTGGGATATGAATCACGAACACACGAATTTCCACCTCTAACAAAAATGTTACCACAAATATGCCAATTACGAATATATACAAATTTACTGCATCTTTGAGATACAGTATATAATTCTAGCAGTGATGTCCCACCAGAACAACTCAAACTCTCATATCTCACCTGTACATTGTTGTAAGTGAACCAGATTATGTGTGCTTATTGGAAATGTATTCCTTGTACAGTTGTCAAACTTGGTAGAGAAAATTCCTTTGGTAAAAGGAAAAGGTCCTGTATTGGTTTTTGTAACTGGGCGTGGCTTATTGGCTCAGTGGCGCCCCCTACAATATTTTTAAAAATCAAAAAATAATTTTTGTAAAAAAAATGACTCAGGCAATTATTTTAAGAATGTGACCATATATGTATCAAAGGACCCAATTTGGTCCAGAGGCCTCCAGAAGAATATTCTAGTCATAAATTGTTTAAGCAATAGCGGACCAAAAACATCTGTCGATGCACTGGAAATTGCCCAGCATTTACTTGCTTCAGACAGAAAAAAAGGACTTTTGGACTTGTGTAAAATGCCGGAAACAGTGCACAGCTGTTTAAAGTTTTCTGTTCTTAGATATTAGATTACTGGTAATACAATCTGGCAATTAAATATGAGGAAAATATTTTAAGCAAAATCAATTTTCTTTTTTACCATTTGTTTATTGTTGGTGTGTCATATTTTGATTTCTTTTATTTATTTATCTATTTTCAAAAGTGGGCATAAACTTAGCAAAAGCATAGTGTCTTTAATGTTTGCATACAGCAGCAGTTGCCCTGACTGTCAAATGTACACTGTAAAGTTTTTCGCTGTGAATTTACAATAAATTATTGGATACATTTTGCATGACTTTCACAGCAAGGATTACAGCAATATACTGTGAAATGTACTCACAGCAATTTACTGTAATTTCACATCTGTAATATTACAACGCATTGTTGTAAAAGCACATCTGTATACTGTAACTTCACAGTTTCAATGACAAAGCAATTACTGTGATATTACAGTACATTACTGGGGAATTACAACCTTTTGTTGTACATCATTACAACAAGGCCCTGTACTTTTACAGTGTGTACTGTGAAAGTAATGCACAAGTTGACAGTAATTTACTGTGAATTTACAATGTATACTGTGGAAGTCATGCAAAAATTTGCCAGTAATTTACTGTGAAAGTAATGTAGATGAAGTTTCCATTTACTGTGAATTTACAATCATTGTGCAATTAAAATCAAACCCCCCACCGCCACCACACAACTCTGAGGTAAAGTCAATGGTAGCCCAATGGCATATTTATTTACAAATAAAGGTTATTCAACATAACTGCCAAGAAATTCAACTTCCTAGTCATAAACTTTCCAAAGCCACCTTAAAATGCAGAGAAACTGTGCAGAAACTTGCAATTCAACTACCCAGCTGTGTCACAATAACAGTAAGAGGATGGGAATGAGGCCTACATGGCAAGGTAAGAGAGGAAGGGAGAGAGCGATGAAGGGATATCATGAAGGGGCCAGGCGCTCCTCTCAGTCTCAAACATCCTATAATCCAAAAATCTTGTTGTCCAAAGTTGTCTTCAAAAAAAGTACAAAAAGAAATACTCAAAACTGAGCCTGACAACTGCTGCAGCAAAAAAAAACTATGATGCCCACTCAAAGTCAATTAGTTTCCTCAAAAGGGTGCTCACATGAGGGTTCATTGTTGTCCGCTTCTTGGTCTGTGAGCCTCTTTCAGGATTGATGCCCAAGAAGCACCTGTTAATAAGCAAAGATAGTTTCTGTTTTAAATAGACTTATGTATTGCAGGCAGCATTTATCAAGGTGTTCACCTGTGCCTTTTCCCATAACACACCCTAATAGACTTATAATGCAAACTTGTTGGATCTTCCTCTCACCATAAAATTATTTTTAGCCATTTTTAGCCAGGGGGCCTCAGGTTAGGTTTGTCTCAGGCAAAGTGGTCTGGGCATCGTCTGTTGATTTTCTACTATAAGGGGCTGTATCAACGTGTGCCCCCACTCTATTTCAATTTCAGTTTATTTAGGATAGCCCCCTGAGATGCAGCATCTCGTTCAAATGCGTCTTCACGCAATTGGCCAGTTGGTAAATTAAACCAAACCCTGTTGGAAGTATGACAAACACATCCTTTTCAATAAAGGGTCTGAGAGCATTTTGTTCTGCTTTTAAAGAAAACTTGCGCTCAACTTCATTCAATACATTTACATTTCACAATAGATGTTTCAAAATCACATAGCCTGCCCCAAAACAAAATAAACAGCTGTGATTGGACCGGTAGGTATTTGTTGGACCACAGTCAGTGTAACGTGTAGATACCCAGACTGATCTGCAGAGCGAAATTGAGTGAGTTCGCGAGATCAGGATGGTCTCACCAGGCTAGCCTCAGGCACCTTCTTTGTCAGCATTTTAGACCTCAAGACAATCATTGAGTTGGAAGCCTATACTATAATGTGAATTACAAGATTAAATGTGATCTTTATACAAGACCTTTGAATGAACTCCAGCGTCGACGATCCAGTGGCAGGATACTCAAGGTTGAAGACGTAATAGCTGCTGAAGAAAGCAGCTACACCGTGTAAAAACAAAGGGTGTGGGCCCATTACGACATGTCCCTCGATGGATATAAGCCATCCAGAGGGCTTCATCATGTCACCTGAAATGAACAGATACCACACCATGTGTTATGAGCACTTTGAGATCCATTTCAGATATAAAGTGCCATACAAATGTAATTATTATTATTATTATTATTATTATTATTATTATTATTATTATTTATTGCAGTCATGTAGATTCCTAGAATCAAAACAAAATACTGAGTTAGAAATGTCGATACAAGATCCAAGTAACATGACCTTGAATGATTAAGCAGGGGGTGCTGGGGAGTTCTGCAGTATTAACGTCCACAGCAGTGGCACATGGCTGTAACATAGTAACACACAATATCATAGATTTAACATTAAAGGATAAAAATTGTTCATTGTTCAGAGGAGGGGGCAGGCACTTTAAGGTATTTTCCCAGGATGACGTATGTCTTTTTCATTATTGGTTCTGCTCTTTCTGCCTCACTCATTCCTTCCTCTGTGTATACAGACATATAAATGTATTGTTAGTACCCAAGTAACAATTTGGTCTCATAGCGGCCCCCAAAACCCACCCCCCCACACACAGTGTTCAGATCTGGACAAATGACTAAAGTCACCCAAATTTGCATTAAACAAAATTCACCAAAAAGACAGTAGATTGCATGCCTGAGTAGATGTTGAGCAGATCCCTCTTCATATTCTCCAATGTTGCCTCAGTCTCCCCCTCTGGCAAATCTGCTGGGCCCCACCTCACACACCTAGGGGTGGACATCACAGGGTAACAATACTATTGGGGGCGGTTATAGCTCAGAAGTTGGAGCAGGTCGTCTCATGACTTAAGGGTCAGCAGTTTGATTCCCGGTTGTGACTATCTAAATAGACCCATTCCACAGCAGTCATGTTGCAGTGTCATAGTGGGGTAAGCACAGATGTATTTTATCAAATGAATTAAAGTCACATTTTATTTAGTGTGTCACAGCCATGCCAGAGAGCCACTATGCACAATATCAGCACCCTGGCTCAGCTAAATCCTAAATGGAACAGGGTCATAATCACAGTTAATTACACCTGTGTTTCCTGTTTCAGGGTTATTCATGGTCATATACAGTGCTTTCGATCAAAATGTTGACAGATTTTACCCGTATATTGCCACATACCCGTATTGGTCAATAGGACCTCTTGCCAGTCTGGCCTCTCCTGCCATTCCCGTACGTGGTCTTCCTTCTCTGCGGCATCGAGCAAGAGTATTATTCCTATTTTTGTACTCCACTTTTGTTTTTACTTGTTGCAGAAGAGAGTGACATCCGTCTCCAGCAGTATCACCGTGCTTACCAATGTCGGCAAATGTTTTTGGATAGCTCCTGAAAATAGGGGGTGGACAATTATAAAATATGTCACCATTGTGGCCAAAATAATCATGATAAACTATATTATTGCAATACGAAATATAAAGAAAAAAGGTCCAACTTGCATTGTATCGTAGTGTCAAACTGTAGCTTCTACTTTGAACCAGTATGGTTCAAAGAGAAACCTGAACACTAACTTGCAAACAGGCCAGGACAATTACCACATAAGCGTACAGCTAATGTGAGGATTACTTAGTGGAAAAAACCACGGTAAAACATCAGGCTGAACAACAAGACCTTCATAAAAACATGTGAATAAGTCTGGTTTTCTTGACTATACTAGCTCCGTTTAAACAAACCATGTTTACAGAGTCTTCACTTCTGCACCCTTGTAACATCATAGAGGTGCAGGAAATGAGCCAATGAAAACTACAAACAGTTGAAGGGGATGGGGCTGGGGATTGACTGACAGCTTGCACCACAATGTGTTTTTTTTAATCACAATTAACGATAATATTGATAATAGTCCCATCCCTACCTGACAATGTTTCTCACAACGCTGTGGCACATGGCTCTGGATGGGTTGCGGTCGTGCTGCATCATTTGGTCCACGAGCATGACCACGAAGGCCTTTCTCTTGTCTGGCAATGGTCTTTCTTCTTTTTCCACTCTAAGTCGAATGGCTGATGACACCTGGTCCCAGTTGAGATGAAAGTCCACATGCCATGGTACGCCAGTCTGTGAAGCACTTGACGTGCTTGGGGCAGTGCTAGGAGGGCTGACCAACAGTTGGAATGCTTGAGGAGTGGCCGGAGTGTTTGGAGAACTTGGAGCACTTTGATCTGGAGCAGAGACCACCTGCATATTAAGAGTAACAAGTCCTAGAAGGCACAAAAACAATTTATTAATTAATATAGGGCAAGATGTAGGGCTAGGGGTCAATAGAATATGTGCATAACCGTAGTCCTGCTCCAGTACTTCCTGGAGGAAGCTCACACATTGGTTTCCTGTCAACACTATTGGATGAGGTGATTAGAAGTTATTCACGCGAGTGCCATTTGTTCCCTTGTGACGTAATGGGTTGGGAGAATGCAGAAGTGTCCATTGACTCATGTTAAAAGATCGCTCTGATAATGCCACTTAAAAAAAACGATAGTTAAAATAACAGGCAAATACACTATTGGAATTACAAACTCATCATAACTGGGTCTGATTGTTTTTCACTGCCGTTGTTATCGAGTTTGGACATGCATGGAAGTAATGAGCATCAGCTGCATTCACTTCCATGTATTTCCAGATGTGAAAACAACAGCAGTGAAAAACAGCCCAGTTATGATGAGTTTGTAATGCCAATTATTATTTATTATTATTATTTATTATGCCTGTTATGCATTTCCCCAACCCATTACGTCACATTGAACAAATGGTGTGTGCATGAATAAGGTCTATAAGCTGTGCTGCACACCTGAGATTAATCACTTCATCCAATAGTATTTGACAGGAAACCAATGTGTGAGCTTGGGACTACAGTTATGCAAAGTCTATTGTCTACCAGTTGTGCCAATGTCCTAAGGCCCTAGTTCAGTGACATGAAAGAGTGACAAGTGTAATGAGTGAAAAGATGAATTTACCGTACTTGATGCCCTTCATTAACTTCCGACTTTGGATAGGTTTGAGGTATTTCACCAGATCCCTCTCCTCCATCAAGGTCAGATCATCAATAGACTCGACCCCAAGCTCATCAAGCATGGTGGTAAGAAGGTCGTCAGGGAGACCAGGCAAGTATGACCTCACTGCTTCCTTGACCTAGTCTCATTAAGTAGTGAATCAAGAAACACTGTATAAGTGAGGTTAACAGTTAATCCGTGGGCAGGATTTGCACCATTTTATAGCCTATTAAAGATTGTCAGTTAACGGACAATTAACCGATTAACGCTGTCAGTTAACGGATTAACAAAATTTCTCATTTTTGCCATCCCTACACTGTATGCATATTTCCTACTATAGTCTGTTTAATCAACAAGGCAAATTAAAGACAAAATCAACTTTCTTCAAGCCTACCAAAAAATTAACTTAGTTTGCTATGACTACATAGCCTGCTCTACGACTCACGTCTCTCCTCACGTATCCTGTATCCTCACTTTCCTCCCTGCTCATACTGCCTCTGGAAAAGAATGGTGTAGAGCAATAATGGACTGATCATACACATTGTATGCTGAAAGAGGATAGTAGTCCAGTAGATCTTCCTGCTTAATGCACACATAATTGTCTTGGGCCACTCCTCGGTCACAGTACACACCTATGTCACTTAACTTTACAAAAGTATGTTTCTCCGAGACAAAATAGACTGAATTATGAACAATAACTAGCATAATCTTCCCCATAAGAAGCCCTTCATCACTGTTCTCTAGTAAAATGTACATCCCCCTTCTGTAATCTGTGCCTTTGACTGTAACATAGTTACAAGCCACTGCCGACTGTGACAAGAATGGACAACTGGCTACAGATGCCCTGATCCTGTCATTGTAATCCTCAACGTAAAAATCAGTCCCCTTTTGTACTTGTACAAGAGGAGGGAACAAGTTTCCCACACTCAAGTATGCTTGTAGAAGTTGGTGCCTCTCTGCCAGAGTTTTGCACAAATTCTTAAAATTGTGCAATTTCCTGGCACATTGTTTAAAAAAGGTATGTTTGCTCTCAAACCTCAGTGTCCATAGTCGAATAAGTGGGCCAAAGTGAATGATGAGAGATGGATAGTGGCACAGATAATGGTGCTTTGGTCTGAGGGGGGCACTGGGGAAAAGTCTTGTCCTGTTGTCTATGTACTCCTCTATGAGGACTTTAAGATATGCAACCTGGCCTTCTGTTATGACCGGTGCACAGATGAGCTCAACCATCTCCCTCAGCTGCAAAATGATTTGCCACACCTCATTTTCACAGGGATCTTTAATCCTGTCACCCACCATGAGTGGGAGAAGTCTAAGGAAACACCAGTTTTGAACTGCATGCCCACTTAGTCTGTCGCTGCCGGGAGAGAGGTCTGCTGGTTTGTCCTTACCATCATCACCTTCATATCTGAACTGGTTCTTGCACCGATTTAACTGCAGGTAAGTAAAATGATTCTCCCCAACTAAATGGCGAATATATAAAGGAAGGTCATAAGCTATGACTCCCTCAAATAAGTCATGGCCTAGACATGGTGGTAGGCCAGGCTGGCAAACATGGAAATGTGAAAGCTGATTAAAAGGAGAGTCAAACTTGATGCCGCCTACAGAGTCAGTGGCACTAGTTTCCTGCTCTTGCAAATTACTTGCGTATGATTGGGCTGTTCTTGTGGTACCACACGATATAGGATTAGTCAGGAAATCATCTCTAGACACCTCACAGTAGCGACAAAAATAAACAGAGCGACTGAAGTTCTCCAAGAATCCCCCAATAGAATGTGATCCCAGGTTGTCTCCTGCAATGGCAACCAAAGAGCCCTTTAGTACAGTGCCATCAGACATGACTACACCTCTCTGCTCCAGAATTTTGAGGTCCTCAATCAGGGGAGCAAAAACCTTATTTACCCCAAAATACTTAAAGTCCTGTTCCCTACATAAGAGAACAAGTTGCATGTGGTCTATAGAAGATCTATTGTGAGGAAAGATGTCAGTCAAGGTTAGGTAAACAGCTAAAACCTTGTGCTTTTTTTGTCCCTGAGCCCAGGGGGTTGACAACCTCAAAGG
This sequence comes from Cheilinus undulatus, assembly GCF_018320785.1. Taxonomy (NCBI): domain Eukaryota; kingdom Metazoa; phylum Chordata; class Actinopteri; order Labriformes; family Labridae; genus Cheilinus; species Cheilinus undulatus. Next base: position 41,523,318 of record NC_054876.1, on the reverse strand, counting down.
AATCTTGGTACAGTATCAAACCAAGTGTGGAAGGGTCAGCTTTCAACATCGGATTACTTTGAAATCCTTCTCCATCCTTGATATCCTGATAGACAGCATCAGTAGATGGCTGCAAACGTGTCATGGTATACTGTTCTCGTAGAGACTCATTTTTGAACAGTGTCACCAATGTCTCATGTATGGGCACATACTGAGCAAAACATTCTTTGTCATTTTCATCATTGCCCAAGAGCAAAGGCACGGGATGAACATAGTTAAAACACTCTTTAAAAGCAGCCTTCCTCTTTGCATCTGTACTGATCCTTCCCCTGTTATAGAGTGTGAGTAGATCATCTCTGTTCATTTCATCAATGATGCTGCTTATAGTGGCCTGAGAGATTCCGAGTTCCTTCAATTTCTCACTCAGAATGTTAAGTGAATTAGACAGGTCAAGTTCATGAACACTTTGAAAGCCATCAATAATGGTTTGTATGGTGCTTGCTGGTAAGAGTAGCTTAGATTGCAATTTCAAGTAGAAAAGTGTAGGGTTCTGTAAAAATAGGTTTTCATCCACAGCTAATGGCATTTCTGGTTCATCATGTTCACCAGCAGCTTCTGAATACGACTGACTGGGTCCTGGCAATGGCTCTGTAGTAATAGGCTTGTCTAGAACAAAGTCATCTAAAACTGAATCCTCTGCACACCTATGTTTCCTGGAAATATGTGAAGCAAAAGTCATCACGTGTGTTAACTTGCAATCACAACCTCTAAATGGACATCTAGTTTCCATTCCTCCCCTTATGTGTGTCTTCAAATGCTTAATAAGAGAGGCCAAAGTGTCACACTTAAATGCACAAGCCTCAAGCACACATTTCAAGGATGTGTCAGGTGGTGGAGCTGATGTGTCAGGTGGTAGAGCTGATGTGTCAGGCAGTATAGGCCCAGCAGCTTGCAGGTAGGACCTATGCAGCCTATACATATGAATTTGCAGTCCCGTGTGTTTTCTTAACCTCCGTGAGCAGTCAAGCACCCCACACTGGTAGTGATAATTGGGGGCATTACTATGCAGCTTTGTGTGCTGAACAAAGTTATACACATTCTCAGACACATGCTCACATCTAACCCTTTTACAGTGAAACATTGTGGTGCATTTTACCTAGTCACCTACCCAAACTATTTCTCCTCACTCTTAGCCTGACACTGAACAGGATGATTAGCCCCGCCCTCTGATGACCTAGAAAGAAAAGAAAAAGGAGAAATTACACAAAGGCAACCAACAATACGAATTTCAGTTTGAATGCAGATTATGATCATGAGCATGTTGTAAAAACATGAAATCTGTACATATTTGCTGGTTTGTTAAAAAAAAAAGGAAGGAAAAAAGCAAAAAACTTAATGGACATTTTTTGGACATCTTAATGGTCTATGGAAGGTTCTCCTATTTTCCTCTCACCTGGTCTCTTTGTGTATGAATTCTTATAAATCCTCAACCCTGTGAGGTACAATAAAGTATTTTGCATCTTTTTATTTTTCAAAACAACCTGAGCTTTAAGAATGTGCATGCTGTGGTGGTGTCATATGAATGTAGAAAAACTGATATGACCAAATATAGAGGGGAAAATAAAAAACTGAAAATTAATTTCACACATATATATGGTAAATGCACAAAAAATTATTATGAAGTTGTTTTTAAATGTTATATAACTGTTCTTTAAGGTCTTGGGGATTGGGGAAAAAATAATAAAGGCTCTAACTATGATATAAAATATACTATTTACATTATTTGCAAAAATAGCCCACTAGCCTGGTGTGTCTGGCATGAAAACAGTCTGTATTTGCAGTGAGGCAGAGAGCCATGAGGTTCACAGGCAATTTTGTGTGTTTTTGTGTTTTCTGCAGTAAACACAGGTTCTCCTTCATCTCAGGCCCATTTAGTGGTCTCAACTTGCATAAAATGCATAAATGGTCATTTACGCATTATTTATTAGGATTTACGGGAGATTAAGGGGAGATTTCCTGGTAATTGTAATCATACACGGCAACAGAACAACCATCGTGATGTAAATAACCAACCTTTGGCTGATCATGTGACCGCTCACAGCGTTCCTATTGGATTTTAGCCCGTCATGTGACGGCACATGGGTCCCCATTAGACACCCGATCTTACCGGCTTGACTACAACAAACACACCGATTGGATCGATGTAAAGGTTGAAGTGTCCCGCTTTCATTTAAAAAAAAAATTACGTCGCTCTCATTTTCCGTTCCGGACATAGGATTAACTGACCTAAAAACGTCTAACATGTTGACCGCCATGCAACACTTTCACCATTGATATACTAAATGATGATTTACCTAACTATATTCGATCAAATGTTGAGTCATCATCCTTCATAATCTTATCATATGAACGCTTTATACAGTAAAAGCATAATGTACAGTATTTAGGTATTCAAATTTTTATAATAAGATCGGCTGCCTCTTGTTTGTCTGATCCAGGCTGTGGTAAATAGCAAACGCTAACGTTAGCTAGCCTATATCAGACCACACAGGCAAACGCTACAGCTAGCTAACGTTGGCTAGTTCGCTAATAGTAATAAAGTTGCTAATGGTTACTAGCAGCCTTTCGCTAGGTAGCTAGCTACCGTTGGCCAATTACTCTTACATACAGTAGGACGTGAGAGAACGTTCGACAGTTTCGGGCACTTGCCAACAAAATATGAACTGTTTCATGCGATAAACGTTCATTTGAAAGTAAATATTATTATCATTTAAAATAACATGGTTGTATTGCAAACAGGGGTTATGCATCCAGCTTACATTCTCCATTCGGCCCAGAAGAGACAAGGGAAAAGGCGTCTTCAAGCTGGCAAGATTTGAAAGCCTCCTCTAAGCTCCACCCCCTCCGTCCAAAGCCACGCCCCACAAACTTTCTCGCTCAATGCTCTGTGCAGGAAGTACAGATCCTGTGAGTTAGATGAGCCCTATGCACCCTTATGAAGTTATTCTCCTGCTAACTTGGTTTTTCTGCTGAGGAGTGTGCTGAATATTTCCGGCAACGGTGAAACGTGATGAGTGCGCACCATAGGTGTGCACACGGAGAGGAGGGAGGGACAGAGGGGGGCGTGGGCAGGACGAGACATGAAGGCATCTGATTGGTTCTTATCACTCTGACTGAAAGGCAGGGATTGGTCAGAGTTTTTACAGGCCAGCAGCGGCCACAGAGGTCTGATTATCGTTCCTTTTTCTGAATACATGTGTTGGCTACTCTCAGGATGGAAGGACCATTTCACCCAGAATAACAAACAGAGTTTCTGAACAGGATTACCAACGATAGCTTTACAGTTCAGTGCCGAGTTCAGTTACGTCATGTGACTTACCAAGGAATATTTGAATACAATATTTCACTGTAATAATACTGTTGAATGCTGTGAAATCCTTGCATTTTTTTTACTGTGTTGTTGTGATATTACAGACCTTGTTGTGATATAACAGGGACTTTTTCATTGCAGGATTTTACTGTAAAATAACAGTTAAATACTGTAAAATCCAAGGATACTGTAGTTTTTACAGGTATTCATTGGGATATTACAGGGAACTTAATTACAACAAGTTACTGTAAAATAATACTGTTAATTATTGTGAAATGCTGGTAATTTATTACAGTGTATTTCATGGCATTGTTGTCATGGTTGATGGTCCTGTGTTCTCTCTCTCCTTCATTTAGGTTGGTTGGTGAGGGCAGGAGCACTGGGCAGTCAAAGCTGCACAGTGTTGCCAGATGTACGATAACTATCGTATTTGTACGATATTTTGTCCTCTGTACGATGTACGATCAATAGTTTCAAAAAACTGTTAATATAAGATAATTTTGCCATTTGAAATGTATCCACAACCAAACACTGATCAAGAGTTGAGAGCGACTAATCACGTCAACTTGACTGAGATGGGATCACATCAGCACCATACAGCACCTGACTGACACACCCTCTGCTCTCGTGTCAGGCTCTACCTGCCAATCCAAACATCACTTCTCACCCTGCTCGCGCATGTGGCTTGCGGCTCGTGCACCTCACACGTAAACTAAAAAAACGGAAGTACTGTTTTGCGTTATGGACTACACTCGACTATGCTGTGTGAGGCACACAGTTGCCGTCTTGTATACTCCTTTCTGCATCAGTGCTCTGTGCAGGGTAAAGCTTTGTGGTATTTAGGTCATTGCTCATGTTTCTGTACATGTACGATAGTTTTTTGTAAAATACGATAATTTCAAAGCTGCAGTACGATATTGCTGTTTTTTTCATCTGGCAACACAGAAGCTGCATCTTGTTAAAGCATTGCAGCCACAGCTTATCCTTGGCAATCAAGATGTCTTTTTAACAACGTTGTGTGGTAACCTGTCTCCTCTCGACCTCTGAAGCTCATGTTTTTTGCTGGTGAATTTTATGCCCTATTCACACAAGACTAGCATTACAGGGACCTCTGGTAATTTATAATAACCATGAAAATCAGCCATCAATTAACATGGTCACAAGTTAGACTGAGTTGTCAGACTTTTGATAAATTTGCTCATCTGCCCAAATGTTGATGAGCCATTTGACCCCCTTGCTGCTCCAAGTCAACCCCCGACTCATTTTGCAGGTAGGTTAACTAGCTAACCGTCGTCTTGCATGTAAAGTAAGAATAGTAGGCTCTACATGGCTTCAGGAAAGCTGGCTGAGAAGCATAGATGTAAGGCCAGCTATTGTGTGCTTTGGTTCTTCTTTTACAATGCTGCAGTAAAAACCAAAAACAACTCTATGCATCTTTTTATCATCTGAATCAGAGCAGAGTAAAAAGAGGTAAAGACGTGAGAGCACCCAGTTTGATAGGTTGTTCTGTTTATTTAGTGCATTTTTATCAGTATGAGTTTTATCAGTATATCAACCCGGTGCAGACAGTTTAGGAAAACTAAAGTATTAACAACAGAACGTGGTAAATAAAGGGATGGTATTAAGTCAAAATAAATGACATCCAACTGCAAACAGGGAGAAAAAGGAGGCAATAAAACAGTTACAGGAAGCACCACAGAAGGAGACAAGAACTTTAACAGTTTTAGAGTGTGGAGTTTGGAGGTCCTCCTAGTCAAATATGAACTATAACCAGAGAGATTATGTGTAAATATAAGAGGAAGTCAGCTACATATCAATGTGGCAGTAGCACTGAGCAGCGCCTTCATTTCCCTGCTTTTGTTTTTGCTTTCTTTTCCTTCCAACTGTGATATTTGTTCAGCTGAAATGAAAGAAGGTTATGCATAAGGCAAAGACGCATTTACCGAGAAAAGGACAATTTCAGCAGATAAGACATTGCTGCAGGCTTTAATGGATTCTTATCATGCTTTTGTTTAAAAGAAAAGGAAATTAAAATGTTTAATGAAGCGTAGAAAACACAGAGAGTGGAAACTGGAGTGAAAATACATCCTGGAAGAATGTGTGTGACAGACAAGAACACAGCTCTTTAATTTATAGAAAGTAGCTGCGTTTTCAGAATGTGTTTTTCTAATGTGAATGTCCAGATGACCTTTAAACTGCTCTTTAAACTTTGGAAAAACACCCAGAAAAGCTTTCCTGGACGGGGCATTTGAAGAGAATTTCAGCAAATATAACATCAAACAGACAAATTGTGTGGCAACACTTTTCTTTCAGCTTCTTTCAACATTTATTTTGTAGCTAAGACATCTAAAAGGCAATATAAAAGAGTGAAGTCAGAGGTGAAAACCTTTCCCTTTCCTGACAAAAGGGGAGGAAAAAGGTTTTTATTACCTGGCTAGTTTCAAATTGAACTGAAAATAAAAGGCAGCATGTTTTGGCTGCAGACTGGCCTTCAGTATTGAGGAAGCACAAAGTGAACAAAGCAGCTATCTCTCTGCTGCTGCTCCTAAAAAGCTGCAGAGAACCTCCTCCTCCTAAAAGCATTTCCTTTTACCGTCTTTGTGGAAGAATTACATCAGGCAGCAGCTCTCAGGATGTGAAGGATCTACAAACAGACGCCTTCAAAGAGTCGGAGGTGCCACCTGAGTGATGAGTGAACTTTAATCATCAAAGTGGAGTGGGTGGAGCAGGCCAAGTCCAGGAGCCAATCTGCATCTTAATGTCTTTAAAGTAGTTTGACTCAACAGTGTGTGGGCATTTTAAAGAGCCAAAATATCATCACAGCAACTCATTTAGCGTAGAATTACAGAAAATAAACACTAATGAGGGCATATCAGACCTTCAAGTGGGGTCAGGTTATGTAAGGCCATTAGATCTCATTAATGGCTTCATATAAGGATATTACCTGGCATGCAGCTACACTGTTTCACACATACATGGCATATATGTTCAATAGACAGTGTGTGCAAGCTGTGATTTATTGATAGAATTAATGCATGTGTGTTGGATCACGAGGGTTGGCATTAGCATCCTGGCTATCAGTTACTTCATTTTGGAGCGTCAAAGAAAACAAAGTGCGTCAAACTATTCAGTTCTTATGTTTAAAGAATTTATTAGTTACACTTAAAAAAATTAGCAACTTTTTTCAATCATTTTCACCACTATTATATGCCACAATTTAAGCTTTTTTCAAGATTTTTACCAATTTTGGCAATATTGCCACATTTTTAATCATTTTTATCTCTTTTTGTATCACATTTTTGCAATTTTAAACATTTTTGCAATTTTAAACCCATTTTTACTCACTTTTAAACCCACTTGCCCAATTTTCCTGCCAATTTTTCCCACTTTTCACCCATTTTTACCTCTGAACTCATCCAATTTACCTCTTTTTTTGCCCCTTTCTGCCACTTTTGTCCCAATTTTGCTGTTTTCCACCTATAGTTGCCTCTGTATTCCAATTTTTGCCATTATTAAGCACGTTTCATCAATTTTTATGCCCATTTTTGTAGATTTTAACTGCATTGCAACTGTTTGTTATGCCCATTTATGCTAACCTGACACGCAAGCTTCAACAGGAAATGTTTGAGAAAAGGCAGAGGCTTTGAAAAAAACTCTGAGTGTGATTGGGTGAACGTTCTGTCTGTCACATCTCTATGGGCCAATCAGAGCAACAAAACACGTGACGTAGCCGCTATTGAGCTGTGTGTGTGCAGCTACTGAGGAATAACGCGAAACATGGCGACTATAGACATGTAAGTACTCGACTTTTGTTGTTTTTGAAAAGAAAACAACTCACTGCTGTTCTTTGCTCTTCTTTTAAACGGATACTTCAACATTTTGGCAAATTCACCCACCACCATAATTCCTATAGTCTTAGTAATAGGTTTGTTTCCATTAGTTGTCGCTGCAAGCTGTTTCTAGATCTGGGGGGACTGTTTGACCAGCTGCACCGCGAACACTATGTTAGCAAATGGAATTTTTGCTTGCCCTCATCAAATACACAATCCAACAACTCCAAAACGCTCTTGTTGACAAGTTGTGACCTGTACATTCACCATGCTATGAAATAATAACGTATAATTATGTAACCTTACGACACATGTAGCAAATACTCGGAACTATTTCTTGAGTGAACCACTGGGCGGAGTGACACGGTGCAGCAGCCATGTCTGGCGTGTAGTTCCGGCTTTGCATTTAACTTAAAAACATCTTCGTCTCATAATGTTCCATGATTATTTCATAGCATGGTGAATGTACAGGTCACGACTTGTCCACGAGAGCGTTTTGAGTTGTTGGATTGTGTTTTTGATGAGTTTGATGAGGGAAAACAAAAATTCTGTCTGCTAACATAGAGTTAGCGGTGCAGCTGGTTTAACGGTCCCCCCAGATCTAGAAACAGCTTGCAGCGACAACTAAAGGAAACAGACCTATTACTAAGACTGTAGAGATAATGGCAATGTTGAAGTATCCCTTTAACGAAGAAACGTTGTCAAGTTCTGATAAAACTGGTGCTTTAACAGCATCCACGCTAATCTCTTCCTCCATTACTGTGCCAGCTCTTGTTGCTGCTTGTTTACGTCAGGACTCTTTTGCACCTGAAAGTACTGCCCCTGGTTGCTGATTGGTCTTGTCATTTTCTAACCGGGCCCAAACGGTTCAGATGGGAGCTTTGCATGATGGATTCGCCAGCGAAAAACAAGGAAACGGGTGTATCCATCTGCTTTGCAAGGTTACATTTATGCCACTTTAAACCCATTTTTTCTACATATAACCCTTTTTCCCATTTTTTTACAAGTTTTTGCCACTCTTTACCTAATATTGTACTATAAAATCCCATTTATCTATGTTTCCACTCATTTTTGCCTTTTTTTTAACCCATTTTAATTCTGTTTGAAGCAAATTTTTACATTTTTAAAAGGCTATATACCATAGCATAAAGAAATGCTTTCTTGATTGCTTTTCACATAAAAAATATGATTATCAAAGCTTAACTTTACAATGGACCAAGATTTTTCTGGCTTCTATGGGCAAAAAATTTTGCTGGGACCCAGAATGCTCTCCCCCTTTACCTCCTCCCCTTATTGGGCCTTGGGCATGCATGTTATTCCCATGCTGAATTTAGTGCCCAACAATTGGCATGGACATAATCAGGAAAAAAAAAACAAAGTTGGGTAATTGCTTCATGAATCTGTTTTCACCGTGCAGTTAAATGACATATGACCAAAACATGCCAGAAATCCTGGTCCAGAGCAGCTGATTAGGCCATAAATGACTTCTATGCCTCTTGACACCACTGCGTGATGAATGGCACATGATCAGACTGAATCCAGCCTGAAAATCAGTTGCATGACTCAAGAATGTATTGCCAGCACATCAAATGTCCCCAAAATTTAGAAAATGGGCACAATACTGTCACTATTATCTCATATTCATTTAATATTTAGTATCAAACATGAGAATAAGAAAATCCCTCAAATCTACTTTTAACTCTTGTGCATCAATGTAATATTTAAAATGAAAGACTGTTTTCTGTGAGTTTAGAAGTTCTGCTCTGGTTGTATTCCTGATGTCTTATTGTTAAAAGCTGCATTTAAATCAGCTTTAAACCCCGGCTGGAACACTTGTCTTTATAAACAGTTAAAAGAAAATCTATGTGACAACAGAGTATTGGCCTCCAATTTGTGCTGTTGTCACATAAAACCAGTCTTAGTGGAGGAAAACAGTGTTTGCAGTATTCATTTCACATAAATCGCACCTATTTCTCATTTCATGATATTTTATGAGTCTGTTTTATTTATGAGCAGATGCAGCCCCAAACTGACTAAACAGCAGCAGCTGTGACTGCACCACTAAAATCCAAAGAGGAGGTGAAAAGGTAATAAGGGCCTTCAGGGTCCCCTGACCAGCCCATCTTTTGACTACGATATACCCACAATCCTGCTCAGTTGTTGTCCTCAGGATCATGTATCATACTGTCTACAAACTAAGTCAGGAAGTTTCCTATTTGATGTCAGTAAACTATGAATTAATGATGTGCACGTTGGCCTCTCTGAGTGTAGCTCTAATACGTCATTATGAAATATGTGAATGTCTGTGTAGTATCCAGGTGTGCACATCATCAATAAGAGGGTGGGGGCTGCCATGCCTGAGTAATTTGTCACTGTAAAATGAAAGAATTATTTATGCTTATAAGAAATTCTTATTTTTAAACTGGAGTCCACAGTAAGAGCAAATTGAATCAGCTGTTTCAGATTTTCTATCGCTCTGTTTAAAGTAAAACCTGCAGACTTTAAAAAGAAGTCAGTTTAGTCTCAAGGGAAGGTTTCAGAATAATACAGATTTTGTCTTTTTTCTTTGGGAATTCGATCCTGCTGAAACCCATTTTTTCTGGGAGAACAGATACAGACTTTGTCAGGATTACCAAATCCAGATTAGGCTGGTCTCACACCACATAAACAGAACAATCCCCCTGCTCAGCTGTCAAAATCCAAGCTTGCCACAGAGAGTTAAAAAAAACCACCCAATCATTACATATTTGCAGCAAATCTGGAAAAAGTGTCTGCAGTCTAAAAGTCAGACCCTTTTTGCTTCCCTCAGCTTGGTTATGGCTCAATCCAAAGCTCTAAATACAGGTGCATCTCAAAAATTATAATATCACGTGACTCTGGGACTGTGTGTGAATTCACAGGTTGTCGGGCAGGAGGATTTAAGTGTCAGTCACTCTACAACAGAAGCACTCTATGAGACTGTAGCGACTGTTGCTTGTAAAAGAGGAAAACAAGAAACAAATATGGCTTAGGTTATGGATTCAGAGTAGTAATGACGTATGTATCAGAAGGATGGAAAAAAGTCGGGGCTCTTATAAATGATTATGCAAATATAAGGAGCAAAAGCTGACCTATTGCAGGCGTCAGGATTCCCGTCAGTAACGTCAGGTCAGGGTGTCAAACTAGACGATGATGTAAGAAAATTTCGGACATGTTAGTTTTTTTGAATCATGGTCGTGGTCCTGGATGTGTCATTAGTTATGTTATACTGCAAGACTATTTGTAGTTCCCAACGCTCAAATCTGGCCTGAGTTTCGACTATGAGCTGCAACGCTGCAGTTCGTCCAAAATCTGCTGTGTTCGTTTAGTCTGTGCCGGCCTTTAGGGGAACTTCAGTGGGAGTGGACTGAAGCCTCGTCCACACAGAGACGAAAACAATATGTTTCCGTTTCGTTTTGAAAAAGTTTTCCATAAATACGGGATCCATTCAGGAAATGTCCGCATAAGCATGGAACCACTGACAACTACTGAAAACGCCGTAGTGCATATGCCAAGCCTGTAAGTGGCGCTGTAACGCCGCCAAGGAAATGCACCAAAAGAGAGAAGATTACTCCTAGTTGCCCTTCTGGTTGTTCTCCGCAGTGGATTTAAGAACATCTGGTGTCTGCTGTTCTCGGCAGTGGTAAAGGACTCAGATTTTGCTGTTAAAGCCATAATAAGCTCAGTAGCTTCTGCAGCATGAACACAACCCTGTAGTCCACCATTGTTGTTTTGGCTGTAACTGTGCATGCGGCCTAAGTGGGTTACGCTATGTAATCGTTTCAAGAAAGATGCGGTTGGCTGTCCACACGGAGATGAAACGGTAACGTTTACAGATTCGTTCCTTCTGGGACCTGGTTTCAAAAAGTAGAGTTTACGGCCTCCCAAAACGCTGTTTCCGTGTGAATGAACACCGATACAACCAAAACCTTGTGCGTGTACTCCTGTATTTCTCTCCGTGTGGACGGGGCCTGAGGCTGGATTCAGTGGATCAAGAGTCACCACACACAGACGTGTCCAGGAAATGGACTACAAGTGTAGCGTTCTTAGTGTCGAGCCACTCCCGAACCACAGACAACGTTTTAAGCCTCTCACCTGGGCTAAGGAGAAAAAGAAACTGACCTTTATTCAGTTTTTTCCAGTCAGTATTGAATTTCATTTGGAAATCAAGGTCCAAGAGTCTGGAGGGAGATCTGAGAGGCACTGAATCCAAGGTACTTAAAGTCCAGTGTTTTCAGTTTCCATAGTCAGTGATGGTTTGGGTCTACTGTGCTTTACCAAGTCCTGAGTCAAAGCAGTCAGCCGTCTACCGGGAGATATCAAAGCACTTAATGTTTCTATCTGCTGAGAAGCTTTATGGAGATACTGATTTCTTTTCCCAGCAGGATTTCACACCTGCACACAGGGAAGCCAAAACTACCAGAAACTGTTTTTGCTGACCCTGATGTGACTGTGTCTGATTGGCCAGCCAACTGGTCTGACCTGAACATCATAGAGAACCTGTGAGAAACGTCAAGACGAAGACGAGAGACAGCAGACTCAACAAAACAGACGAGCTGAAGGCTGCTATCAGAGCAAGCTGGGGTTTATGATACCTAACAGTGCCATGGACTGATTGCCTCCATGCCATGTCACATAGATGCGGTAATGCATATGTTATGTGATATTCTAATATTTCGCTATAGTGGGTTTTCAGTTTTCACGAGCTTTAATCATTAAGATTAAAACAAAAAAATCTTGGAATATTTTACTGTGTATGAGATGAATCTAGAGCATATGGACGTTTCACTTTTTGAATTAAATCACAGGAGAAAACATACATTTTTCATGATATTCTAATGTTTTTAGATGCACCCGTGCATGTGCTTTTTTACAAATATGGCTACATCTTTAAAGAATCAAATGGCTTTACAATAGTTCATTAACACTGAGTTACCTCCTGTTGGCTACGCCTAAGTTTAGAAGCAGGTTATGCTCAAATGTTTAACAGGGTCTTGGTAATAATAGTATGCCTGCATTTACAAATCTCAAGGGCCACTGGATTGGCCAGACTATTAGTTAATACTTCAGGTCCATGATTAATATCTTATCAAATTTCACAGCTGATTGGTTGGACATGATGGGTCACATTTAGCCTCCCAAATCAGCATCCGTCCTCCTGTGCCTGTGTTCATGAAGTCGGTTTATTTTCAATTGATATCACTACTCTGAAGGCATCAAAACTTAATAGAAAATTATAATGCTAAATGCTCTTACCAGCTTACTTCAATAGCCTAAGGGCCAATGACCACCTTAATATGCCACTGCAGATGTAAATGTAGAAGTCTGAATTAATAAAGGCCAAATTATCTGAGGCCTTTTAACCCAGAGACAAAACAATTGAATGTGTGCTGGGTTTAAAAGTTTCACATCCTCAGTGTCTGTGAGGAAGCGACAGTCGTGACAAGTTTCTTGAGTTTTTGATTACATCCCAAAGCGACACCTCCACTGTGTCGGCCCACTGAGGAGATGATGAGCAGCAGGTTATCTGCAGCTCAGCGTGAAGGTTCCCGCTCTGCAGACATTGTGATTGGCCAACGTGTGTCTGCACGCAGAGGGAGACGCCTTCACAGCCAGCTGCAAGACAGCTCCAGCTCTGCTCACAACTCCAACTTTGTTCTCAAGTAGGGATGATTTTACTCAAGCTTTCACAAACAAGAGCATGTGAGTGAGTGAAATGTGTTTAAACTCTTACTGGTGAAAGTCAGTAAGGGCTCAGAAAAAATAAAGCAATTAGAGCTGAAATGATGAGATCACAACCAGAGCCATGCAATTACAAATGTGCTTAAGAGAAAAGAGATTACCTTTACTTATTTAAAAGAATATCTAACAAAAATTTTTTGCTGACAAGACTTAGATTAAAAAATGTCATTGTAAATGTGCCGTTAGAGTAAGATCAAGAACAAAAATGAATAATTTTTCTCCCAGTGTCCTTAATCCAGTTTGCTCCCCATGCTCAGGCCATCGCCTACATATGTTTTTAAGTTTCACAAGTGCCACTGGGAAAATGAAAGACATAAAGCACCCAGGATAGGCCATTTAATCTTTTACTTTTATGATCATTAAATCACGTCCAACTTGTAACATAAGGATATCAAATGTTCGCCATATGAATAAACAGAAGAAGTCGTATTTCTGATCTAAGACAGTCTGGTATCATAAATACAAGCTCTGGCCATCTGTTGTCCTTGCAGCAGCACAAGAACAGCAGTCATAGGGAGTATGATACTGAAAAAGGGCAGCAGCAGTGCTCCATGTAGTGTGAGGGAAACTGAAATGTGATAATTGCTTTAAACAAGGTCATTTACAGCCCTAATTTCAAAAAGGTTGGGCTGCTGTGTAATTTGTAGATGAAGACCACATTTCAAAAAAGTAGGGATGGCTGGAAAAGGAAGTGGTAATCATTAAAAAGAACAGCTGGAGGAGCATGACTGGGTATAGATGGAGCATTTCAGAGAGCCAGAGTCTCTCAGAAGTAAAGATGGGCAGAGGTTTAGCAATCTGTGAAGGACTGCAGGTAAAAATTATGGAACAATTTCAGAAAATTTTTCCTGGACATAAACGAGAAAGACTTTGACTATCCCATCATCTAGCCCATGATATCATCAAAAGATGCAGAGAACCTGCAGAGATCTCTGTGCACAAAGGACAAGGCTGAAGGTCAAGATGGGATGCTAGTGATCGTCAGACCCTCAGATAACACTGCATTAAAAACAGGCATGATTCTGTATTGGAAACACTCCCAGAAATAATTATCTGTCAACACAGTTCACCAAGATCCAGAAACACTGACATCTCCTCTGGACCAAAGATCCTTTAAAACAGACTGAGGCCATATTGGTCATATTGGTCTTTGCCCTGGGCCTCCAAATGATTAAAACCGGCCCTGTCTGCTCATTTGACAGTATTTATTATGATCAGTAAAGATCAAATAAAACACCAAACGTTTGGACAAGTTTCCCTGATATTAAGTCATTTCAACATGTGATGTGTGTGGGAGATCGTCAGGAAGTGACTGTTAAAACAAAGGCATAAGAAGCTGCACTTTGAACACATGGAAGCACACCTCAATAAATAAACTTACTGAAGAGACGCAAAACCAGAGGACCTCTCTCTGCTCTCTCTCTCACGCATGTTCCCTTGTCACTGTGGCTTCAGTTCCCCCAAAAAGGGTCTAATGATGTCAACAGACAAGGCTTCAGAAAACGACTAACCACTGAAAACCTTTTCATTTACATAGGCTTGAAATTCACTGAGGGCCCCTCAAGGCAATTTAAGAAGTGTAGATTAAATTGTTTTTCAATCTCTGGTGGCAACATAAACAAGACAATGGAATTGATCAGAAAGAAAATTGGCAGTGGCTCCTATCTAGGCATAGAGATAGAAAAAAGAGACAAAACCAAGAGCAGAGAAGAATACATTACTGCACATGAATGTACACAAGAGGTAAACTTTTCAAACAACTGCAAAGCATTTTTCCACAGAGGGCCAATTATTTCAAAGCCTCTGTTGTTGTCTTATCAATGTATAAAAATTATTAAAAGCACCGGCTGCATCCAACTGGAAAAAGCAGTGCTCTCAGTTCGCTCTGAATCTATTTCATAGTTAATCACCATTAAATAAAATATCATTAAATGTATCACATCTTTATCCCATCGTTTGTCTCCACAGTATTTTGTATTTAATGTAATTTAATTTCACAAACTCAGTTAAGCAGAACTTTTTGGCTCTTTGCACTTTGCTTATAAAGTTTAAAGAACTTTAGGAGGGTGGATTGAGCCTGAAGAGTGTCATTAGGCATTTTGCTTTCATGCATTGAGATTTAAGATTTAAAATTTATGAACGGTATAAAAAGTTAGGGCAGTAATTAAAGAAATGCCTGTTATTTGAAAAGTTAAGTGATAAATTACAAGGTGATGTAATTAATCTGAGGTCAGTCAGATAAAAACTGTAGGGATTTGAAGAAAATTAAAACATATTTTACAATGTCCTTGTCTTACATTAATACATCATTCACAACGTGCACATACACATTTATCATCCAAGGTGATGAGAATCAAATCTTAAATTGAAGTTGAGCCATTAGAAATACATCTAAAATGAAAAATGTCATAAAATAGTTTGATGCCTTGACTGATTTAAGGTAAAACTGATTTTTAAAAACAGTGAGGTTTTGGTGAATAAAGAACCTTTATCATCAAACTCCGTTTTTTTTGTTGTTGTTGTTTTGTTTTGTTTTTTGCCAAGTAGCCTACATGTTTACATACAAGGAATATGTTTGTACTAGTTTAGTTTATACAGAGCTGTGTTATCCTGAAAGTTCAATTTTGTTTTGCAACACAAAGCATGTCTGAAGTTTGCCCAAACGTCGTTTTTTTGTCAGATACCTGAATTAACATCGAGCTGAAGGAACAACTTGTGCAGGCGACGACTAAAACGTACCTGAACTGATTTCCTAACGGCCACTGGATGCCTCGTTCTGTTTATTACACGCCACTGGTAGCGTTGTTTCTGTACCACCATGATCAGATACCCCAATGGGCCAATCACAGATCATAACAAACCTTTCGTGATGAGAATCTGTGCGCCCATTGGATACACAGATTGTGATGTAACACGGAAGTAAGTACCGATTGGCCAATCGCCCTTCCTTATGTCAGTACACACCACTTCGCTGCTGTCCAGCGGAACAGGGAGCAAACACAGGTACAGTGCACTTTTGACCTAAAAATGTAACTTCGTTTTAATAGAATGAAGGTATTATTAAGATATTCAAAGTGATGGCTCCTTAAGCAGCCACTTGTGTTTGTTCACAATCTACAACAACGTAATAACCGTTTTATAAAGTTATCATTCCTAACGGTCGTTAAGACTGTAGCCTTCATAAATGTAACATCTGGATCCCTTATTTTACAGGACTTACATGTTTATGCGGTTCTGAGATAAGTTAGTGAATTTTGCTGATTTTCCTTCAACTTTGAAGGAGCAAATCTGGATGTTACGTTTCTGTTCAGCACAATGACCTCTCAGTTGTCGTCATGTATACCTTTATTGATATTGTATATGAAGTATCAGAGAGGGAACCAACGTCTGCCTCCAAATGTACGTCTGTAACATCAGAGTAGTGTTGGGGATATGTGTAAAGACCACTGTAGCAACTTAAGAGCAACCTTTCACCTCGTATTGATTTTATATCTGCAGGAAGTGTATCATTTTATTGAGCTATGGCTCATTCTCTTTTATAGTATTATATTGAAATTCGCATGGTAAACTTTATAAGAGGATATTTGTCTCTTTAGGAATCTAAAGGTGGATGCAAACAACAGTTGCCCATTTTAAGAGCTGTTCATGTAATAGTACTTTAGTTTCTGTGACACACAAGAGAAACTAGGGGTGTGTATTGGCAAGAATCTGGCGATATGATACGTATCGCGATATGGGGTGCTGATATCGATATATTGCGATACTATGAGCAAGGCGATATAGTGCGATATTTTTGTATTTATACATATATATATAAATTTGTATATGTGAGTGTGTATATGTATATATATATATATATATATGTTTATTTATAGAAATAAATACCTATGTAATTTAAGTTAATATGGAATATAGCTAATAGAACAGAATTAAGCTATTAATAAGAAATGTATTGAAATTATATGTATAGTATGTAAATAAAAAATATATATGCTGTATTATCAGGGCTCAACAGTGCGAGCGTTTCACTCGCATTTGCGCCTAAAAATAGGTGTGTGCGAACTGTAAAAAATATTTAGGGGCACATGTGCGCATAAAAAAATCAGCCGAAGCAGCTGAAGTAGAGATCCATAGAGGAGAGATGCCTCGCTTGGAGTCTGTGTAGCCATAGCAACACATCGTCGTCCATGCTTATTTATTCGTCTAATGTTAAGAACAACATGTTGGACATCTCACCGTCTCGCTGGCTGCTCATAATACCCCAATCCAAGAGCAGAAACCCCAAGACGGCATAATTCTGTGTTTTTGCATTGTTTATGTGGAAAAAAGACTGGCGGAAGGAGCTGGATTTCCCCGTTTCATCTTCTTCTATGCTGGCTTTTCTTCTTGGTCGCCGTTTCTTTGTCACGACAGCACCCCTAACAGGCAGAGGTTGTAGGTGTTCAGATGGTTTGGTCTGTTTGGCCAAGAGCAATGTGACTGCAAACCAAACCAAAAGAAAGTGCACTTTCAGTTCCAAAATGGACCCAGTCCCCCAGACTATACAAAACATGCAAAAATTAAACCTATTAGTCACTTAGACTCCGACTGAAGTTGCCAAATTTAAAGTACCAAAATTAGTAACATTAAAGACAAAATTAAATTGCAATACTTTTCAAAACTTGAAGATTTTACCTTTCTGTACATTTTGTATACAAATTCATTGAATAATTTTGCTCATAAATGTCTATTTGCATCACATTTATTACGGAAAACACATTATTTGATCAATTTTCATTGTGCCCCTAAATTTATTTATGTGCTCCTAACTTTTTCAACTTAGGAGCAAATGTGCTCCTAAGTTGAAAAAGTTAGCGTCAAGCCCTGATTATAAAAAATATGGTCCTGCATCATCTAGAGTTTTAACTGTTTTTGTGCAGTTTGAAGATGAGGATTTTTCTCATGTGTTGTAATGAATTAAAATGCTTTCAGGAGTTTTAAAAAGAAAAGTGAAAGAATCAGAAATAGAGTAAATGAACTAAAATCTTTTATATTTCATGGTACATCTGCTTGTATGTCTTAACGTAATGACAAGGTGTTTGTGGAGGAAGACTGATCCTCAAGTCCAGCTTTAAGGACTGATGGACTGTGTTATGAGGAGGGCATGAAGGGAGAGGCCAGTGTGTTTTTTATCGTATTACGGAAGCCATCATTCTTAACAACACTACGATTGCACAAGTCCTTACAAAAAAAAAAAGTACTGACTCTGTGATTATGGTGACATGAGTAAAAAACAGCAGTAGCTTCAGCAGGCTTCTTTCATGTTAGCCGTTATTAGCTGCAAAGCTATCGCTATGATGTATCGCGCTCAGGTTCGTAGTAATGTCCAAGTATTTTACTCTGGCGTGGCATATCTTACAAATGACTTGATTCCTGTATAAGTCTGTACTGTCTTTAATGTTTTGGAAGCCAAAGTTAGTCCACAAACACACCACAAACTACCGCACCAACAAAGCAAATTATTAATTGAAAAAATATTGACACTGCATTTTAAAATATCAATACAGTATTGCACCATGAAATATCGTGATACCAGTTTATGTAACCATAGTTTTTCTTAACTTAGATCATATTGAGACTTATTTGACAGCGAGCACTTTCCTCATATTTTACAAATAAATGAGATAATGGCAATATAAAGAACTAAGACCCTCACATCTGTATCCTTTTCTCAGATGAGAACCTGCATTGCTGCTTAGAATAACTCTTATTTTAGTCAGAGAAAGCATATTTGTAAGTCTTTCAGTGCTTCCGATCCTGCTGCAAAATGCTCTACATTATCACCTTGTTATTGTAATGGAGTAAATAAACTAAAGATAATCTGACATGAAAGTTAAAAACTTTCAGTAGGGATGCACCAATACCACCTTTTTCCAGACCAAGTACAAGTATGTCAGACATTCCTCATCCCTCCTCTTGACAATTTATCAATGCATGGGTTTAATTCTCTTTGCCATCCTCATGCATGTTAAAATATCACCAAACTGCAGGCATGTCTCTCACTTTGACTATTATGCTCCTATAATGAGAGGTTAACATCACACTTTAAAATGGTACCGACAGCAGAATCTGCAAAGTTTTATGAGTAGAAGTACAAGACTTAGACTTGGTATTGGCACTGATACTGGTATCAGTATTGATGCATCCTTGAAGTTCAGACTATATGTATGTTTAAATGATTCATTTCTTGTTTTTAGAGCTTAAGAAGGATTAATGGTAACAGGTTTGGTATAAGGATGCACAATATTATCAGCAGATGAAATCTAAAGTGGTTAACTTTTTGTAATATTCCAGCTGATGTCGGTAATCAGAAGATTGTTCAAATTAGGTGTGTAGTATCAATTTAACAATCAGTGGCTCTGCTTTACCTGACGTTGTTCCTTTTTTCATCCTAATTCCTCGAAATTTCAGTGGGCTCTAAGGGCTGAAGTTTCAGATCTGAACTACAGCTTGTTAGTTTTTTACACCAGAGAGGACTTTACAGAACACTTAGACTGTAGATTGAAAGTAAAGCTCCACAAAAATGTGTCAGATTTTAATTTGGTGCTGTGCAGAGCTCAATGTCTGTAAGCAGGTTGTTCCAGTGCTGTTTGTCACTCTCAAGAAGGCAAATTAAGCCTGGTTTTACTGGTCTGGTTAAAAATAAATTGTTCATTATGTGCATTTAATCCAAAGAGTTGCTTTGTTATTCATCACTGAAAGTCTGTATTTGAACAAGATAAGACCTCTATCATGTATTGTAGCGTCAGATGCTGTTTGTCTTGTTTTATGTCTGTTAAATAAACTCCCACAACAAAAGAGATGGATAGATTCTAGCACAGGACAGATTTGGTGTTTTTTACAGTGATAAAAAGGAGTGTATTTATTGGTATCAATATCAGTATCAACTAAAATGTGTTTGTAAATATCAACATAAAATCCAATGTCATGCATGCCTAGTGCGACATGTAAAGTATCTCCAAAACACTCTTGAGAAGATTTAAGATGTATTATTTAAAAATGGCCTCTGTGAAATCTAGTTCATATTTTTATGATTTATCTCAAACAAATGACAGATTTGTTTCTCTTTCTTTCCTCAGATTCAACCATGGATCTTGTGCTGAATATTGCTGACTACTACATCCTTACCCCGTATGTGTACCCCGCATCGTGGCCTGAGGACGGCGCCCTGCGGCAGATCATCAGCCTTTTGGTGCTGACGAACCTCGGGGCTGCAGTGCTGTATCTGGGCCTCGGAGCCATCGCCTACTTTTTCATCTTCGACCACAATCTGATGAAACACCCACATTTCTTAGAGGTATAAAGCCTGTATCTCACTTTATGATTGCCGGAGTAATAAATGGAGTGCGAGCACTGCCAGATGCAGTAATCAATTGAACTTTGCATTTACAACAAGCAGAATGAAATGTAAGTTTGTTATGTAATAAATGATAACTTTCCGAGCTTTTACAGTGACTACTACAATTATAACAGGGAAATACAACAGCAACAAGTCACTTAACAAATAAAGGAATGAATAAAACAGTTACGTGCAGTAAAGTTCACACATCTGCAAGAGGCTTTGTGGTGGCTGCACAGGATTTAGGTTTATTCCCCCTTCCTATTTAAATTATCAGCACCTTTAAATGCTCTGCTTTCAATGCTTTCAGAATCAGGTCCAGAGGGAGATCAAATATGCGATGACCTCTCTTCCCTGGATCAGCATTCCCACAGTGGCTCTGTTTTTCGCTGAAGTTCGAGGGTACAGCAAACTGTATGACAATGTCAGTGACTCCCCTCTAGGTAAGCTGCAGACTGATCAAACTTGCTCTGAGTTGTTCTGTTAACTCATTGTTTCTGTGAATTTTTCCTCAGGCTTAAAACCCCAAGCACACACAGTTCCTGTTGTTGCTGACAGTTTGTCTGCTTTCAGGTTGGCCCGGCCTGTTCCTAAGCATGATCTCCTTCCTGTTTTTCACCGACATGTGTATCTACTGGATCCATCGGTTTCTGCATCATAAGCTTATATACAAGGTGAGCACAGCTTGAACTATGGACATCTACACTTATTCAACATACAGAGTCTAATTACTGAAACAAAATACACATTAGTAGACTATCCCTGTTGGAAAGAAGGCAGTTCTCTCAGTGACAGGACATGCCGTAAAAAGAAGGGTGGAGGATTGGCAGATTCAAGTAACAGAGTCTACACCATCTCAAATCTCTTGAGTTGCATCCATGTATCTCTTACCTAAGTCTTTTTTTTGCGGGGTGGAGAGGAGCATGTCAATGAATAGAAAAATAATGAGGCAGTTTCTTTCTGAGCAAGAAGATCACGTCAGTTAAAGGATGTGTGAGTAAATGATCTACACCCTTGAAGAGAATTATCCTGAATATTGGTTGTTTGAAGTTGCTACAATTTTTTCTGTTTAACCTGTTTGCCTGATGTTGTGGCGATCTGTATCAAAAATGACATAGTCCTGCAGACCTTCTACTTCACAACTAGCCAGATGAAGAGAGACAAAAGTCTTTAGGAGTTGTGTACTCAGCTGGGGGACTAACTGTGCTCCTTTGACAGCTTTTCTCCTTGACTTATCAGTGCAATCTTTTAATAAAAACAGTGTTAAACTATTAACCAAATAACACTGTGGGATATGTGACCTGTAATAATGTGTTGTTCATCAACAAGCCTACAAGCCAGCTCTTATATGTGACGCACAGGAGAGCCAGTTTTCTTTCTGGTATTTTCATTGTTATTTAACTTACAGCCAGACTGGAACTAATAGATGAGCTGTTCTGGAGCCAGAATACCAGCTCTTATTATTAGGCTGAGCCAAATGATCCGGATCTCTAAAAGAGATGGATTTCCCATCACAATGAGTGAGGTTGGATGGGCATCTGTTGTGAAAACAGATCCGGGTTTACCAGGCCAGACCATGACAAACTACACTGAACCAAACTGGACTGGACACAACCACATGTAAGTGTTGTCCTACACATATCATCCAGGCGTTAACTGAGGCTTTTAATCCTGTCTGCCACCATTTCTTGTCTTTTCAAACTTTTCTCCAAATACGTCAGAACTTTTTGGGAATCAAAAGCTGCTAAAGATTGTGTTGCTGTTGTTTTCTCTCCACACAATTCAAATGGGTGGCAGAGCCACAAAAAGCATGAATCTTTTGCCTTTTCGTAGGTCTTCTCCATTAAGCAATCAATACCTGTCCCCTGTAAGGGGTTATTTTCTAAGACCTGAAGCCTTATGCAAACAGCCTATTTCCAAAATGCAGCCAATTTGCTCAGGGGATTGCAGGGTTTTTAAGGAATTTTTGTCAGGTTTTAAAAAGCAAAGCTCCAAGTGTTTTTTTGGTATTTGAAATATACTGACATATTGGCTGCAAACATAATCATTACATAATATCCTAATATGTAAAATAAACATGTTTCAAAGGTTTTAGGTTTTCTTAGCACAATTAGAGACAATAACATGTTCTCTCTCTAGTTGCTTGTCATGCAAATTGTTTGCGCTACTTATCTAGATTTCATTTATGTGCAACAAGTAGTTGTGTCTCACTTACTAAATATTAACCAAATAATCCGAACCACAGAAATATAAGTACATCGATATATTGGTACACAGTAGTATAACATTTTAGAAAAAGCACCATATTGGTTATATCTGGGGTCTAGACTTCTAAATACCAACACATGTTCATGAAAGTATCACTCATGACTGAGACCAGCTGTCATTTAAAGCTACAGTGTCGTGAGAAACATGGTGTTTGTCCAGAGCAAAGTGGCAGGTCAAAGAAACTGACAACTTAAGCAGCTGTAGATACTGTTTTACCTGTAGAAAAGTGTTATCTAAGGTCACAAAATGAATAGATGTCCTGCACCACGCCCTGTCTGGGTGACACATGCTCTGCAGGTGTAGGTAACCAGAGAGAGAGAGAGACGTGTGCTGCTTAAAAGCACGGAATATGACTCAGTGGAATAGTTTACGGAAACTTGATCATTTTTTCTGGTACATACAGGAAAGAGAACCAGGTGGGACACTCTTGGGGTCTACAATAAACACTCAGATCATGCCTCAGAAGTTGTTGTGTTGTATTGCCATTAATATTTGTGTGTAACAGTGTTAATTTTGACAGTTATTTTTAATTTTAGTTTCTATCTTAGTCTTTTGTTTAAATGCATTGTAGTTTTAGTCATATTTTAGCAATTTCTACCCTTTATATGTAGTTTAAGTCTAGTTTTAATTGACAAAAACTCAAAAGACATTTTAGTCCAGTTTTATTTCATAAAAAAGTCCTCACATTTTAGGCTCAACTTTTAGTTCAAGTATTTATTCTCTTGCCTAAATTTGGTACCAAATCATGGTAGTTATGTTCTGTTCAGACACTTTATTTATCCCGAAGTGCAATTCAGTTTACAGTTTACCACGCCTTAAAGCAGTCTAAACAATTGTGAAACAAAAACAAACAAACAAAAGCCAAACAGTCACAGCAGCATAGAGACAACCCCATTCAGATGTCAGTGCTAACAGATCAGCCGGAAGAAACATGGGAGGACGATAAATACAATGTCAAAGATGCATTAAAAGTAAGACACACCTAAAACTCAAATTTAGCATGGACAGCAAATCAGTTTAGCTCTCAGCAGCCTGGTAGCTAAAGGGATAGATTATGGTCATGTGTTCTAATCACTTTGACAAACCTGGGGTCCCTGCTTTCTACAGCTGAGAGATACAGATGCATTGTATTTTGGCAGATTTACCCACAGTGGAGAAGTAATATCATAGACTTTGAATGTCTGACGAAAACTAAATTACATTTTATTCTAGTTTTAGTCATACATACACACACACACACAGATACTTTTTGTCAGTTTTAGTCATCAGAGATCTATTTTGGCTAGTCTTAGTCTAGTCTTTATCATGGAAAAAAGTTTGTGGATGAACATTTTAGTCATAGTTTTAGTCGACAAAATTAACACTGGTATGTAAAGTCTTAATCAGTGAATTAGTCTTAGATTTAGAAGCTCTTTGACTACTTTGTTTCTCGTCTCCAACAGTTTTTCCACAAACCACACCACCTGTGGAAGATCCCGACCCCCTTCGCCAGCCACGCCTTCCATCCAGTGGACGGCTTCATGCAGGGTCTCCCGTACCACATCTACCCGTTCCTCTTCCCCCTCCACAAGGTGCTTTACCTTGCCCTCTACATCTTTGTCAACATCTGGACCATCTCTATCCACGACGGAGACTACCGTGTCCCCAGTAGCCTGACCAGCATCATTAACGGCTCCGCCCACCACACCGACCATCACCTCTTCTTCGACTACAACTACGGACAGTACTTCACTCTGTGGGACCGCCTGGGGGGCTCCTACCGGTACCCGTCTGCTCTGATGGGAAAGGGTCCCCATGATCTGATCCGGAAACTTAAAGCAGAGGGAAAGTTAGGCGATGACGGAGTGAAGGCTAATGGGCAGGTGAATGGACACGCTCAGAGATGTAAGGAGGAGTAGGAGGGATTAATTCTTAAAGTGTTTTTATTTTCATAAGGACAATGAGCTACACAAATCCTTAGCTGGTAAACATGTCAGAACATAACTTCAACTTTTTGCCAAATAAGCTGTTTTGAGATGTTAAATACTAGGAAATGTATCAAGAAGGCTCCCCTTAAATCCAGGACTAGCTGTGGGATTAACCATGCCAATAGATACAGAGCAGATGCATCTGGAGTTGGTGTTTTTGTTTTGCAGTGCCCACTTTTGCAGAATTGAATGATACAGTCAATTTTTGACTATTCCATAGAACAGAATTTAGGTTAAAAAACTGTTGTGCAAACTTAAGCTGGATTCATACCCCTAGAGTGGGGGCAGAAATCAGGTTTGGGCCCTTCAGTGATATAAATGTACAGCACAGGTAGCCAGGTAAAATGTTACACCTCACAAACTTGCTGATTTATTTGAGTCACTCAAATAATTTCAAACATTTTTTTTAAGTTAAGGATTCAAAATCTGTTTTATTCAGTTATGCTCTCTAAACCAAACCATTAAAGCTGATGCTAACAGTCTGAAGTTATGCTGCAGAACAGACAAACTTAGACCAATCCCCCCAGACATTTATGAAGATTTTTCATTTCTGTATTTACTTCAGAAAGTTGTCTGCTTGTTTGCATCTTCTTCCTCATGAGATCTCATTATATGTAAGATCAAATGATTTGGTATTTGCTCTGTGTGATGCATGAGTTCATCTTGATAATACTTTATCTGATGATGAGTCTTACACCACTATTTTTATGTCCAGTAGGATGTGCGTATTTTATATTAGAAAGAAAAAAACATCTGTTTTGGTCCTCGTGTGTGTGATGAAACCCAATCTGTTAGGATGTCTAGGATGTTACATTTTTAAATATTATTGTTCAGGCCAGACCTCAGAAACAACAAAGCCAAGAGATGTGTGGAGCATTTAAAAGCTGCTATACTAAGAGCAGGGGTACAAGATGAGCGTACAAGATGATTGTAATCAAGTAAAAGTACAGTTACTTTGATTAAAAGTAACTCAATCGAAAGTAAAATTACAGGTCAAAAATCTACTCAAGTAAAAGTGAATCATTACCATTTTAAAGTTTCTTTAAAGTTCTGAGTAGTTGCTTTCATACAGTAGAACGTGATCTTCCCTTCCTTAGCGGGATTTCTCCTGATATCTAATATTTTTATATTTCCAAACTCATTTAACCGATATACAAGCACCTTTTTTCAAATAAAATAAAATAAACCCACCAAGTTTCTCCAGGGCAAACAGAGGCTGAGTCAAGCTGAGCTGAGAGAGAAATGGCTTTATGTTTGTTTTTAGTTCAAAATGTTCAGGACTCATGGTGGGCTTCTTGAGTATGTGGGGCAAAAGGCAAGAGGAAAAATTAGAAACAGGACAAAAATGTAAACAAAATAAAATGAACTCGAGTCCCTTCAGTGCATCCATACTCCATTCATAATTGTTGCATGGGTCTCAAAACATAAAATACATTTCTATTAAGCAAAAGAGTAGATCAAGGGTTGTATTCAATCCCTCGTTTCACTAGAAGCAATGTTTTTCCATTTATATCATGTTGAGCTGCTTTATTGGAGTTTCTGACATGTTTTTTTTTTTTACCTTATTTGCTTCTACTGTTATTTTCAACAAAGGCAAGGTTCAGATATATTCTTGACTGTGCTTTGAAAATCAACATTTGTGGGGGCAATCTGCCTCCAGGCAACCCAACGTAATGTTTACAAGAAGACAATTATTAAGCTGCTTGAGCCAATCTTGGACAATAGTCCACAGATATGCAGCATCTGGATATTTTTTTCTAGAGATGATGATGATGGTGGTTGTGAAAGTGTATGTATCTGTTATTGTTTTGGTGCACAGACTGGCAAACTTGCTGACACAGAAAGTTTAGGTAGCATTAATCTCCGGAGACCCTGTGTCCACATAGAGTTATAGGTGTGCTTTGAAATTTTTAGAATTTCAGAAATTGCTCTGGTTGATTTAAGTTTCGGTGCTGCACGGTGGTGCAGGGGTTAACGCTGTTGCCTCACAGCAAGAAGGTCCCTGGTTCGCTTCCCAGTCAGAGCCTTTCTGTGCGCAGTTTTCATGTGATCCCAGTGCATGCGTGGGTTCTCTCCGGGTACTTCAGCTTTCTACCACCACCAAAAAAATGCTCAGTAGGTTAACTGGTGACTCTAAATTGGCCATAGGTGTGAATGTGAGCGTACCTGGTTGTCTGCCTCTGTGTCTCCTGTGATATACTGGTGACCAGTCCAGGGTGTACTCCGCCTCTCGCCCAATGATAGCGGGGATAGGCTCCAGCCCCCCACAATCCCCAAGAGATAAGCGGTATAGAAATTGGATGGTTGGAATTTGGATTTTCTTTTTTTTTTTTTTTTTTTTGGGGGGGGGGGGGTTGTTTAGCAATTTACCATAATTTTAAATTTAAAGAATTTTATTTTATATTTTTATATAATAAGAAATTTGGGGAATTTGCTTGAAAATTTTCAGGAATTGTCATCGAATGTTTAGGTGAAAATAAATGGAAATTTTTAATTTTAATTTTATCTAAAAGACTTACTTAAATGTTTGGGGAATATTTTAGGACATTTTGGGATTTTTTTAAGGTTTTTTTGAATTTTCACAGAATTTTTCAGTAAGTTCTTAAAATTGTGGGGG
Source organism: Cheilinus undulatus (assembly GCF_018320785.1). NCBI lineage: Eukaryota > Metazoa > Chordata > Actinopteri > Labriformes > Labridae > Cheilinus > Cheilinus undulatus. The sequence goes on along the minus strand of NC_054876.1, from coordinate 41,496,149 downwards.
TATAAGGGAGATTTTTTTGCTTTGAGAATTTCTCATTATTCTCAAAAGAAGTTTTTAGGACTGAGAACTTTCAGTGGAAATTTATTCCTGGCCTTAACACGCTCTTGAGGTCCACCATTACAAACACGACTACACCCCACGTCTCTGAATGACTGAGACCATTTCTGGCTGACTGAACAGCAGAAACACTCAAAAAGTATGATTTCCTTTTTTAAATCTATATTTTTTATGAGTTGTACAGAGGACAAGCCTATTGTCATCATATGCAGACACCTTTTTGGTGAAGACTACTTCCTGTTCAAGGACAAGGCTTAGTTTTTAAACTTATCAGACTCTACTGATCCAAAATAAGAAGGAGAAACTAAAAATGCGTTAGAACAACAGCTCAGGTCTCAGGCGGTTTAAAGGATTTCAGATTCTAATATCTTGGCTAAAGCATGTCTGTTTAAGATTTAGCCCTTAGACGAAGCAAATGCCGTCTCAAGGATCACTTTCATGTCAGTCTTGGGCAAAGTTAACATGTTACTTTGAATTCAAAGCAAATCTTTAAAAAAAACGTGTACAACTACTATTTCAAAGGAAAACTGTGGAGTTTTAGCCAAAGGGCAGCATTGAAAATTACTGCAATTTTCCTTTTATTTGCCCAGCTCTGTTCCCTCCTGCAGAAATCTTCTTCATTCTGGTGTGAGTTAAAGTTAAAAGGCTGCCTTTGCAGGGATAATTCACTGTGGCTATGGCAGAAGATGAATGGAAAGTGGAGTAAGCATCTTGAAGGCTTCAGTCAACTTTAGTGTCAAAGTCACTTTTGGAAAGATATCAGAAATAGTGAGGAAGACACAGTGGGTGTTTTGGTCTATTTGGGTGAGGAAGAGGTCGATTTAAAGGATAAAAACATTGAAAGTGCAGTAAATAATGTCTTTGAAAGTAATCTGGCCCTTGGTTCGTGTACAGTTCTTAAATTGCCTGGCTGTTCTCAAACTCTTACACTCATATTACACCAGTCAGGGACATAAAATCAGATCAGTGAGCTCACTTCTGTGCAACTACTTCATGGGGACAAGAGCTTGCTGTAATTTGGCCACAAATGTTTTCCCCTCAGAGAATAAAGTTTCTTAGTTTTCTCAGTATAAATTCTGCTGGTGTTGTTCACGTACACTAATGCTTAAACTAAAGCCTTAATCATAATTACAGAACAGATGTTTTGCAGTGCAAGAATCAGTGATCTAGGACATGCTTGAGTTACTTCCATTAACTTTAGCTTTCTGTTGTTTCTTATCAAGGACACAAAGTTTTACAGTGGATGAACATGGATGCAAAGGAGGAAGATAACATAATTTGGTTATATTAAATTCACACGGTTCTTTTTTTTTTTCTTCCTGTTGAGGTGATTGAATCATTATTAGTGGGAGAATGTAACACCTTTCCTTTGATGCCTTTGCACAAAAGAGACATACTTTTAGATGGCATAAATAATAAATAGTGCATTTTTAACCACTTGAAATGCTGTGTGGTTTTTATTTTTATTCAAAAAAGCATGTGATGAGTATGAAAGCTCAGTCCAGCTTTGAAAAAGTTGTATATTGTGAGAACACTTCAACTGCAAGGTTTGCTTAAGGTTTGTGAGGTATTGAAGCTCCAGAAAAAGCTGTATTCAATCCACATTTTCTAACTTCTCATTTTCTTTGGCTTTAATAAGAACAACAATCCAGAGTCAAGGTCAACTTACCCTCATTTTCTCAGTTTATTACTGTATTACAGCTTCTATTGGCAGATTTTTGCCAGTTTTATATCCAGAATGTTTAAAATGGCACACATAAAAAGTTCAAATCTAAGATGAAATCACAATGGTTTAGGAGATTGAACGGATCTATTTTCAAAGAGCTGCAAAACCCAAGAAACAGGCTGTACTGTCATCTTTTCTTAGTCATATTTTATTGAATTAAATTGATATTTATGTTGAGTTATTGTTGAATATTGAATTAAAAAGATAACAGGCCAAAACTTTGTATTTACATTAGGTTTTTGTTAACGACTACATACCGGTGCATTGTTTTATGTACAGTGCAGATAGAGCCTATATAGAGTATTCACCCTCTTGGATGTTTTACCCTTTAATTGATTTTATAAATCAATTTGGTCAATATGATAAGGCTTTTTTGAGCAAAAAATACAAAACATCTCTTAAATCTCAAAGTGAAAACAGATTTCTACAAGTAAACGTAAATTTAATGAAAATATGTGATGTGAAATAAGTGACTGCATAAATATTCACCCCCTTCAAGTCAGTATTTAGTAGATGCACCTTTGACTGCAATCACAGCACTAAGTCTGTGTGGATAGGTCTCGATCAGGCTTACACATCTAGACTCTGCAATTTTACTCCGTTTTTCTTTGCAAAACTGCTCAAGCTCTGTCAGGTTACTCTGGGATCAAACATGAACAACCCTTTTCAAGTCCAGCCACAAACTCAGGATTTAGGTCTGGGCTTTGACTCGGCCCCTCCAGAACATTCACCTTGTTGTCTTTCAACCATTTCCATGTAGGTCTCGCTGTATACTTCGGTTCATTGTCTTGCTGGAGAATAAATCTTCTCCCAAGCTTCTCTTGCAGACTGAATAAGATAGTCCTCCAAGATTAACGTATATCTTGCATTATTTTACCCTCTACCTTTACGAGCCTTCCAGGGCCAGCTGTCGAGAAGCATCCCCACAGCATGATGCTGCCACCACTGTGCTTCACAGTGGTTGGTGTAAACCAAACATAGCGTCTTGTCTGATGGCCAAAAAGCACCATTTTGGTCTCATCAGACAGAAGAATTTTCTCTTCCTTGGCCATGGATTCTCCCACATGAGTTTTGGTAAACTCTTGTCCAGATTTAATCTGAGTTTTCTTTTACACTGGCTTTCTCTTTGCCACTCTTCCATAAATCTGTGACTGGTGAAGAACCTGGGCAACAGCTGTATGCAGAGTCTCTCCATCTCAGCTGCTGAAGCTTGTAACTCCTTCAGTCATGGGTGTCTTGGTGGCCTCTCTTACTGGTCTCCTTCTTGCACAGTCACTTATCTTGTGAGGACGGCCTGATCTAGGCAGATTTGCACTTTTGCTATATTCCATTCCATTTCTTGACGATGGATTTAACTGAACTCTGGTGGATGTTCAGTGCCTTGGATTTTTTTTTGTATCCATCCCCTGACTTGTACTTTTCAATAATCTTTTCTCTGAGTTGCTTGGAGTATTCTTTTGTATTCATGGTGTAATGGTTGCCAGGAATACTGATTAACCAGTGACTAGACCTTGCAGACACAGGTGTCTTTTTGCTACAGTCACTTGAGACACATTCACTGCACTCAGGTAATCTTCATTTCACTAACTGTGAGACTACTTGCACCAATTGACTGGACCTGTTTTCAATTTGACATTAAAGTTGTTTTTTTTGTTTGTTTGTTTTTTTGTTTGTTTTTTTCAAAAAAGCTATATTGACCATGATTGCTTTATTAAACTAATCAGGGATTGAAACATTCAAGTGGATGAATACTTTTTATAGACACAAACCCTCTTTTTCTGCATTTACTACTCTATCACAGTTTCTACCAGCAGATATTTGCCTGTTTTAGACCTAGATTATTTAAAATAGCACACAAAAAAAGCTTAAACACAGATCTCAAGAGTTATGGAGATTTTGTTGTAAACATTTCCATCTATCAAAATTACAAAAGCACAGGGCAAAAGCTGGAGTCAGTTGTCTTTTACCTGGATTTTTTTTTTTTTTTAATTGAATTAAAATATTCAAAACTTTATATTTACAATATTTTGTGTTTGCAACTTAAAGTTAATGTAACTACTGCTAATTAAACAGCATTACTTTGTTTTATGTACAGTATATACATCTTTAAAACTGCACTAATTAAACTTTCAAAGTGTAAAACAGGCAGCAGAATATGGAATATTCATAGAAAAAATGACTCTTTTCCATTAATATGCTTATAATTACACTTAATGTGCTTTATATACAAGCAGGAACAACACAGAGTAACACAGCAAACATAATTTAAAGCTTCTTAAGTCTTATGTCCAAAAGAAACTGTACCAAAAGAGCAGCAAACTTGGTTTAGAAGCAGTTATATCTATACACAGATGTAGACAAAAAGGCTTCCTACACATGCAGATGTCCCAGTACATCCAGCTCATGTGAACAACAGGCTTTGTGCAGCGTCATCATATCCGTGATGAAGATAATCTCAGCAGAAGAAGAAGGGCATCCACAGGAAGGATCTCATGGCTGTCCCTGCTGCAACACCTGCCAGTAATCCCAGGGCCAGGTTCTCCATCACGCCATCAAACGGGTCCCTCTGAACGATCACCTGGTGGGTTCCTGAGAGGAAGGACATGAAATGATTATTAAAAAAACATGTCATTTTCTGATCTGTTTTTAGCAGACAAAGAGGGGCTCATATATTTCATCTCTGATGGAATCCAGTTATTTTCATCAATAATGTTCACAAGACTCATTTTCTAAATTTAATCACTTTTGAATAAAGTTTTGTACAGTCACAGAGTTCATGATAAAAGAGAATATTGATTAATTTTTTTTATCATTATTCACAGATTTATTTATGGTATTTTTCAGCTGCATTATAGAGACAGGACAGAAATCTGACAGTAGCTATTTAGATTGTGGGGACTCTGATGCAGTAGGACTGTTTTTGATGGAATAATATGATCAGGAAAATACAGGAGAGCTTCTTATAGAAGAGTCGACGAGCCCTTGGATTTTTAAAAGTCTAACTCATGATACTTTCTGTAACCCTGGAGACATTAGCAATCGATTTCAGGAGAAATACATTATTTATCACGATAAATAGAGAGGAATGGTCTATACTGTAGTGGAGACCATTCAAAACCTTTTTTTTTTCTTGTAAGGTAATTGGGTCCATTCCTGCCTCTTACAGTGGAAAACAAATGACAGTTGATTACTTATAGAGAAAAAAGTTCAAATAACAATAGTAAACCATACTTCAGAAAAAAGAAGTCAAGATTATGACATAAAGTCGAAATTATTAGTCATTATTATTATGAGATTAAAAAAAGAATGTGTTTATTTACTTTTGAATTGTTATTGCACAACTTGCTATCTCATCATTAGCATGTAAGATTTTTTTAATTTATTGTTAATAATAACCTCACTTTCATTTCTTTCAATTGGCACTAATGGGCTTCCACAGTTATGCCATTTGGGACAGGGGTATTTAGTCACTTATTAATGCAATTTTGGGCTTTTTTCCATAAACTATAGGGTTTTTGCTTTTATTGTGTTTAACAGTGACTGAAAATAAAAACTTATTACGTTTTGCTGAGGTGAGACCTGGTTACTGTATGAGTTTAAAATTGACACGCTAACTTTGTATCATTTTTTTGCTAGCTAGCAGCGAGTACAAGACAAACCTACTTAGCAAAACTGTGGTTAGCACAAAGGTTTATAACTCTTTTGTCATTGAAAGTTAACGTCATTGTTTTTTAAGACTTAATAATATTGTTAGGACTGAGAATCTGCACACATAAAAAGTAAAGACTTTTATTTCTACTTCGTTTCTTACATATCATGCACCGCCCAGCGAGCATGCGGGGTGCTAAAATCAAACGCCCCACATCATAATCAGTCTGCCGCTCAGCAGGTGCGTTGGCGTAAAACTACTGTACTTGTAACTGGGTAGAAATGGAAAAATATGAAGGATCCAAATGCTTACAAATGTTGCCACTGGGACTGGGGGTAGAGTGACAGTCAAAGTTTATTTTTTTTATTTAATTTCACTGAATTATGTCGGATTTACATCTAAATATGACACAATGACCGCACCGAGGAGGAGCAGGAGGAAGCAGCATGGCTCCGCAGGTGAAAGGTAAGCATGTTGTGTCTCCATTGTTTGGGTTTTGCTCCCTGTATGTCTGTTGATTACATTTGATTAATGTATGCGTGCATGCACCACCCGCAGGCGTTTGAAAGTTTTCCAAGTTTTAGATGTGAGCTGATTCTGTGAAATGACAAGAGTGCTGTGGTGACAAATACGATAACAGCCCACATAAGGAAAGCTTCCATGTAGGAAAAAAAGAGAAAAATCCCATGATTTTATTAAGGCTGACCAGAACAGTGAAAAGAGCTGTCCATATGCATTGTACTCCTAGTTTGTAAGCTTATAAAACTTAGCCAGAAAATTTCTATCTTTATGTTGTGTGTGTTTTTTTTTTTTACCACAAATATAGCTGCTTGCTCATAAATCATCATTTTAAAGCCACTGAGGCAAACTGACATTGGAAAAAAATCCCTTTTCACTTATACAGCTTTACTTTAACTTACATTAGTGTTGATTTATTTGATATCTAACAGTGCATTCTTTATGTGGTCACAAATTTTGTATAACCTGAATCTACTACCTCAAATTCAAAAAGGTTGGGACAGTGAGTAACATGTAGCCTAAATAAAAACAATGAAGGATAGATAGTTAATAATACTTTTATTGCATCACTGTTACTCAGTTGTAAAAATTTGGGGACTAAGGCTGGTTTTTGAAATCTTGAGCATGAAAGTTTTCCCTTTTATGGAGGATTTTAAGTAATAATGCTACAAATATTTTCTAAAAGTAACAAGCCAGGACTTCAGGAAGGCCATTTCAGCTCCCAGACTATGTCTTGCAAAGCCAGAGCATTATCACCAAAATGTGCAGCACAAATAACAGCACTGATACCTGATACAGGTATTGGTGCATCCCTATACATCATTTCAGAATGCATGCATACATTTTATTAAACCCTCGCCCTTGAAAGCATGTAAATTTGGTGGGTTTCTAGAAATCTCAAGAAAGTACGCATTTTAATGGGAAAACCAGCTTTTTTATTCTAAGATAACTAGATAAATAATTCAAGGTTCTTGAGAAATTGCCAAATTTTACTCATTATCAAGGCAGAATGGAGTAAAATTAAATGTCTGGATGTTTGTATACTTACACTTAGGGCTTTTATACAGCAAAGACTGCAAATTTTTCCAGACACAAATTCATGAGAACAGCTACACGCAGAGTTGCCTGGGCCCCTGAAAAACTGGGAGAATGAGCCGTCTCCAGTTGTTTTGACTGATAATATCAAAGCTTACGTACTGTATCAGTAGCAGTAGTGCTAGCATCCTGGCTAATGGTTGCCTCATTTTGGAGCTAAAAAGTGTGTTAAACTATCATTGGTTTCTGATGTTAGAATTATTAATTCATGCCATTTTAACCCCTTTTCATCACAGTTTCCACCCCTCTTGCCATATTAAACCAATTATTGCAACTTTTAGACAATTTTTGCTATATAGATCTTTTCCCTGCTTGAGCTGCCCATTTTGCACCCTTTTGCCACTTTTAACTGACTTTATGCCATTTTTCTAATGATTTTCATAGTTTCTACAGCTAATTTTGACCACTTCTATACACTCTGCAAATTTCAACCAATTTTTACAACTTTTAGCCATTTTTCACCTTTTTTACCGCCAATTTTTACAACTTTACGTACATTTTCACAACTTTCAACCTTTTCTAAAACCACATTAGCTGCTTTATCCCTTTTGGCCCATTTTACCTATTATTTTTAACCTATAATGCGTTTTTTTCTAAACTCATTTTTACTGCTTTATCCCTTTTTGGTAACCTTGCAAAGCAGATGGATTTGCCCGTTTCCTTGTTTTTCACTGGTGAATACATCTTGCAAAGCTCCAATCTGAACTGTTTGGGCGGGGTTAGAAAGTGACAGGACCAATCAGCAACGAGGGGCAGTACTTTCAGGCGCAGCAGAGTTGTGACGTGAACAATCAGCAGCAAGAGCTGGTGTAATTACGGCGGAAGAGCTTAGCGTGGATGCTGCTAAAGCACCAGGTTTATCAGAACTTGACGACATTTCTTCATTAAAAGAAGAACAAAGAGCAGCAGTGAGTTGTTTTCTTTTGAAAAACGACAAAAGTCGAGTACTTATATGTTTATAGTCGCCATGTTTCACGTTATTCCTCGGTAGCAGCGCACGTGCAGCTTGATAGCAGCTATGTCACGTGTTTTGTTGCTCTGATTGGCCCGTAGAGATGTGACAGACAGAACAGTCATCCAATCACACTCCAAGTTTTTTTAAAAACCTCTGCCGTTTCCTATTTAAGCTTTCCCAGATAGATGTGTGTTCTACTTTTATCTCTGGTATTCTGACGTTTGTTTACACCATGGCTTAGCTATAAAGTCAGACATTACTTTCCAAATGGTTTAGTTCGGTTTGCCCATCCACACTGAACTTTACAATGGACCATTATTTTCTGACCTCAATTGCCCCCCTCATTGGTGCTCCCCTTTATCCCACTGGCCTTGGTTTTTACAGACAAAACAATCTGAAGGGCAAGTACTGAATCCTTCGTTTTATTGGCCTAGAATTGTTTAAAAACGCTCATGTTGAGCTGTTTCTGGTGGGTCTAAGATCCCCTGTGGCTGAGGCTGTGCCTTTGTGTTTCCAGCATCACCGTGGTAACATACCTGGTCCGAGTCCAGGAGTGATGTAGACAGTCTGGTATCTGTTGATGGGGATTTCCTGGTAGGAGTCATCGTAGGGGTCATATGTGAACACCTAGATGAAGAAAACACTGGTTTTAGCTCTGAGGTGGAGATTTGAAGCAGCACTGAGAGGGAAGAGATCATGTTTGAGCTCGCACTGAGAACACGCATCACTCACCGGGTTTCTCTTGGTCTCGAGCAGAGACAGTTTCCAGGCTCTGAAAAAAAAAAAAAAGAAAAGACAAGAACAGAGGTGAGGAGCTGATGGATGTTTGTAAGAGGAAGCAGAGCAGAAAGTAGAGGGAGAGAGAGTGCTTACATGGATTCATCCTCGCTGTTGGCACACAGGTTCACATTGGAGCCGTCTCTGAGCTGAATCACGATGCGATTTTCTTTGGGGTTGCTCTCTGGTGGATTCACATCTACAGCCCAGAAACAAGTTAAAGAAGTTATTTGTAAGTTTACATCCTTTTGCATTTCATCAGAATCTCTGAAGTAAAAATATGTTGTGGTCATCGAGCACTGAGGAAAGAACTTGCAGGACAAATTTCATGATAATAGCACATCTTTTAAACCTCATGCTGAATATTGTTTATTTGTTATCCAAGAGAATTCCATCATTATAGGTCCTGTTTACACTTGCATGCATCTTGGCTGATTGAACTGGCTCTAAATATAGGTGTGAATGCACCCACACGTTAAGGACACTTTGGCCAAATCCCAAAGTGAAGCACTAAGAAGACTTTCAGGATGTCACGTGCAGTGCCTCAGTGTGAGTCCATGCAGGCTTATGATAGAAAAACAGCATATTTTTCAAAATTATACATTAGCTATGTTTACATGGACACATAAAAAAACTGATCAGAATAAAAATGCTTCATGTGACACATCAGTGGGAAGATTCTGGTCAGCTACTGCCCAGTTTGAAAGCAGTGTCATTCCAGATGACTGGGGAGGTTTTTGTTGACCATTATTATTAACAGTATCCATGTACAAACTTGTCTTGATCGTATCTTTGGGGCTAAACCGTTCTTATCGCGTGAGTCTGCCTCTCTCTTAGGCTCCACATGTGGGAAATGCATTCATCACTGTTTGTACTGCTAAAGCTTGTACTGCTAAGCTTTCAGTTTTCAAGCAGAACAGCAGGAAAATGGGTTGTCTGAACATGATTTAAGTTTGTTTTAAGGCAAGTCAACAGCAGTGTTTAGCATCAGTGAAATTATACTGAAGGGAATGAAACACACAACAGGGATAAAAGTTCAGATTAAACTAGAGTTCACTCTAGAGAAAGACTATGAAAGTCACTGGCTGATGCTACCTTCCCCTTTGTTAATAAGTTGATAAAAAAAAGAGGGATCAATGTCTAACAAATAAGAGCAGAATGTTTGTTTATATTCACAGGAAAGAGCAGCTTCTCCTTCTGCTGTTTCTGGCAGATAAGACCAGTAGGTCAGCTCTGTGCATGTTTAAATGCTTTTATTCTCATAAAATGCCTGATGCATGCATGCAGATGCCTTAACAAGATCAGTTTCTTAAGCGTCCATGTGAACAGTGAAGTTTGAATCCTAAAGCCTAATGATTTTAATCAGACTGAAGGAATACTGTACATGGTGCACTGTCAAGTTCTTCAGAATTCAAGGCTGTAGTTATTTTTCTCAAATTCTTTTATTGTGAAGCCCACATCAGGAAATGTGCTCGAGTCAGTAGCAGCCCAGCAGGGTAGAGGCAAAACTGAAAACTATGGGTGCAGTTAGAACGAGGTCAACACAGAGAAACTTAAAAAAAACATTTTTCTGATTATGCCCATACATAAGTTGAATATGCCATCATATGCTTGTTTAAAGGGGGAAAGGGGGATTTGTAGCACCTGATATTCATTTGAATGCATCATCTCTTATTAAATTAATACTATCATGATCTAAAACCGTTACTGTAAAGGCCATATCGCCCAGGCCTGTTATCAAATTTCATTCAAGATATCTTTATCTCCAATAAAGGACATCCTAGGCACTGGGTGTGGTAGAGCAGGTGTCCCTGTGCACAGGTTATAGTCCTCAGTGCACTGATTCTTGGTCTCTGTTCCCAGACATGGCGCTGTTTGGTGCACGACTTGGCTCCTCTATCTCTTCTCATGTTTCCTGTCTCTTTGAAGCTGTCCTATCAAAAACAAAAAAATATATATTTAAAGGACACCCAAACTGATTATGCACTTTACCTCCACATTCCAGTCCTGATCGTACGTCCACACACGTTATCTTGAGGCTGATGCGCTGCTCCAGATCTCGTCTGTTTTCAGATTTGTAAAAGCACAGACTCCCGTCTATCCAGAGGTCACACCAGTTTAACTTCCAGCGTTTTAGGACAGAAGCTGGAGAGGAGACACACAGCCATAGTGCACTGTTAGGAGCTGTAATAGTTAGGATCCTAATCTGACTGCTGCTCATTGAGTCAATGTTGTATATAACTTGAATAAGTCAGTCATCAGTTTGAATTTTGTGTTTTTGTATTTTGATATTGTCCTTTTCCAGAAGATTCATTGCCGTTGATTGTCCGAGTTAAGCCACTTAAACGCACGGTCAGGACCGATTAATGGATTATAAGTTAGAGAGGTTAGAGTTTTGTAACTGGTACAGTTTTCTCTCTCTAGATTTTACTCCTGTATCACATCAATTATCAGTCAGTATTTGTTATGAAGGTTGGTTAGTGTTTAGAGAATAAGAGTCTTGAGCAGAAACAGAGTACTGGATGGACAGGTAAATTAAAATTCTAGCTCAGTGACAGAGATCCTTCTGTTACTGGAAAATCAAATGTTTGATTCCCACACCATAAAGATGTTTATTTATTGTCTTTTCTGACCTCTGCCTGCATATTCTGTTTGATATGAAAAAATTTTCAATTGTAAAAATGTTGTCTTAAAACAGAGAAATTCAAAGTACAGTTTTATCCCAAAAAATGATTCGACATATGGTTACCACTATAGTCATCTTTGTTGTTTATGATGTGCATACTTTTTTGATTTAAATGTTCTTTGACTTTTGCATCCATTTAGCAGCAAGTCATCATGATTTTCTTAGTGACGCCCACCAATACCCGTAACTAGCAGGTCCACTGTTGTTATGAGCATATTTTGTGTTTTTATAGAACGCTGACTAATAGTTACTTTACAAACTTGTCCTTAAACACACTATAACTATAGTTAGCTGACTATCTTTACCAGTGTAAAGCTGCTCCATCTCAGTTTAATTTGATTCACAATGCTGATGCAGTTCATTCTTACCTACTGGTAATTCAGTTACCCTGTATAACTGAATTACAAGTAGATTTAATAATAAAGTGATGAAACCGTCAGAAAGAGCATGCTGAGTGGCATCAAAACTTTCAGAAGCTTTTGAAAAGGCAACAGATTTATTTCGAATTGAAAAGAAATCAAATGATGTTTGGATGAACCTCAGCACCTCTGGGTGTGTTTGGGTGGCGTGCATATCTTGGCAGAGGTAGACAGGCACAGGAGGAGAGACTGAAGGCAGATTGTCCTCTTATTGATGAATCTCAGATAATGTTGATCTCTTGGGTGGGTAAAATAAAAAAAAAAAAATTAAGAGCATGGTAGATTGCTAGCAGGAGTTTTTCATCAGATCTGTAAAACTACAAAAGAAAGTGGTGTGATGGAGTCAGACTGTGATTAATCTGCATTAGGGGTGGTATTGGATTTTTGCCGATACCCGATATGCCAATATTTACTGATTCATTTTAGCAGACAAGAAATTTCAGTCCTTTTGGACACACTTTAAGGTTTAAGGATGACCAAAGAAACAAACTTTAGTCCTTAAAAAAACTTAAAAGTTTAACAATGAGGATAAATAAAGAAAAAGACCTCAACTAACATAGGTCTCTTGGTTCAGCCTCAAACTCCACTTATTTATCAGTATATATGGACATAATTACAGTCAATGCATGCTGAAATACACAGGCAAAATATGGGATGTAAATACCGGCAGAAGTTTTGATATGTGCCGATACCAGACTGATAATACCGTGCACTCCTAATCTGCATATATTTTTAAATTGCATTTTCTCTAAGTATCCCAATTGTTTTAAACTTTTGATAGCACTAATAATTACCCTACATACACACACAGTGCTTCTCTTGGCTGCAGACACCAAGTATTAACTACAGGTTTTAGTTTATCATGATGCTGTGTTACTGTTGTTGTTGCTTCTGCAGTCATTAATTTTGAATTATTGCAGAACACTTTTTGACTTTTTTCTGTGAAAGGTGCTGCATTTAGGGGTGAATGATACACAGTTTTTGCCGATATGCTGATATTAACAAATAGGGGTGTAATGGTTCAGAGAGGTCATGGTTCGGTTTTTGGGGTCACAGTTCGGTACATCGATTAAAAAAAAAAAAAGTCCCTGATTCATAATCCTAGATCCCCCTCACCTATGATTATTTGTTCCTTTTACTAACATTGGTGCATACCTTCTTACATGTTGAAAATATACATTTGAATAAATCAACCCATCCTCCATCTAGTGGTATTTAGAGATATCATTGATAGTTGGTGCAGCCTGTGAAATATTAAACATTAGATAGAAAAGTGGAGAAAAAACACATGCAAAATAAAAGGAAACACAGAAAAAAACCTTACATCTCCTGGTTTAAAAAAATGAAAAAATTAAATGCATCATAAAATGCAAATTAAAATGTATTGTAGAGCAGTATATCTAATTTCTGGTTATGAAGTGTGGTGTCTCTCTGTGTTTAATAAAAAGCTGATGCGGTGGATCCTCCCGAAAAATCCTGACTCACGATTGTCAGTAATGGATCACTCATGTAAACACAGACACAGCGCTAATAACATGTTTGTTGTTGATGTTTTTTGCTTCTACCAGTCCGTGAATACTCTTTAAAATAGTGGTAATATCTTCAATCTTCTCTGCTTTTATGTCTGGAGTCTTTTTAAAAACGGCGCAGAGAAAGGAAGACTAAGAAATGGCAGCGGGTCTCACTGCTCTGCCCTGAACTGTGACCCAAAACCCGAGTTCCAAATTGAACTGTGACCTCTGTGAACCATTACACCCCTACTAGCTACATTAAACAACATTTTCCTGTTACTTAGTGATCCATGACTAGAGGTATTAATCCTGCTCCACTAATCACTTTTAAAAAATTGTCTGATAATAACAGGTTCCTGATCAAATGAGACCTGTAGGTTTTTAATGCCTTTTTTAATCTAAGAAAAGAGGACATTTGTTTGTAGAGTTCATGAACTGAACTATTTAGATCAGTCAGACTTGTTTATGTATTTGATTTTGCATCTCACTTCTATTATCAGCCACTTCCTTTGAGAGTAATGGTTAACAGAGTCCACAGGTTTGTATTCTAATTGGCTTTTATATCTACTGTAAGTAGAAGCTTGCTGATCAAATGTTAAAAATGCTAAATCAAAGGTTGACATTGGAACTTTTGATTTTGAAAAAATTTTTAAAAACCACTTAAAATCATTACTCTGAAGAATTAAGAGTAGAAACATGTTTTAAGTTGATCCATAAAAATATTCAAATCAATAATTTTGGCTATAAAAATCTGCTGATACTAGCTGTAAATATTGGCTCTATGTGAAGCTAAGAAGGAGTTTAAGGCTGGATCAACAGACCTACACCAGCTGAAGTCTTTTTCCTTATTCAACATCATTCCTGACACTTTGAAGTCTATTTTTAATGACTGAAATATGTTAATTTTTTCATCCTCAAACTTTAAATTGTGTGTTTTTAAGAACTGAATCCACAGGTATGAACTTACAAATATATGTATAAACCAAAATTGATTTTTACATATGTCGATAAAATTTAATATCATACATTTAAAAAAAAAATGATTCCAGCACAAGTTGAAATGTGTCAAATATTGAGTTTGTGATTATTATAAACACAGGATACAGCTTAATTGAATTCAATTTGAATCATGATTTTATCTTCCCACAATCATGAAAACAAGATCATCAGGATTAAACCATTACTGAGCTGTATGTCGTGATACACTCAGTTTGTCCATAGATTTTTGAATGTGGTAAATCTGATTTTTTTGTCGTATTTTTGCCATTAAAGTAATTCTTTGTGGGGTTTTTTTTGTTAATATAATCCATTATTTTTTAGACAACTCTTGATTCATTTATTTTCACATGCTGCTTATTTTTAATGAATTTAGAGTGATAAAATAAATTTAGGATGCAGATGTAAAATCAATGGGTTTTTTGTGTGCAATAATCTTGATCTCAATTTCAAATGAATTAATTGTGATTACAGGTTTTGCCATAATCCATCAGCCCTATAACCCTGCATACTCACTCTGTCTCCACAGCCAGCCTGACTTCAGGAGCGCCATGTTCCTCTGCTGTTGTCCAAATCTTTATGGTAATAATCCAGGAAAAACTGGAGGAAGAATATTTACAAGTCTGATCGATACAGCAGGTTTTTGGACTCTTGTTTACGTCTCTCTCCTCAGTGAGGTTCTGGTAGATTTATGCAGCCAGGACTAAGATTGACTCACAGGATCATTGTGGATTAAGTGTTTAGCCACGCCTCTTCGTCTTCTCTCACCTTTCTGGCTCCTTCTTCGCTGAATCCTCTTCCTAACTTTTTCACTTTGTGTTTTGTAAGGATGATTTTGTTGAGTAATATTATAACATCCACACAAGCTGACCTAATGGCAGCCCCATGCCATGAGTGCACACTTATAGAAACTCTTACACGTTAATCCCAGAACTGAAGTAACAGCATGAGGATTAGCCTGATTGTAACCGTGCTCAGGTCAGTTATGAGAGTCTTCCTGGGTGTCTGGTGACATCATTTCCTTTTTATAGCTCAGAGAAAACACTAGACTACTGTGTCAGTCACACTGTTATATATATACTGGAATTCTAAATTGAGAAACAGTGTTTTTCCTACAGTTGTTTTCATTTTCATCTGAGAGGCCTCTTATGTAATCACACAGCAGGTATGTCATGATGAAACTCACTCCTTTTGTGATTGTATATATTTAGCCTTCAACAACGTCCAGTTTAGCTTTTCTCTCTTAAAGTTTGTTTCATTTCCCTGACTGTATATTATAAACCAATGCCAGCTCAGTCGGTCTTTCTCTGTCATGATATATCTCTATTGCAGTGTTACTCAACCCCACTAAACCAAAGAGCCTAATTGTTGAAAAATACCTTTGCAAGAGTCACAATCAAAGTGGTGAACAGTGGTGAAAAAATGGGTTAAAGTCGCAACAAAAGTAAGTTAAAGCTGGTATAAAAAAAGGTCAAAAAGCGATAAAAATGTGGCTAAAAATGGGTGACCAGGGTAAAATAGGCATAAAATGGCAAAACTGAGTGAAAAGTCACAGAAATGGAGAAAAAAGTGGCTGAAATGGGTGAGAAGTGACAAAAAATGTGATACAGGTGGCAACAATGGTCATCAAGGGGCAAATAGGGTGGCAAAAAATGAGTGAAAAGTGTTGAAAATGCGAAAAAAAAAAGCAGCAAAAAGGTGGGGAAAATGGGAAAAATGGCATTTAATGGCAAGAGGCAGCTTAAATGGGAAACTGGAGGGAAAATACAAATTGCATGAAGCAGGATAAAAGAGACAAAAAGAGGTGAAAATGGCAAAAATTGGATAAAATTGGCAAAAAGTGGCAAAAAAGAAGAGGCAAAAATGAGCTTAAAGCAGCAAAAATGATTAAAAGTGACAAAAATAGCAAATAAGGGCAATGCAGACAGAAAAAAATAAAGTTTGACAATTAAAGCCTACTGTAGAAGTGTGGGAAATAAACTGATTAATGCTACTTGCAATGGATAATTTCTAAGGTAAGAGTTTTCCCTTTCCAAGGTTTCCTGGGGGAATAATATTTCAGCCTTTGACATGAGGTGAACATATTCGGCTCATTGCCTTCACACATACAACTTGAACTGGATAATTTTTTCAGACATGTATTGCAAGTTTGAGAGGAGCTCAGTGCTTGTTTCTGTATCACAAACTCATCAGTGCTATTCCCTTAACGACACTGTAAACATCTTTGATTTCGACAGAGATCCCCAGAGCTGTAACCAGTGCTAGTGGAGGGAAGGTAGGGTCTTTAAACCCTGACCCTCTGAACCATGATCTTGTTTGTTGTATGATGTGTGTTGATTATAAAATCAGAGCACAGGTCCATGTCAGTAAATCACTTTTTATGGAGGACATGTTATAGAAGGAACTAGAGGGTAATATTTCAAAATTAGTCTAAAAATGTCTGAGTTTGTTTGACCTAAAGGCTGCGGTATTTTTTACATTCACACTCGGTCACACTGCCATGGCTTACTAGGACTGTTGTCATAACATTATCAGTAGCACCTGTGCTTTACTCCCAGTCTAAGTGTCAGCTTTAAAAAGGTCCATGGCACAAAATCAATCTGTGCTTTACACTCAGTGACCTGAAAACGAGACACCATTATTGGCTGTAATGGAATCCTTCTGAGATAGCTGCTATAAATCCTAACTTCATGAGACATACTGTGTTATTGTTCAATTTTGTGTTGACACAGAAGTTGGCTCGAATTACATTTATTTTTTAGCTGTGAAGTCAGTGGTGGTTCTCTATTGGATTACATACAGTGAAAATGTTTTGGAGGAAATAGTCTACAGCAGTGAAACAGGTGAGGTAATGCTTTTTGGTTCAGTGTTTGTATTTATAGGATGCAGAGACCCTAATGTGGTTATTTTTATTTTTAGTTTGTATTGCAAACCTGTGAAGGCTGCACATCTAACAAGGATGCATCCCAAGAATGTAATGAAGAGAATATTTTAAAGTATTTTGGCTGACTCAGATATTGAGCTATGTTTATGTGACCCAGAATATATAGGGAAGGACATTTAGAGGCCAGATGTCATGGTCAGTATTGCAAGAAAGGAGGATTTTATTGCTTTATTCCACATTTTTGTGAGGGTTGTTGAAGCAGGGTTATTCTCATAATGTGGAAAAACTCAGAAATGATGCACAAAGTCTTAGCCTATGAGCCACTTTCCAACAAAAATCATGCAAAGAAGACATTATTATTATTATTATTGTATGTCCCCTATTCAGAACTCTCAAATGCTTGACCCCTTTTACTGATTCAAGGGTGTTGAACACCTGGCTAGGCCAGAGGACTTCATACATGAATGCATCAGTGGAAGAACAGGAAAACCATCACCACTGTTGAATCAGGCTGTCCAATGATGTTGCCTGTGAGTGACTTTTAATGCAAACAGCTGTTTTTCGTACATTGCAAACATATGAATGAAAAATGTAAACCTCATTTTGATTCATACAACTATCTTGTATGATAAAGTGCGATAGTTTTGAAATTGATGTTCTATTAAAATTTTCCAAACAGAAACTTCAGCCTGCTAAACACTTCTGACCCCTACATCAGCTACACTTGGTAATACATGAGAAATTCAAGACTGTGGTAGCTTGCAGATAAAATATCATTCTTGGAAGATAACTTATCTGTAAGAGAACTGAGCAGCAAATTATTATCACAATATCTTCGGTATCTTTCTTATTCAACAATCAATGTCTCTTCACTACTTTGCTGTAACTAAAATACAATAAGACCACTCACTTTGGTAAAATGCCTCAACTCAAATGCACTTTTGCACTAGTCAGTATAAATGATCTTACCTACCTCGTGTACTTAAATCTGCCCACATCATTGCATATTTTATACTTTTGATCATGTCTAGTCAACATTCTTGCACCCTTTGCACACTTTGCAACCATGCCATTCATGCATATAGACATGTACTAGTTAAAATACCTAAGTTTGTACTTATTTAAATATTAATTTCTTTATATTGTGTGAGTTTTGTTTTCATATTAGATTTTTAATTCCTGTTCAATGAGAGAAAAGAAGACTTGCTTATGCTTCTCCCTGTGAAAGTTGTACTTGCATGGGTGATTCTCACAACGGTAGAATTTACATTAATTTATGTGTAAAGGTTAAATTTAAATGCATTTTTGTGATTGATGTGACTTAGATGTAGTTACAACTTTGCACCACCAGAGGGATTATCTACAAAAGATTGCACTAGTTGAGCTAGAACTGCTCATTTTTTCTCTTCCTCAACATCTAATGTCTCATGTCCTTGGTTTTCCTGTCCTTTAACAGGTAAGTATGGTGTTTAATTATCCCCAAAACACTTCTAAAAGGCTTTTAAAACTTTCTGATGTTGTACTGATAAAGTTTAATGTAAAAAATGATGGGTGTGTCTGTGGTGAAACTTAGAAGTTGAGGGTCAATTGTAGAGAAGTTTTGCTAGCTCACAAGTGTAGGTAGCAACAAAGGCAGTTTGTTTTGCCTTAACCCCTGAATATTATTATTTAGCTGTAGTGTTAGGATGTCAGAACATGTAAGTTAAAATAAAATGTTAGTGCTATTGTAACAGTTAGCACCTTTCAGGGAAATAAGCCAAGCTTATTTAACAAACAAGTTGTAGTTATATTTTGTGAATCAAGAAGAAC
The DNA here is from genome assembly GCF_018320785.1 of Cheilinus undulatus. NCBI lineage: Eukaryota > Metazoa > Chordata > Actinopteri > Labriformes > Labridae > Cheilinus > Cheilinus undulatus. Next base: position 41,477,066 of record NC_054876.1, on the reverse strand, counting down.
CCAAATATAATTTTATTGTAAATGTTTTGCTGTTAACATCATGTTTAGGAATTTAAGTTAAGCTCTTTAAATACAGAAAGAATTAAGCAGGTCAACAACAGTCAAAAAATGGTGGGAAAGGTGGTGAAACTGGATTTTAAAAGTAGCAGAAATGGGTTAGAAGTGCCAAAATTAGATAGAAATAGCAAAAAATAACCACAAAATGGCAAAAATGGGTTAAAGTGGCGAAAAAATGCATATTAAGTGTTAAAAGGGGATTAAAGAGTGGCTGAAATGGCGTTAAGTGGCAGAAATTGATGGAAATTTGATGAAACGGGATGAAAAGTTGATATAAACTGGCAAAAAGGGCATATCAAATTGTAAAATGTGGTGTAAAAACTAGTAAAGAGGGGTTAATATTGGCAATAATGGGTCAACAGCCAACAATAGACGGGAGAGAGGCAAGATTTGATGGAAAAGAGGTGGAAAGGGTTTAAAATCGACAAAAAATGGGTTTTAGGTGGCTAAGATGTCACGCTATAACATTGATGACAAAGAGGAATTGGGGATGAATCACTCTTGTGCAGGAATCATAGAGTCACATTTTGCACATTATAATGACAATAAAAAAGAAAGCAAACAGTGAAACATCGCCCTTACTAGAGACAAATTTATTGTGCAGTAACATAAGAAATAAATCACTTTAAATTTAGTGACTGAGCATTGTTTCTATTGAAATGATGCGGTCTCCTCCAGTCCAGAGGTATGAATTGACAGGCTTTCAGAATGTTGTTCATCTCGTTTCATCAGGAATCTTTGGTCTGAACTGGGCTTAATGGTGCCTTGATCAATCCAAAGTTGTTGTATACGGCAAGAACCATAAATCACATCCTCCTACTTTTCTTCCTCAGAGGGTTAATAGAATAAACATCACCCACAGTGTCTGGGTATCCAAATAAAATAGGAAAAAGTTGCCTTTAATAAAAAAATACATTTGAAAAACTTGTACAGTAATAGAGGAAAATATATTGTTTCGAAAAGAAAACAGAATGTTTACCCCGGCCCAATATATCATCTCATAAAAGGTTATTTCATTACTTTTTTGTGGGGACCGGACCAGAACCCCTCAGACTGTACAAAACACCTGAACAAGCTACAACAGTAAAAGGCTGCTCATTTTTCTACACAAGGGCATTTAGTTTTAGTTTTATTTGTGTGTGCAATTGCCAGTGGTTCTACTAACAGCTTGTCTGGTCATGAGTGCCTCAAGTTGAATGTCTTTTACTTGTACTTCTTTTTCCACAGTTGCTTTCTGAAAATGTTTCTAAACACCAGCTGAACTCCAGGTTGGTGTGGTAGTAAAAGAGGAGAAATCAACTGAACCTTCTAGATAAATGAAACATGGCTGCCATCTTGTGGCTGTGTTGGATAGTCTAGTTCTATTTATTTAAAGCCATTATCAATCATTCTGAAAAAATAGTTTAGAAGAATAGCATTTTACATGAAGTTTTAGGCAAAAATTATGACAAGTGATATATGTGTTTGATAAAATAATGTTCATTTGTAAATGAGATGCTTAGTCTTACTGAGGTTTTCCTGATTAAATAGTTTTAGATTCATGAAAGAAGAGGATTATGATCCTCTTCCTTTCACATACTTATTTCCTTAGTGTAACTTAATAAATGGCCAGTGTAGCTTATTTATAATTTTAAAATTTACTATAGTTCCTTAGGTTAAATTTTCTTCCCCATAAATCCCTCCATAATTGGCTTCCCTTCCTCAGTGCAGGTTTCACCAGTTACATTATAAGTAACTCCAGGGAACCACAGTGAGAGCAATTATCCACACATGGAGAAAACTTGGAAGATTGGTGAATCTTTCAGGAATAGCCAGCCTATCATAATGACTCCAAGAGCGCATCAGCAACACATGAAGGAAGACACAAAAGAACCTACAACATCTAAAGACCTGCAGGCCTCACTTGACTCAGTTAAGGTCAGTGTTCATGATTCAACAATAAGAAAGAGACTGGACAAAAATGGCATCCATGGGACAGTTCTTTTCAGAAGGCTGTATCCCATCACACCTGGCATAAAATCAACAGCATTAAATTAAATGGACATCATACCAAGCATGGTGTTGGTAGCATGATGGTCTGGGGCTGCCTTGCTGCTTAGGGACCTGGACGACTTGTCCTAATTGATGGAACCATGACTTTTGTTTTCTGCTAGAAAATCCTGAAGGAAAATATCTGTCTCAGTTTGTGGCCTCAAGCACACTTGGGTCATAATGATCCCAAACACACCAGCAAGTCCACCACTGAATGGCTGAAAAAAAAAAATTAAGGTTTTAGATTGGCCAACTCAAAGTCTGGACTTAAATCTGATTAAGATGGTTTGGCAGGATCTTAAACAGGCCATTCATGCTGGCAAATCCTCCAGTGTGGCTGAATTGAACCAGTTATTGGGTTTACGGGGTATTTACTTTTTTCACATAGGGCAAGGTACATGGGTGTAGCATGTGGGGTACTGATTACCCAGGCCCACAGTAGGGAGGGGGCCTTAAAATACCTGTATGGAAGCCCATTTCTGCCAAATAAAAAAGCAAGGATGTGAAAGTATGGCAATTGTTACAAAAAAAAAAAAATCCTGAGTCATTACTATGAGATAAAGAGTCATAATTACAAGGAAAAACAAGTCAAAATTATGAGATAAAAGTCAAAATTATGAGTTAAAAAGGCATAATTATGAGATAAAAAGTCGTAATTATAAGAAAAAGTAAAAACTATGAGACAAAGTCAAAATTGTGAATTAAAAGTTCTTAATTATGAGATAAAATTATGGGATGAAAATTCAAGGAAAAAGTCATAATTGACTAAATGACTTATCTAATATTTTTTTTACTTTTTGTCTTATAATTATTTTTTCTCATTTTAACTTTTTATCTCAGAATTCGTCTTTTTTTCTCATAGTTATGATTTTGTCTTATAATTATGACTTTTAACTCACATATTTGACGTTTGATCTCGTAATTTTGACTTTTTACCTCATAATTATAAGTTTTTTCTTACAATTATGACTTCATAATTTATTTGGACTTTTTTTCTCATGATTATGACTTCATTTCATAATTTTGACTTTTTATCTTATAAATATGACTATAACTTATTTTGACTTTTGTCTCATATTTCTGTCTTTTTATCTATTTGGACTTTTATGTTATAATAAAGACTTTTTAACTCATAATTTTGTCTTTTTCTCTCATAATTTTGACTTTTTAACTCATAATAATGACAGGATTTTATTTGTTGAATTGCGGTACTTTCACATTTAAAAAGTCATAATTGTGAAACGAAAAGTCATAATTGACTGAATGACTTTATATCTCATAACTTTGACTTTTTATGTAATTTACTTTTTATCTCAAAATTATGACTTTGGATTATTTTTTTTAAATGTCCTAACTTCCACATTTTTCTTTTTCAAGTGGTGGAAATGGACTTCTGTATGCCTGCCATGAAAAATGTGTTTTTATTTCATTTTTCTTAGTAATTAAAGTTGTTACTGAATCAACAGTGAGTATATGAATCGGTCAACAGACTGAAATTTGTATCAAATAGTCAAATACAATTCTGGGGGTCTCCTCCCTTTAAAATGTCCAAATGGTGTAGTCCAGCACTTCAAAATAATGCAAGTAAATTTAATTTAACCACAGTAAAAATATTGCTCAGAAATTGGGAAATTATGGTTAAAAAAAATTCATCAAATGCATAGATATTAGCAAAAAAGATGCAACATTTTTTGCTTTGCTAGCCGGCTAATGGGAGCCCTGTGTAACTGGTATAAGGCAGACATTATTTTTGATTACTCTGCATGACTCTGCAGTTTGTAATACAGGAAGCCCTTGTGCAATGCATAAAAGGTAATTCAAACTTGTTATATCATGCATTGTGTAATATCTTTTATTGCCTAGTTTATGTAACTCTCGGACAGAGTACACTTGCTTTTGTTCGTCACACTGTATATAAGCTCATGTCATCCTGCAATAAATGGAAGAGAATCATTGAAACACGCACTTGTTTGTCAGTCATCTTTCTGTTCCCTTTGAATGAGAGACGTTGTCGGGGTTAACACTGGCATGTGAAATCTCACATAGTCCTGGCCTATAGTTATCTAGCTAGTTGTCAGTTATAGCAGTTATATTCTTTCTGGAGGCTCTAAATCCCTAGCTACCCCTGGCCAGGTAGGTTTGGATGTTTTTTCCCCATCATAAATGAAATTATTATTTAAAAACAGTGTTTTGTATTTACTCTGGTTATCCTTTTCTAATATAATCTTTTTGAAACATTGGTGTGTAACAAATATAAAAAAAAGAAATGTGAAAGGGGGCAGAAACTTATTCACAGCACTGTACACTGGGTTAAATAAATAGAATGACAAAGCATTTCCATTCATGAGTATCTGTGCATTACAGATAAAATATGCTGAAGCTGAGATGCTTATTTCAGTATGTTTTTCTTTTAATTTTGTGTAATAATTATCGTCATGTGCAGCTCAAAGAACAGATAACGCCATGAGGGTATTTTTTTTTTTTCTGTAAAAAGTAACAGGAAGTTTCTATGTAGATAAAAGCAGCTTATTATTTTAAGGATCTTCAATTCATGCAACTGACTCCAATTCACATTTTCACCCCCCCTTTTCAGAGTGTGACATTAATGATGTGATTAACGGCTTGGTTTTGTTATAATAAAGAAATAATCCAGCGTATTTCCTCGTAATTCAAAACGATCTGTACATGTCGCTCTTTTCATTGAGGGTAATACAATAAAAAACAAAACTTCAAAAATCCGGACGAAAGAAGACGAAATGAGGAAAAAATAAATAAATAAATACAATGAAAATACAAATAAGCAGAAGTTAAAACTGTTGATAGATATAGATGAAAATCTTGCCCTCGATTCATTTGAAGAGGAATTAAGAGTTTAAAAAAGACGGAAAATAACAAGACTTTTAAACTACGTCACTTCCTGTATAGTGGGCGGGTCTTAGAGTGACAACTAACCGAAGAATAACAAAAACAAACACACCACGGTGGGGGTTCCGGGTACGGTGAGTGTAATGGTCTTAAAATAAACCCTATCAGTAACTAAATACAGTATGAAGATTCAAAGATGGTGTCAGCCTGATAAGCGTAAAATAATAACTCGATTATAGTGATTTCTTCGATATGAAGGTACAGGTAACGACACGGACGTTAGATTTCAAACATGTTGCACACTTTAACCAGCCTGACAGTGCGTTGAAAATCTGGACGTTGATGCAAAATATGAAAATTTGACGCTACATAATGCCACTCCTATGATGTCTGCTTGTAATTTACCCGTCTGCCCGTTGTTATTGTGCACGACTGACGTTGAGCAACAAGGCCTCAGTCATAGCGGAGCTGCGAAAGTGTCGAGCACTCTTCGGTGTCTCGCTGAACCCCGTTGAAAAATCTGGATATTTAATATTTTACTAGCTTATTTGTGAGTTTGAACAACGGTTTCAGTAATACCCTCGACTTTTTATTAATCTTTCTGGACGACTTGTTAATTCGGCTTCGATGTACTGTGTGTTACTCCTTTATAAAAAGGTATTATGTCAATATCTTTGACAGTGTTGCTACTAAACTACACCGTGGAGGGCAGCAGCGAGCAGTTATAGTACCAGAAATAATTAAGGGGGAAAACAACTTTCTCTGGTGGTATATGCCGAATTAAAGGCTTAAAGTACGTTAATCTGGCAGTCATTTGCTATGAAAGAGACTCGGCATGTGTTCGTAAATGGGAAAGGTGACATTACCTGTGCAGGTTTTAAATTAATGGCTCTCTGAATAGCGAGTAGGCCTATCATATTACCCCAGGATGGCATATGTCTATCAGAGCTTTTCAAAGGGTTAAAGCTGTTTTCAGTGCATTGTATTGGACTGAACCCCTGCAACTAACTTGCCACTCTTTCCTGCAAGGAGCCCATCTGTCACCTGTTGTAGGACTCAAGTTTCTAAACCATAAAGCTGTTCATAATTTTCATTAGTGTCATTGTGTTTGCTCTGGTGCCCAGTCTCAGTTCAATTCCCACCAATGTTTCCTCTCAGCGGCTGCAGAGGAGGAGGCCTGTGATGGGATGTGATGTTGAAAACAGGCTTTCCTTTGGTCTCTGCTACATCAGAGCTATAAATCACTAGATCAGTGAAACCAAATCTAACTACGACAGAAACATCAGACAGAGTCCGGACATGTTGTCACTCATTTTGCAAACCTGTCATCTCAGGTGGGCTCAGTTTAAGATGATCAGACCCGGTCTGTGTGAAACTGATAGGCCTGATCGGGGTAGAAGAGTGACGCTGAGTCCAGGGCACCTGAGTGCTATGAGGGGGCATACAAGGACGGGTTAAATGCTCAGATATAAATTATATGATCAGATCATTTTACTTCTACTTGGGGCAGGGCAATATGGAACAAAAATTATTTCTTGATTTTTTTTTTGTTGAACAGATATGCATGATATTGCTCTATTTTTCTGTAAAGAAATAAGAAATGGTTGTCAAAATACCTGAATTATAAACTTTAAGATGATTCTAGTAAAAATCAATTAATGCTATAACTTAACAATGTCAGCAAAAATAAAAATATTTAACACCCCATAATAGGCATTTTTCTGTTGCTATTCAGAAAACTCCTTTACACTAAATTGTATAGAAATATTGGAACCTCCATATAATAAGGTAGTCCAAATTTTCCATACTCTGTCTTATCGTGTTTCAAATGATAAAATCTCCTTCATTTTAATGATAAATGTCATTAAAACGTGCAGAAGTTTATGTTTTTTAGTCATATTTTTAATCAACAGAGTGAGAGTCTTGTCTGAAAAGCTCTACTGTCTTGCCAGTTGCCAACATATTTATGGAGTTATTACGGTTTGTAGGAGTTTACCTGTTGTTTTGATAATAGAATACAGAATTTGGGTGTCGAGGACTATCAAACAGTCGTTTATCAATTTAATTTTACCAGAAATATATGACGATACTTTCTAACTACTTTTGGCAATATCGCCACTGAACATTCCGTCTAAAACAAACCTAATGCTCACCTTATGTGAAGGATTACAGCGTTGGATGGTTTTCAAATTTTCAGTCATTTTGTCTAAAAGAACTGATGATTCATGTGAATACTGTCTTGATTTAAAACCATATCTTTCCACAATGTTTGCTGGCACCTGGGTGTTATGCAATGCACCAGATGGTTTCTGTAATGCATCAGACAGCTGTTTGTTAACTGCCAATAAATGACAAATCCAATCCAAATCCAATAATAAATCTCTTCTCTAAGACAGCAGTTAGATGTGCTAAATGCCAGCAGTAAACTATTAGGACACAACAGATGAACATCTGCAACTGATATCTGCCACTGCCCACATTATTTGCTCTGGTTGATGTCTGTCAAAAGGACTGATGTCTGAGACTGGAGTTAAACCAGTGCATCTCTTCAGTTATGTGTTAGCATCAAGCTAACCAACTCATAAGTATGTCCTGGTCCATCTCTAGGAATCTTTGAATCTTCTTGTGACTTTCCAGCAGTGATGTCTTTGCTATGCATATGCCCTTACTGCTGATATATCAGCTGATATATCAACTAAATATAGTCCTATCTGCAGAATGTTCATGTGCTGACATGATGATTAAATTTTAAGCCTAATGAAATAGATATACAGATAATATCAGAAATCCATTGTAAGTAGCACTATTAACATCATTTTTTATTGACCATCAGACCTGGTATCTTTTTTAGTATCGTTTTCCCTTATATCTTGTTTGAAAATACATCAGTATATTTTAAAAATGTGAAATTTTGCCCAGTCTTCCTTTTACCAATACTAAATAATCTTTGTGGTCCTATAAACTGAGGAAACATTGACTTAAGTAGGTAACATGACAGACTGAACTTCTTTTATTAAGAGCTCTTATGAAACTTTTATTGCTCTTACTATTAGCTTTTGCAATGATGTTATGCAATATTGACTGCTTTTATATTACCATCCCTACTCCTTCTCTTTATTCTGCAGGACTGCACTTTGGTTTAAAAATGGTTTCCAGGCTGAGAAACAGGCATCAGCTGTTAGCTGCCAAATTTGGCAGAATGGTCTCTTATTATTATTTTTAGCCTCTGTGAAAACTGGTCCTGTGTTTTGGCCCCATATCTGACTGATTTCACAGGCATTGCTGATACGCTTAATCTTAAAATTCTGACAGATGTGGCACTGAGATCATGCTGTGTTTTTTTACCCATAAATGAAAAAAATTAAAGTATTTAATGGTTTTAGTTTTTGTGTCAAGAGCTAAATGTGGACAAGAGAAGTCCCTTTTTAATTTCCCATAATTTCAGTAATGCTAAGTTAGTTGAGTAGCTTTCATTAGCTCTAAAATGTCTTTAATAACTTTCCAGAGCTCAAAATAATGTCTTTAAATTGCTTGGTTAATGCTTCTCACAGTACGTCTCTTTACATATTGACAACTTCACATAAAATGCAATAAGATGCAACCGATGTCTTTGTGAGCTATTGATCATTTCTATTGTAGATGGAAAAATAGCAAAGTGACATTTTAATAATTGTAACTCTCCAATAATCATCATATTCTTTGATACTGTTTGGAGAACTGTGCCACACGTTTCAATCTTTTATTTTATTGAAAAATGCAGAGCTTCAGAAATATCTTATCTTATTTAACAATTGAAAATGAGAAGAATTAATCCATTGCAAATTGCAGGCAATGCTACCTTGAACAAAAACATTAGATTATTTACAGTGTATGCAATCTGTAAAAGTCTTCTTTTAATTTCTGATAATTGAAAACAAGATATTACTCAGTATTGGTTGTCTAGAACCCTGTTTTGCAGCTTTATTGATACTGTTTGATTTTTACTGGTAATTGACTGGTGATTCTGGTATCATGACAGCCCTTACAGTATCACTACAGTCTTCAGGAAGGCAGATTGAAAGACTGGCAGTGAGTTTTATTTCAATTAAACAATCATTAGTTTCAACTCATCAGTTTTATAAGTAATTGTTTCAGCAGGACACAAAATGAGTTTCAGCAGGAACAGCTGGTTTGACTTCATGAAGAAGAGCTTTAGTGTCAGCTGGACACCTGCTCCTGTCAGTGCTGCTCTGCCTCTCACGTTTCTGCTAACGTTTATTTTGAGGTTATTCTCAGATGGGACGGGATATTGTTAGACATGGAGGGATATTTTTAGACTGTTTTATGCAAAAGTGATCAGAAAAAAACTCCAAATATAGAGGAAGAGGGGGTGAAATCAGCAACAATATTTCACCATATTTTTCTCTGGTAATAATGTTTAAATACCAAATGCATCAGTTTAACATCGTGTCACCTGATGAAGTGTTGACCAACATCAGCCAACAGCAAATATGGGGCATGAACAGACGCCAAAGTTTATCTGCTGTGTCCGGTCAATTTAACGCTGGCATCTAGCACACCTAAATGCTAAATTTAAACAACAGATATTTCTTTAGTGGGCAGAAGAAGTCACCCACTAGACAAACTCTGTTCTGTTCTAGTGGTCAATTGGGAGAGAAATTACCGGCTTTATAGGAGTTTTATGTCAAAAGCAGTGATGTAAAAACATTGGCTCAGCTAAATTGATATTTTCCAGCATTGGTATCAATTATTGCTTTCCAATTTTTTAACTCATTTGTATTAATAAATCACAGGGTGAAAAAAAAAAATTAAAAATGCATGCTGATTAATCACACTCTGATGCCATCACACAACCAGCTAAAATAGCTCTGTAACTGATTGGAATAGTAAAAATTATTATTTTTTAAATTTTATGGATAAAATCCATATTTTACAGATTTACGACGTCCCAGACTGACCAGTAAGTACAACCAGCCCTCAGTCTCAACTCCGTCTGTTTCAAAAGTTAATAAAAAGTTTTTTCTGGCATTCAGAAGCATATCCTTTCTGATCGTTTGGTCACTGTCATTATTAAATCTACCAGTATTGCAATCTTTCTCAAATTATGCAGTTAAGTTGTGATTAATTAATTACAAAGCCTATAATGAATTAGATTCATTTTTATAAATGACTGACAGCACTATCAGTATCAGCCCTAGTTTTCACAAACTATACTGTAGCTGCATTAACAACTTAACCCCGCCCATAGCTACCGCCTCATTTTCCTCAAATGACTCTGATTGGTCCGCACTGTTCTCAGTTTGGCACAAACATTGTAGATTCAAGCTTTGCAAGATGAATGAGCAAACGAACATAGAGGCTGAAAAATCCAGCTGCTTTGCAAGGTTAGAAAATAACTGACAAAAACTGAACATCAGAAAAGATAAACCGAAACAATCAATTAATAATTAAAAAGAGGAGGCATACAATATTATCAACAAATATTAGCTTTAAATCTTAATTATCAAGTATAGATATTTCTGTTATTTACAAATTGTATATAGGCTGTAATCGGCAGTAATTGTTTGTATGGATGATTAAATTTGTGAAGTTTCAGGCAGGGCTGAGAGACTTATGTCAGCTTCAGTCTTTGTCTTTGTTTATCCTCATTCCTTAAAGTGATTTCTGAGGATTGAAGTTTTAGGTTTCAACTACATTTATACATCAGTAACTGCACAACTGAATTTGGAAATATAGGATATTGGATGTTGATAAAGACAATTCCAGTATCATAATCACTATTCAGACTTGTTGTCTGCATAAAAACAGTCTATATTTGAAAATTCCTCTGTTCAAACTGCCCCATTGTGTCATTTAAACATTAAGATTATCAGCACGTTACTGTTCTGGGTGACGTCTTCATCATAAATCTGGATACAGCAGTTGATTTTGAGTTGACCTCGTATTTTTAATCCTGTTGTGTCAAAACTAACAGAGCTCTAAATCGGCTGCTAAAAATAGACAGGTTATGTATTTTTAAGAAATAATCTTTAAAGTAAATGCCCAGCTGTTAATGTTAAATTAATGATGTTAAAGCTAGAAATACTCAGATGTGACATATTTTTGACGATGCAAATCTTTTATAGGTACTCATGATTCTGGGTTTTGTTAAGCTCCTCAGACAAGGTACAAAAAATCCAGAAACTTAAGATTGACTATTTTTGGGATTTTTACAATTATAACAGCAATACATGAAAACAATATAATCTTTACTAGGGCTGGGCAATTAATTGAAAATGGGATAAAATCACAATATGGCATGCTGCAATTTACAAACCACAGACGCTGCAATATTACTTTAACTTGAAATCTGTCAAAATACCAGTTTAATACATTCATTTTTTGCAGCAGCAGCAGAGATTTTATGGACATTTTACAAACATTCAAGTGTCATTTTTAAAAATGATTTACCAAAATTGTCTTTCTCATGTTTTATGTACATTTTTTAAATTAAATAAGTGGCATGAAAAAAATCCCCATCCAATAAAGCAATTGATATCAAATTTGCAATATGAGCAACAATAATTGCAATTAGATATATATCTTTTAATAATTCTGCCCTAGCTCGCCCAGTTTACTAATCCCTGCTTGCATCAATGCCGATGCATAAAGCTGCTGCTGGCAAAACTTCACTTCCTCCACCTCAGACTCCCCCTTTAGTATATCTTAAAGCTTGTTAATAATCACATGTCAAATCAAAATCGCAATACTGGAGAAAAAAACATTGCAATTAGATCATTTTTGCAAATCATTCAGGTCTAATCTTTACAAAAAAGAATTCAAGTATTGCTGAACACTCCAGGGTCTGATGTTGATTAGAGCTTCAACAGCAAATAAAATGATTAAAAAAAAAAACTAAATAGCTCATATTTTTAAAATGAATGTTTCATTATTTTAATTTGTTGTGTCAGAAACTGCTGGTGCTGTTTCTTAAATGTAATAATTTGCTACTTTTTGTCATTTTGTAAATGAAAGCCTTTGGGATTTGGTCTAATTGTTTGGCAATGAAAATTGAAACATTTTTACAGCCTTCTGAGATTTAATAGAATAAGCTCTCAGTGGAGTAATCACCAAAATAAATTGCAGAACAAACGCCTGAAGAAATAATCATTACCATAGTTAGATAACCTTTCCAAAAAATATCCTTCTGTTTACAGAGTTTGTCTTTCTGCTGTGCTTTTCCTCTAAGGGGTTCAACCATGGAGTCATCCTCCGATGAAGAGGAGGCGCGCACCTTCATCCGAGTTCTCAGTGAGAAATACAACCCTGAGAATTTCCCCTACGGTCAAGGAGTGGTGGTTATGCCCAGCCCACCGGGATCCCCCGTCAAAGGTGAGAGATGAAGCAGGCTAGCAAGGCTTGGTTAAGATTACAAGTATATTGACCATCCTATGTGAGCAGTGGCCCCATCTGCTTTTAAAATGTAGCCCTGAATGCTTAGATTTTTGGTCAGAACTCCTGGAGATGAGACTGTGAAGCCCCAAAATATCTTTAGATCTGAGCTGAAGTGTATCAGCCTCCATGTGGCTGTGTACACACTGGACTATTTTAGGACAGATTTCCCACAATTGGAGGGTGTGACTCAATTTGTCACAACTGATTATTTATCCAAATAATCCTCAAGTGCATGATGTCAATACCCCATCTGATTAACTTAGAGCCTCCCCAGTCCTCAAAATCTCAAATATGTTGGATTTCTGCATTTCCATATTGGGCTGCCTCCAACAGAGTACCCACAGTAGCCTATGAGAGCAAGTTTCCAGGGTATTGTCACTACTGAATATAGCATTCTTTAACAGCTCACAAACATAAACATGACTACTTCTCAGACAGGATTTTGCCCGTATTAGCTGTGCACTAGCTGGACTTGAGCTCTAATTATGTTATACCTATGTTTAATTTTAACATCTAGGATGGAGCAGGCGTAAGTTTAAAAAGACAGACTTGTCTAATGTAATGTGAACCGTTGGTGCAGCATTGATCATAAATTGTATTTAAAAAATGGCAGTGCAGCTTGTTTACAGATTGATCAATGAAAAGGCATGGAGATGAGAGAGACAGAGAGTCCTCTGATTGGACTATGAATCTGAAAGTTTACTTGTGCAGTCAGCTCATAGAAAAGCTTAATTTTAGCAGACAAGCTCTATTTGAATAAACAAATAATAGCCATTCCCTGCCCTGCAGGTGCCAACTGCTGAGAGAATGTGCCAACATTTTAAAAACTTTGCTCTCTCGGTTAATCATAATCATCAAGTAAAAAAAGGGATTCATTTTTGAGAAAATAAACATTTGCTGTGCTAATTTAACTCAAATATTTATCAAACTGCAACATGCCAGGCTAAAAGAGCTTTGGGTTTTCTAGCTCCACCAAGAAATTACCATCTCTTTGCATTGGTTTGTGACATCCAAATCTTCTATGGATAGTTAGATGGAAATTAAAACAGGGGGAAAGTGTGTTACTTAGAAGCTACAACCACTTTGTGTAACACTTGGTTCACTGTTTAAAGTATTTAAGTCAGTGGTAGCGAAGTCAAACATAGGGGATAAGGCCGACTTTATGTACACCCATTTGGTGCACTCAGTCCAGTGCTGCCCTCTTTGTAAAGATAAAATTTCTTGTGAATTTTTTATTTTTTAGTTTCAGTTTTATTTAGATTGCTGAGTTATGTTTCCTTTGCTTTTTTTACAGATCGGCTGTTTCTGCCCAGCATACTTGTCCTGAATTACTGTGGAATCACTAAAGCTGGTGATCGGTCAGACATCGCAGCTTTCTGCAGTCATGTGGTGGAGTTGGACCTGTCCCACAATCAGCTCAGTGACTGGGCAGAGGTTTGTCATCTTCAAACACATCTGGCACAATGGAATATGGCTTTATGCCACTGTTAAAAAGTTATAATTTTCACAAGAAGGAGACAAAATGTTCCCGTTGATTTGATTTACTGTATTGTTAGGCATATTTACACCACGGACGTACAGATGACAGAGGTTATATAAAGCACCAAACCCCCCTCAGTGCATGTCTAACACCCTGATGGCTATGCTATGTTTAACTGCACTACCAAGGACAATTTGACACACAGACTGCAGGAACCAAGAGTTTGAACTTCCAACCTTCATGCAACCCCCTCTTCCCTTGAGCAACAGCTGCCCCCACTGTATTGCAGGGACATAAGTTCTCGTATAAGTAAGTGACCTACCCTGTGGCTGCAGAAGCCTGTAGAAATGGAGCATAATGAATACTTTCTCTTATATTTGTAAGTACCTGTTTTAGGGCTAGGTCTGAGGTAATTTATCTGAGGTGTTTATGGTATTGCATAGTTTGTAATGCATATTTTATGTTGATTTACGTCCTCTATTCTAATCTCACTATTATTGTCTCTTACTCCATTATATTTCAGTAATAATCCCTCTGTTGTATTAGATGATCTACAAAGTCAGCACAATAAGATTGTTTTTGTCTGATTTTTTTTTTTTCCCTTCCTGCGTTTCCAGATCTGCACCATTGTTTCCAGCATCCCCCACCTAGACTTCCTTAATCTGAGCATGAACCCTCTGAGCAGCATGAAGCTGGAGCCCAGCATGGCCGACGTTTTCTCCCGAGTCCGGCAGCTTGTCCTGAACAACACACACGTCAGCTGGGACACAGTGCACACACTCACTCAACACACACCAGAGTAAGTGACAGAGCAAGAATGTTAGGTGGTGAAAGTGGTTGCGCAATTGATAAATCACAATGCAAAAAAGAGATCATGATAAAGGTTAAAACAAACTCTTATTTGCACGGAAGCAACATGTTGGCATTTTATGAAACTTGTGTAAGTTGATGAGCTTTTCTAGTTGAAAAAAGCTGTGAATTTTTGTCTAATGGCCAGACAACTGGCTTACATTTTTTTTACTGTGATCAAAGAACTAAACCAACATTTTTCTCTGTGAACTTAAAGCCTTATTAATCCTATTTCCAAGTGCCAAATAGCTCCTTTTGAGTTAAACTCATGCATACCAAACCCAATGCTCTCAGTAAACCTAATCTGTATTGAACCACTGCTAAAAATAGTCTAAACAAATGCAGAATTTGCCCCTATTAAAGCAATATTAATAAACTTGCATTACACTGTACTATTTTTCCTAAGTGACTAATTTCAAAGTAGATTAAACACATAGTTAATTCAGACTAGAGGGCTAGAGTGCAGTTAAGAAAATACTTATAACTGAACTTGGTCCATTTGTCACAGCGTTTGTAGGTAACAAATGACAAATAGGTTTTTATTTTTCAAATCCTGAAAATCAATAGCTATTAAAGACTAAGACTAAAATTAAGAATAGCTGCCAAAGTTAACACTGGTTCAAGGCTTGATCAGATAAATGCCTGTTAGGTGAATGTAAAACAGTTATGAGGACATTGCACATGCATGGCTGCACATTGCTCAGATTGAGTTGTAAAGTTCCAGTTTAACCCATCACAATACACAAAACAGAAAACTCCAATTTTCTGCCAAAAGATGCAAGATTAATCAGGTATTGTAGTCTTTAATTGATAAACATTATTGTAATTAGTTTAACCAACTAGTTTTTTTTGTGTTAAAACAGAGTTATGTAACACAGCATGCTGTATCTTTAAAGAGACCTTGTTTCTACACTGCAATTTTAAGAACAGAAATGGACTCAAAAAATGCAGGAATTAAAGCATCAGCGTGACCCAAAAGTGTTTGAGAATGTCGCTAGCGATAGCAGCAGCCTGAACTGAGCCGCTGCAGCACAAATTAGCCATCTGATGATGTTCATTGCAGGTTTTTTTGTGCATTTTTTTCAGCCTGTAAACACTCCAGACTTCTCCATCAGCTGCACACCACACTTTAATGCACAGCTCATGTGCAAGAGTGTTAAGAGGCTGAAGTTTCCATGTGGAAACATTTTTGTGTTTATGGAATTTTGCTGCCACCCTAGGATGTTTATGACAAGTGAGGTAGTGATGAGCAGGAATCAAACAGCGTGATGTTATTTTTTTATCATGATGATAAGGATGCAGGGAGATAAATTAATGTGCAACACTGTCCCAGATAGATGTATTATGCAGCAACTTCAGAAACACTTTAAGTTGAGTGACTATGAAAGTGGTTGCTACGGAAATGATGCATTGTCCTCTTTAGTCACGGCTGGGTTTCTGTGTGTTTCAATCCATCTCCTGTCTTTAGAGTGGCACAAAATATTGACTTCATGTGTGCAAACAGATGAAAAGTTGATTGAAAAATTTATTTGATGCAGAATTGGTGTGATTTTCCTTTTTCTCATTCACCTGCTTAAACATTTCTTAAACTATCATCCTGATCATTCAGGTTAGATGAGCTTTTCCTGTGCCTGAATGACTACAACACAGTGTTAGAATCCCAGACGTCCTGTCCGTCGCTGCGCCTGCTGCAGATCACAGACAACCAGCTGCAGCACTGGGCAGAAGTAAGGAAGTTTGGAAGGATGTATCCAAGTCTGTGCACGCTTGTTTTAGCCAATAACAGCGTGGACTCTGTGAATGATACCAAGGAAACGCTGCAGCGCCTGTTCCCCAACCTGCGCAGCATCAACCTCAACAACTCAGGTCAGAGCAGGAAAATTAATTTTCCAATTAGCTGTGTCAAATACCATGTGCTTGGTGTAAAAAAGAATTCAGTGTAGCCTTAAATCTCTCTAAAATCTTTCTCAGGGCTCACCAAATGGGAGGACATTGTGCGGCTTAATTTCTTCCCTAAGCTGGAGGAAGTCAAAGCAATGGGGATTCCTTTACTGCAGCCTTACACCACCCATGAGAGACGCTGCCTCCTTTTAGCACAGTGAGTCTAATCACATCACACAAATCAAATCCTTTTAGCCCTCTACATGCACGATAGCATGATGACTGTCTAATTGACATTGTTGTTTTTACTACCATCTCTAAATGCCTGGATGATACAAAGAACTGCTTCTACCTCTAAACATAAATGTATATTTCATCTGAAGACTAATAAATTCTTCCTGTCTGCAGCTTGCCATCAGTATCTGTGTTGAACGGAGGTAAGGTGTCCGATGGGGAAAGAGAGGATGCTGAGAGGTTTTTCATCAGGTACTACCAGGACTGTCCAGAACAGGAGCTTCCTGAGAGGTACGCACACCTACGCTTAGACATGCTGTTAGGACACACTCTTTGTCCCGAACCTGTTACTGACAGTGATATAATAATTTGTAATGCCCTCCTCCGGGGCTGATATCAGTCAAATAATTGCACCCGCTCTTCCCGGCTGCATTCCACTTAACCTCAGCAGAATGTTGAAGAGGGATTTGTGAAGCAAGGTGTAGTCCCTGGCTGGGGGAAACTAACCTTTGGGAGACAATGCCACCAGTCTCTGCCTGCTCAATGAGTCCTTTGTGCTGGGAATTCTCTGATTGGAAAACTGATACACAAGGTAGCAGGTTGATTTTTTTTTCCTTATGTACACTCCTGCGATGTTCACCTCAAATCATATGCTGAGAGATTGATTTGTTTTCTTATGTCACTGGAGGCTGAAGAGCAGTTCGGTTATGAATTGTCTTCAGAAGTTTTGGGACAAGAATGAACATCCGGCCACGGATCTTTTACATTTTCTGAACTGTGTCTGTAGTATTTTCCTGCATCCATCCATGGCCTGTCCATTTCTTCTTTCTGTTTTCAAGCGTTACATTCACAGTCTCGGTTTTCAGCCAGGTTCTCGGTGTAGCTCAGAGGTTAGGGATCACCCTGACTGTGTGTGGGTGTTACGGGAGTGCCGGACACGCTGGGTAAGCAGTGAACACACTGCTATCCTCTTTCCTCGTGACTTGAGCTGTGGCCTTGCAACCCTGAGAGATCAGAACACTGCAGAGAGGGTCACAGCCTCTCAGGTGAACACATCGTATTCAGCTGGGCTTTAAGTAAATCTCAAAACATAAATCAGGGTGATAAAGAGTGATATACCTCAATAATCTCTTTAAAGAAAGCGGGGAAGCAGGGAGCTGGATTTAGGGTTTTGTGACATGGAAGCAGACGTGTCAAGAAGGAAATGTGTCTGCTGGACAGGAAGGATTAGTAGCAAGGAAAGAGTAAAAAAGAGATCTGTGCTGAAGAAGAAATCTGAGAGTTCTAGTAGAATAGAAACAGGGATTCAGAGAAGTGGAGCTGAAGCAGCGTATATTGAGAGCTAAACTCAGAGGCAAGACAGGAAACCACATTTCATGAAAGAGGGGGTATTAGATGGCTATGAACTGGGATGGATGGCATATGTTTCGGTCCAATTTTCAATAGTTATGTGGTTGTTACTGCCTTGTGTTGAAGAATGTTGGAAAAGACACCTGGAATGCTTACCTGAGTCATTATATGCCACACTAAGCCTTCCTTAAACCACCTAAAATGAAGCCTCTTAGCTAAATGGCTTCTCTTAGAAAGGCACTTTGTGCACCGTGGCCTTAGAGGAGAATTCCCAGGGTGGACCACAAGTTTTGGCCAGGAACCCTCGGCCAGGGGGATTGGCTTTGTGGGGAAGTCCTGGGGAGGGACGGGGAAATTGCTTTGATTGGCCCAGCTGTTACTGTAGCTTTGAAAGCACAGGCCTTTTCTCCTGGATTTTATTTAATCGTTCCTCCTTATCTCGAACACGCATTCCCTTGAGGTGGCTGAGAGCTTTCTCACGGCAAAGCAAGAGGCAGAGAACTCTGTTTTTCTCTGCTTCTCCAACACAGTCATGGTACATTAAAATTTACTTGTTTTTTGTACTTTTTAATTTACTGCATGAGTGGGTATGAAGAAAGTCCAGGAAAAGCACAAAGCATTATGGCTAAAGCAAAGAAACTGGCACATCGAATAAAAAAGATGCAGTGAAGCTGATTCAGAGAGATACTGTAAATCAGTGGTTCTCATCTGGACTCAGGACCCATAATCATCTCCTTAATAAGATACTGCAACCCAAAGTTTCCTCATAACAAGAGCAAGGGGATGGGGTATACAGACAGGCTGTCCTGCTTGAACCACTTTAAGTTTGGACAGCTTATAATTTTATTATAAATCTAACGTGAGACAGTGAAATAAAATCAGTTAATCAAAGGAGACATGCAGTAGCGGACTTTTCCCTCTCTGTATCAGACACTCTTGCTAATTCAGCTAAACCGAGAGGAGACTGTTTTATCTGTAAACAATCTCATATGCTTGTATACGGATAAAAATGTAGACGTAGTTGGCAAAATAAAACGAGAGGCCCGCGCTGGTATAGTCCCTGTTTCAAATCTGTCCACGTAGTCAAGAGAAGAGTGGATATTCCCCTTCCATCAGCCGCAAACTTTAAACAACTGCCGCTACCACTAGCTTGTTGAGGACGCTGCTCAGGCGGAAACTGTCAACAGGCGTTTGGGGGGAATTTCAAAATAAAAGCACTGCTTTAAGCATCGTGGTAGATCGATGTTTTGACTTTTTATCAATCTGATTGGATTATCAATCAATAAGTTGATGTATAGTTATTAGGCCTGTCAAAATATTAAAATTTACCTTAATTTCTGTAGTTAATCGTGATTAATCACACTCTTTATCGCATTTGAAATTTTTTTTTTTTTGGCATTTTAATATGTTTTTGTTCCATTTTTTACTTTCCACAGTCTTAAACTAGGAGTAATTGACTTCTTATTTTGACAAATACATGACAAAACCAAACGAAGCAGCCTTAATGTGACTGCAGGAAGTAATGGCGCCAACTGTTGTCAACCATAGAATAGCTCACTGAAGAGCCACATGTTAATCACAGATGTTTAGAGATGATGGTAGGTACGTTTCTGGATTGAAGGGCAGGGTTTGGACTTGTGTTTTCCATTACATGTAGCCCTGATGCCAAGCTAGACTAATGTCCTTGCTTTTACTATTTCACTTTTCCTTTTAAACTTGTGTGAGCTTTACCTTCAAGTATAATTAATGAAACCACGGTTGACTGTCTCTCCATATCTCCTGGTCCCACCAACAGTGGTTGCTTCATTGCTTCTCTTTTAAGGAAGTTCTTAGTTTGCTGGTATAGATACCTTCAAGAAAAGCAAAGAAGTACATTTTCTCAAAGCAGTGTTAATTTTGACAGCTATTTTTAATTTTGGTCTGGGTTTTAGATTCAATGCTTTCAAGTTATAGTCATATTTTAGTTCGTCTCTACCGTTTATAGTTTTTAGTTTTAGTTGGCGAATACTTAAAAACATTATGGGCTAGTTTTAGTCCATAAAAAGTCCTTACATTTTAGTCTTGCCTTTCAGTCCAAAGATTTAATCTCTTACCTGAATCTGGTACCAAGTCATGGTAGTGTGTTCTATGCACCCTGCCAAACCTGGGGTCCCTGCTTTCTACAGCTGAGAGGTATAGGAGCTACACATCTATTGTATTTGGACTTTCAATTTGACACAGAGGAGAAAAATCGTATATTTTGAATGTCTGATGATGAAAGCTAAGTAAAATTTTAGTCTAGTTTTAGTCATCAAAGATCTATTTTTGGTTAGTCTTAGTCTAGTGTTTCTCATGAAAAAAGGCTGTTGATGAACTTTTTTAGTCATAGTTTTAGTCATCAAAATTAAATCTGTCTCAAAGTTCTGACTTGAGCCCTAATTTTTCCAGGTACCACACTCTTGTATCCAAGTACGGTCACCTGGCCCCACTGGCAGAGGTGGACCTGAGCCCTCGCTGCACTATGGTGGATGTTCGCTGGGGGGACCGAGTGGAGGCCGTCAGCCTTCGTCTGGAGCAGACAGTGGGCGACCTGAAGAAACATCTCAAAACTCTGCTGCAGCTGCCCACCAATGGGATCCGGCTCTTCTACATCAAGCGGGAGATGTGTTCGGTCTTGGGACCTGAGGAGCTGAAGTGCGGCACACGGGCCCTCCATTCCTACAGCATCCGAGATGGGGATGAGATTCTCGTGGTGCCTAAAGTCAAAAGCCGCTGCAGCTCCTCAGAAGTCTAAGACGAGAGACCCTCTGCTTTTGGGTGACAGGAGAACTCTAGAAAACAGACACCTACTGGATACCAAGTATTGACTTGAGCCTTTTTTAGATTTTTTTCAGTCTTGAATGTAAACATGTTTGCTGTCAACCATATTGAACATACTTATACAATAATATATTTGCACATGAGAGTTTTACAGTTCAAGTGTGAGTCACATATTAGTGTGTTTTAGATGTTTAAGTTTACATCTCATTTATGAACATTGTTATGCAAATAGTCCCCTTAAGGAAAGAGCTGCCATAATCAGCAGTTAGAAATTGCACATTGATTTTAATCAAAAACACTTTATAATTGGAATGTTTGTCTGAATTTTATAGTTGAGAACTCCCCCTTCTCTCCTGACATGCTGGTGACACTGACCATGCACAGGACTTTGTGTGTTTGTTTTCTTGTAGTGAAAAGGGTTACAAAATTGGATGAAAACTGTCATTTGGAAAATTTAATTTTAGAAAAGCTAATGTGAAAAGCTTTCACTGTTCTTTTGTGTTTTAGAAATAGCCTTGGCTTGAAATAAGAAGCCACTCTTCTACATTTTTCTCTCTCTTGCTGCCATACAGAGATTTCTGTGAAGCCTGTTTACTGAAATCTATAAACCATGCCCTACACCAGCAAAGAACACTCTAACTTTCATGCATGGGAGATACGGTTTTGGTGAAAATCTTCTTAAAACAATCTCCTTGAATGCCAACACAGTGGAGAACAGGGAAACGTCTTTGTGCAGTGATTGCAGCCAAGCTGGCTTCTTTAAAATTCCCTCCTGTTGGCACTGCTAAGGCTTTGTTGACTTAGTTAAGTCTACATTTAACAATTATACATTGCAAGACTTTTGGTTTACATTTTTACACAACAAGCACAGAGATGCTTGGGTTTGGATTTTCTAACCTTTATTTAAGAAGCTGTGCAGTTGAGAAGTTTTTTTTTCCAGGAACATGAGTGTGTGCATAGTAACACAAGTCTTTTCCTGCCTCCTTTCCTCTTGATAGCTCTCTTTCCACATGACTCTTCACAGCAGGGAAATCTCAAGATAACCTCTGAGCTGAAAAAAAAAAACACAGATGCAGTGTGTAGGGAATAACGTAGAGCACATAGCTGCTGCTCAGTCACAACGCCCTGGCAGAAAGACAAGACCAGTTCTAGGTGAGCTTGGGTCTGGGACAGGGAAAAGGAGAAGTGTTGATGCTCGAGTTACCCTCGCTCTCTCTCTCTCTCTCTCTGCAGAGGCAGCTGAGAAACCCCGAGGCCCAGTCTGTATGGTAACCACACACCAGCCGCTGTGTCACGGACACTTCCGCTGCATTTAGGGTAGAATAGGTTGGGGCAACAGCCTCTTGCCCCTCACCCATTCACCTCAATCTCTCCTTTACATCCGTCTTACTAACCTGACACTTCTTGTGTCTGCAGTTTCACAGGACCTGGGATGTGAACAATGACTCACACTGGCTTTGACTACTTTCAAATCAAAGAGGAATCTGACAGAGAGTCTTCATCTTCTCATAACCTGAACTCTCTAGAGCCTTTTGAAACTTGGGCATCTGTAACTCTAGATCCCGTGCTGGATTGGCATACCCCTCTAGCACACAGTGAACACTTTACAGACAAAATGTGTCATTGTTATAGAAGACAGCTTTTTTTCTGATGAAGATACAACTTGTGGAAATGACGGGATTTTTTTCTTTGAAGCTTCTGGTGAAGCCAGTGGTAAATCATAATGAGATAAAGGATTTATACCAATACTTTTTAACCTCATGCCCCTATCTTTAAAAGATTGTAAGGATTGGGCTTTTAGCTTTCCTTGGGTTTCAGTGTGCAGCTTGGAAACGTGCTTGATCGAAATACTCAACTCACCGACTGCCAAACACTTTTCAAACTCCTGCAAAATACTAGAAGAAATTGCTGCAAGGAGTTTGTTTCTTAGCCATCTCTGAACTCACTGGCTATAGAGGGTATACAAGTGACATCACAGGCAGTGCAAGTCTTTGCCACCCAGCTGCTAAATGGTAGAAAATCTATACTGATGACAGAAATCAGTAGGCTTTAAAGGTCACATATTTTATCCTTTTAAGAAAAGTTTATATTGGTCTCAGAGGTCCCAAAACATGCCTGTGGATTTGTAGCTGGAAAAAACACTCTAGTATTGGATTTTTGCATGTCTACCTAGAACCTTCTGATTGAGCCCTTCTCAGAGCTGTCTGTTTCCATCCCTCTCAGGAAATGGATGTGGCTCTTCTGATCCTCCTCTCAGCTAATAAGCGACCTTAAAGCAAAAACAACTTAAGCTGAAAAGTGCTGTCTGTCAATAACCTTATCTTGATGATGTTCACTGCAGTCAATACAGATCCTCAGTTTATGGAGTATGTTTATAGAAATGTTTTGATCCATTATGGGATGCTAATAAATCCACAACATAAAGCTGGGTTATTACAGTAGATAAACAAGCATTTAGTAATGAGTATAAGCTAAACCCCACTACATTCTCCTTCCTCTTACCTTGAAGAAACATTAAGACCTCAAATATTTGCAAATCAACCATATAGTAAAATCATACCTAAGGTGCAAAGGCATCTAATGACAAGGGCTTTCCAATGAACTTGGCTGGTTTAATCATGATTTGTCAGCTATTTGGTTAAATGCAAAGTCATTTCTGGGTACACTTCATGAAGTGAACCTATCTGATGCTATAGCAGTTCATACTATATAATATGAAAGTTTGGAGCTGCACCATGTGAATTTGTCACATTGGTTTAACCGGTGCTGGCATCCGACCACATCAAATAAGACAGCCGGGGTACATTGATCTTGTTTTGAAAGACACTGCATTTTTTGCAAAAAGATCTACCTTCCAACCCTCACCTATAATCGTGAACTCTGGGTAATGACCAAAAGAGCAAGATCGTGGCTACAAGTGGCCGAAATTAGTTTTCTCTGTGGCTGGGTTCAGCCTTAGAGATAGGGTGAGGAGTTCAGACATCCAGAGAGAACTAGGAGTACAGCCACTGCTCTTTCACATCGAAAGGTCCCAGCTGAGGTGCTTCAGACATACGGACAAGTATCAAAATCTAGTATTGGTACCAACACATCCGGACTGAATTACAACATAGATATTGGCACTTCATTTCAATACCCTGCTACCGCAAAGAGAAGGCAAGATGTGTCATGGAATTCTTGTTAAATTATGTGTTAAGTCACAATGGTTTCCTTTTCTTATCCCATATACGACCGGCATCTTAAAAAGCTATTTCTGCATATTCATTCAAGATACCCAGACAGTTTTTACTCTCTCGCTGACTTTCAGCACTTTTTTCTCTTAAAACTATTGATTCAGGCACCACCAAGGCACCAGCACCGTAGTATCAATTTAGCACCAGTATCAGAAAAAAAACAAACGATACCCAACCCTATTTGGGCATCTGATGAGGATGCCTCATGAGAGCCTCTCTTTGGAGATCTTCCAGGCATGTCCAGCTGGGAAACCTCAGGGAAGACCCAGAATGCACTCAAGCGATTATCCTGTCTGGTCTGGGACTGCCTCAGATTTCCCAAAAGGAGTTTGAAAGCGTTACCGGGGAGAGGGATGTCTGGGTTGACTTGCTCAGCCTGGTACCATCAAAACCTGGCCCTGGAAAGCACAAAAAGATGAGATGTATGGATTTAACAACCACAGAGCGATCTTTTTACGGATCAGTTAGTAAAGTAAAGTAACTGAATCACAGAAATATGGAAAAACAACTGATCTATAGCTTTGTATAAACAAAACTTAACAATGATTCAGTTTCACATCCATCACTGATGGACAGGGCTGAGGTGTGCCTTCAGTCTGCTTTGTGAACTTAAAATCAGGTCCATATAGTGTCAGGTAGCTTAATTTCTGACCACATACCAATGTCAACGGTCCACCATGACTTAAGTAAATGGAGCAGATCTCTGTCAAATCCAAATATCAACAATTGAAGCAGAAATAAGTGTTTCTCCTTTATTCTTCTGTTTCCCTTAGAGATGACAGCAGTGTTTCTGAATGTTTTGCCACTCAACCTAGCTAAGCAGTCATGTTGCATGCTAAAGTGATGTCAGTGCATACCTTTTATTGTCTGCTGAAGGTGACGCATGTGGAAACAACAGGCAAGCTTCTAGTAAAGCTAGTGTTCATTCAGTATTGTCTACTGACAGATTATCTGCATCTAAATTAAATGTCTGTTTCAGGAGAAATTTAAGAAGCTCAGTCAATGACTATTGTCCACTGATGTGTTTCATGAAGATAAAAAAGCCTGAAGTATCCCACTTCTTCTGATATACATGACAGATTTCTTGCATACATGCATCCTCTGATGGAAACCAGACTGGTTCCAACATAAATGGATGTGTAACATTTGTAGGTTTTGAGAAACCTTTAATAGACACAACTGACAAACTCCATGCAAGCTGCTACCTTAGAACCTGGGATCTACTTGCTGTGCAGCTGCATTCATTGAAACTATCAAAAACCTGCTGATTGCAACTTCAGTTAGTACCTATTAGGTTGCTGAACTGTGGCCCTCAATATAAGTTAAGTTAAACTGGTTGATGTGTATTGCTCAAGCTACATTTATAATCCTAAACCCTCAGAATCTTTAGATTTGTTCATCAGCATGTTGTAGATATTGACATCTGTCACCTTTTAAGTTTGTGAAGCTTCCCAGACAGAAGCACTTAGCTTTCCTCGTTTAGTGGAAAGTCAGACAGGTGGGATGTGTGTGAGACTGAATTATTTTATCATCGATATCCCCCTGCTTTTGCTAGTGCGTGCTGGGATATGTTCCAGCCTGCATGACCCTGAAGATCTGATATGTTCTGTCATGTGTAATGAATGTAAAAAGTGTAAATTCAGCCCCTTTGTAGTGCATTTCACGAAGAAAAGAAAATAAGGAAGGTCTTGCACAAGACTTTTATAGTATTGAGTGCCATGAAAACAGAGGTGTCAATCTTTTGAGGTGTGCTTGGTGATGTGGTGAAGCCTGGTGTTGCTGAAACTGTGTGAAAATATTTGAAGATGCTGTTGTCTTGTGACCACCTCCATTTCTCCTCTGACACAATTTTACCCTGTGTATTAGATAACTGGAGATCTTTTTGTTGGGTAGGTTGCTGTCTGGACTGACTTTTTGAGCTATATTATAACTGAGTTGCTGACATGGGAAGTTTTGGGATCAGTGTGAAGAATTATGTTTTTGAAGTGTATCATGGTAAGATGGTGATTTGCATGTTATGCTCTTTTTTGGTATGTTAAATGTAAAATGTGTAACAGATGTGTCATTTCAGGGAAACAATGTTGTTTGTGGGCATTTGTAATTTTGACCTTTTAAAGATATTATCTATGCTTCTGTCACCCTCACCTTTCTCCTTCTTTAATACCAAAAACAAAGATTATATTCAGATTTTAAAAAATCTCAGAGTTTCTAATCTGTTTGCCTTGTGCTGTTTAGAGTATGCTTCTTAATTTATATCATGTTTACTTTCTGTAGTTTCTTTAATGTATCTTGATATTTTATTGTAAAACTTTCTTTCTTGAGCTCATATTGCCATTTCTTCAA
Organism: Cheilinus undulatus; assembly: GCF_018320785.1. NCBI lineage: Eukaryota > Metazoa > Chordata > Actinopteri > Labriformes > Labridae > Cheilinus > Cheilinus undulatus. The sequence continues at coordinate 41,450,510 of NC_054876.1, read as the reverse complement.
CTGTCAAGTATAATGGTGCTTTTACTTCTCTTAAATAATAAATTATAAATAATTCAGCTCATTCTTGTGTGAAATTGCAATAAATATTGGGAAGTTTCAGAGATGGTACAGATTTTGAGTCTGCAAGGCACCACATAACTATTGTAATATACCTATAACTTCTGGTACTGTTTTCTTCTGGCTGCTGCATCATAAAACCTCTTATAAACTGTATTCTCTGTCACACATTTTTGCAGAAGGCTTTTGCCAAGATGCTGACATGACCATATTGTCTTTTTTGTTTTAGACAGTTTATGATTGCATGCTAAAGGTGTTGCATGCTCCAATTAAGTGCAAACAGATGTTCAACAATGACTCAAGCTGTTTTCACACATGCAACAGCTAGCCCATAAAATCCCCCTGGGTTACTTATTCACTTCAGAGGTAAGACATGGCAGATAAAGCGACAGTTACAGTATTTTTTTTTTTTTTCATCAAGTAAGACTGAACTGAGTTGCAAAGCAGTGGTGCTTGTTATCAGCCCCAGCTAGAAGGTTAGAAAACCTGGCGGGGTCAGGAGAATTTTTTGCTAGGTGCGCTCACACGTGGCTCACTCCAAGCATTTCAGGTAATCTTATTTATTAATTTTTTTCAAGATTATTTTTTGGGCTGATGGGACAGCCGAAGAGAGACAGGAAACATGGTGAGAGTGTTGGGAAAAGACATCACCGAACTTACGCCAAGACAAGGAATTGACCCACCTTGCAATCTTTGCTCCACCAACCAAGCCAAACCAGAGCCCGCATCTGGGGTAATTTTCAGGAGGTCATGCATGTGTTTTGACAGGGCGGGACATAATGACAGACCACAGCCTGACCAGCTCCTGACTGGTCTGATGTGTTTCTGGCTTTTTTTTAATATTTTGGTACACTGTCATGCAGTGAGACAAGAACCACAAGCAGAATCCTCAAAAATGGGGCTTTTTTTTTATTTGTAAAGTGTCAAACAGCATCTTAAATCACAATGAAGACAGCAGGAATGCCTTTTTTGATGTGCCTTACCAATGCTGTTTGAGTATGAGGGAGGTGGCTAGAGCTATTTTGTAGCTGTTTGTTGATATTTGAAATGCGGAAACGAGATCATAGATCTTACTTCAACCTCTATATGTGAGACTTTTGAAAGGAAACTCCACTGACATTTGTAAGTTGGTCCCGACTTCACTCGTACAGTGAGAGCACTCAAGTGCTGCCAGCCAGACTGTTCAGTGTGAATATGGAAATCGTGCCAGATGGTCATGCAATTCAGTCTCACAGTGTGAGCTGAACTTCCACTATGACTGTTCTAGAGTCAGCTTGAAATCACATGGGGAACTTAGGCTCCACCAATGCACTCCTTGCAACCATACCATTAATGCACTGACTTGTGTAAATTAGTTAAATTGCCTAACAAGAACCTGTGCATTCTTAAATTTAAAATGTTAATTATTTCTTCAGCTTTTATTTCTATTTTTGTTTAATTACTTTACATCGAGAACAAAGGTAACCAGAGTAAAAGTCCTTGTTGTGTAAGTATACTTGGCCAATATGTTTTCAAGAACTATAAAAACACTATTCAGTTTATGAAAGGGATTGAACCTTGACAGAGCATGCCTAGAAAAATACTTGCAGCAAAGCTTCCCTCAACATGGCCACTCTCTTGATAGAAACAGCCCAGACCATTACTGGCCCCTTTCACATACAGTTCCTTTGGACACCACAGGGACATCTTATGTGGGGGGCTGGCAAGTTAAGCCTATTTAAAGCTTCAGTGAGTGGGTGCTGACATTGGCATTTTCACTTGTAGACCCCTTGGTAATGTCAGGACATTTAAAAGGCTGCAGTACATGTGCAAGTGTGCAAGTGGGGGTTAGGCTATAAATACTTTTGTCTTTAAGTGTGTCGTCCTCGTTCGTTAAGACTGTCCCCCGACCTTTAACAACATCAGACCGCATCAAGGCTCTCATTGTTTAAAGGGATTGGCTTGCTTAACCTGTTAACTACTGTAGGACATTTTAAAGTCTTGACTGAAAGTCAAAGTATGGTGTGGGGCATTACTCATGTTACATGCAAAATGTACACGTGCTCATTGTGTACTGCTCTGTTTCACAGTCTGAATACTTGGCCGTGTAGATAAAGGGATCCTGCAGATCTGCTGTCTTTCTGGCAGGCGTGTTTTAGTCGACCTGCAAAGAGTCCATTCCATACATGTCAGGTGGTGTTCTGTTTCTGGGGCATTTCCCTCTATTTCCCCCTCCTCCTCTTCTAACAGCACTGCCCTAATCCTGAGTGGGATATCTATGCCACCCACCGCCATCACCACCACCCACTCACCCGTCAACGCACCTGGCAGGGCCACCCTCTCAGGGGTTTGCTAGCTAAGCAGGCATAAAGATGTTCAGTCATAAAAGCTCATCTTATATTTTACATTGGAGACATTTACTTTTACATTACATATTTTACACTGGAGACTCTCATGGTATAGAACAATGTGAATTCCCCATTTGTCTGTCTTTAATGAGCTTATCGAACCAGTACTCTATCCCAACATTTGTTTCTTCTTAAAAGTGACTTGCTAAATGTATTGCAATTATAAAGCCCATAACAGGCTGCTGTGCAAAGCGCCCATCAGTATAAATCAAACGTATCTGCATGCATTCATACAACGCTGGCTGGCTAAATCAGTGGTTCTCAACCTTTTCAGCCCACAACCCCAAAAATAAAGGTACCAGTGACTGGGGACCCCCACTGTACCTGAAGGTTGCTGAACAGCCATTCACATTCAAGAATAGTCATGTGCAGACAAGGCCGTCCATTAGGGGGGGTAAATGGGAGAGTTTCTGGGGCCCAGCCAAACTGGGGGCCAGCAAAATCATGGTCCATTGTAAAGTTAAGCTGTGGTATTTTATATTTAACCTGAATAATAACCACTCTTATCAAAGAGACAAATTTTAATTAATTTGTGTAGTAAGTAGCCCTCTCAAAAATGTAAATCCTTTTCTTAAAAACAGAATTAAAAAAAATATGTTAAAAATTGCTAAAATGGGTTATTGATGGCAAAAAAAAAAAAATGGTGAAAAGGTGGTGCAATTACATTTTAAAAGTAGCAGAAATGGGTTAGAAATGCCAATACATATGCCAAAGATAAAAGTGGCAAAAAATAAAAAATGGCAAAAATGGGTTAAAGTGGCAAAAATATGCATAGTAAGTAGTAAAAATGGATTCAAAAGTAGCTGAAATGGCATTAAAGTGGCAGAAATAGATGGAAATTTGATGAAATGGGATGAAAATTAATATAAACTGGCAAAAAAGGGTTAGCTGAGGCAGAAATAGTTAGAAAATGGCAAAAATGGGCTTTTCAAATTGTGAAATGTGGCTTAAAAAGTGGTACAAGGGGTTAATAGAGGCAATAATGTGGCAACAGAGCCAACAATAGGCAGAGTTGCAAGATTTGGTTCAGAAGTGGCAATAAAAGGCAGAAAAAAAAGTGGTAGAAAGGGTGTTAAATTGACAGATGGGTTTTAAGTTGCAAAAATGTGTTAAAATTGGTGGAAAAAAAGTGATAAAAATGGGTTACAATTTGGGAAAATTGGCATAAAATGTTCTTAGTTTTTTTAAGGCATCTGGAGACCCCCTCTCAGTGTCTCGCGACCCCCAATGGGGTCCTGACCCCAAGGTTGAGAACCCCTGGGCTAAATAACCAAGAGCAATTTGGTAGCCACAGTCTTGCACAGGATACTTCAGCATGTATTCTAGACGTCTTTAGCCGGACTTCCTACCTTCTAATTGAGAAACAACTGACTCTATCACTGAGTAACAATTGCACACCTTAATTTTCACTGAATCCAGTTATCACTCATGAAGGGGTTAGCACTGTTGCCTCACACCAACAAGGCTGGACAGGGCCTCTCCACATGGAGCTTGCATGTTCTCCCTGTACAGGTGTGGATTCTCTCCAGGTAATCCAGCTTCCTCCCAAGTCCAAAGATATGCTCATTAGGTTAATGGGTGACTCTAAATTGCCCATACGAGTGTTAGTGTGGATGCTTGTTTCTACATGTGACCAACTGCTGACCAAATCAGAGCACTGGTGGACTTAGAGGGTGCCCTTTCAGTAGAAAAAACATCATCGAGTGCTCTCTAAGGTGCCCTGCCAGTCGGCAATATATGTTGAGAAGCCTTCTATGGTATCTTTCCTTTGGACAAAGCATAGCAAAGTACCTTTGAGGGTCACCCCCCATTAGACAAAACTTTGTTGAGTTCCCTTCAGGGTTCCCTCTCATTGGACAAGACCTGGCAAAGTATGCTTCCCTATAGAAGTTTAGTAGGTATAATCTAATAAAAGCCCTAAAAGACAATCACGATGGTGCTGTGGATGGCTGCCTAAGCGTGTTGGTATGTGTTGTTTTTTCTTGTCTTTGTTTTGTCTCAGTCTAACAGCTGCGCCTTCAGTCACCAGTCCGTCCAACCCTCATCTGACTCATCAGGTAGTCTGCCTACAGGTGTGAGGTGGACCGTTTGGTGACCCGGCACAGTCAAAACAACCTAGAGCCCAACACTCTAAAGACAGTGGAGATGGTTGTAGGCTTCTGGAAGGATGCTGCCACCCATAGCCCTCCGTGACTCCCCAATTTCCACTGTGGACTCTTCCCCTAAGTGGGAGCTGTACATCAGCTCTCACAAAGACCAAAAGAGGATGTACTTCCTGCCAAAGACAACAATGGTGCACTTCTATACATTCACTGAGTCCTTCCTCACGTCATCAATTACTGTCTAGTACGCTGCAGCTACAGAGAGGGACAGGAGCCGGCTGCAGCGTATCATTCACTCTAAAGATAGTGTGATTGGCTGTAACCTATCATCACTACAGTGTGCAGGTAAAATCACAGCTGATTCCTCTTACCCTGGAAATCAATGTTTTTAAGGCTCTCCCCTCTGGCAGGAAGCTGATGTCCATCCGGACCAAAACCATCCAATGCAAGGACAGTTTCTTCCCCACTGCTGTCAGTGTCATGAGCAGTACTCTAGCCCTCTCCCCACAGACTCCCACTGAACCCCAGAATCACCAGACAAAAATAATGCATGTTTAATCAGACTTTATGCTTTACATAAACATACACTAGGCTTTATATCTTGTTTTGAACTGCTGTTTTTGTCTTTTTCTATGATAATCTATTTAAGCCCCTTAATAAATGTTTTTAGCCCCTTAATATTATTATTTCTTGTAAAAACAGATATTCTACGTAAGTGTGATCCAGTTTTCTTAATCACTGATCACTGAGCCTTTCTTAAAGCCACTGCATATGCCCAGTCTTCTTTCATATTGTCTCATTCCAGGAACATGGCCTCAAAGAGACCGTCTCTGTAGCTATAGGTTGATCGGATACAGAGTCAGACTTGAGTTGGTAGATAGCTGCATTGTACCTATTGCACCTAGCACCTTGTTGTGTAAACAGGACCTGTCTGCACAGTTGGTATTCCCATCTGCCCTTGATCTGGCCCATTGCATTATCAAGTGAGATTGGGGGCAGGAGGGCTGAAGAGGGTCTATTGTGTGCCGAGGTGAAAGAGTCATTGGGGTAAGAAGGTTTGGGTTACTGGAAGGAGGGTTCGGCGTTGTGAATGAAAAGGAAGGAGATGAGGGCAGGGCAGAGCCAACTGCTGGGCATAAGGTTGAATTAGAGTGGCCCACTCCACAGATTAGGTGACTGCTGAACAGAGCTCAGAGTGGGTATCCAGTCCAGGACCTTCTTTGTGAAGGTCAGGCTTGATGGATTCCCCAGAAGTTCGGATGGTGGATACTCTGACCCCTTTCCCACACGGTATACTCCTGTTGCATCAAAAACTTTGTTGCATTTCTTTCTCTCCCAAATAATTTGAAAGGGAGTAAGCCAAAGAATCTAGTCTGCGATGGATGTTGATGGACAAAAAAGGCCCAAAAACTTGTAAAAACACAGATTTGATATGCATACAACACTGATACTCATAGCCCTCACCCTTCTAACTATGAAGGAAAGTACAGTTAAAATATAAATAAATATACAACAAGCAAGCAATTACTCTCAAACCAGTGATTAGAGGCTTTTGGAAAGTCACCACTCAGAAATCTCTGAAGAGAAGTCTAAATTCTGCCATATCTGACCAAAAGCTGAGTCAGCTGTACATTTGCAGAGTTTCAGAGTTTATCAGTGACACCATAGGATACAATAGGATAAGATATGATACAATACATTATGGTAAAATACGATTTACTTTATCGTCCCCATTGGGAAATTAGTCTTGGACTCAAAGCAGTGCAGAAACTTCCACTTATGATTTAATCACCTCAAGGGATACTTAAGACACTTTCAGATATTGCAACAGGCATTTTGATAGCAGCTTACTGGACTGAGTCTGCCTATTTCCTTTCCCACAGCCATCCTATGTAATGATCCAACTAAACTATAAGTTACCCTTGCAACAATATTCCCCATTCATAGTCTTCTGACAACTTTAAAGCCTCTGGGAGTGATGGACAACTTTTCAGGAATTCCACTGAATTCAGTAGTTAGTAAAATTACATTCTTCCATGACTTCAGTCTCTGTGGATTGCCCTTGTCTACAGTCTACAACTTGGAGTGAGATTGGAGTTGGTGTTGAGAAATGATATACAGTCATGTGCATACATTTTAGGCATGTAGGGCCCTAGGGATTCAGTGAGGGGCCTGATGTGCCACAACCTGGGGTGGGAAGGGGCAGCCAGAGTCAAGCTCAACACACGTGTGACACCGAGGTCAAGCTCAGTGGCATCTCTCTTGTCCAGGTCTTTTCTCACCTGGTAATATGCCCAAAGACCACTGGTGGGACCGTGGGACATCTACAGCAGGACCAGTGCCTTCTATCTTATACCCTAGGCCATGATTACTCACCACATCCACTCCTTACAATGTTGACCAAACATCAATTTTACCTGGGCGTCACACATTAGGAATAAACCTCTGTAAAATTCCCGCGCTGGTTCTGATCAGGAATTAATTGACATTGTCCAACCTTGCACAGATCAGCTGTTTTAAACTCAAATTGCAAGTGAAAACATATAAAGATACTTAATACCAGAGTCTGCTTTGGCCAGCCCTGATGGGGTTGTGCCAGTCCTCCTTACCCCCTGATGGTGCTCTCAGGCGGACTTACTTACCACATCTATGCCTCACTTTAGCCTAAATGGCTTAAATTTGCCTTCTTTTCTGCACAGTACTGTATAATGCCAAGGTCAGACAGCATAACAGCCTTAGTTCTTTGTATCAGGGCACCTCTGGTACCAAAATCTGATCCCACAATTACAGGCTCTACATTGTCAAGAAGGATCTGTAAGCAGAGATCATCCCTTTTACATCCCTGGCATGTTCAATTCATGGTTAACATATGGATAAGCGCACTTTGTAAGTTGACCACCTGGGTATTGAAAAAGCATAATCATTGCTTATCATGTTATCTATTCTTAATGAGTGAGTAGTGAATAGGGAAAGAGTGTTGGTGCAAGAAATGAGGTATATCAGCCCATCTGGATCTTTCCCACTTCTCTATCCGAGACATTTCCCAAAATGTAAACCAACCAAACGTAGATAAGGAAGCAGTCCTGGCCCAGTAGGTCATCTTGTAACTCTTGATTTTGTTTGTCGGTCTTTGTGTGACGCTCTCTTTCACAGGTTCGTTTAAGAGTATGCGTCCATTTACACAACAAGACGTGGGAGGTATAAAAGAAGCCTCCGCAGAGAGCCTTGGTGCTGCTTAATGGGAGCCCGGGGCCTGCCCTCAGTCCTGGTGCCTTTCACACATCTTGCTCCCTGCCTCTCCAGTTACTTCCACTGTCCGGCTGCAACAAAGACCCAACTGACTGCCCTCTCCTTCCCAGACCCTATCAGTGTGGATCCACCTGAGATTTCTCTCTGCTATCTCTCCAGCATCTATGGAAATCAAGTGTCTTGTATAACCTTGTAAATGAGGCTGTTCCTAATTAAAAAGAGGGCTACACAGAGTATCCAAAGTGACTGATGTTAATTCTGTAACTCTACCTAGGACAGCATTTGAAAAGCAAGGCTTCAGACTGTGTGTTTCTGGTTTTTGTCCATAAATGCCCCAGAGGAAAACTGTACTTTGGTGAGTTTGTGTGCTCAGATACCCTGAGCCTTAACTGCACTGAGTGAACCTGATGAGGTATTTACCACAGTTAAGGCCTAATCCAAAGAAAGGCTAAACGCCAACCAACTTTTTTTAGTTTCACAGGTAAAGACACTCAGTACATTTATTTATTACTGTGTTTGTCTCACTAAACCTGGACTTTTGAAATGCATAGGAAACTCCAGCAACACTTATAGTTAGAGCAGAGCTTCTAACACTTTTCAGCCCACAATCCCCAAAATAAAGATGTCCGGGGACCCCCACCATCCCTGAAGGTGGTGGACACAGCCATGCACATTCAAGAATAATCATATGCAGACAAGGCCGTCCATGAAGGGGGATAAAGGGGAGAGCTTTCTGGAGCCCAACCAAACTAGGGCCCCATCGAGTCAGCAGAATTATTGGTCCTTTGTAAAGTTAATCTGTGATAATAGTATTTTATTTCTTACCTCAATAATCATTCTTTTGAGAGCAGCAAATATATATTTCTATTCACTTGTGCTGTAGTATATAGCCATCTTAAAAATGTAAATCACTTTCTTAAAATCAGAATTAAAATGGATTAAACTTGGCTAATAATGTCAGAAACGGTGGTGAAATGGGATTTTAAAAGTAGCAGAAATGGGTAAATAGAGGCAAAAATGTGTTAAAGTGACAATATTGGCTTTAAAGTGGCAGAAATTGGTGGAAAAGGTGGAGAAATGGGATTAAAAAGTGGGGAAAATTGGTTTAAACTGACAACATTTGGTTTACAAGGCAGAAAATCAGGCAAAAAGTGGCATTTATATCAAATAGTGAGATAGGATCAAAATAGGCAAAAAAAAGTGGTAAAACAGCAAAATTACTCAACAAAGGCAATAGTAGGTGGAAAGTGGCAAGAATCGATTTAGAAATGGCAAAAATGGGAAGAAACAGTGATTGAAAGGGTTTGAAAGTGACAAAAAAAAGCCCAAAAGCAGAATGACTGGACAGAAAATATGGGGAGATAGGATTAAAAAGTGGTAGAAATGAGTTTAAAGTTAAAAAACTTTGTAGAGAAAATGTGATGAAAACAGATTAAAATGTGGCAAAAGTGGCGTTTGGCAACAACGGGTAAAAGGAGGCAATAATGGATGCAAATAATAGTGGCAAAATTGTTCAGAAAAGTGGTTAAAAAGTAGCACAAATAAGTACCTTCAACATCAGAACCCAATAATAGTTTGACACACTTTTCAGCTCTAAAATGAGGGAACTGTTAGCGAGGACACTACCACCAATTCTACTGGTAATACACACATTCATTAATACTGTCAATAAATAGTGTCAATGCTGGAGAGGGCCCATTCTCTGGGTTCATCAGGGGCCCAGACAATCTGTGTACAGTCTACTTTTTTTTCTGATTTTTAAACATTACTCTAATTTCAGCATAAATATAACCAAATCACCATGTTTTTATTTGACATTTAACACATTTTATGTAAATATTTTCTTAATAATTGTTTAAAATATACAGTTTGAAATCATTTAAAAACATTCTTCTTAAGGCATCTGGTGACCTTTCAGTGTCTCGGCCCCCCTCAACCTGACAGTGGATACATGAAATGTGTTGATCTAATAGAATTGGTGTATCAACTACAAGTATTTCAAGAGCTTTCTGTTTCCTTCAAGACTTGGTTTTATCCTCTATACACCGTGGAAGTTGGTGTAAGCCTGAAATAAGAACTTCCCCTTTCCTGAAATGGATAGAAAGATGTCAGCCCGAATACCAAATCAAGTTCTCAGTCAGACCAACACACTTTAATAATGTGTAATAAAATGGACTAGACATTATGCGTGTCCTACACAGTTTTCAGGCAGAGTTTTGCCACATAAGTTGAAGAACATAAATGCCAAGCATAGCACAATCATGGAAGAAGTCATGTTGTCATCTACTTTTGAATATCCCCAAAATAAAGGAAACAGGTTAGCTGCTTGCTAACATTTTGGCAAGATCAACCAGAAGAAGGTCCTATCATAAATAGCTGAAAAGGGACATATCGCCATCTAGCTTAAGAAAGTCAGACATGCTTCCATCACTACGTTGGTAGTGTTCTGAGTTTGATATAGTCCAGTTAAATACCATATTCAAACATTAACTGTAGCTTGAGTTAAGGCTGGGTCTGTTAAATAAGTTTCTCTGTCTCTCTGATATTTTTCTCCACAGACACACAGAGGGTGGTTATGTTACTTCAAGGCCCCAGGTCAAACTGTAAGGTCAGGAGTGGAGACTGTAGGGTTCTCTTCTCTCTTCCTGGGGAGAAAGTCTAAACTCTCTAGTTTGAGTTAGATAAGAGGCTGTTTGTTCCTACAGTTGGGGTTGATTCTTCACAGATTGTGTGTTTGTAAACTTTTCACAGAGACGGTCCAACTCCAGAACATTTTAACACTTGACGTCAATCATTGAAGTCTGTGTCATTTTTCATTTTTTAGCTTTTTTTTTTTTTTACACAAACTTAGCCAGATATTGGCTAAATCTTTGTATAACTGTGTGTAGAGATGGGCCAAACCCTATTCAATATCATTACTGGGTTCAAGATTTTTGTTACTTTTATATCGAAGATCGGGCTGATGGCGCCGATCCATGTCACTGATCCAAATTCCAAACAGCTTAGTGTGAGTCCAGTCAACATCATATTTAACTCCAACACTCTCCCCTCCAAGTTTAATGTCTGCAACAATGCAACAGGAGGTGACCGTACTCTATCATCCTGTCTGTGGCTTTAATATGAGCTGCAGTGACTCATATAACAACGGCTTCAGCAGCAGTTTGAAGATGTTTTAACTTATGACTTCTTTGTTTCCAGTCCACGATGCTTCAAAGAAGCAGGCTGTGGCTTTTAGTGAGGTCTAAGAAGCAGCTATAAAGAGTGACAGGGAAGCTGACTGTAAACATGGTGCTAAGCTAAGTAACATCAATGATAAACATGGTACTTTCGACAGATGTTCCAACTTGTTTTCCTCAAGTACTTCTATTGTGAATGCCCACATCAGGAAATGAAGTGTTTTCAGTTGCAGATTTCCCTTTACATAAACTTTTGGTTTGAAAATTTAGCATCTGTGGCTTCCTGCTGCAATAGTCCCTAGATTATATCCTGTTTTTTTGTTTTAATTTTTGTGAAGAGGTTTCAAAAAGATTTCTTGACACTTTTTGTTTATATTTACCTTTTTATACAGGTCGCTGTGATTGCAAACGAACCACGCCTGGGCAGTGGACCCAGGTCCACATGGGAAGGTGGTCTTGGGGGTGATTTAAGCGGACTCTTGCACGGTTCCATTGAGACGTGAATGCAACTGCGCCCGGATATGGGGCAAATGGTCGAGTCAGTTATGTGACGTAAAAACGAAACTTCCTTCCCTGGCGCAGCAGTTTGTCCACATTTTTCTCAATAAAAATTAAAAGTCAGTGAGATGGACTTTCTGCCAGGTCAAAACAACAACAATCTTTGCTCAGGTCATGACCTGAGTGGTTGCCATGGTAGCTTTTTCTTCTCTCTCTTCCTTGGCAGGGTTGTAAACCAGATAAGTGCATACCGCCATTTGCTGTTTCAGACTGAGTACAGACGTAACTGGGCCTGGGCACAGTTCCATGTTGCTAGTGTGAAAGCAAGCCGGGGGGGGAAGGGAGAGGGGGAGGAACCGCACCGCGGCGCAGTTCGAAACAACTGGTCCTAATGTGAAAGCGCCCTAAGAGAGATGTTGCTGCATTCTTTAATAGTCTTCTTAAAAGCATTCATGGTGGCTGGATGGACTTTTTGCTGGCTTAAAACATAAACAATCTTCACTCAGGTCATGACTCAAGTGGTTGCCATGGTAGCTGCTTCTTCTTTCCACCGGCAACCTTGGCAGGTTTACAAACCAGCTATGCAAATACTGCCACCTGCTGTATCAGACTGAGTACATGTGCAAGTGGGCCCTGGCAATGTATTGATGTTGTGAATGGGAAAGCCACCTTAATTGGATCTTCCATCCTCTTGACACCTTATGTCAATGACGCTCACCGATAAGCTAGTAATTGCTTTTATCTTGTCATTTACAAGAGTGACAGTAAACCATTTCCCACGTTATCTTTCCTCCTTTGGGGATGTTCTTTCTTCTTACATACAGTGCCGCTAGCATAGCTAGCAAACTGGGTTTTTTTCTTGACCAGTTCTGACAGTCGTACGTCAAGCTCCATTTGAAGAATACACACTGTCCTCTTCATGATACATAGGGACAAGTTCACAATCTTTTCTTCTTTCTTCTCTATTCTTCTAAGAGCCCAAGACAGACAGCTCTTCTGTTGTAGTCATGATTGACCTTCTTTGTCCCAACGAACTATGAACCTCAAACACAGCTGCAAAGACAATCATGAATACAGCATACAGTGCTTGGTTGGGACCACACTTGTAGAATTGCCAGGCTGTCTTCCAAGAAAGGAAAACATTTTTGTTGCATAGTCTGAGACAAAAAATGTCGTAATTAATCAGGCCATTAGCTGTGCATGAAAATTTTCAAAATGTTTTCATGTAAAAGTTGCCAACAAACATTATTCAGCTGTTTTCTGCACACATGAATAAATCCTCAGCATTCTAATGCCATCCCCCCAAAAGGGATGAAGGCCACAGTGTTCCCTGAATTCTCCCCAAAGAACATTTTTATCATTGGCACTTCACAGGTGCCAGTGACAGATCCTGCCCCAAAGGCATGACACTCATCCCGTATGAAAGTCTCTTTGTGCAGAACATTCCTTTCCCCCTGCATTATAAACATGTCCACAAGCAGTAATTCTCTTTTCTTGTTACTCCATCATTTCCAAATCTCTGACCTCCCCTCTCCCTTTCTAACATATTCCTCTGTTTCCACTCCTTCTCTCCTTCAGATTCCTATGCTGTACCTCCCCTCAGCTGCCCTCTCCTCCCCACCTTCCCCCCTCTCCCCAAACACTGATCTCAGATTAAGTTGAACACTATCCCAGGTAAAGTTTGCACCTGCTGCTTTAGGCAAAGAAACTCAGACAACTTCAACAGGTGCCTTTCACTTCTCTCCTTCAAGGACATCATCACTTATAAAACAAACACAAACCTTTGGACCGGTGTTGGTTTTCGCTGGTTAAACTGGGGGGTTCAAATTGGATAAGAGGTGCTCAGATATTTGGATATCCAGCTCTTCTGCACACCCTTTTCTCTCTTCAACACTTCAGCTACTGTCACTTCACCTGTGTCATTTAACACGCTCCATCACCACCATCACTCTGTGGATGGTCCTCGACTGGATGTGGAGGTTGCCGGGTTAGACTACTGAGGTGCTAGATGTCCATCTTCTGAAAGCAGGTGGGTGCATCATTTCCTCATTAGCAGACTCCTTATTTATTAAATATTTTGTCACTTTCTATTGTACAAATCAGCCTTTTTATTCAGTGCTTGTCAACTATTATCATCCAATAAAACATCATCATGGAATAGGCTGCTCATGGTAGTGTCGTTTTGTGTTGTGGTCTTAAATAATTGCAAATATTTTTCAAACTGATTTTCTTCATTTCTAGTGGGTGTTTAACCCATTTAAAGAAAAGCCAAATCTACTTCTGACCACTCATCACAAGCTACCATACCAGTCCAAACAATACACAGTCCTTATGATAATAACTTTCTCAAGATTTTAAGAAACTGTAAAAGTAAAAAGCATCCAATCTTTTTTCTTTAGAATGAGACCAAAATTTTACCCATTTTTTGGTTCCCAAATCTCAAAGTAGTTAACACAGAGCTTCACTAGCAGGTTTCCACTAATGTAGGTATTAAGATAATAAAATTTAACCACGGTATGATTATACATTCATATGGTACAGTTAATTTACAGTAGATAAAATATTTTGCACTAATCATTCTATCATTAGAGGCACAATTGCAGAAATACTACTGTTTAAGTGCCTTTTTAAGTCCTGGGGTCTTATCTAAATTGTCCTGCTAAAAGGACAGACTTACACCACTCAGATAAGATGGTGAGCTACAAGGGTCAAAAGAGCGATTGTGTTAATCTTTGTGTTGACAATGTTTGATGGGAGGCTGATGATATTAGAGCAGACCTCTCTCAGCAGGGCTCGCTAATCTTGGCACACCTGAACACAATTTACCACAAAGATGAAAAGACTTCACACATTAGAGATTTGAGAAGATTTTCTAATTGACCTCACATACCTCATTTATCATCAGCCGCACATTAACAGAGCAGTTTTAGCTATGGGGATCAACAAATAGGTTCACAAATCAGAGAAAATACACAATTTTCAATTAGGGGAACAAGAAAAGTTTCAACATGTCTACAGAAACACCTGTTTTGTGACAGATTCACCACAATTAAAAGGTTCATTTACATTATGTTCTAGGTAAATTTCCAAACCAAAATACAGCAAACAGCATCGCTGCAGTGTCAGTGCACAATTGCATCATGATATAAACTTTATGTGACATATATTAAACCAGAAGCCAAACTAATAAGGTTAGTTAATATATAAGTTAATAAGCTGATTAATCAGCATCCAATCTTGATCTGCCAATTTTTATTAAAAAAAAAATAATAATAATACATGATGGGAAGTATTGCTAATAAAGCTAAGAGTCACCGATCCAATTACCTGCTTAGCAATCTGGCGTACGCCACTTCTTCAGCTGTTTTGTCGCTGTTGCTGCTATAACGCTCCAGCTGCCGCTGCTGCTCAGTCATCCCTGTGAAGTGTTAAAATTCCCCCAACTCTATTTTAAGTCTCTTTAGTTCAAAAAAATGAATGCAGAGGTGAAATATGTGAAAATCCCTGTTCAAATGAGCTGATTAAAGCTATCTTAGCTATCTTATGTTAGCTAGCACATTAGCCGACATAACGAAAATTATAATAAAAGTCAGTAAAGGGGCAATATAGCTGAACAGTGTGGTCCAGGAAGTAAAATCCCCTTTCATTTTCTCCATAGTTGATTTGATTATTAGCCATAATGTCAGAAATATCCAAGTCAGACTCACCACAACAACTTGAGTGTGAAACTATGGTATGTGCTCCTGGAGACATTCATAAAATATCACCCTATTTCACAGAAAAAACAGTTTACTTGTTATCTCAGTGGAGATAACAATGTAATCAATGAATGACAGCAATACCAATGGATTTAACGTTTCCAAATGCTGTTTTTGTGTCGAAGTGTTTCATATTCCAGGTATCCAGGTAAAAATGTTGATATAAAGATTTGGCAAAATGTCAGCGATGAACGTTCTATCTGTCACATCTTTACAGGCCAATCAGAGCAACAAAACACGTGACGTCATAGTCCTAAACCGAGGTGCGCTGCAATGACGAGTAAACTCCATAAAAGAGAGCTGCATAACTCGAAGCATGTAGACATGCCAGTACATGACTTTTGTCGTTTTTGAAAAGAAAGCAACTCACTGCTGTTCTTTGTACTTTTTATAATGAAGAATGTCGTCAAGTTCTAATAAGACTTGACGACATTCGACGACATCCGGGCTAATGTCTTCTGCCATAATTGTACCGGTCTCTTGTTGCTGCTTGCTTACGTCACGACTCTGCCACGCCTGAAAGTACTGCCACCCAATGCTGAGTAGTCCCGTCACTTTCTAACCGGGCACTAACTGTTCAGATGAGAGCTTTGCAAGATGAATTTGCCAGTGAGAAACACGGAAACGGGTGAATGCATCTGCTTTGCAAGGTTAGGCATGCACAGCTCCTGACTATTGTTGTGAATTATTGATAGAGCAAGTTCGTGAAACAGAGTCAAGCTGAAACACATCTCTTCTACCCAGAAAAGGTTTCAGTGCGTTTCTTTGCTTTTAATGACGAGATATTGTCCAGTTAAGATAAAATCTGCTGCTTTGTGCCGTTACATCATTGCTAATCACTGCACTGGTCTCCATTGTTTGCTGTCTTACTGTGCAACTGAACCTCATCCATTCAATCTGCCAAAAGGCATCTGGCTGCAGACACTCTCACAGACTGTTCTTTCAGAATTGAAATACATGCTCGAAGTTTAGAATTAAAATTGGATTAAACTTCCATTTTTAATAAGTATACCACAAGTTAAAAACCTGACCTGCAAAATCTTATGAAACACTTGATAAGGCAGAGTAAACAGTGTTCTTGCAGGGTAAAAAGCTTGTATAGCACACGTAGCTCCATTAGCTGCACAAGCTACATAGATAGCATAGCTACATAGCTAGAGCTAAGCTCACAAAGCTGCACAAGCTACATTAATTTAGATAGAGCTTTAGATATGCTGTTGCTGTCATTGCAGTGAATGAATACAGTACAACTAATGTGGATGGCTGCCCTCACCAGTGCAGATGGTAAGAGACAAATAGTCATAAATAAATAAAAAAACTTTGCTATTGGAAACTTTTTTTATATACAAGGGTGCCAATGCTTCATCCCTGGCTCCAGATTGCTAAAAACATCCTAGAGCCTTTTTTCCCTTACTCTGCATGGTATCATGATATGTTTGGCCAGACCTCTTTCTGCAGAATACCATGGGAATTGGTCTGGCAAGGCAAACTTAGAGAGAATATCTCAAATCCCAAATAAGTCAAGAACAACTAAACTGCTTATCTTCCAAAGGCAGAAGGTCTGGGTTTGGTAGCTTGAAAGAATCTGTTTGAACTCACATGTTAAAGTTTAAATTGGTGTACACACCCATTTATTATTAAATCCCTTGAATGTACAAATGGAGCCATTGTAACTATGACTGTTTTGTTAATAAATGTAATATGTTAGTTGTAAAATCTGCCAACTTGGCTGAACACTCGACTTTGCCAATGGGAAGCTTGCCAAGCCAGGCTCTGAACAGCCCCAAAGGACCGTTGCAAGGACCTTGGCAATTCAAACCCGCTCACTTAAAGCCATTAGTGCCCCAGTGTTTACGGTCCTCTCCCCTCAGCCAACAAGGCATGGATTGCTCCCAAAAAGAAGTGGTAATGAGGTCCTGAGCAGCCTTGCGGCTTTAGACATAGAGACACTGGAGCAGAGCGGGCCAGTGCTGTCAGCTGCAGGGAACCAGGTACAGAGAGGCCCGTACTCCACTGTTGCTGACTCACATGGGACTGTAAGGCTAATGTGATCCTGTAACATTGTTCTGGCATGCATAATAGGGCCTTTTCAGGGCTCCTCAGGGGAGACCTGGGAGCCTGATCTTAAAGAAGTAACGTGACGTTGGTCAGATGGTGCTCCCTCCACTCTTCATTTGTCTAACAGTCTTGTTTATGAGAAGTTGCCCTATGACTCACGTCTGCCTGAATTTTCATTAGCTCAAGCTTAAATGTAAGACAGATTAAGTAACAGTTACTCAGCCTGGGTTGTTCAATACTTAAGGAAATGGTAACATAAAGAGCAAACGAGTCACAGAGTTGATAGGATCTGTCCTCATACTGTCTTTCCCTGTTTATCTTAGAATGGTCAGGCCAGGCTGTCCAGTCATTCTGCTCCACCTCTTCAGCATCTTTGTACAGACGAGAGGTATGAGTCTTTAGAACAAGTCAACCACCACATCTATTCCTTTGTCTTTTGTCGTTTTTTAAACTCTGATAATTGTCTTTTAGCACGCACTCAGGATATCCTGTATCCATATGGACCTGGCACTAGAGATCTAGAGACACCAAAGATGGATGATGGGAGTTCTCCTGAAATCATCTTGTTCATTCCCTTCATTTTCTTCAATAACCCCTACCGTTCCATTTATGTAAGTCTTTATCAAAAATCTCCAATAATCACACAATGAGCTCAATCTCATTTTAGTTTTAAAGTAAACTATGTTGGTTTTGTTCACAGGTAAACAACAATGGTGTGATCTCTTTCAACGTTCAAGTTAGCCAGTTCACTCCAGAGGCTTTCCCCCTCAGTGACAGCAGATCATTTATTGCTCCACTATGGGCAGATGTGCACAACGGCATCAGAGGAGATGTTTACTACCGAGAGTCCACCGAACTTGAAATGCTGGAAAGGGCAACACAAGATGTGAGGAAGTTCTTCAAAAACATGCCCAGCTTCACCGCTACTTGGGTCTTCATTGCAACATGGCACCAAGTCACCTTCTACGGTGGAAGCCAGACAACTCCGGTAAAGTCTGAACACCAATCATACCATAGGCCAACTTTGTTTGCAAGGGGCACTCGTCATTCAGCATTTTGTTAAAATAGTTTATGGTCAGTGTCATCAGGTGGTTACCAATGAAAGCACAGAAGGGTCTGCACACTCTACAGTCACAAATGTAAACAAGCCAAATAGCAATGTGAAAGATGAATGACTAAGTTGGTGCTATGAGATGGAACTACAAGATAGTGGAACACCAACATCCAGCAGCCAACTGCTGTTAGTATTAGCTTTGGATGGCATAAATACAGTGTGCTTGTTTGCAGTCTTTATCCCCGGTGTAGTCTAGCTCAGCCCCTCTTCCTTCTAGTGCTACTATATTGGCTGCAAAGACTGACTGCATACCTCAGTGTAGTTTTTCATGTGTGCCCTCGCAGCACAGATTTATGGCTCTTTTACTGTCTTATCTGACATACTGACCTGACATAACATACAAAAAATCATGTAGTCAGATCTCAGCTTTATCCAGTGTCAGGTGAGAGGGTTGAATCCAATTTATTTCAAGACTAAGGTAGGTCCTGCATTTTCCGGACAGAGTGCTCTTTAGAAATACCAAATATTACTGTCTCACCTTATATATTTCGTGCATGTTATAAATAGCATCCCAAACCCACCTCCACCACAGAGACAGTCAGCATCATGTCATAGCTGGGGTGGGCATCATGTGGAGGATAGACATCCATCCCTTCTAGCCTACAATGCAAAACGTATCAGAAAACAGTCAGATTGTTGTCCATATGTTATAAGGGACTGAACGAAAGATCTCTTTCAATGAATGGCCCGAATGGCCAATGACCTTTGCTGCTTGAATCATCTATTAAGGGATAATAGTGTTTTCCCTCAGATACCAGTTTGGCTCAGTCTGGGTGCTGTTTGGTCCATGTCTTTGCTCCACTCTGTCCCCCCATATGTTTTGTCTATGTTATGCTGTCTAATCAAAGTAAAGTTAGAAAAAAAAAACTTTCCAGAAGTAGTCTTTTAAAAGAATTTCATCCTCTGTTGATAATGCAAAAAATCTATTTATCTACCTTTAATGGCATCCCTGATGCAGTCTCATTATCATAAGGCAGGTGTATCCAAACTATGGCCCTGGGGCCAAATGTGACTCTCGGCCCATTCCTTATTGGCCCCTCCAAAAAATTTTTTTAAATTAAAAAAGATATGGACCTCAAGCATGAAGCTTGTGCTAGACTGTATTATTCTTCTTAGTTTCAGCCCAAGGCAGTGCTACCATACTAACTATTGTAAACAAACATTTTAGCAAGTTTTAATGCTTTTTTTGTAAGGACTACAGTAAATTGAAACTCTATAAATATTAAACACATTGGCAACCAATATATGTTGATTTATTATGCCCTAGTTGATTAAAGCAACTAAGAGCAGCACCAGTGATGCTCCAGGAGTAGCCAGTGGTAGCCAGAGCCAACCAGGGCCCTCTGAAATCTGATTGGCTGCCCCAAAATCCTCAGAATGATTGGCTGTTTGGCTTGTCAGCCATCAACTAGCCATTTAAGCATACCCAGTCACTCAGCATATCTTAACCTGCATTATATTGGTTTTGCTTACATTAATATAAAATTGAGGTATATGGAAGTGGCAAAACAGACAAACTATTTTTTGGTTCAGCACTCAGTACTCAACCCTGTTGGATGTGCGTGCCTTAGAACTTTTTGGAACATATATGGAAGTGGCCCCACCATCCTTATATATTAATGTATGTGGACCCTAGGGAAAAAAGTTTAGACACCCCTGTCATAAGGGGAACATAACTTCATGTTGACATGTTTTGGATCTAAAAGTCAGACAAATCTCATCCTCCCACAGTATGACCTGCGCTGAAAGTCTTCTGTTGCTTGGTTTCATGCTTCAGTTGAGTAAATACAAAACTTAAGTATAAAAGATTCCAATTTTATTTCTAGGCCAGACAGCAGCTCCTCAATATTGGGGTTTATGGTCTACTTTCCGTCTCAGCATGAAGAAGATGTGATGTTTTGTAGGCATTCCCATCAACTGTATCTGTAGACACTGTTAATTCACTCAAGCATCCTTAAGTAGGAGACAGAGAGGGAAAAGATGAGAGCTTGCAGTCTGTAACATGCAGGAAACAATACCTGGTCTATTGTATTTATAATGTTGGGACTGAGACTACTTCTGATTTGCATGGCAACAACATGCATTTAAACGAGAATAAATGTTATTATAGGAACACAACATGACGATTAACATTAGTGTCTTTTATATGTTTGTTTAGCGGTGGACTCAAGATGTTTGCGGGGTAGTGCTGGATGCATTTGGACATACAAACTGTTCCCAAGCTTGGTCTTATCAGCTTTTTTTTTTTTTTTTTTGAGTGACCGTTCTACTGAAGCATTTGCCACTGGCAATTTAGCAGATACAATTTCAGGACCATAGAGGTCTTTTATCAAGTATTGTCTACTGGAAGAGCACCAAGTGCACCTAGAGGGCACTTTGTCACATATTTTCCAATAAGAGGGCATTCTTGAGGGAACTTAATTGTATTTTGCACACTGAAAGAGTACCCTGGAGGGCATTTGATCCCTTTTTGTCCATTAATAAGCCACCCAGCAAAAGCTTTTTTAAAATGCATTGCCCACTAGATGAGCACTCTGGAGGGCAATCCATCACCTACCAAAGGGCCATCCAAGAGGGAGCTTTTTTGAACATTTGGGGTCTCATAATGGCATCATAATTAGCTCCCTGACATTTTAATTCCTCTAAACAAGTTGTCATTTTTAATATGTTGATTGTTAAAAGGGTTTTTCTTTGTCATGGTAGTCTTTTTTTAGATGCTCCCCTGTTTTATGTTTGTGTCTGCCTCTTGTTTGATTAAAAGGTGAACACATTCCAAGCTGTACTAATCTCCGATGGCGTGGCCACCTTCAGTATGTTCAACTATGGAGAAATCACATGGAGTACGGGAACCGCCAGTGGTGGAGATCCTTTAACGGGACTGGGTGGTACTACAGCTCAGGTATCCTCCAACATTTGAAAAGTCATGCATCATCTTTTAGAAGTTGCATGATAAACATTTCAGCTCACCCTCCTCACACCTTTCCCCTTTTCAGTCAGGTTTTAATGGAGGAGACATTGGACACTTCTTTAACCTGCCAGGATCCCGGTCAAATGATGTGGTGAACATTGAACAGACGACTAATGTAAACATCCCAGGACGCTGGTTCTTCCGTATTGATACTGAGCTCATAGATCCTGCTAATGGCTGCAGCTATAACGGCAAGTTCAAGTGTCAAACACTTATAAGCAGCTGCTAGATGTGTCAATAAAATGGTGCTTACAGAACATGTCTTTCTGTATCCTATTCAGGTCGTTTTTACAGACGAGGGGAAATCTTCTGGCTGTCTGATCAGTGCTCCCAGAGATGTCGCTGCCTTGACATCGATAACGAGGTTCAGTGCCAAGAGGCTCCTTGTGGGCAGTTGGAGATCTGCGAGCAGCAGGATGGGGCATTTTACTGCCAGCCGACCCGAACCAGCACCTGTGTGGTGTTTGGAGACCCTCATTACCACACCTTCGATGGATTCCTCTATCACTTCCAGGGTACATGCTCTTACCTGTTGGCTCGGCCCTGCTGGGAGATGGCGGGGTTGCCCTTCTTCAGCGTGGAAGCCAAAAATGAAAACCGGGGGATCACATCAGTTTCTTGGCTCAGAGATGTCACAGTGGATGTCTATGGTCATCGAGTCACGCTACCCAAAGGCAGTTTGGGAAGAGTTAAGGTACGGATCTTTGGACATGTTTGCTGCGAATCCTGCAAATAATGAAGGCATTATTCTCCATCAAAATTCATATTTTTATCCTTCGACCCACCTTTTTTGCTTCCTTCTATTTTGGCAAAATTTAACCAGTTCAAACCATTCAACCATGAAAATGTTCTGCTTAAATAAGGTAACGGCAAAATATATTTTCACATCAATATCATTTCAACTTTCAGAGATAATTCAAGATTTTCAAAAATTGTTGGGATTGTTTAAAAAAATGGATGGAATATTCTAATCATCACTTTCTCTTACTTTTTCCTGAGACAAAAGTGCCTGGAAGGTTTATTCACTGGTTAGTCAGTATTCCTGGGGACCATTACACCATGAATACAAAAGAACACTCCAAGCAATTTAGAGGTTATTGAAAAGTATCAGTCAGAGGTTGGATAAAAAAATTGACAGCATACTGAAAACTGAATTGCTCATGATTTGAATAAGAAAAAAAGTGATACTCCAAATTGAAATTAAGTTGTTCCTTGTTCTGATACCTATTCTGTTCTTCTGTCCAGGTGGATGGCTTGATGAAGACCTTACCAGTCCAGCTCCAGCTTGGTGCCATCAGAGTATACCAGTCTGGGCTTGCAGTCGCTTTAGAAACAGACTTTGGACTCTTGGTAACTTATGACGGCCAACACTATGCATCCATCTCTCTACCCAGCTCTTACTTCAACAACACTTGTGGCCTTTGTGGTAACTATAACGATGACCCCGCTGATGACCCTGTGCTTCCTGATGGCTCTCTAGCAGAAAGTGTTGTGGAATTAGGGGGCAGCTGGCGGGCAGAAGACACCGACTGGAGGTGTACTGATGGCTGTGTTCAGAACTGCAGCATGTGTGACCCTCTTACAGAAGCTTTCTACTTCCGCTCAGACTACTGTGGGCTCATCAACAAAACCGATGGACCTTTCAGGGACTGCAGAGCTGTCGTTGACCCTACAGCCTTTGTGTACAGCTGTGTTTATGACATGTGCAACAACAGGGATAATATTACAACTCTCTGCCAGGCCATACAGGCTTACGCTTTGGCCTGCCAGGCCATTGGTGTCACAATACGACCCTGGAGATCTCGCACCTTCTGCGGTGAGATTCAGCTGTATTTAGTTTACTTGTAAGCTTCTGCTTATGTTGATTCTTTAGTGTGATTTTCTGTATTCTTTCTTATTGTCTCCTAGCTTTGTCATGTCCTGAGTTCAGCAATTACCAAGTGTGTACAAGTGCCTGCCCAGCCTCCTGCTCCGACCTCACTGCTCCTTTATACTGTGCTCATCCATGCACTGAAGGCTGCCAGTGTGACCAAGGATATGTTCTAAGCGGCAGCCGTTGTGTACTGCGTGAAGACTGTGGTTGTGAGCATAACGGCATCTACTACCCACTTAATTACACTTTCTGGGCAGGTCCCAGTGGAGAAGAAGGCGAATGTACCCTCCGCTGCACCTGTGGTCTGTCTGGAGAAGTCAACTGTTTCAATGACTCTTGTAAGGATGGTGAGGTGTGCGTTGCAGAGGTCGGCTTGCTCGGTTGCTATCCTAGAAGGGAGGGAGTGTGCTCAATCACTCAAAACTCTGTGACATCCTCCTTTGATGGTACCTTCCTGCTGTTCCCAGATGACAGCTCCTACTATCTACTGAAGCTGTGTGCTGCAGTACCGGCCAATGGTTCAATGGTGGAGGTGAAGATAGGCAGGCGACTAGTAAACAAAGGTCCCACCTGGAAAAGGCCTGTGGTTGTAACAGTTGCTAACATGGAAGCTCAGATGGGAGGGTTAGATTTTGATACAGTAAAGGTCAGTGCTTATCAACAAAAGAAGTTCCTTTTGACCTGTTGGATATCCATTACTGTGTTACTTTTTGTGTTCCAGGTGAATGGTGAACAAGTGGCGCTCCCGTATGTGAACCCAATGGAGACGATGATGATCTACAGAGCACCAGGGAACGCTACAGTGGTGGAGTCCCGTGGTCTGCTTCGTGTCCACTACACACGCCAAGGATTCATTAACATCTCCCTCTCCACCATCTATTACAATGTGACTTGTGGTCTGTGTGGCGTCTTCAACAGCAATTCCACTGATGACCTTCGCCTTCCAAACGGACGTCTTGCCGAGTCCACCGAGCAGTTCACAGAGGGCTGGAGGGCCATCGCTGATGATCTTACCTGTAACGGTGACTGTGATGACTTGTATCGAATGTGCACAGACTTACGTCTCTATCAGAGTCCGTGGATGTGCGGGAACATTAACGATCCTGGGAATAGTTCATTTCTGGCTTGTCACGCAGTGGTCAACCCCTCACCGTTCTTCAGGAACTGTTTGTACAACATGTGTGTAAGGGAAGGGAATCGCTCAGCGCTGTGTTCCTCACTGCAGGCTTACGCCACCGCATGTCAGGATGCACAAGTCGGTCTCGCTTCCTGGAGGAGTGCAACCAACTGCCGTAAGTAGATAAATCTAAACTTTAACAAAAGGCACTTGTATCGTGGCTTTTGGCATTAAACAATCAAACTACCTTAGCAAGTCCAAATTAACAGTTTATCAGAAATGGCTTCAGAATAAAAACAAATATGGACCTGACACATTATTAATGTCTTGCATAAGTCATAATAGACTGGTTGTACTTAGCCTTGCACTACTTAGGGTCCAAAACTTTTGCAACATCTTCAATCCAAAAATAACAGTTTCTTTCCTAAAACAAATTGTGCTTTAGGATAGATAATTTTAGTTTATTAAGAAATGGAAAGGATGATGGGCAGTGCATTCAGAAATTATTCAGATCCCCTTTACTTTTCTTCAATTTTGCTACGTTACAACCTGATGCTACAGTCGAAAATAATCAGTTTTTCCTCTCATTAATCTACACTTAGTACCCCATCATGACAGAGCACTTGAAGTTTAGCTTAGTTTTCTCCCATTTCTCTTAAACTTTGCTGAGATGTTTGTACAACTTGATTGGAGTCCACCTGTGGTAAATTAGGTTTACTGGACATGATTTGGAAAGGCACACACCTTTCTAAAGAAGGCTTCACAGCTATAACCTTGCAAAGCAGATGGATACACCCGTTTACGTGTTTCGTACTGGCAAATCCATCACGACAAGCTCAAATCTGAACCATTTGGGCCCGGTTGAGTTGTTTGATTTTTAAAAATGACAAAAGTTGTGTACTGACATGTCTAAAGTTGCCATTTTCCACATTTTCAGCTCTCTATTATGGAGTTTACTCGTCGTAGCAGCGCACCTTGGTTTGGGACTATGATGTCACAAGTTTTTTTGCTCTGATTGGCCCGTAAAGATGTGACAGACAGAACGGTCATCCAATCACCCTCCACAATTTTTTTTAAAGGCTTTGCCCTTTCCCAAACGCTGTATATGAGAGGTTTTCCAGATGGATGTGGGAAACAAATCGAGTGGTTAAAGGCGCTAACCATGCACGCGGGCGGCCTGGGTTCGAATCTGGCCTGTGGCGCTTTAACCACATGTCTCTCCCCACTCTCTTCCCTGTTTCCAAGTCTATCCACTGTCCCTCCTTTATCTAGTAAAGGCATGAAATGGCCTGAAAAATAGATCTTAAAATTAAAAAAAAAAAAAAAAAATTAGGCCCACCATGGCTGCAGTTTTAAAATGGACACTAAAAGGACATGCATCCATAAATTTAATTTTGATCTGTTATCATTACAAAATGTTTTTGATCTTAAATCTTAATGTGTTTATCATTTTATCTCAGAATAACTTCATGCTTCTCCTGATGAAGAGTTAATTTCTTGAGATCTCAAGAAAACAACTAAGATGGTCTTTTTATCACAGGAATGAAAGATACCACCAAGGAGCAATTTAGAACAGTTCAAAGCCAGAAGCCAATCTTAGAAGAGCAAAGATTTCTCAGTGAGGTGTTTTTTTTTTAATGAGTTTGATGGTATTTGCTTCATCTTTTCATTATCTTGTTTTTCTCTCCCAGCTCTTCCCTGTCCAGAGAACAGCCATTTTGACGAGTGCACCAGCGCCTGCCCCCTGACCTGCACCAACTTGGATGAACCCGAAGAGCCCTGTCCTCTGCCGTGCCAGGAGGGCTGTCAGTGTGAAGAGGGTTTTAGGCTGCGTGATGGCCTGTGTGTGGCACGCAGTGACTGTGGCTGTATGAGCCACGGTCGCCAGCTGGCCACTAATCAGACATTCTGGACAGACTGGGAATGCCAGGAGCGCTGCTACTGTAACGGCTCTGACAACAGTGTATACTGTCAGCTGGCACCCTGTGACTCTGAGGAGTACTGTCAGGAGAACGATGGCCTGTATTTCTGCCTGCCACGAACTGAGGCCTTGTGTGTGGCGGCTGGTTATGGGCATTTTCTGCCTTTCGCTGGTGTACCATTTGAGCTGCAGAGCTCTTGTACGCTTAGGATGGCCACCACCAATTGTGGTATGGAAACCAGGGACCCCACAGCCATCAGTGGAGCCTTTCCTCACTTTAAACTAGCAGCTCGAAACGAGGAGAGAGACACGGGCCAGGCAATCTGGGTCAGAGGATTTGTCCTGGAGGTCTATGAGTATGAGGTTGAAGTTTCTCGAAGCTACAAGAACACTGTCACGGTGAGTTCATTACACATATATGACATTATACATTATCCCACCCCAATGCTAAAAATGGACTTGAGCTTATATAGCACTTTACTAGTCTTCTGACAACTCAAAGCGCTTTAACACCGCAGGTCACACCTACCCATTCACACCCTTTCACTCCATCCTCTCCACATTCACACACTGATGGCAGAGGTTGCTATGGAAAATTGACCATCAGTATTAGCTAGTCCCACTCATATGCATCCATATCCATTTACACACCAACTATGAAGCAGTGGGAGCAAATTGGGGTTAGGTGTCTTGCCCAAGGACACATCGACATGTGACTGCAGTAGCTGGGGATTGAACCCCGATTGTGGGACGACCGACTACGACCTGCTGACCCACAATCACCCCACACAGTCTGTTATTAGCTGACGTCAGTGCCTTCATTGAAAGGGAACAGCTAGTCATGCCGTGTTTCTGTTCATTGTGAGGCTAATTTCCCAAATCTATCAGCCACGGTGGCCTATGGAGATTTGTGCCAGAAAACAGTAAACTCTGTCACAGAGCCAGGCAACTGCGCTCTGATCAGAAGCATTCTTTAAAATCTAAGAGGATCTTACTTCTAGTGAGTGGGCGTGGCTTTGGCTCATTCAACAGACACACCAACACCATCCTAAAGCAGATTTTACTGCCTCATTTCTCATGATTTTGAAGCTTAATTTTATAAATTTAGAGATGTTTTTCATGACTGAAATTTGGCCTGGTGGTTCATAACACAACCCCCTGTGATAAAACAAACCTACAATAAAGATCCTTTGTACCACTTTATAGGAACTTTAAAGATGAATGATTTAAATTATGGTATACAGTAACTGAGCAGCCATGATCAGTAATGGCATAAAGGAAATGTAAATCAGGTAGCAAGGGAGTGGCTGACTTATTTTACCCATTTAGGACAGATGTAAAATTCTCATGATACACCTTTACGACCTGATGCAATGTAAGAGTGTTTTGGATGATCTCATTGTTTTAAGGGCAGGTAACCAAACTGCATCACTGTTTGAAAACACACATGTGGAGGTAGATGGGATAAAAATCAGTTTTGAGTTTAGCCTCTTTAGCCAATGTATGGAAAAGCTAATTATGATTTTTAAAAGTTGAGCTGTGGCAGCTTTAGCATCAGTATCAGCATCAGTACCTTAGGCATCAATGATTTTGATTACAGCCTAGGTTATGAAGAGACTGAGGACCTGCTGGCCAAGGCTCACTGGATGGGAGACATATTTTAAAGAGAAGGATGTTGATGATTTTGTTAAATCGGTTATTCTTAGAAAACCCAACAAACACAGGGCAAATGCAGTTGTCTATCATTAAAGCCAAGGGTTGGAACTTTCAAATGTTTTTTATTTCATGTTTCTTACTGCTAACAAATCACAGAAATTAAGATTTTAGTAATCATTGAAATTCTGCCTAGTTCTTTAGAAAACACTAAATTATGGAGGTTGTTTACAAAAAAATCTTTAGATTTAGAGGCATTCTTAGGTTGCCAGACGTCTAAAGCACCTATAAAGCAGCTGATAATGGTTTTGATGCAAAAATAAAGATTTTATTAAAAACGTAACTTATCTGGGAATAAAACTGAACTGACAAGGGACTGACAATATCCTGCAATGCTAATGAAAACAACAAATTTATAAAAGCAGTAACAACCAAAAACAATTTTGATTTTGCCAGCTACTGCCTGCCAAGTGTTGTTAATTGAAAAATGCAGGTTGCACTTCCTGCTCTCTATGGTGACCACGCCCCCGTTTGGGTGAATACAAGCCCCAAAAAAGATTACAATATGTGATGTTTTCTCATTCTGAAATGGCAAAAGAGCGTAAAAGACGAGCTCTGTGGTTTTGGGTGCGAACTAGAGAGATGGGATTGTTTCTCCAGTTTGACAGAGTCAGAACAGACACATAAGACTTTAACTGCTCATAAGGGTCATAAATTTAAAGCAAAACTCACTGGCCGTTGGATTTGGGCTCAAAGTAACAAATAGACTGCATAGTTTTTTATCATAAGCTTTTAAATTGCTAAAACACCTCATCTTACCTTTAACCACCATTCATTTTGATGGAAAGTTTCACACGGAAAGGGCCGGACTAGTATTGTTTGGGTACCTGGAATGATTCCTTAAATCAGTGCGGGTGTTGCTGTATTTATTTTCAGACATCACACTGTAGTGCACACAGTAACACATCAAATACGTGTGAATGGAGAAAAAAGGCAAACACAAACAGCCTCCACACTATGTCTACACCTCAGGCCAAGTGGTTTGCTAACTGCCAAAAAAACAAAAACAAACAGAAGACATGAAAAAGGAATGTCAGCAGGAAATAGCACAGCAGATTAAGGAGACACGCCATCTTCTTCTCCCTCTCCTCAACATTCATTCTGTTTTTAAAAAGCCTCTGGGTGTGAGGCAGAGAGGGTCAGAAATAATACCAATTCTAGTGAGTTTTAAAGGCGTCTTTCAGATATGCAGTATTCGAGGAGTCTGCTTTCAACTGTGTATATATAGTGCTCCAGCCTTGTCACATTACCCCTTTCTTATTCTGACTAACCCCTACACCTGCCGTTCTTTAATATGTGACCCTACATGCCATAAATCATAAATGTGATGCATTGCTCTGTACCACATAGCAAAGGTACTGTTGTCAAAATGCTTGAAATGGATATTAACTCTGGCCAGCTTAGCATTAGGGATGCACAATATAGGATTTTGTCAATATCCGATATGTCAGTATTTTCTAATTCATTTTAGATGCTAGTGATATTGATAGAGATATACAAGTGCATCTAAAAGAATTCAGAATATCATGTAAAAGTTATTTTTTTCCCATGATTTATTTTAGAAAGTTACATTTCCATATATTCTAGATTCATCTCATACAAAGTGAAACATTTCAAGACTTTTTTTAATGTTATAAAGAAAGCCACCATCTCAAAATGTTAGAATATTGTGGAAAACTCTCATTTGCGAGGGTTTCCTGTGCCTTCATTCTCTCGCTCATGTTCCGTACACACAACCACAATCATGGGGAAGACTGCCGACTTGACTGCTGTCCAGATGACAAACATTGCCATCCTCCACAAGGAGGGTAAGCCACGGACGATCACTGCTGAAAGGACAGGCTGTTCTCAGAGGCTGTATCAAAGCATATTTGTGGGAAAAAAAATGACTAGAAGAGAAAATTGTGGTAAGAAAAATGGACCAGCAACAGGGAAGAGCTCAGCCTTCAGAGGACTGTCAAACAAAGAAGATTCAAGAACTAAAGGGAACTTCACAAGGAGTGGACTGAGGCCAGAGTCTGGAGGAAGATCTGAGAGGCACAGAATCCAAGTTACTTGAAGTCCAGTGTTTTTAGTTTCCACAGTCGGTGATACCAGGAGATTTTAAGGCACTTCATGCTTCCATCTCCTGGGAAACTTTATGTAGATTTTGATTTCCTTTTCCAGCAGGACTTGGCACCTGCCCACAGTGAAGCCAAAACTACTAGAAACTGGTTTTGATGACCATGGTATTACTGTCTTTGATTGGCCAGCAACTTGGCCTAGAGAATCTCTGTTGAAATGTCATGAGGAAGTTGAGAGAAAGCAGACACAACAATACAGAAAAGCTGAGGGCTGCTATCAGAACAACCTGGGCGTCATAACTAGGGATGTCCCGATCAGATTTTTTCACTTCCGATACGATACCGATATTTCAGCCTTGAGTATCGGCCGATACCGATATCGGCCGGTACGATATCAGCATGAATCATACATACTTTTATTACTTGTTTTGTAGTATGGAATGTTAGAAAAGGCTTGATCAAGTGATATTACTCAGAGAACAAGTCAGCAACAGTAGGTACGAGAAAAACTGACCCATTTATTATTAACCAATGGGTTACATAAAGTTTCACCTTAAACATAAGCATATTCTACAATTGCATAGAATAAATCAAAAATAAATTAGACATGCCTGAGAAATTACCTCAATAAATCCAACAAAAACAAATCATACTTTTAAAGCGCAAAATAAAAAATGAAGTTCACCTCAGTTATTTTTTACTGCCAGTATATGGTGGGAACAACTGAGGGCAGGGAGAAAAAAAAAAAAACACAATATTGTCTATTGTCCAACTGCTCAAAGTTAAGAGTTCACAGCTCCAATTTCAAAATAAACATATCACTCTGATAACAAGAGCAGAAAACAAATAATAATCATAATGTAGTGAGGCTCTAGGTGCTCAATCAAGCGTTTAAACCCGACATTACTCACCACTGACAGGGGCTGGTCATCAAGCACAATAAATTGGCCTATCTTTTCTGTTATAGCTAATGCCTTTTTGCCGTCCCGTAGGAGTTTATACCGCTTTCCACATGTTTCGGACAGCGATGATTGTTGAAGTAGCCAGAGCCTTGTTGTTTCTTCGCCTCCGTGGTCTTGTGAAAATCCTCATGCTGTTTTTTGTGATGCTTCTTCAAATGTCTGATGAGGTTGGTCGTATTAAACTTCCCCGGTTCTTTGCCACCACGGGGAACCTGTGCATGGCAAGTTTTGCCCTCAGCTGCAACGTCTTTATCTGACTTTAACGAAAAATACTGTCACACGGCCGACATCACTCCCACTCCTTGCTACTGTGTTAGCACTGGCTGTTAGCACTCAAGCACACTGTTGTTGTGATCACGTGGACTCTGCATGCTGGATCCTGCGGCGCTGCTGGATAGAAGTGCTGGAGCGGAGTCTGGAATGGACTGCTTGTATCGGAGTGCTTAAATCAGAGATTTTAGATGTAATCCGATATAATCCAATGTTGTTTTTTGCTGATATCGGACCAATATCCCATATCAATATCAGATCAGGACACCTCTAGTCATAACACCCCAGCAGTGCCACAGACTGATCGCCTCCAGATGCAGTAATCTGTGCAGAAGGAGCCCCGACCAAGTACTTAGTGCATAAATTAACATAATCTTCCAGGTCAACACTTCTGTGTCATAATACTATTTTGGACAGGTGTTTTGTGATATTCTCATATTTTTAAAACAGTGGCTTTTAGATTTTCATCAGCTGTAAGCTGTAATCATCAAGATTAAAACAAAAAAGGTCTTGAAATGTTACACTTTGGGGAATCTAGAATACACTGAAGTTTCACTTCTTGAATAAAACCACAGGAATTAATGAACTTTTTGAGGATATTGTAATCTTTTTAGCTTCACCTGTATATAAATGTAGTTTAGGTCCAAATTTGCTGTTCTTAAAACACACTTTAGAGTTTAAGGATGACCAATTAAGCACTTAATTCTTTAACCACATCTTAAAATTGTCTTTCTTCAGCTTTCAGAAAATGTGTGCTGAAAAAGATTTTCCCCTCATGATGTCATTTGGGGAGCTAGCACCGCCCCCAAGTTTTGGTTGGTCCTCCCTGCTTAAAAGAAAGTTCCACCTTCCTCTCTTAATCAGGAGAGCCACATCCATTTTCTGAGAGGTGTGGAGTCAGACAGCTCAGTAACATTTAAAGCTACAGACACAGAAATCGTGTTGTTCTGAGCAGGGCTAAAACAGAGGGTTTATTTTAGATATGCAACAATCCAATACTGGAGTGTTTTTTCAGCAACAAACTTCACAGGCATGTTTTGGGGACCTCTAAGACCAATATAAACTTGTCTTCAAAGGGTAAATATGTGACCTTTAAGGAATGAGGATGACCAGTGAAAAGGGCTCTAGCAGATGTTTGTGCTACCTTAAACTACACACATGTATTATTACAAAGGAATTGTTTTTACCTCCAACATATATGATAATTCATATAAAAAATAATGTACATCCCTACCTACCATACAGGCAGTTACACTGCACAAACTTTTGATATCACACCAAAAGCAGCAAAAGGTCAACAACAGTCATTGCAAACAGTACTGGAAGACCCTAATATAGCAGTGGCCCAGTTCAGGTCTCTTTTTTAATTACTCATATGTATTTGTTTTACCATTCCTTTTTAATGTTTATAAATGCTATTTTTTTTTTTTTTTTTATTTCCGGACTGAAAATGGGTCATTCTTCAGACCCTGGTAGCCCTGCTCCAGTTGTCAATAATAAGAATATTAGCACTTTTCTGCCTGACCCAAGAAGGTCATAGTTGTCTTATTTGTGTGGACATGTTATTTCTAATCAAGCCGATAGAATAACCAAGCAGAGGGTGAATTCCTCTTTGATTGGCTTAAGGTGGATCTAATTTCAATGGGCATCTTTTATCAGGCTGGATTTGGCTCGGACAAAACCCTGTCCCTGAGCGACATTTGGACCAGGTTCACAAACCGCCCAAAAGATCTGAGGAGGAACAGAAGTGACACATAACCCACCTCACACACATTTTCATTCCCTCTGCTTCTGTCTCTTTCTCGCTTATACAATTAGATCATATGAGAAACGCATAGAAGCTCTTTCAGTGAGTCTTAGCGTTATCCCTTCATCACCGGGGTTTCCCTTCATTCTTTGAGAGCACGCAGGTCAGCTTGATTAGAAACGATGACTTGGTGTTAAAAATGCCTCTGGAGGAATGTAACTCTTTAACCTGCTCATACTAAAACCACATTTAATGAGTCTCTCTTCACGCAGGTGAATAAGGAGCGTTTGTACCTTCCTCTGAAGCTGGGTCCAGGAAAGATCAACATCTTCACCTTGGGCATGCAGCTCATCTTGGAGACAGATTTTGGCTTAAAAGTGGCCTTCGACTGGAACACTCTGCTCCTGTTGACTTTGCCCCGTGACCTCTACAACACCTGCTGTGGTATCTGCCAGGGCATGCCCTTATCCCCACCCACCCTTACTACCACAGACTGGGGCATGGCCTGGGCAGAGAGGGACACCTTCTGCCAGGTGGGCTGTGGAGACTCCTGCCCTCGCTGCGGCCTCGGGGAAAAAAGCGAACTAAATGAAGTCCCTCTAATGGTGGTGGATGCCAACGTGAACTCTGAGGATGACAACGGGGACAATGAGGTGAACACAGGCATTCGCTTCCACATAGGAGATGGACTGTACGTGTACGTGGAGCCTGAGGCTGTGAGGCTGTGTGGGCTCATTGTGGATCGGGCCGGTGTGTTTGCACGTTGTCACAGCAAGGTGGCGCCTGCGTTCTTCTATCAGAGCTGCCTGCAGGACACATGTTTGGACCAGGGAGCTCAGGATACAATCTGTAACTGGCTGCAGATTTATGCCAGCACATGTCAGACCCAAGGAGTGCCTGTTACCGGCTGGAGGAGTGACACACCGTGTGGTGAGTGCAACGCTGAGCTCACTTTAAGATCACCATTGGCATCTAGGGTACACAGAGATTAAACTCTAGCCTCTTTTATTAGAAAAACATGTTTTCATATAACAGGTGTGACCCCATATAGTCAAATATTTGACAATTCATTCAAAAGAGCCTCATTTGACTGACATTCTCTATTCATAGTGAAACAGCTGCTTATGAAACAAGGATCATTCCATTCCAGCTCTATGGGGGGGTTAAATGTCTTCTTACATGGATTTCTCTTTTTTCTCCAAATGAATAATGACTTATTGTATCTTTGTATGAATATCAACCTTTTAATACTTTAACTGTGATTCTAAAAATAAGCCATGCTTTCAATCAACCTCCATATTGACTGCTTGAAAATTCAAGGTGGTCCACTGCATTTTGCAGGGCAGTTGCAGCATCCTAGCAGAGATTTATTTCTTAATTTTTTTTAGTTTCTCAGTAGCTCAAATTAGCAGGAAAAATGTGGGTGCAAATGAACAAGCCAGAAATAATCGCAGAAAATTTAAGATGTTTCAACAGCTTTGCCATATCACTCAACTAAAGTTAACAATGCCTTTCACTTAAACTGCGAGCTAACGGAGATCATTAAAGACCCTGTAAAGTGAAATCCAAAATTTTTGTCTTAACACTCTAGATATGTTGGAATGTGGTTGCAATAAATGTGAAAACGCTGAGATCTACATGTGACTGAATTTCAGATTTTAGACTATTAGGAAGTTTTTCACCTCTTTCCTGGGCTGGTTTCATGTGGGCAGGGCAAATGTTTGGGCTTGTGACGTCAAGAGCAATACAATATAAAATCACAGAGTAGTTCATCTCAGTACTGTCTGTTGTCAGCTGATGTCACTGCCTTTATTCAAAGTTAACAGTCAGTTGAATGATGTTTTTTGTTCATTGTGAGATAATCTATCAGTCTATCAGTGGTCTACAGATTATTTAAAGCATCATAACAGAGATTTAAGCCAGAAAACAGACTTTGTCTTTTCTCTGGCACAGAGCCAGGCAGCTGCACGCTGATCATAAGTAGGGCTGGGCAATTAATTGCGAATTACATGAAATTGCAAAATGGCCTGCTACAATTTTTAAATCACAGAGGGTGCAATATTTCTTTAACCTGAAATTTGTATCAAAATACCAGTTTAAAACTTTTTTTGCAGCAGAGACGTTATACATTACATATCATGCAATCTTTCTAGTGGCATGTTTTTGGAATAGTGTACCAAAAAAATCATATTTTCTTCATTTTTATGTGTTGTTATTATTTGATATCAGAATTATATTAAAATTATCATTCCATTTAATGAAATGGTTCATATCTAATTTGCACAATGAGTCAAAATCAATACAATTAGATATTTTTTTCCAAATTGTCCAGCTCTAGTTTAATCTAATAGTGTGTTGGTTATAGTATAGAAGGAATTATTGCTTGTTTTTGTTGGAAAATACAGAAGAAGAGGAACTTAAGAAATAATCTCATATTAAATCGCAATCGCAATATTGGGTAAAAAAAATAACAATTCGATTATTTTCTCAAATCGTTCAGCCCTGATCATGAGGTCAACATTCAGATTGTAACATTTTTTAAATTTGAGAGGTTGCCTTTTTCTCCTGGGTGGGCGTGGCTTCAGCTCATTCAACAGACACGCCCACACCATCCTGGAGCAGATTTTACTGGCTCATTCTTCATGATTTTGAAGCTTAATTTTCTAAACTTTGAGATGTTTTATTTGACTGAAATTGGAACTAGGGGTTCATAACACAGAGACCTATCATACAACAAACCTAAATACAGATTCATTTTCACTTGGAGGTTTTTAAAGCTTTGAGCCTGTTTTATTGTAAATGGGCATGTGTCATTATAAGGTCATCATAGCCAGACTTTATGAGTGAGGATAAAGATAGATGACGTCCTATCACAGAATACTCCTTATCGTTTATGCTGCAAATAAGAATATTATGGAAGCCCATTATCACTACTTAAAAAAGAAAAATCTGACAGGAGGCAATTCTGAGAAAAAAAAAAACAGAAAAGGAATCCTTAGTGAAAAGTCTAAATTATGAGATAAAAGTCATCTCCTAATTTTTACTTTTTTTCTCCTAATTTCAACTTTTCATCTCATAATCATGACTTTTTATCCAATAATTTCAGCTTTTTATGTCTTAATTTATGGGGCAGATTATTCTTCATTCTGCTCCTTTTCATTCCAGTTGAGAGATTTTATGTTGGATATTAAGTGATTTGTTTTATTGAATGGAATAAACATAAATAATTTTGACTTTTTATATCAGAATTATGGCTTTTCACATTTTCTTTTTTAAGTGGTGGAGTTGACTGCAGGAGAAATCTGACCAATCAGATTCAACTATGTAAATACTTAGTCGACAACACCTCTTTCTTACAATCCTGACGGTATGACGGTCTGCTTAAACTGGAATTAGGACAAAGACAATGTATGAAATGTTCAAACTGAGAAACAAACATTTTTTAATAAGTTTTTAATCAACTGGTGGCCTGGGAGATACATGGACACCCTGAGCACAGCCCATGAGTCAGTGTACATATCAATTCATCCTTAATGTGAAGAAAACGTGACAAAACCTGCCATGAGAGTTTCAACTTCAGTGGTATGCTGGAGCGGCGTGCCTCAGCTACAGGACCTGCAAATCTGACAGCCCGTAGCTCAAAGGTTTAGAGGGTTTGTGATGAATTTCTCACTTTTGCAAAGCCAAAAACCCAAGAGGAGAGATGTCAGATAAAACAGTGTGGGAGACCGCATGAACAGATGATCTAGTTTAGCTTAAGATGGGCTACCTTTAATGCAAATATTCAAAGCTAGCTAAGCATTTGCTTAAAATTTCAAGACCACTGCATACTGTGGGTCACATATTTCTGTCTGAACCTGACATGAGTCAGAGATAGTAGAAACCAAGCCTTACAGCTGTCATTACCCAGTGACCAGAGGTAGAGAATGACTGAGACAAGTGTTACTTTATCTTTGTGTAAGTTGTTTAAACAAACGTAATGAACAGTGTGATCAGATGCTCCTTACACATATGCAGTCAGCTGCACTAAATTCATGAACAACACTTAACCTTACATTAGCTCTTAGTAGGCCTGTTAGCACATTAGCTACTACCATAACTTGGCTGCTAACAACAGCCAAATAACATCTTCAACAGAAAAAGAAAATGCCTATAAACTGTTACAACAAATACATAACCAGCAGCCTGTTGATGTGAAACACTACATTAAACTCGGCATTTCAGGACATCAGCTTATCTTGGTTAGTCTTCATAAGCTGATGATCTCAACTGTAACCACTTTTAAGTCGAAACTTTAAAAAAAATTTTTTTTTTTTTTCTTTGAGTAATCAAATAGAAAAAATCCTGCATGGATGGTTGTCAATGGCTTTTCTCACAATTGAAGAAACATTTACTGCTGCCACCCCAAGCTGGAATAGCCACAATGTCCCAGCTAATGTGGACTCTGTTTACAATAAGCCATTAACAAATTCTACAATGAATTTTGCTGTCACATGCATATCATAGATATTTCTGTCTACTTGTCTCTGCAATTTTTAAACAGGTTTTCCAGACTTTTTGATATTATCCTTTGGAACAAATTTGAAAATTCCATATTCAACATGATGGATGTAAAAACTTGACAGCTGTAGCAACAGGTACTGAGGGGAGATGGGCTTAGTGAAGGGTCATTTGACTGTAATTATTCCAGTAAACATCTTATGAAGTATTACAATGTCCATATGACAATAAACTAAGAAAGAAGGTTCAAACTGTCTAATATCAAGTAAGTTCTCTGTTCATTAAACTGAAAAGTAGCTTAAATGGGCTTCAATACTGTATTTAGATAATCAATTAGGCATTACTAATAGTAAATGAGTTAATGACGGATGTTTTCTATTGGTGACAACTTTTAGGGAAACAGGATTGTTCACCCAGTTGTATCTACATTTGCAGATTAAAGATTCCATAAAACTTCAAAGTAAAAGTATGTCCTAATGACAAATAGGCCTGATGAGTCGAGGCCCATAGGCCAGCTAAGTTAAAGCTGTATTATGCAAAGAAGCCGTATGTAAGCAGAACCCAGAAACGCAGTAGTCTTCTCTGGGCCAAAGCTTATTCAAAATAGACTGGGGCAAAATGGAAAACTGTTCTGTGGTCAAATGACTGTCACTATTATCATTGGTTGGTCATATCATAAACATATCATATGTTTGAAATCTAGCTATCAAATCAGAATCTGTGCTCACTATGACATCATATAGAGTCATTATAATTACACCTGCCCCTCATCTGATATCTCCACACATAGCTCTTCATCCAAAGCAATGAAGTACACAGCTGTACCCATGAGAAGGATCTTATTTGCATTTAAAGAATGGCTGAGTTGTGCTGTTTTGCTGATTTTTTTGTTTGTTTGAAGGTTTATTTTGGGCATTTTTGTGCCTTTATTTGATAGAGGAGGACAGTGGATAGAGTCAGAAATAGGGACGAGAGTGGGGGAGACATGCAGTAAAGAGCCTCAGGCCGGATTCAAACTCGGGCCGTCCACGTACATGGGACACGCCATAACCACTCGGCCACCTGTGCCCCTGTTTTGTTGATTTTTGATATGATTTGTTAATGCATAACCATAAATGCACACAGTCAAATATTATTTCTGGTGTAAATTTACAATTCCATAACTCCCCCTTTCTTTGCTGTGTGTGAGTTTTTAATAAAAGTATTTAAAAGCTTGTTTAGTATAGACGACAGGTCCCAGTAAAGTCAGGTTATAGACTGGAGTACATACAAGCCCAGCCTTAGCCTATTAATTGAAGTTTTACAGTATGCACCTTTTAGATTTATACCTCTAATCCAATACATTGTATTGGATTACTGCTATACCTCATTTGCACTTTTAAAGTGCACAGTTGATGTCCATCATTAAAAAGTTACATAGCTCCTCTTCAACCAAAACTTTGGGGTTTTACAATTTTAATTTTGTTTGGATTGCATAGATGTAATAGAATAGGGATGCTACGGTAGTTGTGGGTAACCTATTTTTATGTTTCCTGTGCTTTGAATCTTTACGCCAAGCCAGGCTAACGAGCTGCATCCTGAACACAAGCATAAAAAGGATTTTTGGTGTTATTCTTTGCTGATGACTGCAACGTTTCTGGGAACAAACAAAAAAAATCATCACAGTATTATGCTAGAACAATCCTTAATAATCCAACGTCTTTGTGATCCTGCCTTCTCCCAGTCCAGAGCTGTCCACCAAACAGCCACTACTCCAGCTGTGTGTCAGTTTGCCCGCCACAGTGCGCCCCCGCCCGTGGACAGAGGGACTGCAGTCAGGACTGCGTGGAGGGCTGCCAGTGTGACCAGGGTTACGTCCTCAATGGCAAGAGCTGCATCCTACCTCAAAACTGTGGCTGCTACACTGATGGCAAGTACTATGAGGTCAGTCTCACATCCAGCACTGTGTGGAGTAAATTCAGTGACCTATGAAGCTTGGCTTTAATACTGTTTCCTACAAACCAATCAAGAACGTAACAGTGAGATATCTTCAAAAAGCTAAATCAGGGCTGTATGATATCTTTTAAAATCTAACTTTTAAAGCAAATTAGATTTTTTAAAAGCTATCTGAGTTAATATTTGCCTTGTGTTTTCATCATTTGGAATACAGATTTGTCATTCTTGCAGGTCCAGTTTGACCCAGTCTGGATTAACTATTTTAAGAGAAAGCATAGTGTCAACAATTTATGTTAAAATAACTTAGACATAAAGCTTAACTGATAGAATCTAGACTTGATAATGAAAGTAATCTGTCAACTTAGAAAAACTGTCAAAATGAACACCAAGACTCATAACAGAGGAGTGAACTTAAGAGGCTGAGGAGCTGAGGGTGCCCACATCTCACAGTTCAGGTTATCCAAGCACAATTCCCTTATTCTTGTTTTCATTTAGGGTGAAGAAGTTTTCAGTCCTGATTTTAACAGAAACCTCTATTTTCAGCCCAAACAGCTATTCTGGAACAGTGACTGCACCAAACGTTGCCAGTGCATTGGGCGAAACCTGATCCAGTGTGACCCTCGCCGTTGTAAAGCAGAGGAGGAGTGCACCCTGCGGCACGGAGTGAGGGGCTGC
This sequence comes from Cheilinus undulatus, assembly GCF_018320785.1. Classification (NCBI taxonomy): domain Eukaryota; kingdom Metazoa; phylum Chordata; class Actinopteri; order Labriformes; family Labridae; genus Cheilinus; species Cheilinus undulatus. The sequence goes on along the minus strand of NC_054876.1, from coordinate 41,410,367 downwards.
TTTGCCCGGCGTTCCCAGCACTGCGTGGCATCGGGCGGTGGAGTCTTTAGGACCTTTGACGGCGCATCTCTTCGACTACCGGCCTCCTGCTCCTTTGTCTTGTCCACAAACTGTCACAAGCTACCAGACCTCTCCTTCCAGCTCATCGCCAACTTTGACAAATGGAGCACACCCAACCTCACCACCATCTCTCATGTCTACCTATACATCAATGAGGAGAATATTCTCATCTCTGGAAACACTGTCAAGGTAAGGAAATGAAGCCAGTGTTGGTTTTTCAGTTCACCAGCTAAAGATGGGAAATTTCCAGTGATCCTGCATCTTTGTCTGCTACCACAATCCCATGCAAAAAATTGGGACACTGTGTAAAATGTAAATAAAAACAATGCTATGATTGGCAAATCTCATAAACCCATATTTTATTCACAATAGAACATGAAAATATACCAGATTTACAAACTGAGACGTTTTCCCATTTCATGAGAAAACAATAGCTCATTTTGAATTTGATGGCAGCAACACATTTCAAAAAAAGTATAGACAGGGTCATGTTTACCATTGTATATCATCCCCTCTTCTTTAACAGCAGTCTGTACACTCTGAGAAGTGAGGAGACCAGTTGCTGGAGTTTTTGGAGAGGAATGTTGTCCCATTCTTGTCTGATATAAGATGATAGCTGCTCAACAATCCTTCATTTTATGATGCGCCAAATGTTTTCTATTGGTGAAACATTTGGACTGTAGGCAGGTCAGTCCAGCACTTTTCTACTGCAAAGCCATGCTGTTGTGATGGTTGTAGGAATTTGGGTTAATATTGCCTGGCTGAATTTGCAAGGCCTTCCCTAAAGGAGACGTTGTGTGGATGCATCCATGGCACCTTTCCAGATGTGTAATTCACTGTTGGTCCCCCTCTTCTTTAGTCTGCAGGACATCGTGTCCGTGGTTTCCAAAAAGATTTTCAAATTTTGAGTCATTTGACCACAACAACAGTTTTCTATTTTGCCTCGGTCTATTTTGAATGAGCTTTGGCCCAGAGAAGACTACTGTGTTTCCATGGCTTCTTTGCATGATACAGCTTTAACTTGCATTGTGAATGGCACGGCCAACTGTGTCGATAGACGGTGATTTGTGTAAGCTTTTCTGAGCTCCAGCTGATTTCCAGTACAGACACATAGCCACATGCCCATCCATCTGTTTTTAATTAGTATCACTTACTTTTCAAGCCTAATGTTGCCTCGTCCATGCGTTTTGAGATGTGTTGCTGCCATGAAATTAAAACAAGCAAAAATTTTTATGAAATGGTAAAATGTCTCAGATTCACCATGTGATCGATGTTTATGTTTTATTGTTTATATGATTTGCAAATTGTTGCATACAGTTTTTATAAAATTTTACTAAGGCCCCCAAATTTTTGTGGAATTTGGGTTGTATATTGAGTTAAAGTGAGTTTTTCAATACAACAGTTACCAAGGATTGACTTTAAAAAACAGCTCCAGTTACCAAATAACTGAAGTTACAGACTTGTCCAATAATTTGACGGTCTTTGTTCAATCTAGAAAAAACACATAACTATAGAGCCTACATGTGTACATGCAAGTGAAACTCAGAGCAAGGCTCACTCCCATTTCTAAGTTTTACCCTTACCCCAGTGGTGGAAACAAGCATGGCTATTGTTTTTTTTTTCTTCTCTCAAATGTGGCATGGTTTGGCTTCAATAAACCCTTATCTTTATGGGATTTTTTGAGGAAGTTTTATCAAATTACATCCCTCTGACATAGTCCTGTTTATAGTCCATCACTCCTTTAATCAGTCCTTTCTTTAGAAAACTCAACAAACAGATCAAGTTTAAAACTCCCTTTTCTTCCCAGAACACTTCTTGGATGAGTTTTTGCAGTCGAAATTACCAATTACCACTAATAGCCTGGTAGAGCTGCTCCATTTCAGACTTGAGGCCATTTTGTTCCACTCACAGTGAGCTCACGGAGGTAGTTAATGATTCACGGATTGGCCTTTAGCTTTGGCTCTCAATGAGTCTTTATCCTGCTTATCTGAGTGGCTCATTCACAGTGATAATTTCATGAAATCCTTATCAGTGGTAAAGCATCCAAGTGGATAAGGTCAGTTTCACCAGAAAAACTGACCAATTAGAGCTACATTTCAAAGTTTTACTGTCTTTACTTTGGGCTGTCTCCTCTCATTGTTTTGAATTATGTCCCTAATTCTAAACGTTTTGAAAGAAAGAATCCTTTTATGCAGATGATGCTCAAATTTATATTGCAGCCTCTAGTTATAGGGCTAATGTCGGAGTACAGAAAATGCTCTCTTTTTAAATATCAGCCAGGAAAACAACTTAACTGAAACTTGTTAAAGCATCTGGATTATGTTTTTTGCATGTATCCCACTTAAGCTTGGTACAGTGATTATAAGAAATGCAGAACCCATTTTTAGACCACTGTCAGTTTCAATGGAAGATACTAGTAACACATTGCAACAGGTTGCACGTTTTAAAACATATAATAACTTCTAAAGGTAATACTGGGTTTTTGTCATGTTTCAGAAGTCTGATGCAAAAACATTCAGCATTCTTTATGAGGTCTCAGAGCCCCAACTGTAAAAACAGTAAAATAAAAGACTCGTCATGTGTGTTAATTATGTGACTTGTGTCCCTCTCAGAGCAAAAATGTGTTTATTTCACAAGCCGAGTCAGAAATACCTCATTAATCTTGAGGAAAATTTGGTCTCTACAGAGGCTCCCATATTCAGTACTGCAGTCAGAACTGTAGTATACCAATAGAAATATAGACACCTAGAATAAAGATGAACAAGAACATATGAATGATTTTTAATACAGTACATCCAGCAATACTGGAGTAAATAATATATGGACAGAGTAATGTGTAAGAAATAATAAGTGTGCAATTGGAGAGATGGACTAAAGCTTATTCCCATTTCTTTTTCCTCTGCTCTTATTTTTTGGGTGCCTTCTTGAGAGAGTTACAAAGTATAGTGGTGACATTTTCTGCAATAAAATGACATGACCTTTCAAGCAACTGATACCTGACTCCAATAGCATTTACACAAATGGATGTGGGGCTTGCATTGTAAAAGTTTAGGATAGTGTTTCTCAATTTGTCGGGCATCAGGATCCACCACTTCCCCATTGTCAGAACTCACAGGTCAACTCAAACATGTAGAAAAGTGCAAAGATAAAGATAGATTTTATTTTTACTCCCTTTTCCCTGGACAGCATAACCTTGCACGCCAGATTGATTTGTTTCACACATCCATCTGAAAAACCTCTCATAGACAGCGTTTGGTAAAGAGCAAAGCCTTTGAAAAAAAAACTTGGAGGATGATTGGATGAACGTTCTGTCTGTCACATCTTTACGGGCCATTCAGAGCAACAAAACACATGACGTAGCCGCAACCGAGCTGCGCCCCTACTGAAGGAGTAAACTCCATAGAGAACTGCATAACACAAACCATGGCGACTATAGACATGTCAGTACACAACTTTTGTCATTTACAAAAAAAGCAACTCAATGCTGTTCTTTTGTAATGTCTTCTGCCATAGTTGCACCAGCCTCTTGTTGCTGCTTGCTCATGTCACGACTCCGCTGCGCCCAAACGTACTGCCCCTCTACGCTGATTAGTCCTGTCACTTTCTAACCGGGCCCAAACAGTTCAGTTGGGAGCTTTGCAAGATGGATTCACCAGTGAGAAACACAGAAACGGGCGAATCCATCTGCTTTGCAAGGTTATGGACAGCATGCAATTCTAGTAAATTAGTGAGGAAATACCTTGGAAAGACCAGCTTTGTTATCCCAAGAAAATTAGCTAAATAAGTGGAAATTTTAAGAAAATGAGACTGGTGAATTACTGTTCTTGTTATTACGGGAAAAGTAAGTAATCTAAAAAGTATGGATGTGTGTCCACTAAGGGCTTCCATACATTATAGACTTTTTGCCACTATTTTTTTCCAGGGAACTTGTTCATAACTCACTGGAAAAAGCTCTGCGACCCACTTTTGGGTCCTGACCCACCACTTGAGAACCACTGGTTCAGGACAAAGCGTAGCTGGGGGGAACTTTCAGTTGATTTGGTTGGATATTTGAGCACTGTATCAATCGACATCAGTGGATCGTTAGACCCCTAATTTCTGCAGATCCCTTGTCCAAATCAGAAACAAACATTTGTGCTCACAAGAAAATTTTACATGCCTATGACAATGCATGTGCTCATGAAAATATATGTGATATCTTCAGCTTGCAATGATGACAAAGGACTAGGGCAGATTTGCAGAAATTTGGAGCATGTGATTCTATCCACTAATCATGGAAAACTTTATGTGCATACCATATTGTCTCAAGAGTAGGGGATACTTTATGGTATGAGATAAATTTCCATGTGCACCAGAAACTTGATTTTTTTTTCTGCAAATGTCCCCTTAGAGGCTTTGTGCATTAATAGTTCAATTAGAAATGTGCTCATTAAATTCACCTTTAATTAGGGCACCATGTCATGTAGAAAATGCTACAGCATCAACACACTACTACTGCTCCTCACTTTTATCAGACTTCATGAAGTATTAAGCTTAGTATTTTGTGCTGTTACCTATTTGATACTTCTTATGTATCGCCTTTTAAGGGATTTATTTTAATAATGAAATGGTGTGTTTTAATCTTGTATGAAGTTAAATTATCTTAACCTGCCTTTCAGAAGGGTAAAAATTTCCTCCTCTTGTGTCCAAAGGTCAATGGTACACCAGTATCAGTTCCATTTTTAACCGGGCTGATGACACGTCTGTCCACATCTGAAGGTTTCATCGTCATTGACACACCCCAGGACATCCAGGTCAGATACAACCACTTTAACACCCTCAGCATCACGATGGGCCAGCGACTTCAGAATAAGGTGTGCGGCCTCTGTGGAAACTACAATGGAGACCCCAGTGACGACTATATCACTTCCAGAGGCAAGCCGGCTGTTAGCGCCCTGGAGCTCGCCCAGAGTTGGAAGACCAACGGTATGCAGAACAGGTGGGTAAGGCTTAAGACATGGTGGTTTATACAGGTCCAGGAAAAATAAGGGACCACTTTAATTTTATTGAATACGTACTTTTCTCTGATGGTCAACTGCAAATCACCTTTTGTGAAATGTTTCATTGTCTGCAAAATGTTTAAACTTTCCACCATGGCTGTCCCTTCGAAACTGGAAGACCCCACCAGGTCTTTCTGCAGGATATGCTTTTCTAATTATTTCTCCCACTGATCATATTTGAATGTTTTGAGTTCATAGCAGTATTGTGTTTACAGTAAGAAAAAGAAAGTTTAAACCTTATTAATATAAAACCTCTTCATCTTTTTCTTCTAGTTGCGATGAAACCCAGTACGTAGCTCTGGCTCAGTCTTGTGATAACACGGCTGTGGTTGCTCTACAAGGTGAAGACGCCTGTCAGAAGCTCACCCAGCAGAAAGGTTTCTTCCAGCCATGTCACGGCCTGCTGGATCCGCGGCCTTTTTACCAGTCCTGCTACCTGGACGGCTGCTATAACCACCGCAAAGCTCAGGTCTGTGGCTCACTGGCAGCCTATGCTGAAGCCTGCCGCTCCCTTGGAACCCTCACCACCAAGTGGATCACCCAGGAGAACTGCTGTAAGGGCACCGCGAGGCACCAGCCAGACTTATAAAAGCATCATTTATAAGATATTTTCTTCTAGTGGCATTGGAACAATCAATCCAGATTATGCCATCATGGATGCAAAGTATAAAATGTGTAGATAGACATGTGAGATGCTAACATGAAACAAGAGAGAGACTTAGGAAAGATCAGAGGGACATGTCTCCCCCATCCCCAGTTCAAATTCAGCTTGTGGCTGACATTTCAATCAGGGCTTTCATCAGCTCTAAACTAGCTAGATAGCGGGCATGCTAAACAAACCTTTCACAGTAAGATAGCATAGTGTGTGACAGCTAACATTGTGTGTGGACCTGTCTTTAGCAGAATGGATCTACGACCCCTGTGCAGGAGAGATCTGCACAAACTTCACCTGTGAGCTGGAGAACGGAGGAGACTTGTGTGGCTGTCCAGAGTTACCCACCAGCACTGGAGGTGAGCGCTTCACTTGGAATCATAGTGCTCTATAATCAGGACCCCTCGTAAACAAGATACTGTATCTTTAGGGGCTATCCTTCATTAAATTAAAACCACAGAACTCTTACAGCAACTGATAGGTTAGCTTTTAATGATTTAGGGACAGGACCATGTTAAGCGTTGGGTATCAATCCCTCGTCTTTTAAGGGCAGTCTGTAAATGTCAGGAAAGTGAGGAGACCATTTTCTGGAGTTTTTAGTGGAAAATGTTGTCCTGTTCTTGTCTGATGTAGGATTCTAGCTGCTCAACAGTCTTGGGTCTTCTTTGTCTGATTTTTCGCTTTATGTTGCACCAACTGTTTTCTATGTGCAGGCAGGACAGTTCAGCACCCGTGAAGCCATACTGTTGTGTTGTGGTGCTGAAATATGCAAGACCTTCCCTGAAAGAGACGCTGTCTGGATGGGAGCATATGTTGCTCTAAGACCTCTATCTACTTTTCAGCATTGATAGTGCCTTTTCAGATGTGTAAGCTGCCCACGCCATAGGAACTAATGCAACCCCACACCACCAGAGATGTAGGCTTTCGAACTGTGCGCTGATAACAAGCTGGATAGTCACTCTCTTTTTTAGTCAGCAGGACAAGGCGGCCATAGTTTACAGAGAGAATTTCAAATTTTGATTCATTTGACCACAGAACAGTTTTCCATTTTGCCTTGGACCATTTTGATTAAGCCTTGGCCCAGAGAGGGAGGCAGCGTTTTCTGGATTGTGTTCACATATGGCTTCTTCTTTGCATGGTGCAGCTTTATCTTACGTTTGTGGATAGCACGACAAACTATGTTGACAGACAATGATCTCTGGAGTATTCCTAACTATAGAGCCTTTATGCATGTACATTCATGTGAAACTCAGAGCAGGGCTCAGTCCGACTTTTTGAGAAATGTGTGTATGTGTGCAATTAAATTGCTCTGCAGTGGTCCTGAATTAGCAAAGTAAGTGGACCAAATGAAATGCAGTTAAACTTTTTAAACAGTATTTGACTACCATCACTAAATAACTTCGTCTTTAATGTTCATGCAACATGTAGATATGAGTTGTAAGTTTTAATTTAATGGCAGTAATACACCAATTGACACAAATTATTTCTAAGCAGATTGTTATTTTAGCAAAGAAACGGAAAAGTTTATACAGCAGTTTCAACAGGAATGTGGTCATACTCATAAGGCATGATATTTGTGTGATTTAGCCAAGGAAAGCATTACATCTCCGTTTCTGTGTCCTTCAGGTGATGATGATATAATCCAGGCAGAGGTGACCTGTAAGCACGCTCAGATGGAGGTTTCCATATCTAAGTGTAAACTATTCCAGCTGGGCTTTGAGCGAGAAGACGTCAGGATTAACGATGAGCACTGTGCCGGCATCGAGGGAGAAGACTTCATTTCCTTCCACATCAACAACACAAAGGGGCACTGCGGCTCCATCGTACAGGTCAGTTTGTCTTCATTCATACTCTAACTTCAACTGTCTAGCTTATGTTTGCCCTTCCCTGTGGCTGCTTCTTTATAAGAACTTTTATTTCTCTGACAGTCAAATGGCACCCACATCATGTATAAGAACACAGTGTGGATAGAGAGCGTGAACAACACCGGGAACGTCATCACCAGGGACAAAACCATTAATGTGGAGTTTTCTTGTGCCTATGAGCTGGACCTGAAGATCTCACTTGAGACAGTCCTAAAGCCCATGCTCAGGTCAGAGCGAGAAGATCTATAGATATAGATAACCTGTAAGATGATGTGGAGATTTTGGATAAAATGAAATCCTAAATGTATCAAACTACCTTCATTTCTCCTGCAGCGTGATTAACCTCACCTTACCGACCCAGGAGGGAAACTTCATCACCAAGATGGCTCTCTATAAGAACAACTCGTACCGCCACCCATACAGAGAGGGGGAGGTGGTGCTCAGCACACGGGATGTCCTGTTTGTGGGTGTGTTTGTGGAGGGAGCAGATGAAAACCAGCTCATCCTCATAGTAAACATGTGCTGGGCCACACCTTCGCGCTACAGCAGTGATCGGCTCCGCTACATCATCATAGAGAGAGGGTAGGTTTCCATTTTCTTTTGTATTGTTAATATCAGGGGTGTCCAATCTATTGTTTTTTTTACTGAGGGTACAGAAAAATATAAGGATGATGGGGCCACTCTGATATCCCCATCCTTTAGAGCCCCTGGCTGGACTCCTGTGTGACAACTTTTCTTTGACACATCTGTGGGTATCATTGACAAGACAGTTTGTCTAATACTGACGTGCTGAGGAGAGCAGGGATGGGAAGGGCCAGCTTCTTGATATGGGAATGGCAGCTGTGCTTTTACAGGCACCTGGCACACTTTCCAAGACGATCCAGCTCACCACATACTGGGTGCCCAGGACCCAGTGGGCTGATCCAGACGCCGGGGGCAACCACATGCCTCACAAAAGGGGCATCTAGGAGGATACCTGGAGAGATGGGGCGTTAACATCAGCATGGTTAATTTCTTTATTACCTGTCTCACTCTCTATTCTCTTCCAGGTGTCCAAACATCAAAGACAACACCATTGGTATGGCAGAAAATGGCGTGTCGCTCACCTGTCGCTTCCATGTCACCGTCTTTAAGTTCATCGGGGATTATGATGAGGTCCATCTCCACTGTGACGTCTCCCTGTGTGACTCAGAAAAAAACGCCTGCAAAGTGGTGAGAAAACACTTCATCTTCAAACCATCACACATGTTGGACACTTACTGTGTTAATAATGTTTTTTTCTGTGCATCCAGAACTGCCCACACAAGAGAAGGATGTACTCAGAGGACAACGACCATAAACCGCACATACTGACCGTAGGACCAATCAGGAGGAGAGGTAGGTCTCTCTAGATAAGAGTCCCGTCATGGTTTACCATTGATGAGCATGTGTAACTGTTATATTTTGCTTTAGTTTTACCTCTTAATGAGAAGTTAGTTTCTACTCTGTTTGCAAACTATGTTAGATTTCATGAGTCCTATTAAAAAAATTGAATTCAATGCATTGCTGTCATTGTGCATGTCTGCAACACATTCCTTAGTGTGCTGCGGGGCAGTCAGGGTCCAGTATTCAGCTCAGCTTGTCCAGGATACTCATGACCCACCTGTGATTTGCTCTCTTAGAATCTGACTGGTGTGAAGAGAACAACGGAGGCTGTGAGCAGATCTGCACCAGTAAGACATCTGGACCCATCTGCAGCTGTGTGACTGGGATGCTGCAACGAGATGGGAAAAGCTGCAGAGGTAAGAACAATACACACAGCCTCTGTCTTTGACATATTGTGTACCTCAGAGTGAGATAAATGAATTTACCTGCAAGCATCCAAAAATATCAGACGTGTATTTGCTCATCTATGTCTCTCTCAGTGGCTGAGCCATTGCAGTAAGTCTCCCCAGTCTCTGCTTGAACTGATTCAGCAGGCATAGGCATACTGTCAATCACCTACCATGTCTCCTCTTTGCAGTATAATCAACTGCTGCAGTATAAATCAACTCTAGTGCCAACATAATACATCTGGTTTCAGCTGAGAAGGTTTTCTGTGCACCATCAAGCAACCTACAAAGAACATTTGAATGACTGAACCAGTTTACAAAGCATGTTTGACTGTTCATAGGGCTTTTTATTAAATGTTCCGTCAAATATGCTCTTTTCTTTGCAGGCCAGTGTCTTCACTTATTTCTTGGCATACCATATTAGACCTGTTTTTGTCTCGGTAATTCTCCAAACACATATTGCGAATGACTGGGTGGTGAAAAGTGCAAAATATCATTCACTCCCCATGGACACAGGTAGTGTCTACCAGGTTTCAATCAATCTGTTATGAAGTGTACTTGCACTGAACACTGGGAGGCATCATGTGTATATTTACAGAAACTGTAACTGATGTTTGAATGAAAAGAAAGCTACTAACAGCCTGCAGCGCAGGCCATGTGGTTAGTTTAGCCATTTTAACCCATTTCTGCCACTTTTTTCCTTCTTTTGTCTCTGTAACCCAATGTTGTCACTATTTGCCTCTATCTGACACCCTCAACCCATTTTTGCCACTTTTTAACTGATTTTCACCATAGTTCAACTCAGTTCAGTTCTGAGCTTTATTGTCTTTTTCATGATATCTACTGTTTTGACCCTTTTTGCCTTTCTTAATCCATTTTTGCGATTTTTAATCACTTTTCACATTTCAAACCTGTTTTTCACCTTTTATAACCCTATTTGCAACATTTATTCCATTTTTGACAGCCATTAACCCTTTTGCAACGTCTTATCCACTTTTCAACATATTTCCGCCTGTATTTACCCTTTTTTTTTGCCTTTCACTTTTTAACCACTTTTCACCATACTTCCACCCATTTTTACCTTTTAAAGGATGGACACAGAGCTACTACGGCGCCATTGATGAAAACGTTTACTTCGAGGAAGAAAAGCACAGAATTTAACATGAAAATGCACATCCTTTCTATAAAAAAGACACCTTTCAACTTCCTAATGTACCCACCTATGGTAAAAGCAAAAATCATGGCACAGTATCAACATGAATGTCAAATATACCCCAGGAACGCAAAATAATCTGTTATTTATATACTATTCCTCTCCCATTGTCTTACGATGCTGAGTCTGGTGTTGCTCAGCGCTGCACTCTGCTGTGCATCCATGACTGATGAGAGGAAATAATTGATGTTTGAATGAAAAGAAAACTACTCACAGCCTGCAGCACAGCCCATGTGGTTAGTTTTAACACACTTGTGGATTCAGACAAAGCAAATACATGATCATTGTTAAGAATCGTGAGTCAATCAGAATTCAAGGGTGTCCATACCACCCCAGGATCTGCTCTTGGCTTTGACAAAGCTAAAGGTGACTCTGACCAAGATGAATTAAATGCTTGTATATGTTTAGTATGTAGTAAACAAAAGAGAAAATATGTTTATTCATTGAAACATCAGTGAAAGTGCTGACAATGCATCCTGTATAATGAATGTTTTCTTGTTTTCCCAGCTGTGAGCTCGAGCTGTAGCCTAACACCTGCGGTTTCTCTGCTCGGCGTCAGCGCTCTGATCTGCATGCTCCTGGCTCATATTCATACTCTCTACTCCTAACACCCGCGAGCAGAGACAAGCAACAACACAAAAAGACTTGAAGATGCACAAAGTTTCAGCATTGATTAGCCTGTAGATCTGCTGTGTTCCAGCCAGACAGCTTAGACAGAATTCACTGTAAATTCACAAATCCACAAGACCAGATTTTTATACAGCTGAAGATATGTGCAAGTCTTCAATTTCCCACTTCCACTTTTCACTGTCATGTCCTTCTTTATTTCATATATCAAAAACACTACTGTCTGTAATCATTCACTCTGAGCCACACTTTTGTGGAGTTTATGAACCGTTTTAAAAAATCTTTTCTGATTGCATTTGTGTGTAAAACAAAGGATGACATGGAGTAATTCTGTCACAGTGTGTACTATGATGCTGCCACTAGATGGTGCCAAAGACAAGAGAAGAAGGTGTCTGATACTACATATGTTGGGTTTTTGGTGTATTTATTGTTATTTACATGCATTTTCTTTAACCCCCTTTACAGCTAAAGCTTAACCAACTTCCCCATACTGTTTCAGACTCACTGTATTTAACATGGGAAAAATCTCATGGTAATCACTCTCAGTGTTCTGGGGTATGCAAATCCGCAAATGCAGCCACTTTGAAAGCCAACTCTGCCATTATTGTGAGTTTATTGTGAGTTTAATCCAGATCCTGTCTGAACTTTAGATGGTTATTGCTTGACTAAAGCTGCAGCCTTCAAGCATGTTTCATGCAAATTGGCTCTGTGTTTTTTTAATAAGCCTGCTAACAAGCAACCAGCACAGGAAACTACAGGTATGAAAAAGATATGATCTCATGTGGACATCTGATCCAATTGCCTCTCAGTGCATCTGTGGAAAACATAAGCGCCTGCTGTAAATTTTGTTTTGTGTAATCCATGGCAGAGCTGATTTATGTCCTTTATGACCCCAGATCAACTTATGTAAGCAGTTTTATCATGCTCATTCAACAGCAGCTTTATGGCTAGTGGCAGCAGAGAGTCTACAGATCAAGTAACTCAAAGTGAAAGGATGATGTTTTCTATAGAATAAAAAGTGGCAAATAGGTGGTGTACATGTATCTTGGATGTCAAGGTGAAGTTTATGAATGAAGTATTTATGTATGAGAAGAGTACCTTGTGGATGTAATTCTCCTTCATTTAAAGTCAGATTTTCCCAGGTTTAGATGAGCTTCCAAGTTGTGATGTGGCTGCACAACATGCAGTTACCAGTACCATTAAAATAATGCATTTCCAACCATTCTAATTTAATCTGTTATATTGTTGTAACACTTCAACCATAGATACTGCATTCTGTCTCTTGCCCATTGATTCTGAGCACCAGTTTGCCTTTTTCTTCTTCCTGAGTCTTTTAGTTTGGTCTGTTGTCACTGCTTTATTTGGCACCTTACAGTGTATGTTGTATATGTCCCACTGTGTAACTGTTGATTCTTTAACAGAAGCCAAGTTTTCATTTAGTAATGCAAAAAGCTGCTTCTTGTCAAAGGTAGGCCTGTTTTGCTACTTTCTATGTACAAATGTACAGTCCTTGTCAGTTTGGTGGTTTATATCATGATTTTTTTTTAATAATCAGTATCGTTTTTGATGTTTAAAAGTGACCATTAAGATATGTTTTATTCTTTGAGAGCAGCACCATCATGACCTTTAATAAAAAAAGTTCTCAAAGTCAATGTGAGTCAAGTTTGTTTGATGCTTACTATGCAAAATGCCCATGAATTGACTGAGCCCCTGAAAAACCTAGAGGATGGTTCATCCCAAGATATGATTTATTGATTGTATCAATGCATGTGTTTTCAATCAGTAGTATCGGTACTATCATCCTGGCTAACACCACAAATTGGAGCTGAAAAGTGAATCAGCTATTTTTGGGTTCTGATGTTCAAATTACCAATTAGTGCAACTTTTTAACCCCTTTTCATCATTGTTTTCACACATTTTTGCAGCATCTTTCTACAATCGACACATTGTTGCCTCCTTAAACCAATTTGTGCCACTTGTCCCCTTTTGCCAGTTATAATCAACTTCTGCTCCATTTTTATCCCCTTTTCACTACTTTAGTTCCCAATTTTTACCACTTTTTAGCCATTTTAACACATTTTTTGCCACTTTTTTGCCCACTTTTGTCTCTGTAACCCATTGTTGCCACTGTGTGCCTACATTTGACACCCTTAACAAATTTTTCACCATATTACCACCTGTTTTTTATCTTTTGCAACCCATTTTGACTGCTTTTATCTCATTTTTGTGACTGTGTAAACACCTATCGCCAATTCTTTTCAACCAGTTTTTGCCACTTTTCACTCACTTCTGTCTTTGTAACCCATTGTTTACTCTATTTGCCTATTTTTGACACCCTTAACCCATTTTTGCCACTTTTTAACTGCTTTCCACTGTATCTATTGTTTTGACCCTTTTCCTTAATCAGTTTTTGCTGCTTTTAAAACACTTTTCACCATATTTCCACCTGTTTTTGGCATTTCTTAACCCATTTTTGCAGCCATTATTCCATTTTTGTATGTGCATAACCACTTTCTGGTTCTTTTTCCCATAAATTTTTGCCTCTCTTAACCTGTTGTCACCACTATTTGCCCTTTATAGACAACCATAATCCGTTTTGCTACTCTGTTATCCACTTTTCACCATGTTTCTGCCTATTTTTACCCTTTTTTGCCTTTCTTTATCAATTTTTTCAACTTTTTAACCACTTTTCACCATACTTCCACCCATTTTACATTATAAATGGTTTTGCTACTTTTACCCCATCTTTACAACATCTTTATCTCTTTTTCTCACCAACTTTTGACAGTTCATGTCCATCATTTCCAATTTTCACCTTTTTGCAACTCTTTAAGTATTCATTTCAGTTCCTTCTACTTTATTTACATTTTGAAAGTGGTTATATTTTAAATTTTGATTTCTTGTTTCTTTGATAATAGTGTTTAGTATTCAGATTTAATATAAATACTGTTTTTACATATGCACTTTACAAGGGACCATGATTTTTCTGACCTCCATAGCCCCCTATTTGGCTGGTTTGTTTAAGCTGGCTTGCTTGTATTACACCAAAAATACGTGTTTTGTTTTTGTTTTTGTTTTTGTTTTTTTGTTTTTTTGTTTGTTTGGTTTTTTTGGATGAATGATGCCTTTTTAAAAATCCTGTGACATTATTTCAGACAGGAAGTAAACTTGAAACAACACAGCCATTTTTCATCTACATAATTCCAAGGAAATGATCTGTCATTTACAGCCACACCTTATAATTTTGTTCACTTATTTGGAAGTTGCAAAATCAGTTCAGCTGAATTCTTTCCACAATGAAACATGCACTCATGATGGGCCGTACCTTTGAGGCAGTTCTCTTCACTAACGCCATCCTTCAAATATTGCTGATATTTACAAGTAACTGAATGTTGAATGAGCGGGGAGGAGAAAGGCCGCAGGCTGGGCTGATCAGACAAGTTGTAGCCTCCATGAAATACACTGTAATTTTCTACTGAATTGTTTTTAGGTGTTAGTTTTCTTTAGCTGCTACCTGTCCTTACCTCAACCACAAAGATTTAACATTACCATTAATGCACTGTTAGAAAAGCAAATTCAGAAGCAGTGAAGGTCTAGAAATAAGAGTTAAACCAAAGGTAGCCTACTAGGAGTTGATAATATTATTTCAGTAAAATGAAACTAGATTAACTAACTGTTCATATGGTGAACTGTGTCAAAGGCAATTCAAAGACTCAGTCTGGTCCTGACCTGGTGCCTGCTGTTTTACAAGACTGAAGAGGAAGCCAAGTCACCGCTGTCACGCAGGCTTTCTTTGCTGGCTTGACCCCTTGGGCCTTCAGTGGCTGTCTGGTCTAGAACAATGTTTGTTTCTTTTTTAATAGCCAAGCATCAATGACTGTAGCCTTTTCCATCCAGTGGCTGGTTCTGTGTTTTACCATGGTTATAATTATTGGTATATATGGTTTTTATGGTTTAGTGTGATAGGGTAGAGCTTGCCATTTGCCAACAATTGATACTGCTGACATAGGTTAGTCACACTAAACACTGTACAAAAGAAATTCTTAAAAAGGCTTTTGGTGACCCCAAAAAAAATCTCCAACCCAACTGTGACCAAGACTTGGGAACTAATGGCCTAAGGGGTTCACATGACGGCTTTATTAAAAAAATAGGAAATGAATAGTGTCATAGTTCTACAGAATTTAGACAGAGCTTGTTATTCAGTTGAACACAAGCGTTGGTGCCACAGTAATAAATCAGCCCTAGATGTGTTTGTAATTAGTCACCCTGAGAACATGAGTGCTCAATGGGAATCAATTTCACAGTCGCTACTGCAGAAATATTCATGAACAACAAAAATAAAGCATCCTCTGTTTCTCTTTTTCAAGAGAAGAGTTGCCTTGTGTTTTATAAAAGGCTGAAATTGAAAAATTCTAGCATACTGCCACAATGCAGACCCTGTCTTATCATTTCTTATTTTGTAGCTCTTTTGCCCCTTCAAGCTACACTGCATGTTTAATCCATTATATTTAGGGGTGTTAAATAATTAAGAATTTAATCGGGATTAATCTCTGAATTTCTATAGATAATTGTGATTAATCTCCCTTTTTGTGGCATTTGAAGATTCCCAAATATTGCATTTAAACATTTTTGTTCTTTTGTAGGATTTTCATACTGTCTTTAAGATTAACTGACAGACTTGTTTTTATACTCTAAAGAAAACATCAAACTTTGAGTAGATTAAAGATTATATTTGACTTACAATGGCTACTGCCGTCTCCATGTGTCACTTTATTTGCAGACTGGCCGTTAAGCGTTGACATGGCAACCATTTACTAATGCCTCTGTAAGACCAATGCATTGGTGCATTATCAAAAATAGTTTTCACTCTTACTTAAAGTAACCAAAGTTATCATCAAGGACACAAAAATCAGACTAAAAATGGATTTTTTTTTTTTTCAATTTATTTCTCGACTGAGGGCAAATCTGAAAACACAAAGCATCTGTGGCTCCTCTGCCTCTAAGCTTTAGAAAGCAGGAATCCCAGGTTTGGAAGACATACAAATATGACTTGGCACCAGATTCAGGGCAACGAAAAAAAATGTTTTGAGTAAAAGTAATTACTAAACTGTAAAGAATTTCTATGGAATATAACTGCACTATTTTTTCAGTTTTACACTTAAACTAGAAAAACTGTAGAAGGTTGAAAGGGCAAAAATGAAACAAAAAGGATGAATATTTTAATCTCAAGACTAAATGTAAGACTTGAAAAAAAAACACCTGCTAGAAAGAAAAATCTCAAAGTAACAAAAATGACATGCTGATAATCCTAAATGATTGCCAGCTGCCAGCTGAGAGGAGGATCAGGAGAGCCACGGGCATTCATCCACATCCATTTCTGGAGAGGGGCGGAGTCAGGGGCGGAGTCAGGCAGCTCAGTAACATTTAAAGCCACAGACACAAAAACAACCTGTTCTGAGCAGGGCTGAAACAGAGGGCTTTTTAGACATGCAAAAATCCAATACAGGGGTGTTTTTATCAGCGGCAAAGTTCACAGGCATAATTTGGGGACCTCTGAGACCGATATAAACTCGTCTTAAAGGGATAAAATATGTCCCCTTTGAAAATTGTTACACATGCTGTATGTAATGAAATATCTCTCAGGCTCTTCATATCGGATCATTTCTCAGGAACTGGCCCCCATAACAAACTAACTAAATAGCCCTGGAGTACAGTGATATGTAGAGCCTATAGTCAACTGAATACAGCACAATGTCAGTATATTTAATGTTCAATTATAAACCTTATTCATTTGTGGACATATGTATACATATATTCTGAATTTGATGCCTTGAAATTTCCAAAAAAACATGAACTAACTACAGTAAAAAGAACTTGTTTTGGATTGAAAAGGAAACAATAAAAAGTCAAATGTTCAATAACACAAGGTGCAGATAAATTTTGTCTTGTCCACTGAACTCTGTGAGGGTTTCAAATTAAGAGCAATGGTGGTGTAATTTCACATCAACGTGGAAGCAGAGATGTTGCAGTAGCTTAACCAGTGTCCTTAGAGGGAGAAGGCATGCAATTAAGATGACTGAATGCACTTATAATGGACTTTAATTAATCATAATTAGTGCATTAATGCTGGCACTCCTAATTATAATGAATATAAATACTCTTGTTATGTTATGTTATGTTATGGTATGTTATGTTATTGTACTGTTAAAAAAAAAAAAGGCTATGTACCCCGTGGTGGCAAGCATGAAAATTAATAAAAAGTAGTTGTATATAATGAATATAAATACTCGTGCGTTTATACACTGACATTTTAGGATGTATGAATAGCATGCTGTTCTTATTTGATGATTAATGGCTTTTCTTTTCTTCGTATTAACAGCTGAAAAAAATCATTTCCAAACCTTTAATAAAATGAACATATTTAACTTGGACTAAATTATAAGACAAGGATGCATTTAGGCTGTATTGGCATAAAGTTTATATCCCCTCTCTAACATGCCACTAACGTCATGCATTTCATCATTTAAGACTACAAGATGCAGCAAGTGTGCACATTTATTTTTCTTATTCCAATATTGTTATAAATCACTTGATAATGTTAGTATTTTATAAAGCTTTCTAATATGTCAGGCAACCATCCAGGACTTAATTCTCTATTTAATGCTATCTTGTGGGTCTGAGAAAAATAAATCTACTAAATGCTGTAAATTATTGTTTGTATTTGTTGTGTCAGTTTCTTTAAAGTGTTTCTAATAGGCTATTTGAGATCAGTGCCCAATCCTGCTCAGATAAACAGCCGCCCCACCTTTGAACTTTCAGTCTAATTTATAGAGCCGCTAAATACACATAAGAGTGTTTCAAGAGCAAGTGCAGTGAAAGACTGAGATTTCAGGTACAACATATGACAGGGGAAATATCTTCCTATCCTTTGCACTCTAAAGAAGTGTTCCTTATTTGCTTTTTAAGGATTGAAATGTGACAAACTTGAAACCGTTTTAATGTCGCTGTCCTCTGAAGTCTTTTATTACACTTAATCAAAGCAGATATCAAATTATCAGCAGACTATGAATAGAGAATTTGACCTTTCATCATATGATTATGAAACCAATGCTTGTGGCAGGAGTGTTGACCTTATAAAAACTGAAAATAAACCCTCTTACAGCCAAGACTTTACACCATGAAGTGTGTTGTGTAAGCTGAGTAAATAAACAGGGCAAATATTAACAGCAATTCAGGCAGTTGTTTGCAGTGACAGGTATTATGTGGTATTTTTGCTGCTGAAGCTGTTGGAGCATGTTTGATAATACAATCACAATATTTCATCCCATTCAGGTGTATTATGTAACAGACACTGCCACTGCTTTACATGCCCTTCAGACTTCTGTTGGCATGTTGTGACTAAAAACATTATTCAAACATACTCCTGAAGGCTGCCCTTGTTTCAGTCCCTTTCTGATGAATTTTGTGAGTTGTTCATTACATAAGTTTCTAGGTTTGTTTATTTATGGGTGTGTGTATTTGGCTGTCTTTTGTGTATCTGTTGGTCATAATTGGTCACAGCCAATCCTAATTACTTGTAATACTAAATGCTTCACATTCACGCCACAAGTAATTACAGATATTACTGTCTGTTAATAGTTACAATTTAAAACAGTTTCTAAATTTAAAACAGCTTACTGGGGCACCAGAACATGTCCATCTGCCCCAGTTACAGAGACCGTTTTTAAAGCAGGCAGTCTGGGTTCAAATCCAGCCCGTGGCTTCTTTCCCACATGTCATTCTCCTTTCTCTCTCGTTCTGCAAAACATGCTTTTGCAAAACTGCAAAATTAGGCAAGATATGGTCAAAATTACAGAGCATTGTGCAGAACTTTTGGGCCAAAATCGTGGCCAAGGGCCTGAAAACTGCCTGCAGCCTCCAGGTGTATTACCTGGTGTGAAAAGGTAATCACAGAGTGGAAGACATTGATTACAAGTAGCTGAGGTCGGATAACCATGGCCAAAATAGGCTAAGAAAGGCAATAAAGGGGCAAGATGGGAGAGAAAAATTGTAGAAAAGCAGTTAAAAAGTGGCAAAATTGGTTAAAAGCTGCAAAAATGGGCGAAAGTGGTTGAAATTGATAAAAATGTGGTTAACAGCAGCAAAAATAGGTTAACAAAGGCAAAAAGGGGCAAAAATGGCCATGAAAAATTGTGAAAAGCAGTTAAAAAGTGGAAAAATGGGTTACAGAGTATAAAGCTGCAAAAATGGATTAAAAAGTGGCAGAAATGTTGATGATTAACTGTGGTTTAAAGGGGTCCAAAAGTGGCATGAGTAAGTTGAATATTAGTACCCAATAATAGGTTGACACACTTTAGTTTCAAAATGAGGTAATCGTTAGCCATGACACAAGCAACAATACTACTGATCTAACACAAATGCACAGTATCACAAATAAATCACTGGAGAAGGCCAATTTTCTGTTTTTTTTTTTTTTTTTTTTTTCAGGGACCCAGCCAATTCTGTGAGCAGGCCTGTGCGGCACATTGTACCCTATGATGAATCCTTAGCACTCCATATGCATAAAACATACACATGACTGTAGTTCAGCAAGACTTTATGATGTTAATAAGTTACCTCACTCTGACAGTTGTCTAAAGTAGTTTGCATGCAACTGTTATCTCTTATGTCATCCTGCTGGTATTTCTCGATTCACTGATATAGCCTGATTCAATGCTCTTTGTAAGGAAGCAACACTACTGAGTCATAGTAGAGTTTATAGAGAAGGAATCCCTGGGTTTGTTCAAATATGAGTACTGCTCAAGGTATTCCCTCACTGATGCCCCACCTCGGGTGGAGGTGCATGCTTGCACTTCTGAATGAAGGGATCGGCCTGGTTGGTAATTGGAAACTGTGTTTTTGGAGTTGTAATTATTGTAACTACAAAGGAGAGGATGAAAACAGTGGCAAACTGAACCTGAAATGTCAGAGTGATTGTTAATTTTTTATTGCATGCTTGTACTCTGTCCTTTTGCATAACATGGCAGTCAGAGGTGATGATTTACAGCGGTTCTAATCATAGTTGGTGGTGGCCAATCGTCAATCCAGTGGGCGCAACCTATCCAGTCCCAAGTCATTTTATATTTTTAGATGAACCTACCTGTTCCTTTGAGTGTATTTACCAAGTCTGGTTCTAATACAGTTCAAATAATGTGAAATTATCGTGTTGACAATGGATATCCTTGTTATATTACATTAGCAGCATCCAGTAGTGTCAAGCTATATTTGTTGGGTCTGCTTGGTGGTCTTTTTGCTCTGGTCCATATAGAAATAATCTGAGGATAAGACTGGCCATTAGACTTTGCATTTGCAGTTCTACACTAGTGACTTGAAGATGACTTAGTTTGTTCATATTAAACTATTTTAACAGTAGATAAACTGTAATGAAATTTGAGTCAGATGTCATACTCCCCTAACGTTGAATTTCAATCACATGAAATCTGTTGTATGATTGGAAGAAGGATGATTTCCTTCCAAGCAAATGGAGTTTGCAGTCCCACTTGCTACCATTCTGGTGAGTTCTCAGCCTTCAGTAATAGTAGCAGTTGTGAAATGTGGGCCCACAGCCTATGACCAATTTACACATAGTCATGCAACCAGCCCCTTTGGTCTCTTTAATTTCAGTTTTGCACCATTAAAAAGAAGATACACATATAGCAAAGAGAGATAACATACAGAGCAGGAAGAAGCAGAAGGCTCTGAAAGCTTAAAGGTACAGTGTGTAGAATTTGGCTGCATTTCGCTGAACAGAAACGGTGTAAATGGGATATAATGTTTATATATTTATGTGAAGTATATTAAAATAAGTGCACAATCATCCCTTTTAAACTTTCATTTTCTTCTTACAAAATTAGAAAAAAAGCTTTTTAAATTTACATCACCGCGGGTTGCCCTCACGGAGGCTGACATAATGAACCGCCATGTTGACTACGGCAACGTTTTGGGGACAGAAAGAGTGAAATGCGATTTTTAAATACAAACCTGCCCACCGGTCCTGAAAGCTACCTGGAAGGCAGGTGGAGAAGAAGACTGACCTATAATCTATAAAAATAATGGTTACAAAAATGAATGAATAAACTCTCGTCTTGTCACTGCTGTAAATGATGTCAGGCTCAAGATCCTTTTTGGTCTTCACAGGCTCTCGTCACTTAGTGATGTGATGTTTTGGAACCATCAGCCCAGTCCAGGCACCCTTTAAATCAAACCTTTGGATTATGTACACACAGTCCACCACCGTTGACTTTAAATGTCACATATTATGCAAAATAAACCTTTTCAGGCTTTTCTGGCAAAAATATGTGCCCCTGGCCTGTCCACATTCCCCCCTAAGAATCAGACCTCCCCCTTTCTCCACCTTTCATTCTCAGATTTTCCCCTCATGATGTCATGTGAGGAGTTAGCCCCACCCCTAGGTTGAGTTGGCCCTCCCCACTTGGAAGAAAGTTCTGCCCTCCTCTCCTGCCTGCTGAGAGGAGGATCAGGAGAGCCACATCCATGAAGCCTCACTTATTTCTGGAGAGGGGCGGAGTCAGGGGTGGAGTCAGGCAGCTCATTAACATTTAAAGCCACGGACACAGAAACAGCTCATTCTGAGCAGGGCTGACACAGAGGGGTTTTTAGACATACAAAAATCCAACACAGGAGTGTTTTTTCAGCAACAAACTTCACAGGCATGTTTTGGGGACCACTGAGACCAATATGAACTTGTCTTAATAGGGTAAAATATGTCCCCTTTAAGCTACTTTGACCATGTGACCCCATCCAGGACAGTGAAATAACTACTAAAGGTATAAAGAAAATCTAATATCTTACGATGTATTGTCCTTGGCTGACCTCACCTCTATGCAATCACTGTGGTGATAACGATGACGTGATATGAGGGCTGATAAAAGGTGCTGTTATGAGTTATAATCAACCAGAACAAGTTCTTCCTGTGAACATGTGGGCGGTTAATTATGAGTTTTGAACAGACATTGCCTTACACAGTGTACCAGCTGGGTTTATTTGAATATAAGTACTAAGGTGTGTCGTGGTGTTAACATATGTTTCCATGGTGTGGTTCCAAACATCAATGAGATTCTTCAATGATACACAATTTACATTTTGTTTAACAAGTTGTGAATGTTACAATACTGAAAATACAGGCACAGCTTACTAAATTTGGCAAAACGGCAAAATGTCGTCCACTTAAAGTGAATACAGCATTGATCTTTTTCTGTTTATGATTAATACAGGAAGACAGTCAGAGGGGATTTGAGACTATGGATGTTTTTTAATTAAAACTTCACAGAAAGCCCTCTCCCTAACCTTTATCAAGTGCTTCTGTTGCCTAAACTTGAGGTTCTTAACTGGTCTAGCCTCAGGACCCATCAGCACCTCCTTGATGAGAAATTCAACCCAAATATCTGAAGAAAAAAAATCTTTACTTATTTATTCACTCTAGTAAGCTATCAGCCCCACTTTTACCTGATGACATAATGATTCTGGGATGAATTTGACGGTTTTCTGAGCATTTTCTCTACTTTAGAGAAATCATTTAAACACAATTTAAATGCATGTTTAGTCTAATAGGGAAGCAGATACCTAAGAACATCCTTATGTGTGGGATGAATCCATTTTTCCAGCACCTCTATCTCCATATTTTCCCCACTATTGTTTTTTTTCCCATACACACATTTGCAAACCGTTGAAACAACTGCGACTAACCCACTTATGGATCCCACTCCCAACCCACCAGTTGGGAACCCCAGGCCTAAACCCAACAGCACATAAAATGTGGATGTTAATCCGTGACCTCATTGGATAATCCTTCACTTTATACACCAAGAAACCATCCAAATCCCTTCAGGAAAACTTTTGTGTGGTACATAAATGTCAACTTTCACGCACTCTAAGAAATGCTGTTCGTGCACATAACCCAGGCTGTGGTCACACCGTCACAGCTATATAATTATGAAAGCAGTGTTGTAACACACAAACACAATTTCTAGGCCGTTAAATCTGATGTCCCAGTTGGCAGTAGTTTGTGAACTGCCGTAAAATATTTATGTTACGGAGCTGACCATCTCCAGAGGATAGGTTCTTTTATTGTTGATGGCCGTCTGAACTTTCTGAGCGCCATGAACAAGTCACTGCTTGAATGTGGAAAATACCACAGATTGATGGATTTTCTTTGCATTTGAGCCTCCATATTGTTTTATTTCAGCCCCATTATGCCATTACTCTAGGGCCTATTTATAGATCATGACATGCTCTGTGGGTCTCATCCTGCCCTATATGATCTCATATGGAAATAAAACCTAAATCATCAGTAGGGATGAGGTGATACGAGTTTATTACACTGCTCTGTGACTTTTTAAAGGCCACTCTGTTATAGCCAATAGCCTACAGTCAATGTAGCTGGTAGAAAGGCCTGTAAATTTTTACAAGGCAGCAATAAAGCTTCTTATCGGGCTTGAAAACTGTTTCTGTGTCAAGTCCAAAGATCAAAGTCAAGGTCAGCAAGTCTCTCTGCAGAAGGCTGAGCTTTTGGGAGAAATAAGGCTGATGGAGCTTTTATTTTCTGCCAGCATTGTGTTTTTCTACTTTTTTCCCTCACATATTCAGCATTTGACTCACTGTTAGAGAAAGGAAGCAAAACCGTACTGCAGAGTTAACTTTTATTAAGGTATTATGTCACAGCTGGTTTTTTCCTCAGTGAATTATGATTACTGTTGGGTTATAAGAGGAACTATAAATCAACTTTGATAGATTTATCCTCTCTAGCATGACTAGATCCTTTTTAACATACAAGTGATGGATTAAATACCTAGTAAAAGTGCTATCCTGCTGTTCTGAAACAACAATAAACATTCAGAGTAAAGAGGTTGAAACAATTCCCTACAGCTAACAGGGCTGCTAGATAGCATGCATGACAAAAAGTTACATATCTGTAAGCTAGATTTCATCAAAGACTCACATTTCCTTCCTTCCTTCCTTCCTTCCTTCCTTCCTTCCTTCCTTTCTTCCTTCCTTCCTTCCTCGAGTCATCAACACCAGCAAAGCACACCTCAAGCATTAAAACAACATTAAAGCCATACACTTGAGATATTAATATAGTACGCTGCACTAGAGACTCCTGAACTTCTTCTAATCATATGAAAATACACAGGATATCATTAAACAGCAAAGATGGATGTATTAATGTTGGAGTCTTAGAGGGCTCGTCCTATAAAAGCATACCAAAAGAAATACATTCACTAAAGCCTGATTTATGCTTCTGTGTCGACGGTGTAGGTATGCCGTCGACGAGACACCGTTGTTGACCACTCGAAGTTCTGCGTCGAGGGAACACGTCACTCTGCAATTTACCGCCATGCCGCTAGGGGGTGTGGCTGTGTGTGTGTGTGATTTCAGAGGGGTCACATCCGAATCCTTGTTTATCTTCTGGTCACAGTAAACAATGGCGACCAAGGTGGAGCAGGTGTGTTTGGAGTTGGAGCTCATTGATATCGACGAACAAATTCTTTTGTTGCAAATGTTGAAGCGCAGGCGACAGGGAAGATGTTTGTGGAGGTGGTCAGTACGACCACTAAATGAGTCAAGGCTGAGAACGGGTGAATTTACCACACTGGCTCACCCACTGAGGGACCTGGATGACGTTTTGAGTGGCCCAATCACAGCCCTTGCAGTCTGCGTCCCCGTGACGCATAGTTAGGATTTTTTGGAGGTGCGCCTCAGGCTACGGCATAGGGGTCCGCACTGATGCAGAGGGCTACGCGTAGCTAAAGCGTTGACATGAAGCAGAACCATAAATCAGGCTTAACTCTTTAAAATGTTACCAAGATTGGAATGTAAAGGTTAAGGATCACAGGACCTAAAACTAAACCATGGGGAACACCACGGTCAATTTTATGGCTTTTACATTCATCTATTTCAATATTATATTATATTAAATGCCTTTTTAACAAGGCCTCAATCCCCCTAAAACAATGCTGTCCCATCCACCCAAACTGGATTGGTTGGATGGGACAGCAAAAATAAACCTAATTCCCAAAATTAACACAAAGTATAATTTGTTTTTTGCTTGTTTTTTTTTTTGTTTTTTTTTGTTTTTTTTTTTGTAGCAGTGCATTGCTTTTGAGTTTACATGAAAAGTTTAAGAAGTGGGGCAGATGTCCCGCTCAACAGATCACGTTCAATGCCTGCGGGCAGTTTAAGTCCGGTAGCTCTTTCACTACATGTAATTCCCCACTTTCTCATCCCTGCTTTTGGCTTTATCCACTGTCTTATCCCTACAATGATGGCAAAAAAAGCCCCCAAATAAATCTTAAAAATAACAAGTTTGAGAAAACCAACTCAAGCAATGTAGGTTATGATGGATGTTTATGATGTGATATCTCCGTAAATGCTCAGATGAAAGCATTTATTTTTATCCATCGGATGAAAAAAAAAACTCATCTATGTTTGGCTGTCCCATCTAACTTTACATCACAATCAACCTGAATTTACCCTAACAAAAACTACTTTTCAAAGTAAACGTATACCACACATGAAAGTTACTAATTTACTAAGTCAGGCCTTCGCAACAAAAAGGTCTGGGCCCTGTAAGCCCAGTAAAGAGGTCTTCTTCAAATGTGTTATAATGGCATGCATGCACATTAGATTTGTAGCTGTAAAGATAGCCTCCTATCTAACCACTATAACCAGCTTGTGGAGCTTATAAGAAAAAGTGCTACCTTGTTATTGCTGGGGTTAAACGCTCTATCAAGCTCACTCCTTTTTAACCCATTTCTTGATCTGAATCCTAACTTTTGTGCCCTTTTGGTTTCCTTTGGTGCTAGCATGACTACATACAGATAAACAGCCAAACTGAGTCAAGTCCTGTCCAGGATGTTTATATGTAGGTTTAAAAAATTATTAGCATTAGTTTTTCGATGCCTTTCTCTAACTTTAATTGGGTATAATTATTGACAGTGGTAGGCTATTTGTACTTTTAGTAGTTTTCCACCAATGCTCTCTCACGCTGTTGCTGTCGTCACACTGGGAGAGCACCGATGTCAGTTTTTCCTACGGCCCTTGAAGACATCGCCATTCTCCTCAGGTTGGGAGGGAGGGAGCGTTTACAGCACGCAGCAAAACTCCGACACACACCACCTCTGTGTTACTCCTGAACACACAGAGGTTTAGTACAGGTGTGACAGAAGACTCAGTCCACCAACTCGACAGTCCACCGATTAATTAGACCCTAACCCTGGACCTGATCCTCGAGTTACAGCCAGCTGATTTTGTCCAGCTGCATTGTGTGACGCGACCATCCTGGTGTCGGTCAACATTCAACAGCTCCAACATGCCTACTCTGCGACACTCATACACGGTGACAACACCGGAGGAACCAGCGGCCCATCAACCCACGGACAAGAGCGACCAGCGGCGGAAGAGTCCTCCGTCCTTGTCCCGGTCCAAGCTGGTGTCCACATTCATGGGTCTCATTATCAACCAGGCCAAGGTGAGTGCCTAACAACCTCTGTCTCAACTTTCCTCTAGCACCCCGTCGTCCTCAGACCCTTGGGTTATGGTAACTTTTTGAAAGGATGCTATTTTCTCTGAGTTTTTAAAGTTCATACGCAGATACTGTCAGCAGGGGCGTCATTGCAAGTTTGACTTTTGGGGGGCTCAGCCCTTACATGGAGTCCCCCCACCCCCATCCCATCCTCAGGAAACAGAGAAAAATATTTTAATAGCACTAAAGCTGTAAAAGTAAAATGATTTACCTTTGTTTGTTTATGTAGGCTGTATTAACAGTAACAATATAATGTGTTCACAATAAGAAGAAATTAATAAAGGCCTAAAGAAAATTATGTAACAGCCCAAAGCAGTGGAAACTGGTGTACCTTGAGGCAAGTCTGGGTGGGCCATGGAAATCTGTGCTACTGTGCATTGTTACGACTAAAGAGACTGTAACACATATTCAAGAGGCTATTTTGCATGGATATGGCATACCTCGAGATTAGAGCTTCATTTTATGTGTGCTTTTGGACAAAAAGATTGAAAACCACTGGCTTAAAGAACACTGCTTAGGAAGAAGAAGTGTTTAGTTATTAACATGATTGGGCAGTTGGATTTAATTCACATTAAAAGCCTTAATAAAATACAAGAAATCCAGGTTTTTGAATTGGAAATAGCCCCCCTATTAATTTATAATCATTTCCACTAGAGATGTACCGATTGTAAAATTCAAGGCTTATGCTAAACGCTGATATTTTTTCATTATTTTGTTTGGTGTAACATTCACAATGCTGGTATTTTCTCTCATGTTTAACCATGAAAACAAATTGGAGTTTTTTTCTTCCATGTAATAATAAATCACTGCACTAAATCAGCAGTTAGGGGTGCTAAATCTCAGTGTTAAATTACGACAGATAAGCATCTGCTAATGATGTTTGTTCATGGGCTGATGGTTGACGTTGCTCAAATCGGCTGATATCAGCCGATATGGATGTCTAGCAGATGCATCTGTGCATCTCTTATTTCTATGATGCATTGCAATGCAAGTTTGCAATGACAGATGTAGTGACAGATCTAGGGGTGCGCAACATTATTAGCATGTATCGGTATTGGTAGATATTAGATACTTTCTTTGTTTATCCTCATGTCTAAAATTTAAGTGGGTTTTATGCACTGAGGTTTCAGGTCTGAACTTTATTGTATATCAGGATCCACTAAAATGAAATTACAAATATCAGCATATCTGATATCAACAAAAATCTAATATTTACATTTCTAAACAGAACTGTATCGATTATAGCACACTGACGCTGCTTGTTTTTGCTGTGGCTTAAGACAAATGTATCGACATTGATTTCTAACCTTCTAAATGCTAAAAAGTTTGTCCATATGTATCTGACTACTTATCTTCTTTCATAACAAATGTGCAGAAATATGGAAAAGTAAGGATGCTACCTATGGTGATGCATCATTGCATCAGATCAAATTGCAGTGAATTATTGAAAGGAGAATTATAATCAGACCAAAGAGGATGCACGGCCCCAACAGATTTTTGTTCAAGCATGTATATAAGTCTTGTTTAGGCCTACTGTTTGCACATGAAGACGTAAAAGTTACCTGACTGTAATATTTTTGCACAAACATCTCTGCAGAACTATGCATAGTTATTCTAATGAAAAAAAATATGGGAACTCTGGAGCAGAGAAAAGTGGTCTTAGCAGAAGAACTGTTGTTCCTTTGAGTCAAATGCTTTTAAGAACAAGTTTAATATGTTTAAGACAGATTATTTAGAAATTAAAAACTATTTATGAGCACAAATGATCTCTTAGGTCAATTCCTCTCATCTTTTTCAACTCTAACACCTCCTTAAAGACCATGAAAAGCTTCATAGAGGTCTAAATCTGACCTTTAGGCCCTTATCGCCCTCTTACTGTCCTGTAAGGACGCTGGGAGAAACCAGACAGAAGCTCAGAGAAAGGGAGTGAAGCACAGAGTCTGCCTGCATGAGAGCAACAATTTGAGTGAGTTACGTAACAGGATGGAGAGCGCTGCTGATAAGGAATGTGTCCAGACTGTCACCTTATCATCTGCACAGAACATTTTGTTAACTCACAGCTGCCCACAGCCCGCAGCACATACAGTATTTGTGTCCATGTGGGTTTGATGTGTTTACGTCAGTGTGAAAGTATTATCCGGCTACACTCCAGGGCCACACTTGAACTCTTTGTCCTTGTTAATGCTGTAGGGATATTTTTAGACTCTACAGAGGATCTGGATTCTAGATGGTATGCATACTTGTGTTAATAATGGATACAGAGTCACCAATTGTGCTAATGTTTCTGATTTTATTAGCTTTTCATGTTGTTTCTAAAACTATTTTGCAACTTTGGCATGGCTTACCAGCATCTGGAGTATTTCCACTGAGATAACTGTTTCCTTTGATTTACATGTAGTCAATCAATTACAGCACTAAATCTTAGCAAAGAGTCTAGACTGTTCTTTTACTGGTGTTTAAGGACACTTGCTGATTATAGCATGAAAAACTTCCATTAGACAGGCAGAAAGCATGAGAAAAGTTGGACTAATGTAGAATGCTTACATAATTGGTAACATCAGATCGAAATGTAAGTTTTGGGCTGCAGTTGACAATTTTTATTCCTTTATCTAATTTTCCAGTTCTGTTAATGACTCTGGAAATGGTTTAGGTCAGGGATGGGCAACTTTGGTACTGAGAAGGCCGCAGTAATTTTAGTGTCAATGCCAAAAGGCCAAATTGTTAAATATTGTTGGATATTTTCAGTTTAACCCATGTGACTGCAAAATAGTTAAATGAAAGGAAGACTATGGTGCTTCCCTGGTAGATTAGGCCAACATTTATGTTTTTAAACTCAAGTGCAAATGGAAATTGCTTATTAGATGAGATATACATGGAATTAATTCAATTTCAAGCTGTATTTTCAGTGCAGGAGACATAATATTTGGTATTTTACTTGCTTATTTTTTTAGAAGTGCAGTTAGTGATGCATATACAAAATTTAACACATAAAGTTGCAGCCAATTGAATCACTAAAAAGATAAAAGAAATAACTAAATAAGAAATAATACATACAAATAATAATAATAATAATAATAATAATAATAATAATAATAATAATACATAATTTAGATAGATGTAAAAAATGAAAAATAAAATTAAAGAAAAATAAAATACTTTAAAATTTAATAAATTTAAGGTAGATTAATGTATAAAAACACATAAATCAAAATGAAAAAGTTAAGAAAATGTATTTAAATAAATAAAAATAACAAATAAAAGTCCAGTATAATAAAATTTAAAAATGAAACAAAAACAAATTTAATGATCACATTTTAAAATTTTAATGAAAAAAAATTTATAATCTCAAACACTTAAAAATAAAGTAAAAATGAATTTAAAACCATCAATAAAATCAAAATTTAAAATAACAAACAAAAAAGAAATAAAAATGCAAAAGAATTTCTGTGGTAAATAAATTAAATTTATTTTTAATTGAAATCAAAAAAACTAAAAATTAATTTACTCAAAACAAATGAATAAGAAATTAGAAAATAAAAGAAAATACAAATTAGATTAAAAAGATGGAATATATGTTTTTTAACCGAAATAAAATAGTAATAATAATAAAAAAAAAATGTTTTAAGTAAATCAAATCCCAATAGAATAACCCTATAATCAGTAGTAAGAAATGTTCCTTTATTCATGTTTTCATGGCAGGTTTTACTCTTTTCTTAAGGTTTAATGAGGTGGAGGCCCGCATGTGGCCCCGGGCCGCCAGTTGCCCAACCCGGGCTTAGGTCAATAAAATTTTAGAAAATGGCACAAAATCCCTCTTATAAATGTCCAGCCCTTGCCTGTTCAGTCATGCCAACTGTCTAATATGCTAAAACATTTTGATTAGCTTCACATAAGACTGAGGAAATCAGAAAATCCTCACATTTGAGATGCTGGAGCGGGAAATAAAGACTTTTGTTGGCTGAAAAATTGCCTAAACCTTAAGTAGTTGCAGCTCTGTCTATCTGAACCCATTAATGTGTCAACAAATGTTTGTGACCAAAACCCTGCAGAATTAAGACAGTTCAACCAGCTGCAGTTGTCGTGGACTGTACATTTTAGCAAACAAGCATGCCATACTAAAGCAGAGCAAAAGAAGTGTTATCTTTTAAACCTTCAGCATGTAAGCACATCTTTTTTGTCATTTCTAAGCTTGCTTACACTTATGAAAAGATCAATAATAGAAAGAGAAGAGTTCAAAGTGAAGATAATTTAAAGATAAACTCAATACTTTTACACTCTCTGCATAAAAAGTATTTTTTTCACTGGAGTATTTAGAGTTGCAGAAAAGCACCAACACTTCCTCTGGATTGTTGTTTTCAATCCCTCTCCAGGCCCTGCAGCTTTGCAGCAGAGATTCATGTTGATATTGTTAGGAAGGGAGTGGCATATCTGGCAGCGTGTGCATGCAGGAGTGTTGTTTCCCTCGTCACATTACACGGCCTTGACCAGGCATGCATAGCCGATCGAGGACGTTCGGTTCTCTGACTTCTCTGAAGTCAGGCCAACCTGTGGAGAGCGTTCTTGTTTCGGAGCACAAAGATCACCTGAACGCATCACCAACTCTGGTTTTTGGACGGGTCTTTAAAATCACAAGCCGCCTACTGAGCGTGCCTGGCCCTGCTGGTCAGTATTCACAGCAGTGCAGCAGATTGAGACTCGCACCATATGGTCACCTTCAAAGACTGCGGAGAAGATAAGAAACAGGAAGGGAGTGTGGGGAGTAATATTTCAGCCAAGAGGGCAGTCAGTAGTAAAAAATTACAGTAATATTTTCAGAATGAAGAAGGTGACTAAACCCTCCCGCTGAAAGTCTTAGATAACATTACATTAGAATATGCTAACATGTTCATATTTACTTAAGCGACTGCAGACTTCCCTGAAATACAGGTAGCTGATGTTGCTGCTCAGTTTACAGTTTGTGTGCGTACATATGCAGCACCTCAGGCGTCAGAAAACGCACTGAAGTGTGACGGGCCTGACTTACTCCAAGTCATCAAGTTACACTGTTACCATGTTCCCTCGATAGGTCACAAGGTGATGTGTCACCTGTACATACTCACATACCAGCATTGCTACAGATGGAAAATAACAAAGTATCTGTCAGTTCATCAGAATTATTTAGCTTGTTTAAGGATGGCTGTTTACAAGAGAAATTAGGATTGACTTTTTCCTGCTTCGTTTTAACTGTGCACAGTGAAATGTCTCTGTAACAGAAGAGGTGGAAAGTTTAGGATGGCAGTGTTTATTTTTTAAATTTATAAACCTGCTCCTTAGAAGGGCCTGAAACTCAACTGCAATTTCCATCCATGTCTGCAGTGTTGCATCCAGACTTCACATTCAGGAGCAAAAAAAACCCTATTTTCTTTTAGTTTCCAAAGCATACCTCCATCAGTCACTGGTGAATATACAGCAAAGTTATAGTCAGAGTTGTTCCACTGTGCTTCAATCTGAACAGAGTAGAATGACCCAAACAGGAAGTCGAGACAAGAGAACACACATTACATTTAGTCTATTTTCAAAATAAAGAATAGAATAGTCTTTATTGCCATTGTGCAGGTAGAACGACCCTGAATGCAAACCTTATAGTAATTAAGGAATTTTTAAAAATCCTAACTGTAAAACTACAAAAATGGTGCTGAGTAGTTGTATGTAAAATCTCTTTAAAAGGTGCTGAAACCAGATTAAAAAGTGCTTAAACACCCTGTTCAGACTGTCATATCTCTATCTGTCATATGTCATATCTCTCATATATCCCATCACAAAATCAAAATAGGTCAAAGAGGAATCAAGTAAACAGCAAATCAGCTTCAGACAGGCGAAGTAACATGCTATTTAAATATTTTCTCTATTCCCACATGATCTCATGATCTGGTGTTGGCTTCTCTGGTCTGTGCTCCGTTTAGGACATGGAAAAGGCCTAATGGTAACGCGTGCCCCATGTATGCGGGTGGCCCAGGTTCAAGTCAGGCCTGTGGCGTCTTTCCTGCATGTCTCTGCCTCACTCTCTATCCCCTGACCTACTCTAGGAATATAAAAAAAATATATCTCAAAAAATATTTGTAAAAAGAAACTGACCCAGTGGGATCTGATAACCAAAACTAATTCAACAAGAACCTTAGAAAACTGTATTTTTTGTTCAGACTTGTTCTTCAGTGAAGTTATATGAATATAAATTAGATTCCTTCCTAAAAATTGATGGGATGCTTTTCAGAACCTTCGATCTAATCTACTTTATGTACCGCCTCTGGTTAGAAACATGTTTTTATTATTTATGGTCATAAATCATTAGTTAACAGTTTTAAATTATTTATATCATAAATCATTAGTAGAGCACAAAGTTCTCTGTTTATTACTGTCATGCCTCGGTCATATAGACCCGCATAATTAAGATTTAATGGCGTTATGCTTATCAGGTTGCGCAACAAGATTTACAAGACCGTATCAAGAATTTAAGACCTTTTAACTGTAGAACAGAGTTCTTCAAGTTATATCATCTTTTTTTTTTTTTCCAAAAAAAAAAATTTATATTTGTTAGACTTTTGTAAGCTTTATTGAGTTTGTTGGCGCCATTCACTTTATTTGTGTAGATTGAGTTTCATATCGCTAATGTTACTGTTTAGAAGGTTTGGTTATTAATGCTTTTGTTTTGATAGATTCTGTCATTTTGGCACCAAGTGGCATATATATTATGGGCTGGTAGGACAGGATGGGTGGAAGGTGAATGGTGTTTTTTTACCTGCAAGGAATAAGCTAGAAGAATGCTAATTTTTTAAAAAGAAACTTTTGTGAAGGAACCACAAGTTTCATTCAGCTCTATTTAATATTTAACATCTATTAATAATAGTATTGAAGCTCTGAGAGGACACACCTCCATACATTTTATTTTACCCAGGATAAGAACCCTTAAACAGTTGTTTTACAAGCATATAAATGTTGACACAAGCCCCAACATGAAGCATATTCCAGAAAAGAAATGGTTGAGGGAAAGGAAGAACTGGTTTTCATGACAGGAGACACAAGCTGCACCTGCAGGCCGGTCAGCTGGGCCTCAGACTTTGTTCACTCTGGGCAGCGTTGCTTTGAGTGCTGAGCCCAGTCTTCGGTTGAGTTTTTTTTAACGAGTAGTTCTATTCAAGATCGCAGGTGTGGTCGGCCCGTGCCTTCTCATCCTCTCAGCAGCAGCAGCCATCTACCTGAGTCTTGTGAAGTCATTTAACAGGTGACGGCGACTGCTTTGTGTGCACCTCAGGCAAAGTACATTTAAGACTATCAGACAACACAGGGATGTTTCCACACAGCTTAAACCCAGTGTATATTTCCAACATGAAAACAGGTCCAAAACTATTTACAAAACAGAGAAGAAAAGAAGAGGAACCTTACAGTGACTATTGCTACTAACACAAGTAAATTTCAGGGTTTTTTTTGAGATCTCAAAACATCTTTCATTAACGGAAAACCAGCTTTTTTCTGCTATGATAATTAGATAAATAAGTTAAGATCTAGAAGACTACTGAAATACATTTGCATCAATAAGAAAGGGTGGTAAATATGAATATACAGTATTGTGCAGAATTTTTTGGTGTGCTTTGGCTAAAAAATGAGTTGTGTGATGCCGAGTTAGGCATACTGCCGGGGGTGAAAAGGTTGACCCCCATGACCCCAGACCGAGATTGTGGCCCATTGGCTCTGGTGGTGAATCCTTAGCGTCCTACATGCCCAAAACTTATGCACATGACTGTATGTCCTCTTTGGACTTCTGTACTGTTGGTTCCTTTTCATCATTTTTAGTTCAAGATCCATTTAAATTCAGCTCAAATGTAGTTAAAAATGTGTTATATATTGGCAGAATGAGTAAAGTAGTTCTCATAAATGTTTCCCAACATCTTAAAAATTGAAATGCAAAATCTGATTTGATCAGACTGCTTAAAAAAGGCGTAATCTTTCAAATTTCACCCATTCCATTGCAAACACATTCCCTGTACATCCCTGTTCATATGACTGAGCAAGTTTAAATGTTTCTGCACACATTGCTCTTTATACACTGATTAAACTGCAGATGTTTCTGATAGCGCTGTTATTTCTCAGTCATACATCAGCAGTATTTATCTACAACCCCTCTATCAGCACATGTTCGGTGGCTGTCGGCATGTGCATCAGTTTAACTTGGAGATGATTAACGCCGCACCACCAGAGGCACCGGATACAACTCAAACTCAACTATCTGATCCTGGCCTCAGGCTCTGATGTGAAACTCTTCTCAAAAACAACCTGACGCCATGTTGTTTCCTCAGATTCTCAGTAGAGCTTTTCTGTTCGCCCTGCATCACATGCCGCCGTGATGTCACGTGTGATTCGGAGCTCGTCGGCGCAGACAGAGGTCAGGACACACAGTGGTGTTTCATTAAAGCATGTGCTAAATGGCGGCTGATATCTGGAGCACAGTGCTGCACTGATGCTGCCAGCAATGTGACAGTCAGATGGTATGCGCTGAGTGAATGCCACTCGGTCATGCAGGCTTTTTCACACTTGAGGAATGTAGCAGGGCTGCTGTCAGACTGTAGTTTCATCATACTGGGGCCATGTGCAAGGTGATCTCTGAGACTACACAGTACGCTATTTAGAAGAAAAATACCTGAAGCTTCCTGCATTATAATTATATAAACACGTGCTGCATGTGCCTTTAGCATCAGTTTATCACTGAATATTCATCTGGAATATTTACATTACTAAGGTGACAAACAAGAAGGCATCAGCCTCTATAGATTAAAATACGCTTTTATTACTCATGTGTAACTCACAATTATCTGTATAGCCCTTATCAAACTGAACATTATAAAGAATTAACATGCCAAGTTCAAAAAAGCAACTTAAGATGCACAATGAACAGATGAATAATGTAAAATAATAGCTGAATAAAATGAGCAGTAACTAAATAAATAAAGCCCCATGCATTAGTACTCCAACTCAAGGTCATCTTAGATCTATTATTAGTGCATATAATGTAACAGAAAAGGCCCACACGGGACCCAAAAGTTATTATGTTACTGCTAACCTAGATAACCAAAATAATGAACACATGGAAGGAGACCTCATAAGCAAACGTGTGTTTGCAGCCGTGGACTGGACAAACGCAAATGTCTATCCTGTTTGACAGGCTTATTTTGTAGCGACGTTCTCTCACACAACCAGCCATACTAAAGATTTTATTTGAAGGAGAGAAGACCATGATTTCATATTAGCTCATCCAGTCATTAGCAAGAAAGTGGATTTATAAGCAAATATGTTCTTGTAGCTACAGACAGCTTCAAAGAAGAGGCATGTCTGCCATTGGTTGACTGGGAACTCCTTTTAGACGCTTTGAAATTGTCATTTTGAGCATCACCATATTGTTTTGTTTGAAAATAAAATTCACTACATTTGTAGAACAATGGATAAAAGGTTTTCCTGGTTGACAGATCACCTTGGTGGACATGCCCTAAATTGGGGGCTCTCAAACTTTTCAGCCCATGACCGCCAAAATAAAGGTGCCAGAGACCGGGGACCCCCAATGCACCTGAAGGTGGTAGAAGCATAGTACAACACAGCCATGCACATTCAAGAATAGTCTTACATTACATCAAATTGATTTCAGCATAAAACTCATCAAGTGACCATGATTTTATTTTGCATTTTACTAATTTTATGCATACATTTTTAAAGAATTGGGTAAAATGTACAGTTTGAAAACTTTTTAAAACGTTCCTTGCTTTTTTTTTTTTTTATTGCTTGTGTTTGTTGAATAATATCAACGATGAGGAACCGAAAATTAATCACACATTAAATCGCAAGTATGATAATGGTAAAAAATTTAAAAAGAAAGAAAAGGCAATTAAATTTTTGCAATTTGTTCAGCCCTAGTCCTCCAGACCCACACGCTGAGAACCCCTGCCTTAAAGCATACACTGCCTTATGGTCAGAGAGTATGAGCCAAAAAGTGTAGATGATTTTGTACTGATTCAGACTTTGAACTAGTGATTGAGACCATAAAGTCATTTGGAAAATGTTTATAGAGGTTATAAATTTGCATTTTTTTGTCATGGACTTGCAATCTTGCTTTATTTTATTATCCAGCGGAGTCATCCCCTGCTGGCCTTCAGAAATAGTATTGGGTTTCACTTGTTTTTTTTCTGATTTGGGTTCTAAATTGATACTTCTCAAAAGCTTTTGAAACAATGTCTGAATCAACCTTTTTAATGAAAAAAAGTGTTTTAAAGTCTGCGACTGAATAAAGGCTGTCTCTGTATTGTAAATATTTCAGAAATAAAATGGAGCATACGAGTAAAGGAAACAAGTGTAACTTTTTCACGTGATGTATTTTGTGCTTTTTCTTTGGAGCGGCGAGGTGGTAAGGTACCGAAATGAAGCACTGAAATCTGTGCAGTAGGTATCAGATGTGTTGGTACTGCTGCTATGTTGATACTGGATTTTGATAATTATCCCTATTCAGAAAGCATGCAACTATTAGGTACTTGAGCATTGGCTTGACTTTGAAACCATGTCTACTTATGATATACAGCCTAGGATAGAAACTTGTAGTAACTCTATTAACGACCCACTAATGGCATGTTTTTAGCAAACAAGCTAAGTTTATTTTAATGCTTTTAAATTAGTTCAACCGTTTCATATTATTGGGGTCAAAATATCATCAACCTCAGATTTTTAGCACTTTGATCAAGTTTGAAATATGTTTACATGCAATTTTTTGGCTTTTTGTAGCTATAAAGTGGCTCAAAAAGGTGTTTTTGGTTTAGAGATATGCAAGAGATGAGATATTGAACACAAGATTTTTTGCATTGTGGCAATAAACCAAAAAGAATCCTTAAATCTACATACTGTGCTATTAGCTGTATTGCTGTTTATCTGTTGGGTCTTCAATACTTTTGTGTTATTTCCCAACTAAACTCCAATTTCTTTCTGTTTGTACAGAACAAGAGCCCTCAGGGCCTGGTGGGACTCAGGAACCTCGGCAACACAGTGAGTTTAACTTTTCACTTTGCACAACAGCTTTGACCTTAGAAGGCACTGACCAGGTCTGGTTGTCTAATATTTTTTGTTTTTCTGTACCCAGTGTTTCATGAACTCCATCCTTCAGTGTCTGAGTAACACTCCTGAGCTGAGAGATTACTGCCTGAGAAACATCCACCGCACAGACCTCAACAACAACAGCAGGACAAATGCCGCTCTCATGGAAGGTAGGCCGAGACTCTGACCTGTTAAACAACAAGTGAGCAGCTTTATGAGGAACATTATAGCTCTTGTAAGTGTGCTGACTCACTTTATGGCCCAGCAGTAGGTCACGTATTGTCGGTCAAATGTGCCGCCTTATGCTGTGCTGCGCTAATTATCTGTACGAGCTCTGACGACTGGCTTACTTTCTGAAATAATCCCAGCTAGTCTAATCAGGAACACAATTAAAATGTTCAGCTCAGTTCAGTTTGTGCTGCACGCCCTGTGTTTAGAGGGAGTGTTTGCACAGCATGTTCACTCTGGTAATCTCCCAATTAAAATACAATCCCACCTAGGCGTGTTAAATACTAGATTTTTAAAATTTTGACACAGTTCTAGTAAAAATCAACTGATATGGACACCTGTCCAGATACCACAGCAACAATAATAGAAGTCCAAGGCACCCAATATTGGATCATTTCCTGGATTTACCATAAAATCAGGCAAAGTCTTGCAGTCTCTCTAATTTGCACAAATGCATCAGCAATGTTTGGGTACAATTTAGCGTTCCATCTTCACTTGCAGGAACTTCAGGTAAAAATATGACTAAATTCTGAAGTAGGGCTGAACAATTAATTTAATTTTAATAGCAATCACAACTTTGGCCTTCCCAGAGTCGTAGAAATGGAATTGAGAGCAATCCTTTAAATTTAAAATGTTATTGATATCATAAATGTGTTGGATCATTGCTGGGTGATGTTTGCGGAATTGTAAGAGGAAGATGTGGGCAAAAAGAAAGCCCGGTCAGGTTGTTGGCTCAGTCCGGCCCTGGTGACAGATGAGTAGCAGGATAAATGTTTTTAAATAAACTTTAAACAATACAAAAGTCCTTAAAATTAATAGATAACCATGATTGATAACCGTGATCATCACATTGGCCAAAACCATGCAGCCCTGATCTGAAGGTCTTTTTAAGTGTTGCTCCCAGTGTCCCACACTGTTACGTGAATCATCAAAGTATGGAGCTTGTATCATTTAAAAGATAAAACCCGAAAACAAGGGCAACGATGTAAGCATTGACA
The DNA here is from genome assembly GCF_018320785.1 of Cheilinus undulatus. Lineage (NCBI taxonomy): Eukaryota > Metazoa > Chordata > Actinopteri > Labriformes > Labridae > Cheilinus > Cheilinus undulatus. Next base: position 41,371,194 of record NC_054876.1, on the reverse strand, counting down.
GTTGCATTATGTCTCCAAAGAGTCAAAACGTTGCCAGACTGAACGTCTGTAGTCTCAGGTATCTCAGCCACATTCAACAAAGGTGAGGACAAAATGCCTCATTAGTTCATGGAACTGAACCAGAATTTCTCCGTGACTTTCTTGACACATGTAAATGTCAGTACGTCACTGTCAAAACATCTGGACCAGTCCCATCACATGAGTCAATGTAATAATTATTATTGCTGAAGTGATGTGTGTTTGAAATCTCTGGAAAAAAAGGTGACTACAGGTATACGGATCATAAGTAAGAAATATTTCATCACATTTAGAGATCACGAGAGCACCAACACCCAAAACTAGTAATACAGGTTAGCTAGGAAAGAACTTTGACCATAAAAGTACATCCTGCTCTTCATTAAGCTCAGTTTAAAGATTATGGTTCATACAGGTGCTTAAACAGGCCTGAATGATTTTGAAAAAAAGACCATGTGAGCTGTTGTGTTGAAGGAAATTATCATTTTTAATAGGAAAAACTTTTTCCAAAATATGAAGTAGTATTTTTTTGCCAACTATGCTAGAAAAATGGCACATAAATGTTTGCATAATGAGTAGAGCAATAGTTCTCAGCTGGTCGGGCAGAAGTTGCAACCCAGGTTTTTTGAAAGTGTTCAACCACTTAAATTTATTTAATGAAAGTTGCATTTTGGACCCAAAATGGGGGAAAAAAACATATTGAATAAAGAAACAGGGCTAAGGATGAACATGCATTTATATTGTTATTTATTTATTTTTTTTAATTTTCTTATTGGTGAGAAATAACAAGACAGATAAGTGATATTCAAGTGGTACATGAGGGACAGTGAGAGATGAAGGTGGGAGGAAAATAAAAAAAAAAATACATAAATAAAATAAAAATGTGTATCCATTAATATATATTCATAATATTAGAATATAATAATAAAAATTTATATATAATAATAATAAAAATGAATAATAATATAAAAATAAAAAAAAAAATACAAGGAACACATTGTTAAGACAGCAATATTGACTATTGGAGGCCTATAGCAAAGATTTTCAGAAGGAGAACTGTTGTGACATTAGAGTGTTATGGTCATTAGTATGGGGAGTTTTATGCAGAAAAAAATAATCATGATAATAATAGTAATAATGATAAACAAAATTAATAATGAAATTATAAACAGACAAAAAAATAACAGATAGAATTAAACATTTAAAAAAATGGACAAAATTAAACACAGAAAAACAGAAAGTGCAAGTACCTTCTTGTTTTCTTCATTTTCGAGAGACAGCCTAGAAAATTTGGTAACTTCTCGAAGACTTTATTATGTTGGGAACAGCAGCTGTGATATCCAAAAAAAGGAGATAAAAAAGCAGAAATGTCAAGACAAAACTGACATTTCCAAACCTGAGAAATACACATTTGAATTTACTGTACATCCACTTAAGCATTCTGTATATAGACATTTTGCCACATTTTTATCTCATGGCACATTCATGACCACTAGAAAGAGCTTCAGGACCCAAAAGTGGGTCCTGAAGCTGAGAACCACTGGTGTAGAGCATAAAATCTCTGCTGCAGGTTAAAGAAATATTGCACCCTCTGCAAATTGAAAATTTTAATCGTACATGTTGTGATTTAATCTAATTTTGATTAATTGCCAGCCCTAGTCCTCATCCTGATCCAGATGCTGTTTTGATGCATGCCATACCACTCTTTCTCTTTCCATACTCCATACTTCCATACTTACTTACCTCTCAACAGCTTCCCAGTCAAATCAAGAAAAAAATCCCCAAAATTAACTAAAAAGCCAAGATTATATTTGTGACTTTTCAGATTTGGGAGTGAAGGAGTTTTAGAAAGAGGCATACTTTAATTTCAAAAGTCATTTTTCTCACAAATTACGTGTGTTTTTTTTAAGTCATATGGCCTAATCTTCTATAATTTTCCCCTTTTTTGCTGTTTCAGAGTTTGCAAAGCTGACTCACAGTCTTTGGACGTCTGAGAACAACGAGGCCATCAGCCCGTCTGATTTCAGGAACCAGATCCAAAGATATGCCCCCAAATTTGTGGGCTGCAAGTGCGTCTTTCCTCCACCTTTTAATGGCATTTTTTAAATTGAAAATTTTATTTCAGAAACATGGAAATAGGTGGTACAATGTGAGTAAAAATTAGTTAACAGTCATTCCTTTTCTCCACAGTCAGCAGGACGCCCAGGAGTTTCTCCGCTTCTTATTGGATGGTCTCCACAATGAAGTGAACAGAGTGACAGTCCGCCCTAAGGTGTCTGTCGAGGACTTTGACCATCTTTGGTAAGTCAGCGTTTAACACGCAGGCACACACCTCCGCATCTCACCTCTGCTCCCAATAAGTCACTCATAACGTGCCCTGTCACTGACACCTCTCACTGCCAAAGAAAACACGCTGCTGCACGCCTGACTGCATCTAAAATGCCCTTTGAGCTGGAAACAGGCAGTGTAATTACTTATAATTACCATGCAATTAATTTGATTCATTCTGTACAAAATGTGTGTCCAATTATGAATTGCATGGGATTTTTTCAAAGCAGCTTCAACCTCAAACCTAAATAATCAAACTTTTGTCCCTAAGCTGTCTAAAAATAAAGAAAGTAGACTAATAAAGAAGTGCAGTAATGAAAATGGTTTTGGGAGTGAGACAAACACTGGTTTGACCTAGTTCTTTGTCTGTTTTTTATTCACAGTGATGAGGAAAAAGGAAAGAAAATGTGGAATATGTATCTGGAGAGAGAGGACAGCAAAGTTGTAGGTAAGAGATTTACTCTGATGTGCAGCATTTTGGCTTTTAACCAGAGTTGTCATCCCTGATCTCTTTTGCCTTGTATCATCAGTTGTTTCTCATGTTTCTTCCTATTAGATTTATTTGTCGGACAGCTGAAAAGCTCTGTGACCTGCACCGTCTGTGGCTTCCGCTCCACGGTGTTTGATCCGTTCTGGGACCTGTCCATTCCTGTAGCACAGGTACGATCAGAATCCTTACAGTCTCTGATCATATTTTAACCACATAAAAAGAAACTCTTCTGTCTTTATTTGCTGCTTTCTGATTTATGCTTGCTTTTTCTCTGTGCAGAAGAGCTCTGGTGAAGTGACTCTCAAAGACTGTCTGAGGCTCTTTACTAAAGAGGACGTGTTGGATGGAGAAGAGAGACCGGTGAGAAGCATCACATGACGCATCACACTTACTTTGCAATGATGATGTAGGGATTGAAAGCAGTGTCTTACTGCTCTTTCTCTTCCTCTTTCTTTCAGACATGCAACAAATGCAAAACCAGGAGGAAATGTACCAAAAGATTCAGCATACAGAAGTTCCCTCAGATCCTCGTGCTTCGTATCCTTTCCTGTCGATTTGCTTTTGTGAGGCTTTCTGCATGCAAATAACATGTAAGCATGAACTAAACTAGTTATAAGTCCTAAATGCATGGGCAGTTTGGAATAATTAGTACATTTTTACATACAAGGAATGTGACTTGGTGTCTGGTGCAAAACAGATAACATAGAAGAAGAATGAAGATTGAAATTGAAAATATGAAATATAATATAAACATGAAAAAAGTGTGTATAGAGGTGCAAAAACAGGTTGGCAATCATGTGATTCAAATGTCCGTTTGGAGTCAGGAAGTTGGGGACAGCTATTAGAAATGAATGGGAATGGAGGAAAGTTTGTTCTTAAATGGATCTCCACACTGAAATTATCATCCGAAAATTTCTACGAACATTGAGTATAATTCCTGCTCTACAAAACAGTGACTTTTTACCACGGTTTAACTGATTTGCCTGGCTTGGTGGTAATCAATATCACAAATTACTCAGTTCTGCAGACATCCCAGCATCATCTTTCCAGAAGAAAGGAAACTAGAGTCTTGAGGAGTCTTTTACTGAGCTAAGATGCTAGCTGAGCCCCTTTAACTTTTCAAAAAAGCAAATTTTGTCACAGACGTGCTTTATAATTGAAACGGTGATATGCTATTAACCAAATAAACCTTGTGGGGCGAGTGACCGAGTGATGAGTGAACGAGCCTGTTCAATGAAATGGCTCTTTTATGTTAGCCAAGGTAGCTAGCTCCTGTTTGAGTTCCAGTTTCCTTTCCGTCATGTTACGATGTCATTTAGCAGACTCTTCTATCCAAAGCAACATACATTTGAGGGCAGGAACAACACAAGCAAGATCTAGACGAGAAGAAACATCAGTAAGTGCCACAAAGTGCTTCAGGTCCATTTGGACTCAAGTGCTGCCATGCAGTGTTTAAGGCAAAGCACCTAAAATCTACGTTGTTTTTTGTTGTTGTTGTTGTTTTTTGTTTGTTTTTTTCATAATGAACACCAACAATGAATCAAGCAAAATGTGAGATCTCTCATCGCCATCCATTAGACTTCACAACATCTAATTACTAAGTACCAAGTGCTGAGTCATTCACAAAGAGCTGGGCAAAGAAATCCCAGAAGTAGAGTCATCCTTTGTCGTTATTTGGTCCACATTTAAAAAGCCAAACTGGTACCAAATCAAGAGCTGATTGGAAGCCAAACAACCAGCTTTACTGAGCTGAGCCCAATGATCCTGATCTCTTAAAAGACATGGATTTCCCGTCAGAACAAGTGAGAATGGAGGTTTGCTAGATGGACATCAGCTGAGGAAACACGGATAAGATTAGAGGTTAATAAGCTAAAACATGACAAAACTGGACTGAAACAAGCTGGATTGCTTTGAATATTTCACTTCTTTAGGGACACAGAAGTAACTTAAGAATGAAGAATTTTTATCTCTACATTTTGCACACTTGGCATAGATGTCCATGTCCAGGGTGAGAGGGGTGCAATCTTACCTGCATGCATGAGCATCCCAAGGGTGTACAGGTCATGGAGAGATGGTGGATTTCAGCCAGTCACCCTCTCTGCAAACTGGATGCTACACAGAGAGGGTGACTGGCTGCAGTCTAGTCCAGGTTGGTTGGTCATCTTACTCATTTACAGACTTTGTGATGCACATTTTACAAACTGCAAAAATACTTAAATCCATATGAAGAAACTTTTAGTATTAATATTATACTTGAGTGGATGTATGGACATGATATCAGCTTCACTTGATGCTGTGATGATGTTTACTGTTTATAGCAACAACAAATCCAAACCCTAACCCTAACCCTAACCTTTTGAGCCTCTTTAACCTCTTTTCTCTTATCTTATCAGTTTGTTTCTAGCACAATGCAGCTGTTTTCAGTAAAAAAGAACTGCTCTAAATTCTCCTCCCTGCACAATGTCTACACACTGTCTACACATTGTCTGTCTGCAGCTGTGGTAAACCATTGAAATTAAAAATAAGTCACATTTTTTAATTTTTAGCCCATTTCTGCATTCACTGAGTCACAAAATCATCACACAATTCAACTTTAGAACATCAAAAATGGCCCTAATAAAGGTAGTTACTACCTTGAGTCAGTTAGATAGTTGCAATTAAACTTCTATATATTTTTAGCTTTTTATTTCAGCGATTCAAAGTATTTTCTAACAAAATCTGTTAAATAGGTGTGGGGTGAAATTGTCTTTATCATTAATATATTTTCCAGTGAAAATCAGGGAATTAAAAGATAAAAGATTAATTTAAGAGATAGTTTTGAAATGTCCCTCAGGGACTAATTACAGTGTATGACAGATGTTTTGGACCAGTGTGGGCTCCTTGACTCATTTTTCCTCTCAGACTTGAAGCGATTCTCAGACTCCAACATCCGAACCACCAAGCTGTCCACTTACGTTAACTTCCCTCTCAAAGAGCTCGACCTGCGGGAGTTTTCCTCAGAGAGTAGTGGTGAGTACTTTCACAAGACAAGAAAGGAGAGGAGGATGATTGGTCCACTTTCAGTCCAAGGTCGACTGGATTTGATGACGGCGAACTGACAGTCTGTGTCTGTCTGTCCTCTCTTGCAGAGCGTCCTGTGTACAACCTGTACGCCGTGTCCAACCACTCGGGGAACGCCTTGGGAGGTCATTACACAGCGTACTGCAAGAACCAGGCACTTGGCGAGTGGTACAGCTACAATGACTCCAGGTATGTACTTGGATACAACAGTAAAATCTTAAGGTTTTCCGAAATTTTCAATATGTTTATACCATGTATTTTTATACACACACTTTCTTAATTGAACTCATTGGAACTTGCATCTGCTTGCAATTGGCCATAAAAAGTGAGAAAAAAGTCTAATTTCTACTAGTGAGTGGTTTAAAATTTTAGAAGGCACATTGCCTTCAATGTGTCTTTGTTTTCTACTGACCTGTATTTGTTTTTTTATTTTTTGCATATGCTTGTTGTGAATGTTTTGATAAATATCACTATGGTGTGTATTGATAGGAAAGGGGCATTTAATGTATCAGAAATCATCAAATTTGGGTGTTTATGACCAAAACATCTCTTGACCTTGTATCAATTGACATTTCATTTACTGTGCATTAAACCCGATTTATTTAAGCTATGTCTGGTGCACCAGGAAATCTCACTTGCTCTTCACTTTTGACCATTTTCAGCACAAAATATGGTATTAATTTATCAGCTCAGGTCTTAAAAAGTCTTAAATTTGGTTTTAAAAATTGTGTAAGAACCCTGTAAGAAGGTGGTGATGGGTGCTGATGCTAAACCAACTGAAACAGTCTTATTGTGCTATAAATCTTTGGTCTGAAGTGGGCTTAAAATTAAGTTGAACTCATTGAAACTGTCATAGGTATTTGCACCTTTTGTCACATTAAAAGTTAAGAGTAGGTGTATGCATGCATCCATTCGGGAATGTTTTTGACAATGGCTTTCCACCCATATTTAGTTAATAAAAAAATGTATAAAACCATAATTCCTGCTTATGAGCCTGCTTCCTCTTAGAAACAATCAGAGTAATAATCCCATTGTCTGCTGTCTGTCCCATGCAGGGTGTGCCCTGTGTCCTCCAGCCAGGTCCGCAGCAGCAACGCCTACGTCCTCTTCTACGAGCTGAGCCCCTCCTCGCACAGCAAACACCAGATATGTCGTCTGTAGATGATGCTGGACCTAACATGGACCTAACATGGAGACGAGATACTGCCTGCTGCAAGAGGAGAGAGCTCCACCTGGTGGGGAAAGTACTGCCATTACAGACTGAAATGAGGTGGAGCACATAGAAAAACACACTTTCTTCCTTTTGGTGTGTTTTTGGAGGGTTAGGGTGGATGTGGAGCACATTTGCACTGGGTGAACTGAATGACACTGAACATCGATACTTAAATTGTAAAAAAAAAAAAAAAAAAAAGTGTGTATAAAGTCAGCTCAAGGCACAGCTGTGACTCAATGTTTAGGAATTGCTTCTTTAAATGAACCAATTTTTTTGTTGTTTATTTTTTGCATCTGTGCCGAGACCTGAATCTATACGCTCTTATTTCTTTTGTTAATGCACTTTCACATGGACATTTGTGTGTGTGGACACAAAGGAAACTCCAGAAATCCCACACATATGTGAGATAGATTATTCTATTTAAAATGATGCTAATAGATGAAAGTGTGCACTGTAAATGTCATTTACCAAGGCCTTATGATTTCCTCGTCGAGGAGCAGAAATCCACCAATAGAGCGAGTTTATCGTGTGCCAGAGCTCCTTTTATTTTTGTACAGTATTTATGGACAGCACAGTGAATGTACCTGTACTGTGGTGAAGCCAAACAAACCAAAGCAGCTGTGTAAAAATGCTCAAACAATACTTCCTTCAGCAATAATGTTGCTGACTTTGCCTCGTAGTCAAGAGTGTATAAATGATTAAAAATCAATGTTAGCTTACACTGTGTTGCCTGTTTTATTCTTCTTATTTACTGTGTTTCTTGTCAAATCAGCAGAAGTCCAAGAGGATTCAAAGTATCTAAGCTTTCATACATTATTTACACTTCAGCTTAACATTTAAATTCAGAAATAAATAAACCAACATGGGTAAAACTCAAACTTCATTCTTCCTCCTTGGTTCTATGTTTCGGGTAACTCCTGAAAGAAAATACCATTCTATTGCAAAGATACTTCAATACATTAAACAGCCCTAAGCCATCTTAATCTGTCTGCTTTGTTTGAAGCTGTGCAGGATGAATGCAGTGTGTAAATCAGATGGAAAAATATGCAAATTGTGGGCTACAACTACTGTGATTTAGGCCTGAAAGGACAAAACTATGAGCAAAACACGTGGTTCTAAACCCCTAGAGAGCTGAGGGGAATAACACGTTAAGATAATAGTTTAAAATGAGTAACTCATTTTGCTTACAATACGTAATTTGATCCATGTTTACTTTAAAAGTTGTCTGGTGAGGCTTAAAGTTAGAGAGCTGGCCATTGGAGCTCATTGACAAATACTTCATGGCAAGCATCTTTAATACCAGGTAGCGCTCAATATTGTTTCTATGACCTGCTGCAAACGAGATGCACAGCCAGACACCAGCTTCTGGCAGCAATGGCCTCCAGTAATATTCTTGGGTCTGCATGCTGCAACCACCTTCTTCAAACTCCACCAGAGATTTTCTATAGGGTTCAAGTCAGGTGACTGTGATGTCCATTGTAGAATCTTCTAGGACTTCTTCTGCAACCAAGCCTTGGTGGAATTTGAGGTATGCTTAGGATGCATTATCATCATTTTCCTGTTGGAAAGTCCAGTGACCTCCAAGCTTCAGTTTCCTCACAGATGGTTTTCTTTAAGGATTTCCTGATACTTCAGTGAATCTATTTTGCCTTCCACATGCTGCAGGTTTCCAGTAGCAGCCCCAGAGCATAACCGAGCCTCCACCATGCTTAACTGTTAGCACAGTGTTCTTTTAAGTGTATGTCTTATTCTTCTTCCTCCAGACATACTGCTGATCCACTGTGCCAAAAATTTCCAGTTTTGTTTCATCGCTCCACAGAACAGAGTCCCAAAACCTCTCAGGCTTATTAATAAGATTTTGAGCGTATTGGAGCTGACTTTTCTTGAGCTTTTGGTTCAGTAGTGGTGTGCATCTTGGAGTTCTGACATGGAAGTGGTCTACGTTCAGTACGCGCATTGGTGTACACACTGAAACCTCAGTCCCTGTTGCCACCAAGTTTTGCTGGAGGTCTTTTGCAGTCCTTAGAGGATTTTTCACAACCTGCCTTCACCGATATCTGGTTGCAGCGATTAATAGCTTCTTTTTTCTGCCCCGTCCAGGTAGTGGAACCACTGATCCTGTAACTTTGAACTTGCAAACTGGGAAAATTCAGTGACTTCGCTATCTTTTTGTATCCTGTTCCTTGTTTGTGAAGGACACTGATCTCTTATCTTAACTTTTTGAATCACTCTTCTGACCTTGCCTTATTTCTAACATTTTTCTATTTCATATTTCTAACATGCAGTCAAACGTGACATTCACCAAATCCCTTGCACTTCAGGTATTTCATGAGTTTCAGCTCATCAAAACTGGTCCAACAAATGAAGCCTTTGATTACTTATATCAGGTGTGTTGAAACAACACTGGTTTTGTATATTTGAGCTGTTGAGAGAGATTCTGTTCAGAGGTTGAATAATACTGAGACTGGAGAAATCGTTATAAGTTGCATTTTCCGTTGGATTGGGGAAAACCACTTGAAGCATTGGTTGTGTTTAGCTATTTCAATCCCTCTGTTTGATTTGTTCATTGCAAGAAGCAGAAATTCTGTAAATTTTCTAAATAATCCTGATTTCCAAAGAGGGTTGAATGATTTTGATTGCAACTGTAAATAGCAGGGGCTCATAATTGTACTTTGTGACCCCACAAACACTTTCGAGTAATGTTAAAGTATCTGAGAGATATGTATTTGCATTGGAATCCCCTGTTTTTGAACCAAAGAATTATAAATAAAAGGTAAATATCTGTCTTCTGTTATGATTGTACAAGGATCTTGGTCGGCCCCATGAAGGTTTTTGGGTCTCAAATTGGGCCACAGCATACTGAAGTTTGGGAAAGGGTGAGTCAGGATGTTACAAGGCGATGCAGTTTTTATTAATCTGTGAAATTCATAAGATTTGGGCGCCAGTTTGGCTCAGTGGGTTGAGCAGGCGCCCACTTACAGAGGCTGTAGTCCTCAACACACTCACTGTCTCGGTGGTTTTTGGTGCATGTCTTCCCCCATCTCTCTCTACCAATATTGCCTGTCTCTCTTCAGCTGTCCTCTCTAAATAAAAGCCCAAAAAATAATCTTTAAAAAATAGCATGATTTCTTTTATGTGCAATGATATTCAGATATGTGGAAATATACATTTCTAATAAAAAGTTATTAACCTAGAACTACACCCCAGTGGTTCTACAATGTGTTCAATCACCTGAGAGTCAAAGTACCATGGTGGATCAAGAAGGACTGGGGAACTCTCTGTGTTAGTATGATTAAAAGAAATCTTATATGAATGGGATGAACAAGAGGCTTAGGTGGAAGAAAATCTCTCTGAGTGTTCGTTAGATACCAACTTCACAAATTACGGATGGAAAAGAAGCCAAATGGCCTTGACCTTTGACCTCAAAAATCCATTGAGTTCATCCTGGAGTCAGAGTGCATTTTTGACAATCCCTCAAACTGTCATGAGAAATCACATTTACAAGGATGGACTATTTGAAGGTACATACAGATAGAAGGACAGACAACACAACAACATGATGTTAATGGCTACAGTTTTGCTGGTGCAGAGGCATAAAAATGCAAACTAGGATGAACTTCATGGCATAGCTTGAGAGTGTCAAACTCCATTTTAACCAGCCTGGAGCAAATCCTAACAATCACATGAAAGACGGGCCGCACCAGAACATGATGAAAGTTGTGCTTGACTAGAGTGTACTTTGTTTAAAAACTAGATTGGACTGCTGATTCAATTCTGTACATTTTGACATGAAGAAGTCAGATGCTTTAAAACATTACATAATTGAGACAACAACATAAGCAGCAAATACTGTATATTGGCAACAATAATGATGAGTAAAGACAAAACAATCATGGCTGCAAACAGCACATATAATTTTCAAAACTATCTTCTCTGTGTTTAGGTTCAATTTACAAAACCTTCTGCAATAGTCATCTTTAAACAGCAACCCCAAAGTTTGGCAGATTTGTGTTTGAGCATCAGTACCTCTCTCTACTGCATGGAGTGGGATGGATCCAGAGGTAGCCAACCAGGGCCACCCTGATTGGCCACCTCAATATCCTTAACAATGATTGGCTATTAGTCAGAAATGAACGGAAAGCTGCGATGCAGGAAGTTTTTCATTTTTCTTTGAGTATATCCAGTTACCAGTCATATCTTAACCTCAGCTATCTTAACCATCCTAACCTTAACACTGGCTTGGTTTTACTAACTTTATAACATCAAAGTGTCTCAGTAAACAAATTTTCTGTATGAGGCCCTCAGTGAAAACTCTGGACACCCCTGATTTAGACCAACATAATAAGGAAGGTGAAGCAATCTGACATTGCATAATATGATGAACAAACCTCGGCTTCTTAAAGGCATCCACTGAATGTGTATCCACCACTGTAAGAAATGTCTAACATGTCCAAGCTGTAGAGTTTCCCTCATTAATTGTTGAGATACAGAAACATTTTGAGCAGGAATTTCCTCTCCCAAAACTAACAAGCAGAGGTCATTGAGTGTGCGAGGCCTGCTGTGAACTTAGAGGCTAAATGATCCGATTACGGCCACTTCGGATTATGTCAGAAACACCTATGACCCACATAAGGCCATCAGATGGAGATGCTATTTCACTGTCACCACTAGAGGGAGCTGTGCACATTGTTTTGATGAGGCTTCTATGCAGCACTATGAAATATTTCTATATCATGTCTACACTCTCAAATGTAGTCGATATCTTAAACTTGATTTCTTAAATTAATCATGTCCACATTTTAACAAAATGTGTTGGGATTGATTTTTAGTCACTTCTCAAAGGAGCATTTATACACTCTACCACAGTTAACGCCAGGCGTTCCCAAGTTTTACTGTGCCAGTGATTCCCTTAATGCATTAACCTCTGGAGGGACCCCTGCTTGCAAATTTTCTTTAACCCCTCATGCATTGCAGTGGCAATTATCAAAAATGTAAACACAACTTCTACACGTTTTGTAATTTCATTAACAATGAACATTAATTCTTATGCATGATCCACCCCCTTCTTTCCTCTCTGTTCCCTCTGAGTAAACTCCCTGACCCACTGAGCCTGTTAACGCCTGAGGTGTTTTAGTGTGATTAGGTTTCTAGGCTGTAGACAGATGATCTGTGTGTTAGCAGGCCAATCTGTGAGGAGAAAACATGTTTTTCAGTGCAGGATTGACTGTTGCAGTTGCTTTAACTCTGATCCTGCTTTAACTCTGAGTTTGTGGGAGTTGGGGGGGGGGTTAGTTCAGATGACTTTTGAGTAAACTGTGAGTTTTTTTTGTATTTCAGTAAAATGAGACATTTAGGAGCAGTGGTGGACTTACTTTACGTCACTGTGGCTGCAAGGAGACACTGTAGTGGCCTAACCAACAATTTCTGAGAGGAAAAATAAAAAGATGGCAGCCTTAGTCATGGTCCAGAAATGCAAAAAGAAACAGATAATAACAAACAAATGTAAACTTCATTCTTGTAGCCAAAATCAATTCATTTCTACTTCTAAAATTGCAGTCATGTTGTCTACGTTCTCTATTGTTTTATTTTTACAGTGTGTACTGCCCTGTCTGCACGTATCTGTGTGAATTTGACAGTTGGATAACATTTCAAAGGTCTCCAAAGAACACAAGGCTTGAATTTTCTTGGCTTTAAAGAAGTGTTCCTTTATATTTTTCTCTGTAAAACTGCAAGATCACACAGAAAATGAAAATAAATCAGTACAAAGCTCAGCATATGAATACATTAAGTCACAAACAAGCACGATACTGCATGAAAACCACACAAATCTGCAAGCTTGTCAAAATAGCAGTAGCAAACTGTTAGCTTGTGGAGTTAGCATTAGCTAGCAGAGCACATGTAAACCATACACAACAAAAACTTCCTTAAATTAAATTTCTCCTTACATTTTAATGATTTTATAACGAACACAAAACTTACAGGTGAATGGTCTGAAAGCGTAACAGGAAACATTCAGCTCAACACCTTGCTCTCTCTTTCTCTCCGTCCTCCTGACTGCTTATTTTAAGCATGGCTGACTAAAAGTGAACCCTGATACTTGAAACCCATGTGGCAATGACCACTGGATGGCAGCACAGAAACAAGAACCTATGCAGATGATTTGCTTTTAATACTTTGTAACTAAGCTTTTTTAGCATTACTCATTGAAATTATTGACTTTATATTAAAGACGGGACACTGGATTGTTTCTACTGATGCCACTTCATGTTCTCGACAGTCTCGGGTGCCTAGCGTGATGGCGCCAGCACGAGATGTAACTGTGTTCAGGCCTGGTTGCACTGAGAAGTGTGAGTGCAGGTCAAAAGGGGGTCTGGGTGCTTTAGAGCTGTACAAGTGCAGATTGCCTTCTGTGATTCAACCCTACAATTTTATACCCATACAACAGTGTCAAAAGTAATTGCCTATTTAAAGGGGTATTTCAGGATTTTTGAAGTTAGGTAATATAAGGTACTTGGCTATAGTAGTGGCATTAGCTCCAGTGATTTCTGTGAAAGTTGATCCTGGGGTTATCACAAGCTCAGAGAGATCCGGCACATAGTGTCTGTAGATGGAATCGTGTAGGGTTTAGGGTTAACGAGTTTTACGTACAAATAGGCCAAGAAAATATGTTGGTTCGCCTGTACAGCTGTGTAGGTCTGCGGGGTTCTACGGGTTTAATAATACCACACCAAGCTTAAACAAAGATAATATGAGCAGTTTCGACTTGAGTGATGATGATGTGCTGTTTACTGTGGATACAAAAGGATATCTGTATGAACCAGAGTACACCAAAGAAGAACTTATGCAGATGGAGAGTCAGCGGCTGAAAGAGAGAGCCGAGAAACTTCATTTGAAAGTTTTGAGCAGAAGAAATCCCAAGCATTTTCCACACCTACACCACCAGGTAACTCGAGATCTGTCCTGCTCAACCTCAGTACGTGGCAGAAAGAGACAAAATGGCGCAAGCTGCATCGCAAATTAGTGCCTGACACAGAGAGGAGATTTTTTTAGGAGAAATGAATCACTTTGAACGTTTTCGACATAGTGTACAGGCGAGCAAACATATTTTCCTGGCCTATTTGTACGTAAAACTTGTTTAACTACGCAGATAAAAGGATCCCATCTACAGACACTATGTGCCGGATCTCTCTGAGCTCGTAACAACCACCGGAGCAACTTTCACAGAAATCACTGGGACTAATGCCACTATTATAGCCAAGCAACTCATACGACCCAACTTAAACAATCCCTGAAATATCCCTTTAAGTAACTTTTTTTTTCTTTTTATCAAAATGAATAGTGCAATTTATTAACTTTTACACTATTTTCAGACCCTTCCTATGTTATACAACCTAAACTAAATAAACATCAGACAGTTTCTCCTTTTTTAGTAGGCAGAAGTGAAAAGTACTAATCTTCTATAAATTGTATTCCAGTTTCAGAATAATTAGGACACTTTGAAAACACAAAAGAAAGAAAGAATGTCAGCTCCAAAGGATTTTTATCTTTATCAAATGATGAAAAGGTTTTTTTTTTTTTTTGGCATTTTAAATCAGAATTTGTATTTTAAATGGTGTGAAAATGGTGCTAAACTATTTGATAAGAAAATATTTTCTGAATGTCTTTAGACCCTCCCTAGTTTGGGCCCTAGATCTAACTTTAGAGTCCATCTCAGCTCCCCCTCTGTCAGCCCTGTTCCCAGCCCTATCTGGTTTCCTGTCCTCTAAAAAAAGGCAATATATGACCCAAAATCAATCTTTAAAAATTTAAAATAATAATAAAGGACCTTTAAAAAATCAGGTTGTTGTAAAAAGTCAAATTTTGTATCTTTATTATAATTTACTCAAGGCACAGTTAAAATAATGACATTGTATGTGCTTAAGGGAGTATTAGGATAAGGAATCACCTCTGATTTTCCCTTTAGCTCAGTTATTAAGATAGTTTTAAAAATTCAAATTCCAAACCTTAAAAAAAAAGAAAAAAACTCTTACGAGTAACAAATAAACATTATAATTTGAAATAAAAAAGGTTTTTTTTTTTACATAAAATCTGACATGATGTTACATCCAATTTAATAAAACATTCTTCCTCGTCTTTGCAGAACAGCACAAATAAGACAGAACCCTCCCCCAGCATGTGCGCTCACACGCTCAGTGCCTCTGGCTCCCACGAACACCATATGGGCCGCTCACATAGCTCAGGGTATTAACAGTAATTTGTCTGCATGGGAGCAGCGCTGTTTTCAGTGTTGCTACTGAGCACTCCCTATGTTGACACTTCTACAGCTAATGACCACACTGTAAATCTGTGAGGGCCTGATGAAGGCCGAAGTCCATGACAAAGGGCCACCATGACATTAGATGAGGTGATGTTGACACGCTTCAAAGCTGTTTTCACATGGATGTTCACTACTCTAATGCCCTGTTTTTCACCCCATAGTTTTTGTCCTTTATTGTATTTATCACAGAAACCTGATTATCCAAACAGTAAGGTGGGGTAGTGGGTCCCCCAGAGACCTATCAGAGATCAACAACTAATATCGAAGATGATTACTGTTCTTTTTTACCCTACTGTGTACACAAAATTGGTTCAAATTATAATAGCAAACATCTTGTTTCAATTAAGCTTTTTATTGCATAAATAAAGAATGTAAATCGGCAGACATTTAAGCCAATTTTACTCTGACTTTCTTGTGTGCATTTCTTTTTGTCAAACCTTATTTAGCTTCTGCCTCCTCCATAGTATGCTTATCAGCTTATCACCTGCAAACAGCACATCAGCCAAATGTGTGAAACATTGGAAAGCACCTGCAATTCTGATCTCGGTAAATCCACCCTTAAGGCTGATTTATGTGCAAAAGTAGAGCCCTGTATTTAAACTAAACCTGCCCACATAATCACATGCGTCTGTTTTGTTAAACAGGACATTAAAAAATGAATTCTCTTGAGGTTTCTGCCTCGAGCTGACCTCCAAAACTCCTTCTCTGCTCTATCCGTCCTCCAACCCAGCTGTGCTTTTGTAGCCAGCACATTGCTGGTAGGCTTGTCAGCTGTGATTGCAAAGACCGCTGAGAGCTGATATTGTCCTTTTTTGGATCCGGTTAAATGCCTTTACAACAGAAGGGCTTTCTTATTGTCATGTTATCACGCTGGGCTTGATAATAACACATGTGATAGTTGTCTCTGCCTCCCATCTGTCACATCTGTATCAGATCAGTGTCTCATTAAATTTAAACTAACTGTCCCATCATTGCAATATTAGCACAGTCTTTTTTACCACTCGCCACACTGGTCTGTCAGCTTTAGCAGTGCTTGCTGAGCGACTGCCTGTAGCTCTGACTTCTTTCGCAGTTCTTTGGAAACACAGCCTGTTCTCAACTCTGGATTCAGTTACACCTCAGTCTATCAAAACAAATGGTTGGAGAGGCACACAAACTTGTTTACCAAAGAAACACATGCTCTTAAGTTTGCCCCGCAGGTGACTGGAATGCAAATGATGCTAAACAAATGTGAAAGTTTTCTCCTACCGATTTCTCTTTGTTACAGGGTAGATTGGAATTTTAATTTACAGCGTTATTATTACCTCTCATGTAGGCCCACTGGAAAATTTGCTCCTCCTGTATGTCTGGGATAAAATAAGGCCATCAGGATGTTAACTATAAATGATGACATCTGCATGTAATGAATCAGATGCCCTCATCTGTAATGTGCAATTCAGGGTGTATGAAGAGAATATAGGAGTCCAGTTGGTCCATGAGGGGGAGACATTCAAGGAAATACAGGGTTTTAAGCAAGTACCAGTCAGACCTTTTAAAGGGCGCTGTCAACTGGAAGATACAGGTGGCTCCCAAGACAGTCTGGCTACACACCGATGCCCCGTCTTGTAGACCTCTCTATTGTGAGACACCGCCTCTGTCAGGATGGAAGTGACGTAGGCTAATTTGCTGGTACAAGGAAATTGGCTGTCTCAGAGAGTTTTTTGTTTTTATTCAACTTTATTCACAACTAGAAAAGCATTCAGAGAGCACAGACTGCCGCCATTAGCCCTATCTCCCAATAGTACAGAATCCTTTAAAAAATTCCTGGATCCAGACGGTGATCTGGATCACTCCCAAAATCTAATCAGTTCTTCCTTATGCCATTTCTGACGTTTCCTGAAGATTTCATCAAAATCCGTCCACAACTTTTTGAGTTATGTTGCTGACAAACAAACAAACAAACTAACTAACAAACGAACAAACCAACCCGATCACATAACCTCCTTAGCGGCGGTAAAAAACATGTGGTAGTTGTATTCATCAAATTGCCACAGTGCAAACATTACAGACAAAGAAATATTTAATAAATTTAAAAAAGAATAGTGAAAAGGTCAGAGTGTGGATTAAATTATGTATAGAGCCATTTACGAAGTAATTTTGCAAATAGCTGCTTGCTTTAGCTTTGTTGGCTTTAGCTAAAGCTAACGTAGCTTTGCTAGTTATGTAGTTAACATCACTACATGAGCCAGTGTAGCAATGTCAGCTTTAGGCTAAGCCACATGAACTTTAGCAAACCTAGCTAAAGCAAAGGGCCAAGTTAGCTATGTTGGTAACACTGCTATGTAGCAAAGTTAGCTTTAACAATGGTAGCATCAGCTTTGTTAGCTTCAGCTATGTAGCTACATTGTAAAATGAATAAAATATGGGTTTTTGAGATTTTCAAAACTGTAATGGTGTAGCTAATGTAGCTAATGTAGATAATGTAGCTTCATCATAGCTTTGCTAACTTAGGCCTTAGCTATGTTAGATGCCTTTGAGTGTTTTCAGGCAGGACAAGATTTCCTCTCGTGTAGTCTGTTTTATTAAACGTTTATGTAATCAGGTTTTTCACGTTAGGTTTTGGACTTTTAACTTTGGGTATCCTAATCCTTATCTTAACCCTAACCCTAACTGGAAGTTTAATCAACTTTTTTTTAGAGTTTTAGGAAGGTGGATGATAGATGTGGCATCTCACAGTCGTAGTCTACAAGCGAGCTGCAGTCTGCAGCCAGACTGCCTTGCTTTTCTCTCCTTTCTTCCCTAGTGAGAATGAGGGAGTAGTAGGAGGTAGAGCAACATCCTGATCTGATGTAGGTGAATTCTAGCCCAAATTCAAAGCATCTCTCCCTGCCTCTGCTTATACTGTATTTTTGCTTAACTTTCTATTCAGATTTTTCTCTGTCTTCTTGTTTTCTCTTGTGTTCTCTCTGCAATTCTTTCTCAATGGTAATGATGACACAGTAACAGTTGTTTTTTTTTTTTTTTGTGATAGCCATTAGGGGCCATGGGCGAGGGTAGTTAGTGTCAACATTGTCAAAAACTGGAGCTTACATGCATGGAGACTGGGTCTGCTCGGGCTGTGATAGCTGAGGACGTCAGATAAAGAAGGTCATTGTTTTGGTATGGTGGTCGATGAGAGTTAGCAAGGAAAGGGGTGGCTCTGTCATGCCACAGTTCACTGTCTAGACTCGCCAAGGTGTGGAATTGTATGAAACACTTGTTAAGGGAGGTTTTTACTTGATAACCCCTGTGAAGTCCTGACTCTCGCTGCTGATACGGAAGGGCAGGTAGCATCAGCGCTGTCACTACCTGGAGCTTGCATGTGTTGAGCCTTTGTTTGTTGAAGCTGGTGATGCTGTGACAGCTGGAGGCCATGTGGGAGGTTATGTAACTTATCAGTATCAAAGGGAAATAAGTCAGATCTGGGGTCCATTCCATTCCCTTTCAGTCTTGACTTCAAATGTAGGCATATATGATATGATATGATACATGGTGTTAGCTGCCTATTTAACCAATTTCAGGTTTTTGGCAGTTTAATTAAATGAGCCTGAGGTGGTTTGAAGCAGGTTGTTGGATCAGAGGGGATAATTGTTTGCTCTCTGTGGTGCTGATCAGAGGCTGCCTTGGATGGCACTGTATGGCGTTCTCCTGCATGATGACACAACTTGCCTGATGTGAAATTATCTAGAATGGCTGTATGTCTAGTTGTGTTTGTGCAAACAGCATGCATGTCTTATGGAGGGCCTTGCACAAACTTGTTACACCACTGAAGAGACTGCATGTTGTCCTATAAGCATAGGAGTACCCAGACTTGACTCTTTCTCTTCCTCCTTTTCCAACCAGGCTTATTTTTACAGGACCAACTGCTGTATAACAACTGCTCCCACTCCAAACCACTGCCATCTCATTCCTTTATGATGATCTCTGACCTGTGGTAGATTCAGTCTTTTCTCTTTTCTCACTCCTACATGCGCACATGGTGTCCTTGTCTCTATCTTCCTCTGAGTTTGTTTACTTTGTCCCATCTGTCTGGAAAGGTGTGTTTGAGCTTAACCATGAGTGTTAAATAAGTCTGTCTCATTCCAGGTCTTTATGGTGGAGAGGAGGTCCAATGAATTAGGCTTTATTCCTCTATGTATGAGTGCAGATACAAAATAGAGTGAACTAGGCTACAAAAGTAAAACTGACTTTGCAAACTGTGAATATAAACCGATCATTGTTTCTTGTGTTCATTAGCAGCCTGTTACACCCAAAATTTACAACAACGGGAATTTTTATGGCATGCCATATTGCACCTAGCCATTCTCTTTGGTTTAAATCAGCGGTCATAAATTATATCACCCTCTAAAAATTGATTAATAGCTAAAAAGTAACAGTTTACCATTGTCCTAAAGAGAGCTTTGTGTTAAATATTACCATAAAAAACAACTAATAACATATTTCCTGAATCAGGTAAGACAATACTTAGAGATTTTCTTCTTTTAATGCAAATTAAGAATGACTTTAAGCTAGTTGTCATTTTTGTTGTATTTCAAATGGACAAAATTATTGCCTTAAATAAATTTATCTTCTTATTATTCATTAGTTTTGCTATTGCAAGCAAATTAATTCTGGCTTCTACAGCAGCAACCAGGTGTTTCTATAAAATACAGAAATAAACCAGGTGGTACCATTCAAGGTGGAAAACCAAGCCAAAAGGTATGAAAAATAAACATGTCTGCATGTAAGTGTAATTTATAACCATTTTATTGAAATATCTATCCTGATGTAAAAAGAATTAAATATAGCCTTTGAATCCACGCTCTGGGCCAAGCCTGGTTTCTCATAAATTAGACACTTATTTATTGAATGTTGCAGACATTCATTAAAGATAACCTTGTGGCTTATGTACATATTATACAAGAATATTACTGCCTCATAAAATGAGCAAACAAGCCGAGTAAATACAGAGGTAGCTACATAACAAGCACCTGGACTTTACCTGGACAGCTTGAGCTATTATCATTACTATAAAATTAGGACTGCCCTTTGACCAGCCACTGACAGAGACATGCACCGACATTTTGGGGGAGCAGGGGCTCAAGTTAGAAAAATGGCACTTCTCTTCATAAAAAATGTTTAAAATGAAGTGAAATATATTAGCTCACCTCTGACTTAACCAATCGTCAATTCATTTTAATACCCTCACATTTAGTTGATGAATACTCAACAGATTTCTACAAAATAAATCTGATCAAACAAAGAGAATGGCTCCTTTAGCTTTCACTTAGTTTTAACACAAGAGTAAGCAAGAACAAAACAAGCTATGACACCATGTGCATGTTTTCTATGCTACCAGTCTCTAGGAAATATTTAGAATAACTGACTGAAGCTACCAGGGAGAGGGGCGTGGTGAAGGAAGAGTTGTCAAGAAAAGAGAAAATGCACTAACAATTTGTTTATTTTTGCACAAGATAATAAATTCTTTGAATTCTTTTGGTGTAATTGAAATAAAAAGTACTTTAAAATAAACATTATCTTCACACTAAACTGATAAAGACTGTTCTATACATAAATATGCAATAAACTACCCTCCAAACTGCTATTAGACCAATTATTAGTTGCAACGATAAGGCTTAGAGCATCTACTGCTTACTTTGTTAATTTTACTGGAAAAGCAGGAGAAATACTGAAGATCACTGCAAAAAAAAAAAAAAAATTGAAAAAAAAAAATTGAAAAAATGGAAATGGCATTGTGCTGCAGACATGATTAATATGTAAATGATTTGAGCTTCCATAGACAAGCAGCATAATACAGAATTTCCTTATATTAATGATCCATTGTTGTTATCATTATTTTTATTTCTATCATTATTATTATGCCCTCTCCAAACAAGCACATACTAACTGATGGTGAAATGATCTTAGTTTCAGTGAATCTTTCATGTTTGAAGGTCTGGCTGTCAGTCAGGTATTAAATATTAAATATCTAGTAGAGTAAATAGTTGATAGATGAGGAGCCTACAGTAAAATGATGCAGTAGCTCTTTCAGACAGGACTCTACAGGTTAAAATGTGTTCATGTTCTGGTCAATTTAAAGATTTTGGTCTATTTTGTATGCACGTCTTTTTTCACTCAAAAAAAAAAAAAAAAACTTCCAAAAATGAATGTAGATGGTGTTTATTTTTACTGTCCTCTCTCTGTTTTCATCTGTAGATTTCCCAAAAAAGGGTTCTCTATATATTTAAACATTTAAGGGGAAAATACTGTCTTATAATTAACTGGGGAAGTTCGATGGTGATCTGTTTTAGTTCATTTTTTATCCTATCCACCTGCAATGTCTTGGCAAATGTGCAAATGACTGGATTTTAATTAAATGGCACATAACTGCAAGTTACCGCAACGATTTTGATGACGGAATTTTAAATACTCGTAACTGTATTCACCTGTAGTCTCTCCCCTTAAATGTTTTATTAGAGTTTTAAAAAAGGTTTGTCTCTATTTAGGAGAAACATGCTTACACCTCAAGTTTCGGAGCACCTGTCATACAATGACTTAAGGGACACAGGTGTGAACATTTCAGCAGTTTTAAGAACGTGGCATGAATCTCACGTAGGTTTCTCTGAGAAATCTTCGCAAGAACAAATTTTAGATAACATTGGTGAATAAGACCCAGTGATTTTTGCAATGATCAAGCAGCCCTACTAAGTAGGGTTTAACATGTCCTAATGGATATCTGTGCCTATCTCTGGGCCCCACTAGCAATTAACTTTAGACCAAAGAGGATCCTGAAAAGCTGCCACTATTCATCATTGTTATTTACAGAATAAATTACACCATCACTCTACACTAAAAGTGCAACTAAGGCTGCTACATCAAATAATACTGTGTTATATGCTAGATTAATTTATAACTACAATTCCTTATTTAATTTTATCCAAGTACCACAGGTAGAAAAGGCAGGTAAATTCATAGTTTTCTTAAATATTCATGGTTTCCTTCCTCTGTTTGACACCACTGCAGCAATGAACCACTCCTCAAGTCATTAATTTGTGATCAGGAAACTGTCCTGAACCAGGATGTACAAGTTCTGAGTAAGAGTAAAATTGTCTACTTCCTTGAAAGTTCAGCTGAAGAAAAAGAAGGATACCGTTAACATTATCATTGCTTAAATTGAATAGCCCTTATGGCTGCAAACACTTGACAGAGAATCCAACGTCGCGAGGACTGGCTTCCCGAAACTATGAGTCTAATGGCGCTTGGTGGCTGAAGAAGGAGCAGGACACGCTTCGCTGTTAACCTCTGGTCACTGTTGGCTGAAATAAGAAACAAACAGGGATGCATACAGGATGAAAACGGCATGCTTCACTTTATCAACCACCCAGAATCAGAAAACCACAGCTGTGACAGAAGGAACGCTTAAAACCGTGTCTTCATTTGCATGTTTTAGTTAGCTTTGCTAGCTTACAAAATTAGCTAGCTAGTTAGCTAACATATGACAGACTGTTTGCCACCAGACAAACAGTCACAGCCCCAGGCACGGTTGCCATGTCTGCGGTTTTCCTGCGGAATTGGGCCACTTTTAGCGCACTGCCGTGGGTCGAATTTTTTGTCCGTGGGTTGAGCAGACCCATTTTTTTATGTCTTGTGTATGAGTATTTAATATCTGTAGCAGAACAAACTACTCTATTTACACTCAAGTACAACTAGAACAACCAGCAGAGAGGCAGGAAAACATGGAACATGGCACACATATCCCTCCGAGATGGCCATGCCTCCTCAGCAGCAGTTGGTGGTCCTCTTCAGCCCTCAGTCATCTGCTATTATCGCCCAGAAAGTGCAGTTAACTTACAAGCTGTTTTTACTGCAAAGTGCTCAGTATACACTTAAAAGAGAGCTGCAAAACTTCACCAAGAAGGTAATGATGGCGCCACGTCTCCATGAGCGTCGTTAAAGAGGGGGTATTATACTTTTCAGATTTTTAAAACATAAATATAAAGTCACAAAGTTGGGTGTCCATACTTCACGTATGTAAATTTTAAATCACAAGATAAACGTATGTGGCAGTAATCTTGGAATAAGAGTGTAAACTGATGAAAACGGTTCATTGGTAATCTCTCTGAGATATTCCCTAGATGAGATTTCGATGGAGCGAACTGATGAGGCCATCGTAATAGGATCTCCTGACTGGTTCGTCCAGCTGCCGGCAAAGCGGAACAGACGGCCTCCACAAGGCGTTTTAGCCATTTAGCCATTTAGTAACACAGTAATTAAACACTTACCAAACAGATACGTCCTGCTCTATCCTTCGCTGCTGCTGGTTTTCTTCCCCCTCTCTCTCCAAACTATCAGGATCAGACTCCGGGTCTAACACGTACAGACGTATATCAAAATTCACCATATTTTACACAGTGGGACCGGTTCATTCAAAGTTTACAAGTACTAGCGTAGCAATATTGCAGGGGGCGGGGACAAAACATTGAGTCCTGCAGCCGGCCAGCCTCCGGAAAATAAACCAGTTGGAGGAAAGCAGGTCTGTGGGGGGTAAAGTGACAGCAGCGAAAACTAAGCGTTTCAGACAGAAGTTAAAATAAGGGTTTTTCAGGACGCCAGTGTGAGAAACATGAGGAGTGTTTTGAGCTGTAAACCATGTGAAGCTACTACGTGGGTATCAGAGAGATGGTGTAAAGCCTTGATAAAAGCATAATACCCCCACTTTAACTATGTCTGGAGAAAATAGTGGGCTAGCTTGAAAGGGCATAGGACACATGGTCAAATTAGAGCTAGGCTAGTTGCTAAATTGTAATGGCAAGCTGGATTAACATGAGTTTCATTAAAAATGACATCTATAATGACTGTGAGAGCTGCAATGAATTCAAACAATCAGGATCAGCTTTACTGGCAAAGTATGCTTGTGCAACAAGAAACATGACTCCAGTTAGCTTTGCTGTCAATGTACAGGAATCAAGCTGTAAATACCAGAGCTGAATAAAACTGAACAAAATACCAACATTTTAAGATTTAAATATGTATAAACTCTTGTTAGGTTAGTACAAAAAAACAAAACAAAACTAAGCAGTTGGCAGCAAGAAAGATGCACTTTTGAGTTATATCTTGAAGTTGTAGTCTTTTTCATAATTAAGTTGACAACATATGTTGAAACTTATGGATGGATTAGATGGATGGTCCAGGACACCTTTGAGAGAAAGAACAGGACATTTCCATCAAGAAAAACCCAATAAAGGTGAAAAAGAAGACCTCAGTCTCAACTACAACTCCTGGCTAGCTTAAAAGCTAACAACAACTGTCAGTAACTGCCACGGAACACTGCCTGATCAACAGGAAACTGCTGAATGCTACCTATTGAGATAGCATGGGGCGGCACATACGAATGCAGCAGCCCGGCGCTCCATCACTAGCAGCAAAACAAAGCCCTACACTCACACCAGAACTAACAGCGTGCCCACGGAGTTTACATCTTTCCCAACGAAGACTAGGAGACTTAAAGGAGAAGGATGCGGACAACTATGGCCAGAGGGGAGGAGGAAGAGACGGCATTATGCGAGAAGGCGAAAGCAGGGCAAGCAAGCTGGGCTGCAGGCTAGGCTAAGAGTGTCCCCACACAAACCTGTCATACCAAGCTTCTTTCTCCCGGGTGCCCGCTCCCTTGCCAGCAGGATGGACGATGTGACGCTGCTGATTTCTAACCACCACTTTGACGACTGTGTTTGTCGCTACAGAGGAGACTGCCAAATGTAATTTTGTTGTATTTTTACAATGCAATAACAATAAACTACTATCTATAAAATAGACAAGGATGTGGGCAGATTTACTTGAGGTAGACCAGATAATCTAAGATAATTGATTAGTGCAAATGTGCATATGAGGTGGGGCTTTTACCACAGTAAACCCTCTTACTGTATTTGACTCTAAGTGAATAAATTAATTACTTGCAACATTTGAGTACGAGAAAGTGTTTTAATTAGTAATTATTGTGGTTAATTGATTAAGTAGTGCGTATGTTGCATATGAGGTGAGGCAATTAACCGCAGTGATTTAAGTAAAAGTTAGTTGACTGATTAATGCAATGTGCAGTGTTGGGGGTAATGCGTTACAAAGTAATTCGTTAGAGTACTCAGCTTACTTTTTTGTTGTAACGAGTAACGTAACGCGTTTGTTTTACAATTCAGGTAATCCTGTTATTAGTTACATTTTCATAAAAGTATTGAAAGCAAAATCCCAAATTACCTTTCTCTTCTGTGGCTTCAAAAAGAGAGAAAGAAAAAGGAAGCTCCTTGAGGCATCTGCTCTGTTTGTCCTTCTCTCTCTTCCTGTAGTCATGTTGGCACATAGTGCCATGCCAGCAGAAGGTAAACATTCTGTGCCGTTACGCACGCATTGTTAGCTTGTTTAGCCAGCAAGATGACAGAGAGGACAGCATGACACTGGGGAATTATCCCCGTTATGATGGAGAAGAACAGCATCCTGGTGAAACGTAAGTTTATAAGCTCCATTTGCTGGGGCGCGCCGGTAGTCGAGTAGTTAAGGCGCGCACCGTGTACGTGGGCAGCCCAGGTTCAAATCCGGCCTGAGGTCCTTTGCTGCATGTCTCTTCCCCACTCTCGTCCCTGTTTCTGAGACTATCCACTGTCCTCCTCTATCTAATAAAAGCACGAAAAGACCCACAAACAAATCTTTAAAAATAAAAAAAATGATTCTGTCTGCCTCTGCTCAGTTTGCTTTCAGATTGTGAGCATGTTCAAGGGCTGTAAAGGTTTTCCTGTCTGTTGGCGGCGTTCTCAGGCTGCAGAGATACAGATTATGGGCTGTAAATTAGGCTGTGCATTGGCATTAGAGTCTGCACATTCGGATGCAGACGTGCGGCCGTTATCTGTTGTTTTTACCACTGCTGGGTGGGACGAGTGGCTAAAGGGTTTTTATATTTAGTAATGCAAAAGTACTCTAACGTGTAGTTTTAGAAGTAGGTAACGCAGTAACGTAACAAGTTACTTTTCTCAGCATGTAACACAGTAATCTAACGAGTTAGTTTCAAAAGTAACGCTACCCAACACTGGCAATGTGTATATTAAGTGAGGCTTTTACCACCGGGAGCTTTCTTTTGGTGTTTGAGATACAGTAAAGCAGTAAGGCCGGCCACACACTACAGGTTTTTTAAGACCAATTTTGGGCAAGATTTGCCTCCCCTGACGATCCTGGGGCATATCCCTAGAGGGGCCTCGTCGCAAACAACTGTTTGCCTGAATAATCCTTGAGTGTGGTGTCAACATGATTGTTTTACTGCTCCAAATCATGTCCCAGCCTCTGAAATCCCGAATGGGATTGGGCTACATTTCTTATGTGTGAAAGATGCTATATACAAATAAAGTTGAGTTGGGTTGATCTATGTTTGTTCAATGGCTTACACAGCACCTTGTTAAAAAAAACAAACAAACAAAAAAAAAATTATATATTTATAACATAATTTCTTGAATCTTTAAAGTCTCTACCATGTGTGAGTTTGATTAACAAACATCTTGGAAATAAAGGAGAGGGATGCTATGCAATGGTAAAAAAAAGAAACTAAAAAAAAGAAGAAAAGCATGCGATGAAATTAAGATAAAATAAGTTTATTTATTCAATGTGATAATGCATTTATAAATGTTCTCTTGCAGACAATACAGCATTTAGATTAAAAATTACTCTTAATGACAAGACAAGAAAATAGCATAACAGTATTTAACTTAATTTGCAACACTTAAAAATAATGCCTACATGAGTCCCAAAAACACACCGGAGCTCCACATGCATCAAACACACATATCATAGCCTGCCATCATAAAAAATAAACACCATGAATCTTGTGTATTATTATTAAACTGATACAAAGTTACAATGTTAAAATCCAGTGACATCAGATGAGGATACAATAATTACTTAAAACCAAACACTCATGTAATTTATCTTTATTCATACATTTTTTCCCTTTAAATACATTTATTTATCAAAATATATATATATATAAAAATAATATTGATAAAATAATTTTACATCCCATCATTTTTTATTATATTATTAATTATTTCAGATGTAAAGCCAGACAATAAAATTGCAAAGCAGTGAAATGGACTATCATGTTTTCCTATAGGCTACTAGTTTGTTTTTTATAAGTCAGTCAAGCTAGCAGAGGTTTTCTGATCCCCACTCAGGACTTCTTTTGGGTTTTCAGTTGATAGTGCCATCTTAGTCCATATTAGTCAAAACTGGTCTCAGTTCTTCATTTTGTACTTGTAAAAGCCAAAAATACCAGCACCTGAAAGACAAACAGGTTTTTTTTTAACATTCAACATAACTCTTTGTCTCTTAATATTTCATTGACAGAGCTTTGTGTATATGTTTATTACAGCTTTTTCTCTCTTTAAGGGGCAGCTTGTTTTGCTTTGTTTCTGTTGCATAGATATGAAGTGGCATGCAGTGGTTGAGGAGGCATCAGGCTGGCCAGTGAGTTATAAAACTTGAAGTTTTGCAAGACGGGCTTGCCTGGTGACACTGACTGATGTTGACATTAACATAGCAGCAGGTCAATCCACTGGCTTTGTAAGATTAACACATTTTTAATTGCTCCAGTGAAAGAAATTAGAACGTGCTGGAAACTGACCCCTCCATTTCTTAATATCACTGCTGACTTACATTCTTACAAGCCCATTCATGCCAGGAACTAATGGTTTCATTATTGGAATTATAAAATTAAACCACATGTGCTTGTTCAAAAACAATTATATTTTCACTGTAAGTGTTAGATTAAAAGAAAAAGTTGATTTCATATTGCCATGGAAAATTCAAATGTATTTGATGCAATTAAGTAAAAATTTGTATTATCATTCAATTCAACAGCTATGAGAACATACTTTTCTGGGATTTTAGCCTTTTTTATTGCAACTAAACATAAATATCTCTGTCCACCATACTACTGACTTCATGCTTCTGATGCAAAAATTAAGTTTAAGAATTGTTATAACTTTCTATACATTTCTGCTTATTTTGACTGGCCCTAATTACCTAGTAATCCTATGGTAATAAAAATAATTATCTTGCAATTTCTGAAGAATAAGGTGTAATTACATGGTAATAAGGCATCATTTTGATAAGTAATAACAATTATGGAAGTAGTGACCTAGTAATAAAGAATAATTATCAAATAAATCCTTGTAATTTTGTGGCATTTCTTTGGTAACTTGTTTGTATTTCCCTACCCCTACCCCTAACACTAACCCTCGTAATGACCTCCGCCAAGGAGGTAATGTGATCGGCAGGGTTTTTTAGTTTGTTAGTTTGTTTGTTAGCAACATAACTCAACAAGTTATTGATGGATTTTGATGAAATTTTCCGGAAATGTCAGAAATGGCATAAGGAAGAGCTGATTAGATTTAGGGAGTAATCTGGACCACCGTCTGGATCCAGGAATTTTTTCAATGATTCTTTACTATTGGGAGATAAGGCTTATGGCGGAGGTCTGCACTCTCTGAGTGCTTTTCTAGTTGGTAATTAGATGGCATTTTAAGTTATTTCTTAGAAATAAGGTAATAATTTTCTATATAAGGTGCTTGATAGTTCCCAGGTAATTTCTTTATTTTTGCCCACTAATTTAAAATGAGTCCTTCCTGAATAATTCTCAAGTTATTTTTTGGGTTAGGGTTAAGGGGGTTAGGTTTGGGCTGAAATACCACCTACTTACAAGAGAACTGCCACAAAATTACAGGGAATTACATAAAAATTAACACATTATTACTAGGTAATAATAAGGCTGACTCCTTAATATTCCCATATTCTGAGCTATTACTTGGTAATTACATTAATTACTGTAAAATTACTAGGTAACTGGGTGCACTGGAATAAAGAGTTACCAAATTTTTCATTTTACCAGTTAAGAAATATATGAAAACATAGATTTGATTTAATTGTAATTCATAATTGGTAAGACAAAATTATTGAAAAAAGTAATGATAAGGAGATGTAAATCATCAAAATAAGATGGAATTTGGTCTTTTTTATCTTATATTCATAATTGAGTCCCTCATTAAAGCTATGGCATAGTTATGATTTACATGAGATTGCTTTTTAAACCCAGTGGCAGATTTTTACAAGTATTTTTGCAGTTTTATAAGTCCTACCTCTAAATAAATGTTTCATTTTCTTCTTTTTTAAAAAAATTGTAAAGACCATATTCATATGGTGTAAGTGAGACTATGTAACACCACACAATCCTCTGACCTGATTGCTAAACTTGGACTGTGATCTGTAGGTTTTATGTTGCCTGTCTGGCACTGCTAGCATATTTTGGCAGCTTTTTAAACCTAGCTTTTTCAGTGTACATCTGCTGTTTTTATCACCCATATTTATCTTTTTTTCTTTCTTTTCTTTTTTGGTGCAGAGATCTCAAGTAATGTCAACTAACAAACGCTGTGCAACAAATAAACTTGTGTGTCCCATCACAGACAGAGGGGACAGACCTTCCTGATCGAGCAGGTTGGCTGTTGAAGAACTTTTTTGTCTATCGTGAAATTCCTCTTGAATAATGATTAATCGCTTTCATCTATAGCAGGTGAAGCCTGTATGACCTATTGACTCAAGCAGTTGCTTGACCACTGGAAATCTTCCTGGTTCTCCAGATTAACCTCTCCAGGACTGCCTACCACAGGAGTTAATGAATCTCTTTACGGTTTGATGAAAATTAGCATACTGTTCAGAAAAAGTGAGGCTGTGCCAATATAAAGTGATCTCATGACACTGCAATGCCAGCATCAATTGTCCATTGTGTTCTAGTTGATATATAACAGTGGTAAATGTTATTGAGGAAGCAGAAATAAGAGTGTGCTCATTTTATACTCACCGACACCACCCACTCCAGCGATCGATCCAATAACAATGCCAGCTATGGCGCCATCCGACAGTCCTGACGGGTCGCCCACTCTAGGTGTTGTGATGGTCACGTCGGAAGATCCTGTAGTTGTTTTAGTTGCTGTAGTGGGGGGGACGACAGAGGTTCCTGGTAGTTCTGTTGAGTTGGAGGGGTTCGTGGAGTTCTGGGTGGTGTAGTCAGTTGAGTTCTCAGGAGTGGTGACTTGAACTGGGGTCACAGTGGCATTGGGTCCTTCTGCGGTTGTGGTGATATTTAGTGGCAGTTCAGTCCCGGCGGTTTTCTGGGCTCCACACAAGACCACTTTGTTGGTAAAAACAAAAAGAAATAGAGGAGTGAGGAGTCAAGTGGTAAAAAGTTCAACGTTTCATGCTGTACATGCAGGCTGTAAAGATCCACACACACTAACATTGTCTAGATTGCTTTAGTCTGTGTTAGATTTGATTTTACTCATGGCCGTCCAGAAGGAGGAGAAAGAGTGAGAGTTTTCTGGGGCCACAGGGGTAAAACTTCACCTGTGATAACCATATACTTACATATAGTATTTCAAAATGTCAACCCCCTTTTATAGACCTTTTTTGTTTTTTTAGATAGTGAAAATTACAAATGTGGCCCTGTAAATAGAGGAACCCTACATTCCAAACAAAAAAATAATGACAAGAAAAGAGAGTAGTAGTCTCTTTTCTCATAATTCAACCTCATTTCCATCTCTTAAGCCAGCACAAGAGTCCTCTCTGTTCTGTCACTCACTGAGGTTTACATCTCTTCAGTTTTCATCAAAAAACATCCTGATGCAGTAGAATCTGAGAGGCAGAGCTTAATCTGATGATGCACACATATATATGGACCTCCAGCTGACATGTCTTTGTTTAGAGAGGAGGACAGTGGATAGAGTTGGAATCAGGGATAAAAGATTGGGGAAAGGAGCCGCAGGCCGGATGTTAACCTGGGCCGCCAGCGTACATGGGGCACAACTTAACCACCTCATTATAATGTTCTGTTTTTAAAACACAATAAAATCCTTTGTGCAAGAGTTACGCCCCATAAATCATCTCGCCCCACCTCCTGTGCTATTCAGTGATAAAGATAAAGTTAGAAGTCACAGTTTAAGAACTGTTTTATTTTATGACTTGGAACACTAGTAAAGACTGTAAAGATAATCATCTTTACAGTGACCAATAGCCACATTAGAATAGCTCAACACTGATAATACCCAACCCTCTCAGCAAACAAATTTATTACCTTTATCTATAAACGTGAACCTCTGGTCACCAACCATCAAAATATAGAATATTACCTTCAAGATCACTTTTTTTTTCCTTCAGTCACCCCTTAGTATAGGGCTTAATTGTTAAGAAAAACTTTATTTTCTGTTTCAGACATGGAAACTATAATTAAATACACTGAGTTACATTTTTTTTTTTAAATAAGTTCCTCAATAACAAAAATCAAATTTAAGAACCAAATTAAATGTCTTTGGCTTGTTTGGTGTTAGCCTAACTTGACTAGACTGACATGATGATAAACAAATGAAAATTTTATTAAAGAAACTTCTGGGTCATTATTTGATCACTGAAACTCAGAATCATGTCCAGTGTTCCTCTACCCCGGGGGTTCTCAACCTTTTCAGCCTGAGACCCCCAGAATAAAGGTGCCAGAGACCAGGAACCCCCACTGTACCTGAAGGTGGTTGAACAGCATGCACACTCAAGAATAGTCATGTGCAGACAAGGCTGCTCAAGAGAGGGGATAAGTAAGATATCCATATTTATATTTAACCAGTATAATAACTACTCTTATCAAATATCTTTTTATTCATTTGTGCTGTAGTATGTAGCCTTCTAGAAAAAAGTAAATCCCTTTTCTTAAAAAACAAGAGATTGGAAATGTGGTAAATTGGGATTTTAAATGAGCAAAAGACATGGCAAGGATTTGGAAAAAAGTGGCAAAAAAATGGGTTAAAGTGGCAAAAGCGGGCATAAAATTAGCTAAAAGGGGATAAAAAGGTTGCTGGCATCAGAAAAAGTGGCAAAAATGGGTGGAAAATTTGGTGAAATGGGATTTAAAGTAAGAAAAAGTGGTTCAAACTGGTAAAAAGGGCTTCCTGAGGCAGAAATGGGCGTAAAAGGGGGTTTATAGAAGCAATAATGGGTCAACAGAGGCAACAACAGAATCGGCAAAGACAGGCTGAAGAAAGTGGTGGAAAGGGCGTAAAACTGACCAAGAAGGGGTTTAGAGTGGCATAAGTGTGTTAAAATTGGCAAAGTTGGTGGGAAAAGTGATGAAAATTGGTTAAAATGTGGCAAAAATGGGTCCACACTGTGCAGAAATTGAAAATGAATTAAAATGTATTAAAAAATAGTAATAAAATCAGCTGGGAAAAAACAAAAACATTTGAAAATATTTCTGGAGACCCCCTTTAAGTGTCTCGTGATCCCCAAAGTGGTCCCGACCCCAAGGTTGGGACCAATGCTCTACCCTACCCTCCTCCATGCGCTAATGATTAATTCCCTCCTCTATTTTATGGCACAGTGCACAAACATCTCATATCAGGGCAATACTTCTTTGAAGGAGCTCTCCCTTTCACCTGTACTCATATTTTCTGACAGCCTTATAATTAATCATAATAACATACACGTGCCTCCTTTGTCTAAAAATGTTTGACTTGTCTTGACCCACTGATGCTATTTCAAATATTCTGGAAGAAATTATTATTCTTGAATTCAGCAAATAATCAGATCAACTTTCTGGTTTTTAGTTGGGTTCTACCAGCTTTGAGTGAGATTAAATGTAGCCTAATTTGGAAAAAAAAATCTCATGGAGAGGTTAACTTTCCACTAACATTTAAATCACTGTCAGGCTAAAGCCTGTCACACCCATCAAGATTTTCTAAATCTTAACTGTTTGTTGTATTGTTGAAAAACCCGACACAAATAATGAGTTTTAACAGTTTTGTTAGGATGTGGTATGCAATGAGGTGACCAACATAAACCACCACATACTAACACATTTGTTCTCTAACAACCAGTCTCCACTCTCAGGTCAAACAGGACTTTAGAGTAAACAACATTCTGGCTGTGAGCTACATCCATTATGGTAGCAGTTTCAGTCCAGCTCCTCTCTTTATCAGATTGATTGTAGTATATTTTACAGGACATGTTGTATAAACTCTCATGTTGGTTGCTGCAAATCAACAAATTGGTTCTCTATTTCTGACATCCCTCTAACTCTTTGCTTTATGTTGACTGTCATTGCCATGGCTGTGTTTGTTGTGCTTTCTTCCTCAGTCAGCTTGCTTCCTGATTGGTTATTGCTCCGTTTCATGCAACAATCCCACTCATGCCTGGCTAACTGTCCTCGGTGTTCCTCTCACATGACAGGGTAATAAGTTGGCATTTTACCAAGTTTCAGTTCAGAAATAGGTTTATATTAAGGAAGTATTAACCTAGAAAAAAAATTTATTATCAAGTAATTACTTGTAGTATTATGGTAATTCTCCAGTAAGTAGGTAGTATTTCACTCTTACCCTAACCTCCTAACTCTAACCCCAAAAAATGACTTGAAAAATTATTCAGGAAGGACTCGCTTTAATTTAGTGAGCCAACATAGAAAAATTACCTGGGATTTATCAAGCAACTTCTATAAAAATTATCATCTTATTTCTAATAAATTACTCAGTAACCACCTAGTTACCAGAGAATTGCCACAATATGCAAAGGGAAAGGATAAGGGTTTGGGGGTTAGGGTTAGGTTGAATTACTACTTAATTACTACCACAGTATTAGAAGGGTTAGGGTTTGAGGATTAGAGTCAAGGTAAAATCCCACCTATTTACCAGAGAGTTACCAAAATATACTAGGGTTAAGGGGTTAGGATTAAGTTAAATTACCACAGAATTACCAGAGAATTCCCACAATATTAGAGGGGTTGGGGTTAAATGTTTAGGGATTAACATCAAATTTCACATACAAGAGAATTACCACATTATTACGAAGGTCTAACTTCGAGGGAACTAACACAATAGCACAAGGGTAAGGGTCAGAGGGTTGGGAGTTAGAGTTAGGTAAGTTAAATTACCACCAAATTACCAGAGAATTGCCAAAATATATCAGGGTAAGGGTTAGAGGGTTGGAGTTAGGGTATAATACCAACTTCCTACTAGAGAATTGCCAAAATATATCAGGGTAAGGGTTAGAGGGTTGGAGTTAGGGTATAATACCGACTTCCTACTAGAGAATTGCCAAAATATATCAGGGTAAGGGTTAGAGAGTTAGGGTTAGGGTATAATACCACCTATCTACCAGAAAGTTGCCAGAGTATACTAGGGTTAGGGTCACGGTTCATGGTTAGGTTAAATTACCACAGAATTACCAGAGAATTGTCACAATATTAGAGGGGTTAGGGTTAAATGGTTAGGGCTTAACATCAAATTTCACAAACTAACCAGAGAATTACCACATTATTATGGAGATTAGGGTTAAGGTAAGGGTAAATTACCAACTAACTCTTGGAGAACTGCCACAATAATACAGAGGTTAGGGTTAGAGAGTTGGGAGTTAGGGTTAGGGTATAATATCACCAAATTACTTGAGAACTGCCACAGTATTATGAGGGTTAGGATAAGGTTTGGGTCATTCACCACATAATTCTTGGAGAATTGCCACAGTATTAGGGTTAGAGTTAGGGTGAAAGGTTTAAGGTTAGGATAAAATACAACCCAGTTACTAGAGAATGGCTCTATATTACAGGGAATTACTTGATGATTAAAACATTATTACTAGGTGAATACTTCCTCAATATCACCCAATATTTACTTATAGGGCCCATTGAAATTAAGTGCTACCAGTTATGTGATTATTTCATTATTAAACAATAGAGCTACTTGTGACAACAGACCACGAACAAAAAGCTGATTTAGACAATAGCTATTTTTTCTTTAGTTACTGTACAGAAGAGATGAACATTTTTCTTACCTGTCCCAAGGAGGCAGAGAGTAACTGGAAGAAGATTCACGTGCATTTTTGCAGAGTTTTGGCAAAAACGGGGAATAAATAAGTGTCTCACAAAGATGTATGAAATGTTGACTTTGACACTGAAAGATTAGAAAAAAAAAAAAAAACACACACACACACAGACCATGTTAATATCTTTGAGTATACATGTAACATGAGCTTTATATGAGACACCAGCCTTTATCTTATTTCACTGGGTCACAAACAGGAAATGTATTCCCATCAAAGCCTGTAAAGATTATAGCTGTCCTACATTATTCACTTCTGGATCACTTTATTACAGGGAAAATAAAGTCATGTGTCACGTTTACCACTCTTGAATATCAGTGATTTAACTTTTAAACCCCACTTGACCCAGAAAAAGCATCATTAACAAGTTTCAGAATATAAGATGTCCAAGCATTATATATAAGAAGTGAAAAATCTGTTTAAATTAACTAGATATGTTTAAAAACAGATGAAAATTTGGTTCTTATTCACTGGTGTGGATAATCTTTACCGTCATGTCTCTATTAAGATGAGCTTGACATTTGTGATGAATATCTTGAATTACTAAAAGATTTAACCTTCATGATTATATTCAGCAGTCTTACAAGAGAGGAAAAATAACAGCCCAACTGAAATTACATCCCTTTGATATTTTACATTTTAAGATTAAAACTGCTACATTTTTTAAAACTGGTACAAATATACTCACATTTCTTGTTGTTGAACCTCTGCTGCTTTTAATTTGAAATTTTCAATTCTTTTCTAAAAGATCTGAGAAGAATCCGTGAGAGCACTGTCACTCACCTGTGAGGCTGCCAATAATGAATTTGCTTCTTTACTGTAAGACCAGGAATTTTTCTTTTATGGCTGTTTTATCACACTAACACCACCCCACCACCTCCAGCCCTCCCATCTGTGATGAACGTGTGCATTTGTGCTGTCAAACATCACTGTTTAACCAGGAAGTCATTGCATATATTGATGCTGATAGGTTTATTTATACCTACCATAGGGCTATATCTTTGTTTTTATGGCTCACTCACTGCAGCGCATCCAGGAGACATTGATCAGGAAGTACATGCTGTTTTTTCTCCCTGTTATGCAGTAGAAGCTGTGCATGATTGAGAGTGGGCAAACAAATAAGGAGGAGCAGCATGATGTGAGATTACTAAACAAGAGTTTTAGCATGTTAGTGTCTCAGCTGCTGCACTCTTTCTCAAAAAATATCAACACAATGGCTTTAATCAGAAAACAAAGACTGTTTTGTTTTCATCTTGATGAATACAGCTTACAGCTCAAGAAAAAAAAAACACCATCGCAAAATATTAGAATATCACAAAACCCCATTTAAAAAAGGATTTGTAATGCAGACATGTCAACCCTCAGGAAAATTCTGCACATTTATGAACTCAGTGCTTGGTCGGGGCTGCTTTTGCATGAATTATTTGCCTATAAAAATGTTCACCCGCTTGGATGTTTTACCCTTTTATTGCATTTATGAACCAATTATTGTCAATATAATGTGGCTTTTTTACACACAGAACTACAATATAAACTCTCTAATGTCAAAATGAAAACAGATTTCTACAAAGTAATGTCCATTTATATATAGTAATTATATATAGTGCAAAATAAGTGACTGCATAAATATTCACCCTTCTTTAAAGTGATTGACCTAACTCAACAGAGGTCCAGCCAATCGGTGCTAGTGTCTCAAGTGGTTTAAGTATAACGACACTAGTGCCAGCAAGGTCGCTGGTTAGTCAGTAATTCTGGCTACCATTACACCATGAAGACAAAAAAACACTCTAAGAAACTCAGAGAAAGGTTATGGAAAAGGAAAAATCAGGGGATGGATACAAAAATTTCCAAAGCACTGAACATCCTTGGAGTTCTGTTAAATCCATCATCGAGAAATGGAAGGAAAATGGCACAAGTGTAAATCTGTCTAGATCAGGCCTGAGACTAGTGAGAGAGGCCACTAAGACACCCATGACCACTCTGAAGGAGTTAGAAGCTTCAGCAGCTGAGATGAGAGATACTGCATCCAAAAACTGTTGCTGGGGTTCTTCACCAGTCAAAGCTTTATGCGAGAGTGGCAAAGAGAAACTCTGTAAAAGAAAATTCGTATTAAATCTTGACTTAAGTTTGCCAAAAGGCTTATGGGAGACTCCAGGGTCAAGAGGACAAAAGTTCTTTGGTCTGGTGAGACCAAAATGGTGCTTTTTGGTCATCAGACAGGACCCTATGTCGGGGAGACACAACCCTGCATCCTCACTGTGAAGCACAGTGGTGGCAGCATGATGCTGTGGGGATGCTTCTCAGCAGCCAGCCCCAGAGGACTTGTAAATGAGTGGTAGAGGGTAAAATAAATGCACAAAAATATAGGAAAATCCTGGGGGATAATCTTATCCAGTCTGTCAGAAAACTATGCCATTAAGGGAAGATTTATCTCCCAGCAAGACAATGACCCAAACAGAGCCATGGCTACACAGGAATGGTTTAAAGACAACAAGGAGAATGTTCTGGAGTGGCAGAATCAAAGCCCCGATCTCAGTTTAATAGAGAGTTCATGTCTGAACCTCGTGCAACCTGACAGAGCATAAGCAGTTTTTACAAAGAAGATTGGAGCACAGTTGTAGTTTACAGATATCCACACAGACTCAGTGCTGTGATTACAGCTGAAAGTGCATCTACTAAATACTGACTTGAAGGAAGTGGATATTTATGCAGTCACTTATTTTACACCACATACATTTGTTTAGTTGAAATTAAAGAGTTTTTTTCTTTCCTTTTTTTGTCAAAAAGGCCAAATTATATTGACCATGGCTGAGTTATAAAATTAATTAAAGGGTAAAAAATCCAAGGGGGTGATTATTTTTATAGGCACCGTAGCTGTTTTCTGTTTATGCAAAATGTCTCTGATAAGCATTCCTGAGAGACCTACCAGCCACCGTAGATATGGAATAGTGTGGCAAATCCAAACACTGGAAACTAATACAGATACTGATGGATTTGTGTTTGTGGAGGTGAATTTGATTTGATGATTAGGGCACCAAAATGATAATTATAGAAAACCCCTTCTTTTCATTTGATATGTTTTGATGACTTGCAAAAATGTGTAATCTCCTCTACTTTGGCAGCCTTTAAAGCCCAAGGATTGAGAATATCAGGATCTGTCTTGTCCAAAATATAAAGTTTAAAATACTTACAGAGAACTGCAGTCTTGTTTCAAGTGCTGTTGCTCTTTTCAGCTGGGTTGTCCATTAATCTGCAGCACCAGCTAAATTACCTGACTTACACCTCAAAACTGCAGAAATAAAAGCTGACTTAACAGGTGAAACGTCCAGGTTGAACAAGGTGATCTCAGAGTGTCCCTCTGTTGTTCGCTCTGCTTGGTGGTCCGTGAAGCAAACTCTATCTGAAAACAGACTGTCACCATAGCAAAGCAGCTTTTCGGCTTCATGGAAACTGCATGTGGATGAGTTATGGCTGCCAACTTTCCCCAACCAGCAACAAAAACAACCCCCTCTCAAAGTCCAGACGTCAAAATGTACACAGCAACCGTCATTTGTTGGGATGAGGTCTAAGGTCTAGGTCGTTATGTGATATAGAAATCAAACTGGACATTAAGGAACTTTTCCCTTTTGCAGTGTCTGAGCATGCTACAGCAACCAGGCATTACCTGATCATGCCAATACCAGGTCACTTTTAATAAATGTTATATATTTTTGGAAAATGGCTTTTAATGCTTCTTACCAAGTAACATTCAGGGAGAGATTTGCAGTTTAATTTCATTCTGTAGACTATTCCAAGTAAAAGCTTTAGTTTTCAACTCTTCTTGGACTTTTGGAACCACATAATTTACAGTGTCCAATAAAAGAAGGCCTGGCATTCAATATGTTGATTCATTAGTGAATACTGAGCATAGTGGGGCAGCAGTAGCTCAGTCTGGAAGGACTTTGGCTGGGAGTCGGTCTGGCCAGTTCAAGTCCCGGTCAGACTATATCTGGACCTTGGCCTGGTAGCTGGAGAGTGCCAGGACACTTCCAGAGCACTACCAAAGTGCCCTTGAGCAAGGCACTGAACCCCCAAGAGCTAGGGCAGCGCTCCAACAAGGGCAGTAAGGCCATCACTCTGACATCTCTCCATTAGTGCATGTCCATGTTTGTGTATTTGCATGTAATTCAGCCTATGTTTGTGTAGACTATATAACAATAGAGTGAATTTCCCTTTAGGGATTAATAAAGTATGACTTATTTCCATGACACCTACTTCACACACACAATTTTACTGGCTTTTTGAAGATTATGAGTTGTAATGGTTTTGTTTTGGTACCATGTCATGCCTTCTTTTATGGTGTTACACTTTGGTCAAAGGTACTAAAAGTGGTAATAATAGGCTGTAGAGCTGTTTCAGGAAGTCATGTAGGTCAAATGAATAAATCATCTGGATGAAACACGACAAAAGAAGAAAGAGTTAAATGTATAAAATCACTGACACCAAGTCCAAGTCTGCGGTTGATCTCAGCCTTGCAGTTAGTGGATTGATGGATAACGCTGCCAAAGTAGGTGAACTGCTCTTCAACCTTCACACTCTCAGCAGCCACAGACACAGACTCCATGGCAGGTCCAAGGCATCCCCAAATGCCTGGATCTTTGTTTTGACCCAGGAACCACACATGCCCAACATCTTAGCCCCACACTCAGTAAGTCAAGACCACAAGGGCATCTACAGTCTCTTCAAGGATCACAGCATCATCAGCAAAGCTCAGATCAGTAATCTGGACATCGCCAAATGACACTCTACAGCTCACTGCCCCTGGTACCTAACCCATCATCCAGTCCATAAATCTAATGAAGAGCCTAGGGACTAAGACTCACTTGCCTCACCCCAGAATCAGTCAGAGATGGAACCACCACATTTCTCTGTACAATTACTAGCAAACGTTGGATCCAAAAGAGCCCAAGAACCCTCCACAAGGCATCCCTGCTCACCAACAAAAAACAAAATCTGAAGTTCCAGGATACAGGTCTACCATAAAGCTCTTAGGTGTAAATCTTGACTGTTCTCTTTCATTGCCACCCTCAAAAAATCATTCTGTAACATATCCTTAACATTAACGTTGTATCAGTGAAAATTGAGTATATTTCGATGATCCTTGCTTCTCCTTTGGCCAACACTAGGATGGGTTAATTGGTTTGATATAAAAGAAATTCTGATATCGCGGTGGGTTTTATTGATTTATTAATGGCAATAACTTGGCATCAGTTTTAATTTGATGCACCACATCACATCTTCTTGTCACGTCTTGGTCAAGGTACAGCACAACAATAATGATCTTTAGTCATATAGTCCTTCTGCTTACTCCTGTTTGAAAGTGCTTTCCCGGAATTAAAAGAACAAATCCAGCAAGTAAGGAATCATAAAAACAAGATGAATAAAACAATTTTGAAATCACAGTCTTCAACACGTGATGTCAATAAAAAGGGCGAACGAAAGATATCCAAGCATCAAAACAGGCCATTTTGTTCAGTAGTTATCAGTGCAGAGCCAGTCTTCACCAACAGGGATCAGCACACCGAGGCCACCACCTTTGCCTGCTTCTCTGTGCGCTAGTTACCCAACTCCCATGCCTAACCACCCTGCAGGTAGCAAGCCTACAAGCAAGCAGCTGCATGTTGCCTCATGGATAAAAGCCCAGCCAAAAATATGCTTGCCAATGAGTCCCTCTTCCCATTCAGGTTTGGCTCTGGGGGGGGTGGGGGGGGGGGGATCCAACATGTAGGAAAGTTGTCTGGATATAAGATTGAAAGGCGGGTTGTTGCAGCACTACCAGAACTGTAGGTGTTGTACTGGACTGTTGTGGTGAGGAGGAAGTTGAGCCAAAAGGCAAAGCACTAGTCCATCTACATCCTAGTCCTCACTTTTGAGCTTGGTGCCTCTCTGGAGGTCTTCCAGGCATGTCCAACTGGACACACACCTAAGGGAAGACCCAGAGCTTGTATGAGAGATTATTTATTCCATCCAGTCTAGGGAATCCTTGGGATCCCCACTGAGGAGTTGGATGGATGGATAGATGGATGGATGGATGGACAGATGGATGGATGGATGGATGGATGGATGGATTATTACCAGTTAGTTGAATAATGTGTCAGAATTACTGAATTATTTCTTAAACTGTAAAAATAATCTAATATTAAAAGCATAGAACAAGTCAGAAGCAAAGGTTTTATCCTTGACAATGGATTTTTCTGTGAGGTCTGTTGTAATGTTACCAAAGTCCAGTTGCTTAAAGAATTACGTAAGTATATTATCATCTTCTTCGGAGTGTATGAAAGAGTTATGTTCAATGTTTGAAATTGTGACTTCATACACGATTCGAGGAGGGTAATAAATCTACAAAGGAAAGAGGATAATTAACTTTAATGAGGCATCCTCCCAAGAATCAGTTGCTGAAAATTGAAACTTAACTGTAGCTTACATGAGTCTCAGAAACTGAGCAGCACTTTCTGTGCAATCAAAGCAGCGACCTCTAGTACTGAAGCCAAACTGCAGTTCCTTGGGTATCCACTAGAGCAGTGGTTCTCAACTGGTGGGTCTGGACCCAAAAGTGGGTCACGGAGCAGTTTTCAGTGGGTCGTGAATGTGTGTCTGGAAGTAAATGGTGGCAAAAGTCTATGATGAACATGCATCCATACCTTTTATTTTACTCTGTTTTATTGTGATAAATGGTAATCAGTGTTTAGACTCATTTATCTCCTTTTCTTGCAATAAAAATGATGCTTTACCAAGATATTGAAGTAATTTCACAAGATCTCTGGAAAATCGGCTAAAATTTATATGTTATCATGGTGAAAGAGGGTTGCCATTTTTGTCCTGTCTTTTTCTATCATAAATTCAGTTTCTCCAAGATCTTAAGTTCAACATTTTTATTTACTAAACATGCATTGTTGAAATTTTTGGGAAATATGGGTCCCAATTTTTTGGCAAAGATATCTGTGGGTCCTGAGGCTGGAACAGCTGAGAACCACTGCACTAGAGGCTGCCTTCAAAAGCCCTGGAAGTCCTGTTAGCACCCATATTAAAATGCTTGCTGTTAAAGCAGGTATTATCATGTTTGTAGTCTGGTTTGAGGAAAAATATACATCTGAATAGCTCATGTATTTAATGATACAGTGCGCATGTCATATTTTTTCAAAATAATTTGTGTTTTATTCCTTTTAATGCTAAAAATGGTAAGTTATTTGGTACTGGGCATGAGGTTATACAGTAGCTGCGTGTCAGGATGGTTTTGGCAGCCTCAGCTCCACCTCTGCCTGTTGCTGGGTTGACTGGAATTGTGTCTTAAACAGCGTTTTCATTATGCTAGCCGGTATTGTTTGGTTTTAAAACTCTGCTTCAGAAACATAAAACATACAAAGTATTGAGCAGACTTTACTTTAAACCCATTTTTTTCTACTTGCAACCTCTTTACGTCATTTTTTCTGCAAATGTTTGCCTCTGTTAACCAATTATTGCCACTTTCAACACATTTCTGCTATTTTAAAAATCCCATTTCAACACCTTTTCAGCCCATGTTTGCCAATTTACCCATTTTGTCACGTCGTGATCCCATTTCACTGCCGTTACATCCCATTTCTGTAATTTTCCAGCCATTTTTTGCCAGTTTTAACCAATTTTTGTCACTTTCCACCCATTATTGCCTCTGTTGACCCATTTTTGCCACTGTTAGATTCTTTTCACTGCTCTTTGTGCCAATCTTTGCCTAATTTCACCCATTTCAATTTCCTATGCATATTTGGCCACTTTAAACCAATTTTTTTGCACTTGTGGCTTATTTTAATTATCTTTCATGCCAGTTTTTGCCTCTGTTAACAATTTTGGCCATTTTGAACACATTTTTGCCACTTTTGATCCGTTTCGCTACTTTTTCTGCCCATTTTGGCTACTTTTAACCATTTTTTAAGAAAATGGGTACATGTTTTTGAGAAGGCTGTATATTATGGCATAAATAGACTAATACAAATATATGTGGCTTGCATAAGAGTCATAAGTATGTAAAATTATACAGTTTAACTTTACAGTTGATCATGGTCTTGCTGACCTCCATGGGCTCTCCATGGGCTGTGCCCCAGAAAGCTCTCCCCCTTATCCCCCCTTTGGCAGCCTTGTATGTTGTAATCTCATCTTTTTTACCCTTTATGTCGCTGTTAAATGCATCTTTATCTGCAGCATTTTCTTTCCACTCTTAAAAAACTGTAAATCCTTAACAGTTTAAGCCAGTCCTGCAGAAATGAAGAGTTCCCCTGTTCCATTCACAGTGACGAGGACACTGAATCACTCACAGTTAAACAAAAGACCACAAATCTGATGAACGACTGTCATGGCTTTACATTCTTTATC
The DNA here is from genome assembly GCF_018320785.1 of Cheilinus undulatus. Classification (NCBI taxonomy): domain Eukaryota; kingdom Metazoa; phylum Chordata; class Actinopteri; order Labriformes; family Labridae; genus Cheilinus; species Cheilinus undulatus. Next base: position 41,327,454 of record NC_054876.1, on the reverse strand, counting down.
AGCCGACGATTTTGAGGACGTCCGAGAAACAGTGATAAGGCGCCAGCCCATCCTCAAACAAAGTTAACAGTGTGATAAAGTGTCTCTGGTAAGCCAGGATTCCCCCACGCAGCTTTTACTGCCCCCTATCTTTTAAGAGGAATTGAAACCTAAGCTCTAATAGTGTGTGCTTTCACAATAACGAAACATAAGGAAATATTCCAGGGGTGTGGATGATAGCTCCAGTTGGATCTTACTTATGGGTTAATTACAGATTATCAGGGAGGAAAAGGCTCTTACACACTGTTGGTGTGAGTCATGGAAGACTCTAGAGCTTCATACTGGACTTTGACTCAAAACGTGGCATATAAAGTCTAATAAACTAGACTTAATTACCTTTTTTTTCCTTTTTTTTTTTTTAAGTGAAGTTTATTTCGAACATGTAAAAGCAAAACAATAAAAAAAATAGTCATATACCTTCCAAAGACACATACAGACTTTGAAGAAAGAGAGATGAAACAAAAAAATGACAAAGACACGTAAAGATCAAGGTTACATGTTCAAAAAGGAGTGGGAAGAAGTACAGACGTATTTAATCCCATCTCTTTTCCATGAACTATAACAGGTCACATTATACTTCCACAATATCTCATTGTACATAATAGCTCATTCTCAAACATTGTTCCACAAAATATAGATAAGCTACTTAGAGCAACAACCTTTAAGTTGTGCCAAAGGCCTTTCTGATTCAAGATATGATTTTTTATATAAGCTTCTTTGTACAAGAAATAGATCTGTACATTAATCTGTATCAAAATCACTGATAGGTGTATCAGTGTCAATTTTTTAATGTTTTAAATGCTAAATATCAACATAATGACAGGATTTAGGCCACTGTTTATGTGGCTACTTGTGTTTGTGTTCACAAAATGCACTCCCATGACGAAATTTGTTCTTGAAATCTTCTCATATGGTTTTCTAGACCAGTGGTTCCCAACCTGGGGTCCCCAGACCCCAGGTTGGAGAGCGCATTCACACCGGAGCTGTTTAGTCCACTTTAAACGAACTCTGGTCCATTTTCCCGGATAGTCCGGTTCGTTTGGAGTCGTGTGAAAGCTCACACGAACTCTTGGGCAGACCAAATAAGCGGACTCTGGTCCGCTTGAAAACAGGGGGTCTCGGTCCGCTTCTAACCGACCCCTGGTGCAGTTCGTTTGAGGTGTGAAAGCAAAGTGGAGCAACTTGTGAACCAAAGACAGGAAGTGGCATAAAGTGTAATGATATAAGGATTTATATGTGATTTAATACACTCAAATACATGTCGCTACCTCGCTTGGCGTCTGTGTAGCCATGGCAACATGTCATAGTCCGTGCTTATTTATTTGTCTCATGTAAAGTACGACATGGTGGACAGCTCATCATATCGCTGGCTGCTCCTTATGGCCCAATACAAGAGCAGAAACCCCAAGACAGCGTAAATTCTGTGTTTTTTTTGTTATTGCTTATGTGGAAAAAAGACCGGTGGAAGGAGCTGGATCGCCCCACTTCGTCTTCTTCTACACCGGCTTTTCTTCTTGGTCGCCGTTTGTGACGACAGCGCCCCTAGCGGGCAGATGTTGTAGGTGTTCAGACGGTTTGGTCCGTTTAACGAAGAGCAGTATGAATGCAAACCAAACCAAAGGAAAGTGCAACATTGTTGCAATTTCCGTTCCAAAATGGACCGAGTCCCCCAGACTATCAGGTGTAAAAACGACCTGATTTCAAGGGGGGCACGGGACCCTGTCTGCTCTGACATTGTCAAAATTAGATGTTCATTTAAAAAAACAAAAAAAAAACATGATTACAAACCTAATGTACAATAGGGGCAAACCTAAAAGATTAAAATGTAAGGAGAATCTGTAGATTTCTAATCAAAAAGGTCAAAAATTTGTTTTGAAAAAAAAATCTAAATTTTTGAGATAATAAAGTCTTATATTTACAACATTACAGTGTTTCAAAGTCCAGAATTTACCAGAAAAATCAAAATTTTAGAATTTAAAACACCCTTAAATTGACCATAGAAACTCCATTTTTTTAAGTTTAAGTTTTTCAAATCCTAATTTTACAATAGTGTAAAGTCAAAAAAGTACAAGAAACCAAACTGAAAACAAACAGTGGTCAGATTTTGACTTTTGGGCTTTATAATCTTAAAAATTCTTATCTGGGGTTCAGGGACATTTACTGGTTTTAAAGTCATAAAAATGTCTGTTTTCTTTATGAAATAACTTTTAAACCTGATTTTTTTCTTTTTGACATTGGTCTTTCTTTTTTCCAAGAGTCTTTTTGTTCTAATGCACTGTAATAATAATGGATAGTTTGGACATAGATCTTGAGTCAAGAACGAGTTTATATAGGTCTGTTATGTTGGGATTTTGTCAATGAAAACAATTTCAAATGATGTGTACTTTTTCCAAGTGGGTCTGAGGGGGGCTTAGCTTTCTTTGACGCCTATTTTAACAACAAATCTGTCCCATAGTCCACATGATCTCTCTCCTGTTTTCACTGCTTTTCTCCAGATTTAACTTATTCACATGGTGTGGTGTTGTCTCACTACAGCATGCTTTACAGTTTTTTTATTTACAGCATGTTCTGATTGAGTGTGATTATCCAATCTACATGCATCTGTCTGTAGAGTATCTCCACTACTGACATTAAATATCATATGATAAATCAGCCTCTATAAGTTTTCCATCAGCACTACATCCTCTTTAGAACCATCTAAGTGTTTTTTACAGTTGGAGTCCAGCACAACTGTTTCATATTTCAGTTTTAGGCATTCCTGATGGCTCAGTTTGACCCTGTGTTTCTCTGTTTGCACAAAACCCTTCAGTCACATGCCTTTATACGAGCATAAAAAGGACGTTTCTTTATGCAAAGTCTGTTAAAGGAGACAAGCTTCTATCTTTATGATCACATTGCGTTCATCAATTTCCAGTGCAAAAACAATTCATCACTTTATGAACAGCTTTATGACTCCGCCCAAGATTTTTTTTAAGATCTTGAGGACAAATTTAGGAAGAATTTTAGGAAGACATTAGTGAGAGTACATCATTTATGTTTAATGTACCAAAGGGGCATGCCAAAGGGCACTTTTTGCTGTGTGGCATTTTCATGTTTATATTACTTTTTCAACCACCCATCATTATTGGAAATTATACCTCCATATTTTAAGACCAATATGCATGCAAAAACAAAGCTCTGAATTCATGTTGCATGCAACATTGTATCATTTTTCTGGAATACCAACGATAAAATGAAATTTCTGTCAATTAAAAATCCTAACTCAGCAAAAATAATACATCCTCCTTTGACTCTTCAGCTATTTATTCCATCCTCATTTAGAATTTTGTTACCTTATAATCGTGACATAGTGGCATAAAGAAGAAAAAATAAATTTAGCCCATTTACCCAATCCCAAAACATTCACACAGCTCGAAGTTACCTAACATCTTACTCGGTGCTGGGGAATAACAAGTCTTCATTTTGTCTAGCATTATCAATCTGTGCAGTAGCTCAAAATTAAATTTGAGATATCTGCAAAGTTTTCATCAATTCTCCAAATATTTCTCTGCAAGAAATCTGAGGGTGCTTGAACACTCCTTAAAGGTTATTAAATTGGCAATGTCTTGAGTTTTTCTCAAGTACAGGTGCTGGGTTTCTCTACAAGGTATACAAAGCTGTCCAACCACTGTAACTGTAACCTTTTGGTTGGATGGTAGAGCCACTACAGGTTTGCTCATCGCTGTAAGGCAACGTGTCTTCTGCTGCCAAATAATTGAAATAACTGGAGAAGGAATCCAACGGTCCATTACTTTCTGATGTGAATTGAGCTCAAGCAACCATTATTCTCTGCCACCAGCCAGGCTCAGAAAAAGAATTATGAGGTGAACTAAACATGCAACATGGTCTCACAAGCATTTGTTTAAAGCACAGGTTGTTTATAAGATGCTGGATGGGCTGCATAAAAAATGTGGGGCATGAATCAAGAGCATACCCACGTCTCTCCTGGCACCACCACACCGCTGGACCCACTGTCTGTTAGATCGAACACAGTGGTGTACTTAGGATGTTTGGGGGGCAGGGGCAAAAAAATAAAGAGCATATGTACAAAGAGGGGCACCAGGGCACAAGAACGTCATCATAAATGCATGTTGGCAGTGAAACAGTGAACAGTATTTTAAGGGACTTGGTCAGGGTAGGGCAAATAATCACTGTTTGCCCAATGACGCCCTGGTGCAGGCATTCCAACACTTTTCAGCCCACAACCCCCAAAATAACAGTCCCAGACCATGGACCCCCTCTGCACCTGAAGGTGGTTAAAGTGTAATTAAACACAACCATTCACATTCAAGAGTAGTCATGCTTAGACATACATTTGAAAGATTTTTAAAACACTATGTTGGTTGCAGCATAGATCTCGCCAAACAACCATTTTTTATTTTACATTTAACTGACATTATGCACATTTTTTGTATCAAGGTGGTGTTTGATATTTTATTTGTATGGCTGCTCATTGTTTTCCTGTAATTTTGTAATTTGACTGTGCTGCTGTCTGTCGTGGCCAGGACACTCTTGAAAAGGAGATTTTTAATCTTATTTTTTCTCCTGGTAAATATAAAAAAATAATGTAAAAATATGAGTAAAATATACCATTCGGATTCATCTAAAAACATTCTTTGCTTTTTTTTAAGGCATGGCAACCCCCTCACAGTCTCTCAGGCTGCCTGGGGGGTTGTAACCCCTACTTTGGGAACTACTGCCCTTGAGGGAACTTTATCAAGTCATATCTACTGGAATGCACCTTGGAGGGCACTCTAGCACATAGTATTGCCCATTGTAAGGGCATGTTTTGTGTCCTGAAAAGGCACCAATGAAAGGCTCTTCATCATGCTTAATGAACCATATGGGCATCCAAGAAGACATTTCTGCAGAGTTTTGATTTCTATCTTCTGTTGTTGTTGTTTTTGTTTAATCATCAGGGCACCAAGGGGGGCATTGCCCCCCTGCCCCCCTTTGAGTCCACCACTGTCTAGACCAGTTTAAGAAAAAACAAAACAAAACAAAAAAAAACTCCTCTCCTGAGTGTAAACCAATACAGAAACGGGCTATTAATACCGTTTTAACTAAACTGTAAACATGATTATTTCAGCTAATAGATTAATACTTTTATATGAACATAAGCTTTCTATTTTTTGATTTATTTAATTTTTTGTGCCGGCCGTAAGAGGGCAGTTTTGTAATTTAAGTTAATGTAGGTTAAGATTGCCATCATTCTTCATCTCATAAAATTGGGGAATGTTTTAATGAGTTTTTATACATGTGGTTATGTAAAACCATCTTCACTATCTTGCTTTGTGAGCCCTCTCACCGGATGCGTTTCAATTAATCCGCCGCCGGAAGCAGACTTTTATTTTGAAGGTCGCCTTGGAAACTCGTGATAGTTTCCTCGTCCTTAACTCGTCACAGTGGTGCTGCTGCTGAGCCTCAGCAGTGTTTGCGTGTGGATGGTGGACGGTTCCCGGTGAAAAAACACCGACCCCCGGCCTCACGAAAATGCCTGTACGCCGCTCATAAACGGGAGAAAGCCTTGGAGGAGAGACGGTCAGGTCGCCGGGCAGCTTTAGAGGAAAATACCGGCAGGATGTTGCAAGTTTTAGCTTGTGGCGCCGTAGTTTTCCCCGGTCTCTTCCTCGCCTTCAGGAGGATCCTGCCGTGTGTGTTCAAACAGTGGAGCGATGCAGACGTGGTGCTCGTCAGCGAGAGGTAAACTAGCTTAATTTACCACCTTAAAATACTATCTAACACTGAACATCACATGAGAATGTGCATTTTTTTCCACAGCGGTTGACCTTTCTAAGTTGCTGAGAGCTAATTTCTGATTCGCTCTTGTAGCTACATGGCCATATGCATCCTCTTAAGTCGACATTTTACCACTTTAAAGGTTGTTCTACCAAAATAAAATGAGCCTAGTTTTTCGCAAAGTTCTCAGGAATAAATCCTAAATATCAAAGTAAGGCGTGGATCCTTGTAGGAACACAGCGGTGCTGAAAGTTATCATCGAAAACTTAGTAATATCGTTGCGTAAGATGGCTAAGATGGCCAGAATTTTTGATACATCGATCTTTATGTCAATAAAGTAAGCTTGACAAAAATCCACTGATATTCTGTAATTTTAACCAAAACCTTTCCACAGAGAAAGAGACAGAGCGCAAATTAATGGTTAACATATGGGTGCAATTAGATGACAATTGCAGGAGTTTACTTGCAGTTTTACTCGCAATTTTGCAACTCAGCAATGACACAGTTTTGGGTGCCTGGGACTTTTGTTTTCATTGCTGTGATATTGATGCAGGCACAATAACATGCAGTAATTAGCATCATAAGATCAAATTTAAATACCAGATTTAAAATTCTGCAATCTGGACAATATGATTGGGTATTTTTGTTAATTAAACACAATAAATCACCTTATATTGGGTTCTTATCACTTCTATTAGTGTTGCTGTGGTATTGAAACATCGTTTTATGTACTTACTACTTACTTAATTGTACTCATAGTTTGAGTAGAGTTTGCATGCAAATTTTGTTGATTAGAAAACAAGAAATCACTTAATATTAAGTGTCTAGGGCTTCTATTTTTGCAACTTCCAAAAGAGGTACTTATCTAATTTTCTTTATACTTATGTTGTTGCAGTTCAAAATTCTGGGGTTATGCAACTCAGATGGCATGAAGGAGTCTGTTGCAGTTTTTGTAGAAACTGAACAAAACTAGTTTGATCAAGTGTGACCCATGGAAAATGGCCCAAAGTACCCCGATTTTAGGTAATTTATTCAAAATGACCAATTTCCTGTTGGCGGTAGAGTCATAGCCTACAGGGTCTTTTGTAGATCTCTCCAAGCTGCATCTGCCCACCAAATTTGATACATCTGGGTATAACTAGCTTTCAGTAGTGGTCTGTCTCAGCACTAAAGGTTCTGCTATTGACAGCTAGGCTCCAGACCCCCCGCAACCCCGAACAGGATAAGCAGTGTAGAAAATAGATGAATGGACAACAAAGGCAGTTCAGCATGATGGCTGGAAAGAAACAGACAAAACATTTGCACAGTTTCTGTCATGTTTTTAAAAAATCTGGTTGGATTTTAGCCCTTAACCCTTGAATGTAATCATTTAGGGGTTGCTGACGTTTAATTTAATAGTGCTCTACCACAGCTTAATCCAGAATCCCCTATACGGCTTGTGCCAGCCTGGTGGGCAGCGACAGGTTTCATGGGGGTCCCAAGGGTTTGTCTGCTCTGAGATTGTTAAAATTAGAATTGCGCATACCAACCAAAATCATGACAACATGATTATGAACAGTTTAAACAAAGATCTTTTGGTGGGAACACGTGTGCTCCGTCATGAGTTGTTTGCAGTCACATGATCCTGAATGTTTGTTGTGGATCAGGAAGTGAGGAACAGCCGTTGGGAATGAATGGGAACAGAGGAAAGTTTGCACTTTACAGCTCTAAATGGACCACTACGCTGCAATCATCATCAGAAAATTCCAACATATATTGGGTACCATGCCAACACTTTTCAAAAAAGTGATTTTTACCACTGTTTAATGGATTTACCTGGCATGGAGGCAATCAGCATCACATTTAACTCAGTCCTGCAGACCTTCTAGCATCAAGCGTTGTCTAGCCAAGGGGGACAAGAGTCAAGAGGAGTCTTTTACAGATCTAAGAGGCTAGCCGAACCTCTTTAACATATAGAAAAATGCTCGTTTGTCACAGACATGCTTTTAACTGGAACAGCGATGTACTAGCAACCTTGTGGAGAGAGCAACTGAGTAAATATGTGCTGTTCAGGAACAAGCCTGTAGCTAGCTCCTGTTTGAGTGCCAGTTTCCTGTCCTCAATCCTTTGGGTTTTTTAAATGTGGATCAAATAACGACAACAACGAGCTCTACTGAGCTGAAACAAATGATCTGGATGTCTCAAAAGAGATGGATTTCCTTTCACAACAGGCAAGCCTGGAGGTTTGTGAGGTGTGCATCTTATGGAGAAGATGAGATTCAAGATTTGGCAAAACTGTAGCGTACCAAACCAGACCACTTTGTAGAAACGAACTGTACATGGTCATTGTGTGACACTGCTCATTGAAGTTTTAGATGGAGGCCTTTTTTTTTTTTTTTTTAAACATTATAAACAACTCAAAACATGTCCTTTTTTGTTAACATCGCTCTAGGAATCTCTTCTTGCCTCCTATGGGGTGTTATCTAAAAAGAACGAACTAAAGAGTAAATCCACCATGGCCATTTCTGAAACCCACAGGACCTTGCATTTTGTCAGAGTTTTAGGTGCATGCTGATTTTAATGCAAATTGGTGCATATCTAATGCCAGAAAAATGAGTGAAAGTGTGAGAAAAATGCCAATGAAGGGCTCTTGCAGCCATTCAGTGCTCGGCCCACACAAGAAATCACCCGGTATTAGTTGTCTAGGTCTTCTGTTTTTGTTGCCATGATATTGAAACAGCTATCCATATTCTTGAACTTGTATCTGTATGATACTGAACTTTAAATTCTGGTAGTGTGACAATCTTCAACTCCACACTTAGTCCTGATAGACAATCAGTGTATATCTGATAATGCAGTTAGTTTCAAAGATGAAGTGCATCTATGATTATTTCAAGTCCCAGCAGTGTGTTTTTCCCTGGTAACATTCAGGAAGTACTGTGGGATGTTGCCTTGCATCATAAAGGAAAAAGTGATCCAAGTTTTGTAACAATTAAATGACACCTTAAAATCTGCAGCTTCTTTAGTGTCTTTACATCTAAAAGTTTGAAAAGCAGTAATAACGGATATAGTTTGTGTATGTGCATCCCGCTGTGTGACTTGCTCACATGTGCCCAGCTCAGTTCAATGCTCATTTGTACGCTGTCACTCTTGTTAATCCTCCTCTGAGCTCTGGTCAGGGCCGACTGCTGAGTTAGCTATGCACTGAAAAACACTGAACCGGACTCCCGAATGAAGCTTCAACTAATTTACTAATGCTCATCTAACGGAAAACGTTGTTCTCACAAGCGTCCAGGCCTCCGGGGGATGTCATGCTGCTGCTTCTTCACCACTAAAACCAGGCAGTAAATCGTACTGTATCTACTGTTCCACACAGGTCACATGCTTGGATCATGCAAGTCCCTTTGATATGGTTCACATTGACCACACCGACATGGGACATTTTTAAAGCCCCTTGGCAAATCTCCTGAATCTTTAAGGTACATGAACAGCATCAGGTGACGTTTGCATGGTAGCCTTTGCAAATATTTCCATTTTGATTTTATTTTTGTGTAAGCAAAATATATCACAGACACATATTCATAATTGGCTGATAATATTGATCAGGACTGTACACTTCAGTAAATTGGTCAAAATACTTTAATTCTATTTTGATACTACATGCTTTAAACAACACAGTCTCTGCTTATTTACATTTTAAAAGACATAAAAGGACCAAAGTTACCAGTGAATAAACACATGTACATGATATTTTTAACTCAAACCCCCTTATCAAACTGATTCATTATCATTACTCGTAGAAGTGGTATAAGTAGGGATGCACAGATGAATCAGTATGGCATCGTTAAAGCTGACATCGGCCAAATGATGTGGCATGAACAGATATCAGTTTTATGCTGGCATCTAGTATATGTACCAGCCAAATAAAGATGAAAATGACCTATTGGACAAACTCCACCTCCTTACCCAAAATGAGTTAGACACCCCTGGTATAGAAGGAAAAACACTTAAGCACATGTAGTCCATCAGAAACGTACAGAACACATAAAGGAAATGCCACCTGCAGGACGCATGTGCACGACTTTGCATTTTTTTTGTATGAATTTTAGAAATTAAAATTCTCCGTGCATTTTTATTGCTGCAGCCATGCAGCACCCTTATGTTTTCCTTCAGAAATATCTGTAAATTTCAGTACATCACAGACTTCACTTATCCTGTGCGAATGCACTACACCAAACACTGAAATTTGGGGGTTATTCTTATTCATTTTCACCAGAGGTCCACAGGTAATACTAGTCCCATACAGATAGTACTTTCATATCACAAGAAAAGGAGATATGAGTTGACATATAGAGAAAACATTTAAATATACCCACTATCACAGTGAAAGAGAACAAAGTAAAATGCAGGACTGCATGCACCGAACCTGAAGGGACAGAACCTTCTCCATAGCCGCCCCTGCCCTCTGGAACTCTCTCCAAACCCATATTTCAAACTGCACAGACCTACCCACATTCAAAGCACTTCTTACAACGCACCTCTTTAGACAAGCTTTTAATCTTTAATTCTGATATTGCTTCATTATTTTTGTTTGTTTGTCTGTCTATGTTGTTTGCATTGTTGTATTTTAATGGATTGCTGTGTTGAGAGAAAGAGCCGTGATTGGCTGTGGGAGCTGTGAGACAGTAATATAGCATCAGCTGGCTGTCAGCTGATAGCTGATAAAAAAAAAAATCTAATTGCAGTTATTTTTGCTCATATTGCAAATCTGATGTTAATTGCTTTATTTAAGGGGATTACCATTTTTACGCCACTTATATATATGTACCATTAAAAGAAGGATTGTTATAACCCATTCTAAAAAAACACTTATGCTGTTGCAACAAATGAATGTATGAAATCGGTATTTTGACGCATTTCTAGCTGAAGAAATATTGCAACCTCTGCGATTTGTAAATTACAGCAGACCATATTGCGATTTAAAGTAATTTGCGATGACTGCCCATCCCTAGTCCTGAGCCACCAGCTGAGAACCACTGATTTAGAGTCACTGATTAACCCAATGGGCATGTCTTTGGACTGTGGGGGGATGCTGGTGTTCCCAGGCAGACCCCATGCATGCACAAAGAGAACAAGCAAACTCCAGACAGAAAGGTGCCCTACCAGGATTTGATCCAGGATCCTTCTTGCTGCAAGGCAACAGTTCTTAGCTTACATTTAGGTACCACGTATCTTCATGGCTGATAAAACAAACATCATGCAAGACTTTATGATCATACCACTGCAACATGTCAGCAAATTAATCCTAAAGTCTATTTAGATTTGTAGCTTTGTCACAAATTGTGGTAATTGAAGTGGATCAGCATCTATTTTTTGCTCCCAGCACTTTAATCACATGCTAGTGAAATTATTCTTATGAGCTACACAAACAGGACAGTTCTATTTGGAGTTTATCATCAACTAATCGGACTGATATGCAGTGACATGGTGCTCTGTGTCTCTTCTTTAACTTTCTAAAGGAGGCACTGTAAACACAATTTTGAGTAGATTACACAAGAAAGGTTAAAAAAAACGAGGTGAGGATAATCCCCAGTCAGCACAGAAAAAGATAATCCACTCACTAGCTGTTGTTTTGAGGCAGGGAAAAAAGGGCTTTTCTCTTGATTTGTTACATCAAAATAATAGTGAATACTGTAAAAGCAGGGCAGCACTGAAACACTACAGCCATCAGAGCTCAGCACCAAAAATGCACATGTATTAAACCAGCTGAAAGGCTCCTCTCTCCTGTAATACAAGGGCCAACTTTACCCTACTTTATTGAACAACACTTGACTTCATAAGGGATTATAATGCTTAACATTGGCCGACACACACTCTAAGCCTAATAGTCTCATGGCCACAGTTACTGGATGCCTTTTAAGGTTCATACAGCAGCAGTGCTCTTACTGTTAGGATGGATAAGATGGCTAAAAATGCTTCCTATTTACAGTGCAGGCTTCCTCTACATGGTTCACAGCTTAGATGAATACAAGCCAAACACTTAAATAAATCTATATTACTTCAAGGACATCTATATTACTTCAGAAATAGAGGAAGAGAGATGTTAAATCTTTAACTGCTACCCAATAAATATTCAGATCTTGCCCACAACAGCTGATGGACTCTTATTGTATTGTTTTGGTTAAAATGCCTTGTCCATGCATGTTCAATATACTTCATAAATGAACCTGATTAGTCTTGTATTATAACCATTAATCTCCCTAATACATCTGTCCATGATGTTTACTTCAGGATCATCGCATTTCAGCACAGCCAGTGAAGATGAAATTGTACACCATGCTCATTTTCATAATGTTAATGCTTGACAGATTTATATTATGTTTTTGAAGGCTTTCTAGACGGATGTTTCCAGACCTTTTAAGTGTTGCCGATTCTGGTAGGTTTATCTTTACACCCCTAATAGCAACACCAGTCTGGTCTGAAACTGATTTAGCACATTGGTTCCCAACCTGGGGTCCGGGCACCCCTAAGGGGAATCTGTAAATTTCTTTGTTGCTTTTTTTTTCTTTTTTTTTTTTTGAGATTTTAAGTTGTTGTTTACAAGAAAAAAAACTCAGAATTTCCGGTAAAAAATCTTAAATGGTTGGATTTTTGAATTTTGAGTTCAAAAGAATTATGAAGAAACTGTCTCCTAAATTCACAACTTCTTAAACTTGAGAACTTTGAGGTTTTTCTTAAAATGAGCAGACCCTCTTTATTATTTTTACTTTTCAAAAAGAGGCCCTAATGAACTGTTGGAATAATGGATAGTTTATATGTAAGTCTTTAGTCAAGAACAAGTGTCTGTAGGCATCTCAAGTTGGTATTTTGTCAATGAAAATTGAAATTTAGGTCTACTTTTCCAAATGGGTCCTTATGGATTTAGCTTATATGTATAGAAATAGCTTATCTTAGATACGAGTGGAGGGAGCCCTAAGGAAAAGGTTGGGAGCCACTAGTTTAGCAGACATCACCTAAAGTCATTACTGGAGCAGAGAGCATCAGAGCAGCAGACAGCCTGGGGTAGCTTCACTTCCATCACTGTAGATATCCATCCTGTGTCTTTTATGCATAAAACCCATTGCCCGTGCATTCCACAGTCATGCACCATCTTTCCCATACTGAATGATCCATTGTGATCTACAAACGACTGTGAAAACAGTTTATTGTATCTGTCAGACTTTACACTGTGTTTACCAGGAGCTTTAGTAAAGAGTGCGGTGTAACAAGAACGCCATTTGGCAAATTTGCCACTTTACTGCAAATGGTGCCGTTATGGTGGTGCTTTACCGTACCCAAAAATATAACGTTTTCAGCGGAGGGTTGAGGCTGTTCCAACGGCTCATCAATAAAAATAGTTTTTCCATGAAATTAATTGATTACATAACAGATCAGTGTAGAACCATTTCAGTGGCAAACGACAAAACACTCCTTTAATGAGCTGAGCAGAATGATCGGTATCTCTAAACAGAGAGATGGATTTCCAAGGTCTGGTCTGGCATCTGCTTTTGAAACACAAGCAAGATCAGGGTTTCCCTTGATGAAATGTGCTTAACCAAAACAGGCTGCTTTGTAGTAGACCATACGTGGTGTTGTCTGACTCCACTGAGCAGGGCTCTAGACAGAGGCTTTTAGTCCATGTCTGCTGCCACTTCTCCATGATCATTAAACTTTTAGCCTGAATGTGTCCCTGCTTTCAAGACAGAACAGTAGGATAAGATTTTTTTATCCTCACTAAGTCATGAACAGCACAAAATAGCATTTTAAGAGTGCCTCTATGCAGAAGCCACTGGCTGCCCCCCATCTGGAGATCTTGGCTATGATGTGACGCCATCAGCAAACAATCTATAGGACAAGATATTTTACCATTATGAAGTACCTTTTTTTTTTTTTGTTTTGTTTTTTTTTAGCGGAATAAGTTAAAACATAAAACGAACTTCATTACAAATGGGAAATGCATGCAAACACAAGAAATTACATGTTTTAGCTAGGGGTGGGCTGATACTGTTTTTTTTTTTTTTGGTCCAACACCAATTATTAGTTGCAAATGGAACCCATAACTGTTATTTGTATCTGATATGTATTGACTGCAAAAATGAAAATCTGAGTTGGTAAGAGATGAAATAAAACAATATCCGTCTGACTGATAATTGGTTGACCCCTAGTTTTAGCACTCAAATTTCCAAGAGAAGGAACTCTGAAACCTTCCAGACCCATCTTTGGTGATAAAAACTTTACTTTTAATTGTGCAAATGAACTTTTATGCTTTTTTAAAAGTAATTTTTAACATGAACCTAATAACACAGACTTTAATGTAATTTGTTAGGCTATCTATTACTGTTATCTGTAGATTTCTACTCTCTACCGCTGCCACTGATATATCAAATATCAGCCCTTCCATTTGGGAAACTCCTACCAGTCGGTACTTAAACAAGGTATGGAACAGCAAATGCATTACTATAATTTTCCATTGACTGTCTGATTGATTAAGTGTTTATTCGTGACCACCAAAGTGGTTAGGGAACAGTGATGTTAGTGATGTTGCTGCATCCATTTGTGCAATTGAGGGGTTGTTAAGAGGGGAGAGAGAGTCAGTTCCTCCTTGCCACGAAATGCACTTTACCCTGTTTGCTTTTTTTTTTGCTTCTGCTGCCACTTTTCCTCTCGCTCTACTGCAGCACCATTGGATCTACAGATTGCGTAGCCCATTTACTGGAGGAGCAGGAAAACCCACCTCTCCTCACTGTCAGACACTCTGTGTGTGTGACAGGACATGAAAGAGCAAGTGGGCCGTGGATAACGCTACAGTCAGGAGGAAGACTTGGTCATAGTGAAAGGAAGCCGAGGTTGTTCGCTGGCCTGACACAGCAGGAAAGAAAAGACAACATTGCCGAACAAGGCAGCGAAGCATTCTTCCCTTTTTCCACTCTGCACGCTCCTCACCCCGTCAACCTCAACCTTTCATCAGCACACACAGAGAGGGTTATTGGCGGACGAACAATGAAAGGGCTGTGTAAAATCTGGGTCTTGTGATGGAGTATGTGGCCATACAGCCCTAGAAGGCAGCGAGGCGTGGGGGCAAAATGTGTGTGCGGGGGTAGTGTAGGGAATAGAGAGGCCAGTTAGTCTTTTCCAGCTCAGCTCTATCGTTTTTGTAGTTGCCGGTCACATGGCCTTTGTTGCCTTGCCGATGCCCGTGTCGTGGCTGCATTCCCATGGAGATTGGCGTGAGGTGGCAGCAGGTTCAAGCAGGCAACCACACAAATACACTCTTTGTTTCACAGTTTTGTGATTTGCAACACACCATTTGAAGGTGTTAGAAAAGAGAGTTTTCTTTATTAGCCTTGTAAAACTTTTGTTAATTTAGTACAGGAGTAAAAGTCTTTAGCTTTTCTAGCGGTCAGGGGAGTTCTTGATCCTGTAGTAATTTTAACTCCTATCAGACCACATGACGTGTGCCATTACCTTCTCAGAAGAAAAGTGGCATTCGTTAGGCTGCACGATTTGGTAATGACCCACAATTTGAATTACAATATAATAGATGGATGGTATCATGAGTCTACTTGCATAGTTATCAAGAAAGAGAATGATCGTTTTGAGGTGTTTATTTCTCAACTCAAAGCATGCAAATATTAAGTAGCATAAAAAATACAAAACCTGAAGTTTTTACGGTACTGCTTTCTAGGGATATTATCAGCATGGTATCAGTATCAGCAGAAAAAAAGGGAAGTCTCTTTATCTGCAGATATGAAAATTTCTATTTGTACCTGATACTTTGACAATCTGCCTTTATGAACTGTAAATATTGGGCATACAAACAAATCAGTTAGTGGAGTTTTAAGCTGGACCTTACTCCAGTTTATACAAATATCCTCTCATATCCACGGTAAACTGCGCATCATCATCATCACTCAAGTCGAAATCACTCATATTATCTTTATTTTGGCTTGGCGTAGTGTTAGTTATCCTGGTAGAAGCCCGCAGACCCACACAGCTGATCAGAGGACCAGTTCGCGGCGGAAGGAGACAAAATGGTGAAATCTGTATCGTAAATTAGTGCCTGACCCAGAGAGGTTTTCTGGGAGAAATGAACTGCTTTGTACATCTTTCGACACAGCGTACAGGCGAGCCAGCATATTTTCATGGCCTATTTTTATGTAAAACTCATTAAACTAACGGATAAAACGATCCCATCTACAGACACTATGCGCTGGATATTTCTGAGCTCATGACAACCTCAGGAGCAACTTTGACAGAAATCACTGGAGGCTAATGCTACTACTATAGCCAAGCACCATACGACCCAACTTAAAAAATCCCTGAAATATCCCTTTAAAAGTACAGGTGCACAGATACGTGTTCAGTCTGCCATGACAGGCTTGTTTTAGGGCAGGGGTGTCAAACTCAAGGCCCAAGGGCCATATCCGGCCCGCCAGATCATATCATATTTTTATTATAACTGGCCCGCTGATCTGGAGATTTCCTGCAGTTTAAACATGTTAACATAACCCTGATGATTTAAAATATCCTTGTTCTGACATAGAAATAAGAAAAACAATAATTAGATGAAAAGTCAGGAATGTGGGAAAATAAATTTCTGTTTTCATATTCTTAGTTTTGCATCTCACAGTTATCAGGCAAAGTTAGGGTTTTGACTTTCCTTTTCAGTTCACACTTTTGACTTTTTATCTTATTCTCTACATTTCATGTTCCTCGAATTTAAAATTTTAAGAAATATTTTGACCTTTTAACTCATGATTTTATTTTTTCCTCATGTTTTGACTTTTTTAGCTCCTTACTTTGACTTTTATCTCATAATATGGCCTTTTGTATCCTCAAGTTTAAATTTTAAATAATATTTTGACCTTTTTTTCTCAGGATTTGACATTTTTAACCAATGATTTTGAACTTTATCTCCTATTTTGACCTTTAAAACTCATGATTTCAAATTTGTATCTCATGTTTTGATTCTTAAAAATCATGATTTAAACTTTCTGTCTTGTATATATTTGCCTTTTAAAAACATGATTTTTACTTTAAATGCCTTTGAGCCAATAAGTTTGAATTTGTATCTCAGATTTTGAGCCTTTATACTTATCATTTTTACTTATTTAAATCTCAAAATCATTTATCGTCAGTGCTAAGTCCCCCCCATAACTCACTGCTGGTGAAAATGAGGTTGACAATTTATGGTTAAATGTTGGCCTTGTTCGGCCCTCATTTGGACCCAAATTCAGAATTAGTCCCCTGCTGTGATTAAGCTTGACATCGCTGTTTTAGGGGAAAAAACTCCTGAATATGTATTTGAATGCGCTATCTTTAATTTTGTTATACAATGACATAATACCATTAATGCTTTTTTCTCAAAATTGAAAAAAAATCATGTGATGGCCTTTATGTTAGCATCACAGAATCATATCATAAACAGATGTGTACTGGAAATATTCTGATTTGACTTTTTTAACTCAGTCCAGACCGTAAAGCCTCAAGATTCCTTCCATAATCCTTTTTTTCTATTTGGGAAAGTAGAGCTCAAGTAATACAGTCCAACTGGGGGATTTGTGTGAATATGATTATTTTCTAGGAGTTGTACTAAAAATAGGGTAAAAATCCTTCACTCTGCTGTGTGTTGTTCTGTCACATTAAGGTATAGATCCTTAAATGTGTCCTTAATGGAACCAGAAAATTAGTTTCCATTCCAGCCCACACAGGCCTTTCTTCTGTGATGAATAAGGGCTGAGTATTTGTCACATAAGATACAATTACTCAAGGTAACCTGTGTTTGTCTATTTTCCCGGCTGTAGGTGGAGATGAGTAGGTGGTGATGTAAAGTGAACCCAAAAGGTGCTGAAAGAAGTTGAAACATTTAAAAGCAGCACTGTTTTTAAGGGGCAATTGTCTCTAATGGCTGCAGTGAGGATTGGGGAATGAATTACATGTTTTTTCCTGATTTCAAAGCAGCTCATTGTCAGAGCTGCCAAGTTGGACGACAGCCAGGGAGAAAGATCGTTTGAGCAGCAGCAGATATCTAAAGATTGAACAGATTGGTGATATAATCCAAGGTCCTTCTTTAACAAGGCCAGAAATGATCTTGTCTGGCTGGCTGAAAATGTTAAGATGGTCAACTTTCCTTCATTGAAACAAACAAAAAAAATCACTAGTCTTTAGGCTGCTTCAGTCAAAACATCTTTTAAACGCAGGACGACGACTTACCAGATGTCAAAAGTTCATGCCTTGAAAGTATTCTTTTCAAATGCAGCACCAATGAATGTAATGTGCGCCTTACACCACTTCACACGGTGACACTTCAAAATAGAGATGTACCAAGTTCTCCTATGTCACAGGTCTGTTTATAGACGAGGAAAGAGGAGGCCGGGCACTGCTAATCCCACGATGGTGCAGTGAACATGTGGGTCAGTCTGCTGTAGTGGTTCACCTGAGGGGACACTTTTAAACCTTGACCTGGATTTGTCTGAGTTTCCACTGCTCATAGAGGTATCAATCGGCAAGATAGACCAATGTGTGATCAATGCATCTGACCTAATATTGTTTTGTCCATTCGTCTTCTCTCTGTGTCCTTGTTTAGAATGTTTATTCTCTCTTCAATAGTCAGATTAGCACTCTTCTACAAAGAAGAGAACTCCAAAGCCAGGCAGATATCCTACATTGAAGTAATTCATATTTTTGTCTAAGTGGTTTTACTTTCATTGTGATTTGCTGAGCAGGTGGAATCTCACCTTACGATGCAATTAGTCTACTGAATGAAACTTATGATTCATATTTATTTCTCCATCTTTTGATTGGCTATTTAACTTTCACATGTCTAACAATCCCCCCTTCTTTTCTATACCAGAGGATGCACAAACCCTGATTCCAAAAGAATTGGGATGTTGTGTTAATAAACAATACAGTGATTAGCAAACCTTTTAACCTGTATTTAATGGAAAACAGCACAAAGACAAGATATTTTACATTCAGATGTTTTTAATATATACACAATCTGGATCTGATACCTGCAAATCACTCCAAAAAAGTTGGGACAGGGGCATGTTTTTGCTGTGTTACACCACCATTTCCTCTATCAACACTCTGTGAGTGTCTAGGGACGTAAAATGTAACCTGTTAAGGTACTAAAAGTTCTTTCCCATTCTTGCTAGATGTAGTTACATCTCATGTTGCTCAATAGTGCACGTTTTCTTTTAGAGCTTGGCAATTAATTGAAATTTAGATTAAATCGCAATATTTCCTACTGCAATTTTAAATCGCAAAAGGTGCAATATTTCTTTGAAATTAAAAATTTGTTAAAATACCAGTTCAATAACATTTTTATGCAGCAGAGTTATGTTCCATCTATCATGCAAACATCTAACTGTCGAATTATTTTTAGAATAGTTTCCTTATTTTTCTAAGTTTTTCTAAATCAAAATGAGAATGACATGAAAATGATCCATCCTCTCAATACAACAGTTTATTCTGAAATGGCAATATGATTCAAAATAATTGCAATGAAATATTTTTTCAAAAGCATTAAGCCCTAGTTCAATCTATTTAATGTTGTGCTGGTTAAAATATAGAAGTATTTACTGCTCGTTTTTGTGGAAAATACATAAGGTGTGGAATTTAAAAAACAATCGCACATTAAATCGCTATCACAATATTGGAAAAAATAATCTCAATTAGATTATTTTCCCAAATCGTTCAGCCCTATTTCCTTTTTATATGTTTTGGTTCATAATACACCAGATGTTTTTAAATGAAGACGGGACTGTACTGCATGCAGGCATCACTCTTTTATTGTGAAGCCATGCTGTTGTAATGAGGCCTGGCATTGTCTCGCTGAAGTAAGCAGGACCGTCCCTGATAAAGACTTTACCTGTATGGAAGCATAAGTTGCTCAATATGTGCCTCTAAGTGTTAATGGTGCCTTCACAGATGTGCACTTCACCACTAATGCACCCTCACACCATCGCAGATGCTGGCTATTGAATTTTGCGCTGATAAGAATCAGGATGGTCCTTTTTCTTTTGTTAGCCTTAGGACTCAGCAGCTATTATTTCCAAAGACAGTTTGAAATGTGCACTCATCAGACCAAAGCAAAATTTCCCGCTTTAGGTTAGTCCATCTAAAATAAGCTTTGATCTAAAGAAGTGGACCGGAGCTTACAACGTCTGAATGTTGTTGATAAATGACTTTTACTTTTTATGGTCTTCACGTGGATTGTAGATGAAGGTCATACTGGGTTAACAGACAATAATTTTCTAAGTTGTTCCCAAGCTCATGTCATGTATCTATCAGAGAATGATGCTGGCTTTTAACGCAGTGCTGACTGAGGGATCAGAGGTCATTGGCAATTAGTGATGGTTTTCTACCTTGACCTTCTGTGCTGAGAATTCTCCAGATTAGATCATATTTTGGACTGAAGATCCTAGAATCTCTGAAACACTGGTTCTCAGCCTCAGGACCCACCATCAGTTCCTCAATGAGAAATGGTATTTTTTAACAAATCCAAGTCATGTTATGAGAACTAGTACAGTTTGGACCTCAGAGAGTACAAAACGTGACAAAACCAAGAGACAGGACAAAGCAGGCATGTCTTAAGAGTTTCATGGACTTTGGTATAATTTTGGTTTCTAGGAATATATTCATGACCAACTGAAAAGGGCTTAGTGACCCAGTTTTGGGTCCTGTGACTCACCAATAAGAACCACTGCTCTAAAATTTATTGCACTTGCCCATTGAGGATTTTCATTCATAGACAGTTGAATCATTTTGCCTATTTAGTCTTTAACGACGTAGAGAATCTCATGCCATTGTTGATTGTGAACGACTGAGCCTTTCAGGAGTGTGTGTTTTCTGTCCAATCATGGTTCTTTCACTCATTACATCTTTACCTATTTACCTGTGATGTGTCTGTTTTTTTTTGTTTTTTTTTTAACATTCCACATCATCTCTGGTCTTTTTTCATTGTAGGCATCAAATTCAGGTTATGGGTTATTTTCAGGTCAACAATAAGGTTGATCAATTTGAACATTAATGTTACATATATGTTAATATTTGTGCTGTATTTTACTGACTGTAGGTTGAACATTTGCAAATCACTGTATTCTGTTTCATTCACACCTTACTAAACATCTCAACTTTTGTTGAGAATTGAGGATTGCCATTTACTGTTACTCTCTGAATACATTAAAATGATTTTACCTACTTTTATGTTCATTAAATTCCTGTGTTTATGTGTAACCATTCTTTGTATTGGTCCTATTTGTTAATGTCTTTTTATTTTAATTTGTGGTCATTGTTGTAGGTTTACTAAACTGACAGCAAAGAAAGAAACAAAACATCAAACTTGTTTAACACTGACTTTGATTCTAGGCAAAATAGTGGCCCTGTATAAGCAGATAGTTAATTCTAATTAAAGTGCCCCTATCATAGTGAAAATCAGTGCTATTTATAAAAGCATAAAGCATATAAATACTCATAATAAAACCAGAGATGATTGTAAAAGGACATACTATCTCTGTTGGGGCACAGCTGTTCTTTGGCTTTGACTACATGCTAATGTCAGCATGCTAACATGCTCATATAAACAAAGTTAACATGATGTTTATAGCATGCATCATGTTTAACATGATCTCCATTTTTGTTTGGTTTGTTAGCATGCAAACATTTGCATAAGCACAGCACACAGCATTAGTCTTCACCTCTAAGGGTTAGGGGTAAACAGAGTTGTAGTTATTCATCCTGAAAGGGAGCATAAATGTGCCAAACTTCATCACAATCCATCTCATCACTGTGAAGAAACTCAAAACCACAAATCTGTGCTGGAAAGACCTCATCAAAGCTTCATCATCTTAGAGCCATCTTGACAGTCGATTCAGAAAGCATGATTAATGATCATGAATGTACCCACTCATCATTTTACATGCTGGTTTTATGTGTGTTTGTCTCTTTCTCAGACTGGTGTCCTCCATCCATGCCATCATGGCAACCACAGCAGGAGTCATCGTTGTGTCATCATGCCGGGGAAACGTCATTAATGAAAGGTTAGACTTCATGTCATCGATCACCTGCACCAAACAGTGGTTGTTATTTATAACCACTGATTTCCCTCTTAATTTTTACACCCTTTCCTGAACTTGTGGGCTGCTTCAGAGGGTTGTTTTTATTTGTCCGACACTCTAAAGGTTTCCATTCTGGTGTGAAGTTTAAAAATAGTTGTGCTTTGAGTAAATATTCCTAACTTGGGCGCATTTAAACAAAATCTGCTGCTACTTTCTGCCATAGAGCTATTGTAAGGGAATTCTATTTCTGCAAAAATCAACATATTCCTCCATATTCCCATTAAGGACAGTCCAATCTGCCCTTATTCAGCTAGCATCTGTCATCCTGTAAATCCTGCATCCAGATCAAAGCCATGGTAGCAGGCTTGTGTTACCGAACCACTAGCTTCCCCGTGCAGTTTAGGAAAGTGTAACGCTAAGCTAATGCTAGCCCTGTAATCCCACTGAGTCAGCGGCCAGTCCGGGGAAGGCCCAGTTTGAGGCTGCTAATCTCCGCTGCCCCTCCCCATTTGCCCACAGAGCTTAATTCCTCCACCACGCTGCTCAGTTCTGCTGTCCTGTGACGTGCACAAGGCCTGCAGCTTATCAGACACATGCTCCAAAGTCAGATCCATGAATACTCTAATACTCATCACAATCTGTCACTTCATTTGGCCTTTATAGCCCTGTTTGCATGAACTTTTATGCATGATTTGCAATATTAGAATATACACAGCTGAGAGTGCAAGTCCAGCTTATGCTTTAGACTACAGTATGACATAAATTTGAACCCTAGATAACTTGATTTATCTTCAGGTTTCTCCCAAAATTAAACATTTCTGATTAATTAGGCTGAACTGTAGGTTTACCTTATAGTCAGACTGCTTTTAATCCCTGTCAAAGCATTGTCTCTGTGTTTCCAGATGTTAGCTTAATATTTGAGTTGTAGGATTTTTTTAACCAATGAAAATGAGGATCAAAAATGTAAGCCAAACTTTTAACCAATTGGCACTTTCCAGTGCTGAAAAAATTGAGCCAACTGGAAATGCAAAAAAAAAAAAAAAAAAAAAAACACAATTCCCCAAAGCTCAAGCTACATAAGACCCCCAAATTACATGTTTAACATGTCTGTTTCTTCAACAGTTTTAGTCCAAATAACTTTATTGGTGCACACTTTTTAAACTCATCCATTTTAGGCTAAGAGTTATGGGCTATGTTGACTGAAAGGCAGGTTCCATGTAGCTGTTTGCCCAAAGGCTACAGCTCTGCCACAGCTCCACCTGTTTGCCTATGCTAAAGTGACTGAAAGTATAGTAAAACTATTCTTTAGAAACAAGTGGGTGTGCTCACTGGGACTGAAGGCCTTCGTACATTGAGTCAGTTTCTTAGGTTGTGTTTGTCTGATCCTTAACCCGATGGAAACACCATCCACACAAACCTTAAACACAAGACTTGATGTGTTATAGTTCAAGACCATTTAGACTAAAAGCAGTTCAGATGTTTTTTTGCTCCTTGCTGATTTGTGTACCCATACAGTTTTAACAGAATCATTATGGCCATAAATGCTGTGACAGCAGTTTCAAAATACCAACCTCCATGGTACAGTTAACAAAAAGCCAACTGATGGCAGCAGATGCTAAACTGCATGATGCAGCGCACGCCTCCTCGCTTCAGAACAAGCTAGAGATCCACCCCAGTTTCATGTATCATTCTGTCTACTGCCAGCAGGCTAAAAACAATGATACAAGATAATTTCAGGGCTTTTTTTAATTACCAGAATATCAGGAGTTGGATGCCAGGCAAGCTGTGCAGTAAACAAGGTAAAAGAATGCTACAGCACCAGTCTTCATCCACAAGGCAACCAGGCTCACCAGGCTAGTCTGTGTCGTCCCAATCAGTGTCTGGTGTAACAGGGTACAAAGTAATGCATTACCATAATCACATTTTATTTGTCCATAACACAGTTGTTCACAGTAGTCTCCATGCACAATTTTAACACAAAATTTAGAATTTAGATACTTTGTCAGTGTCAGTTTTAAGATTCCAACTCTCAATCATCAAAACAACTGCTGAATCATATATTTACATGTATGATACATATATTTTTATCTTAAAAACATGGTCTTGTTACTCGTCAATGCACTCATTGTGTGCATTATAAGTAGTAGTTTCAGATTTCAGCCTCCATAGAGTGAGTCAATTCTAGACTGTGGTCTACGGTCTCTTGGCGTATTACCAGGCCTGAAAAGGCACGGACAAAAGAGATGCCAATATGTGTCGAGCTTGACCCCCCCCACCACCACTAGCCCTGGGTTTTGGCACATCAGGCCTGATGATGAATCCTTAGCACCCTTCATGCCTAAAATTCCTGTACATGACTGTAACTGAAATGAGTTACCTCACAAATCCTGAAAAATATATCTGCCAGACTGTTGTCTTCATATTCGTACTCAGTAGCAAGAAACAAAAACACACATGCTATATCCTGTCATATAAAAATACAAGCTGCTGTAAAACGCCGGATGAACTGAACAGTTGGCTTTGGATTTTATTCCTGCTTTAGAAGTCTTCATAGCTACAAGGTTAAGCACTGAGGAAGTGTGGAGGATTGTTTGTAGATATATTTAAATAGGGATGCCTGGAGTGTTTCACCTGTATTTTCCATTGCAAATATGTACACTCGCAGAAGTGACTCATGTCGTCTTCATCTTCCTCCGAGTTGTTTGTTGTGCTTTTGTGCTCTTAATCTCTATCCACTGACCTTAAGAGCTGAAGACTCTAGCAAGAGGTCAGAGGTCAGTGGCTCAGCTCTGCCCTACAGCTTTCCTCCCTCCTGTCCACATAATTAACCATCAGTGTAATCGCTGCTCATTAGAGCGATGCAGCCGTCCAAGCTGTTTGTTATACTGTACTTACATAAGCCTGCCTTGAAGCCTCTGCTTGCTCAAGTTAGAGAGGAGACGGAGAAGGGTTAAGTGAGTGTCTGTGTGTGTTAGCGTCTCCTGAAAGTAAAGGTCATTCAGGTTTCCATTTACTACCAGGTCTACTGACACTGAATACGGTAATAATGCTACCTATACTACAACCTATTTCAATGTCCATTTGACCAGTGGAAGCTTTTTATGTCAGGCTGCTGTGTTAGGTAGGGTTTTAGGATTGTGGAACTAATGAAAAATCACATTTACTAAATAAAAAAGCACACTGTTTATATATTTTCATCTTTTGCCGCTTCATCAAAGCTAGAAATAAAGTTGCCTAGTAGCCCATACAACTTTGTATGATGCTCCACTATTGCTCAAAATACTGCATAAAGTATTGATCAGTTCTTTCTTGCCCTGCTCAGAATCATTTTCACAATATGGTTTATTCAGTATTGAATAACAGCATGACCTTTTTTTGTTTGTTTTTGTCCCTCAGGCACTGGCTGGCCACTTACTTCGTCATCTGGTACGGCGTCCCCTACATGACATACGACATCTTTGCCATGTACCTCAGTCACTTCTACCGCTTCAGAGTCAAAGGGCACGAGGACTACAAGCAGCACTCACTGAGGACAGTGAACTCATTCGTCCGCAGAGAGTTTCTGCTGGTGTTACATCACATCGCTCTGCTCACCATCCTGCTGCCCGTCACTCTGGTGAGGAGGGGGAGCGGGGGGAGCTTGGTGGTCTGAATTCAAGGCCACAGATGGTTGTGGATCACTGGTTTGCTGTGTTAGTTTCTGCTTGGTTTACCTGCTGCTGATTAAACGATTAGCTTCCTCTTCTCATCCTCTTACAGGCTGTTTACCACACACCTGTCATGGATCTTATTAGGTTGTTGACACTTTTTAGTTTTGTAGTTTTGGTTATTATTGCTAGCTAAGTTTGTCAAAAATGTTGATACTTTGAAACAATGCAATATTAAACCATTATGTCTTCCTTAAATAGTATGGGAAAGCACTGAAGTTTATATATAGATTAAGAGTTCTAGTTTGTTTCAGGAAATCAATCCATGACGTGGTGATGGAGATGAGGTTTTTTTAATCATCCATGGCTGTAAACAGTGATAGATGGGTTGTAGGCTGTGTTTAAGACCATTCCCATACCTATAACTGTGGGAAATTTCAGAACTGTTCTTAACTTTTTAATTTGTTTTTGACCAAAATCATAATGGATTAAATGAAAAATAAGCCCTTATTTAAATGTACTTAAAATTGCACTATAACAAAGCATACTGCTGAATTTTGTGAACATTAGTTTCCCTTTCAGCTGTTTGTTTTCTTTTTTATTTCATTTTGAAGAAAAATGGAACAATAGTTCAGTATAGCTTTGTGTCAAAACTCATGTGGTCTTTGAGGACCGTCCACTACCAGTAATGCGTTTATCATATGAGCTGTAATGTTGTGCAGAGTTTTAAATCAATCCTTGCTTTAACCTTCATTATTTCTTAATGACAGCATTAGTGAGACCAAGCCTTACTCCCGATGTTTATGATATACATCAACTTTCAGCTTGTCTTTAATCGTCTTGAATTCAGGATTCAACCTTACTGAAAAAACCCTTAAGACTTTCTGAGGGAGTTGAAAAAAGTAATTCAATTTTGAATAAACGATTTTGCTTGTTTATTCTCTAGAGGTAAATAGTATGCAAACATGCTTCGACATGGTCCTCAAACATCTATTATTACGCTGGTTTTGTGTGCACATTACCTCAGAGTTCAACCCAGAACCGGATCATCGACTCAACGTCTCCAAGCATGCATGGCCTGAAGCTGATTGTGTCTTCTTTGTTGCTATTGTAAAATTGAGAGGTACATAAACAAATACTGAACCACACTGAAATGACTATAGGGAAGAATAAGGAGCATCACTGAGTGAGTTCTTTTTTTATTCTTTCAGTGGTTTCTGTAAACTTAAAATAAACTTAATGAGAAAGGCAGCAAAGCTACAGAAACAGTCATAATGTGATTAAACTGCCATTCAAGATTTATTACTGAAATAAGAGCGTATTGTTCAGCTCAAGTGATGACAGCATTTTGTTTTTCCTTTCCTTTTTCCAAAATGTAACGATCAAATTATTGCTGAATGCCAGTCTTTGAGATTGAAAGCAACAAAACTATGTAATTATTGCTCTGTTAAAGTGTAAGGTTTAGGAGATTCTCTTTTTTATTTTGTTTAAACCCAAAATATGAAGAGCTCTAATAGTAGCAGTGTTTCTTGTTTTTTTCATTTTCCACATGCTGCTTGTCTTATCTACAGTCCTACAAATTTTTAAAGACAAAGACTTTGTGAAAGCACGCAGAGTCACCCCTGTTTGGAAATTTCCCTCCAGTTTATGATAACGGACTATTCTTTCTATCCTCCTTTACCAAACTAAAGCAACATTTGTGCAACTACTCATTTGTGTGGGTTAGACTGTAAGGCGCCAAGATTACTGTGGAGTAAATTTAGACAAAATCACAAAATCTAGACAAGAGGCTAATCAACAGTTAAACATGGAGCGCTGATGATTTCAGTGCAAATGATTTTTGGCATGCTGAGCCGTTTTGAAGTGTCAGGACTGTAAGTTTTGTCTTTGCTGGAATGCTGTGTTGCAAAATGTCATGCAGTGAATTTAAAGTGATGCTGTGTTGTGGTAAAACAGCTGTTATACATTTAGAGAGTGTAACTGTGGTACATATTATAATTTACACCAACCCTATGTGTGCAACCATTTCATAAGAGTTGTGTTCTCTCCAAGGTGCTACCACTTTACTGTTTGGCCTGAATAAATCACTGTTTACTTTTGTTAAAAGTTTTTGACCCTCCAGTGTACTTTCAGAGCACATCCATGGCCTTAAGTCTTTGGTTACATCAGAGATAGATCACACTTTTTTATTTAATCCCAGTGCCATAAAATTTCAGTGATTGTAGTTTCCAGTACACTAGAATATTTGTCCAAGATTGGTCAACATGTCTGCATGATTAAGGTAAAAAATATTTAAAAAATCACAATCTCGTGGTTACAGAAACTCTAAACACTGCTTTTAAAATACCAAATGTTTGTGGTGTGCAAAAGTAAGGCCAAGATATTTCATTACAACTTTTTGCATAAATGTTCCCACCCTTGCCCTAACACAATACACACTTTAATTTCATAACAGCATTCAGTCTTTAGTGGTTAGAATCTGCCCACTCTTCCTCTCAAAAGTGCCCAAAACCCATCAGATTATGAGGGTGTTTCCTGTGCAGATCCCTCTGAAGGTCATTCCAAAAATTTTCAGCAGGATTCAGATCTTGTAAACTACACTGCATCAAACACTAGAAATCCTGGAGTGTCTCTGATTGGTTAAACTTTTGCATTCAGCTGCTACCAAACAATTTTCAACAAAAGAAGGTTTAAACAGATAAAGGAGGATTTATAATCATGTGGAAGACCTAAGTCTCAGGCAAGACAATTTTAGGCAACAGCACTACATTACCCACAATTCTAGAGTGTCACAGCTGTTAATGTTTCTAGGCATAAAATTTCCCCATCCGATTAAATGCAAAATATAACTGCATTTAGCTGAGTGGTCTAAATCCATGTAGATACATTCTGCAAACCACCTTCACTCGACAATGGTAAACAACATCACACTGTAACAGTGCAGAATTGGTTTGCAGAATGTGGCTAACATTAGCAGGGTCAGCACCACCATCCTTTTTGCTGGTTAACGTCCACGTTCCTGGGTTGAATATTATTACACAGTACTTTGGTTTTATGTCAGTTTAACTTAGATAAAATGATGCTAAACTGCCCTGTACATAAGAGATGCAACCGGTGCTAAAGCAGTTAGCAGTTGTTTATGTTGGATTAAAGAGCACTTTGGCAGCAGAGCGGTTGTCATTAAGAACAGCCACTGTGTTTCCTGTTGTCAGGCGGCTGTGTTAAAGTTTAGAAAGAACTTTTGGGATTGTGGGCCTGAACTGATAAAAAATTTTGATAATTAGGTAAACCGACTCTTAATTCCAGTGTGGACTAAAATGGGATCCGAATTTTAACTGTTTAGCCTTCTAATTGTGCACATTCTTAGTCACGGCAATGTCTCTGATTGGTAAAGCGAATTTCTGTTGGCTGCTCCAATTGAAGTTAATGGTCGTGGAAAAAGTGGCCAGTGACTTTGGTGGTAGCAGATGCACCACATATGCCACATAGCACCAGATCAGCCAGTAGAATTTTCTCAATCAATTAGTTTTTAACCAAAGTCATCTTTACAAAGAGGGAAGGTCTAGACTGTACTCTTTGATATATTATTGGAAAGACCCAACATTCACTATGAACTCAAGCAAAGTTACAATTGCGAGGAAAACCTTCCTTTTAAAGACCAGATCCAGACACATGTCTGAGAGGTGAAGCAGGAAGAGAGAAGAGGGGGGTGCAGAAAGAGGGATAGGAGAAACAACAGAACAACAAATGTGAGACAAATTTTTGGCTGTTTGTAGGATGTGAATATATTTTCTGTAATGATGGTATCAATGTGTGAAAAATGAGCAGTAGTCATGATTGATAGAAAACAGGACACTTAAAAACACAGTTGCAGCTAATGGGTTTTAATACAGCAGAGTAATAGAGACAATACATTTGCAAGACACTTTTAAGTTTTCAGTCTAGTAGGTTAGTCTGTTGAAAGCCCCAAACAGCACTCACTTGTAAGTGCTGCCTTTTGAATGTATTTTTTATGCATTTGTTGGTTGGATACATAATAATCATGTGAGGTTAGTGGTCTTTATTTTCCAGGGAGAAAAAACAAGATTCACATTTTAGCAAGAGTCTTGCTGCCTTATTGGTCAACAGACAATAGAAGATCACAACAAGGCAATGACTTTGATTTCCTTCTAGCAACAAATTATACTTAATTGTTTGAATCGATGTCTTTAATTGTAAAGTCTGAACAAATGGGCAGGAAGAAGAAATGAAAGTGCTGCTTGTTTTCTGCTGATTTTTGATGGAGTGTCAGGAAGAAAAAGTGGAGGCCAAGCAAAGATGTCAATGTACATGAAAGCACTGAAGCTTGTGAAATGATCTGAATTGATGAATACTCCATTGTGTAGCGAGAGAAAAGGAGGAAGCAGCAACAAAAGAGCATTGGGGCTATGGAGCATGATGACTTTTAGTCAAAGTATGACCAGCAAATTGAAAACCTACTGAACTGTGAAGGCAGAGTTCACAGTAAACACAGTCTGAGCAGTTTATTAAAAGTTAAAAGAAGGTTTTTTTCTAAGTACTCTTTGTGATTAATTAAATTTACTTCTTTACTGTTGCATTGTTGTCACACACTTGGTTTAGATGTTCATGAATTTGCTTCAGACTGTCTTTAATCTATTGTTAGTATTTATGTCCCTTTGGAGGTTAAAATAATGTAACACAGCCACTCTCTGTCTGAAGTCTATCGCAGGTCAGTGAGCCAGGTGCAGTAGAAACCTGGCCTTTTGTTTGCAGCGGCAGTCGGTTGCAATAAGAGATCACATTACCCTACATTATTCAGCTCCAGCTGCAGTCATCCTCTTTTTTTTTCTCTAAACTCCCCACCCCTCCTCTGATCCTCCTCTTGTTCCCTCACTCATCAGCTTTATGCAAGTCTGGCTCACCTGGCTAACACACAAGCAGGTAGAGTTATCCAACAAGCTGTCAACGGACAATCGTCAGGTTTCCATCCCAGAGTGGTTTTGATGAGTAACAGTGAGAAGAAGATTACACGGTTAAAGCGAGCAGCAGAGGAGGTCAATGAAACCTTAAGGCATGACTTGCTCTGTCAGAGCAATCAATCTAAAATTATATATCAAAAAGACGTATGTGCAGGCTGAAGACTTTACCTCTGAATATATTGAAGTAAAAAATGGAGAGCCTCAGGGCTCACTTTTAAGACCACTGTCAGTATCGGTCATAGTTTTTTCAATGCAAAGTTTCATTCATATGCTGATGACATTGTTTTGTTTTGTTTTTTAAATAAAGGTCACTCTGCAATTTGCAATAGTGGCACCATTGCAAACTTAAAGGCCTTCTGCAGGCATTCTTAAACCTTTCAACTACTTCATACAAAAATAATGCAGACTTATATGCAAATATGTAATTGCATACCATGATATCATGACCGCAGTTAGATTAGTTGTGCAGCACTAGAGGAAATTAGGGATGAGTACCAGTATCTGGTACCAACATGGTACCGGTACCGACACAATCGATACCTACTGGACCAAATTGCAACACAGATATCAACACTTTATTTCAGTACCCTGCGCCCTTTGTGAACACCCTGTCACTCCAAAAGAAAGGTAGAAATATGTTTGGGAATTTGTGTTATGTGTTAAGTTACAATGGTCCCCTTTGCTTTTTCAATTGTTGACTGGCAACTTAAGAAGATATTTCTGCAACTCATTTACGATACCCAGGCATCTTTGATTCTTCTGCTGACTTTCAACCCACTTGTTTCTCTCAAAAGAATCGTATAAAAAGTATTGATTTAGCACCAGTATGAGAAAAAAAACCCAATCCTACTTGAAAAAGTATGTACTTGAAGTGCATGGTATCAAAAAAGTTTCAAAATTTGGACAACTTTACTATACAACAATCACTCTGACAGAAGAATTCAGCTTTACTTGTTAGGCCAGACATATACTTGTGGTTCAACCTTTCATTTGTGTTTCAGTCCGGCTGCCTTATGTCCTACTTTAAAAAGACTCTTGAGGGCTCGCCAGAGAGGTCAGGCCGTATACAGCTACCTAATGTGTTGGATGTAAACAACAAACATGGAGACAGTAAATAAAATGATAAGTCTGAGCTCAAAACTAATATAATAAACATCAATAATCAATAGAAACCACTGATAAGCTCAGACTGATGACCAGTGGTCAGGTCAGCACTGTCTGAACTCTAATTCTCCAATATTTTCCACCAAGTACAGACATAGTGATCCTTGTTTTTTCGGTTTAATGAGGGGTTGTCTGGTGAGTTTCAACTGACTGCTTTCCTAGATGTCGCTGTTAGAGCAGCTGTTGAAAACAGTAGGGCTGTAGTCAACCAAAGAAAGACTTGGTCTACTGAAATTGCACCCACACACTTACCAATCGATTGGTCATTCAGGTAATAAAAAAGAGAGAGAACCTTCTCTTTATCTCAAAATCAATCCATGAAAGGTTCCTCATTCGCACCCTTCTGGTATTATCAATGGTCTTAAAAGATTAACATAGATCATTTTCTCTTTAAGTTGTCTTATTCTGATATTATCAGCTTATTGTTTCAGAAAATTAGCTAAATTATACAGTACCAATAGCCCTGGCCTCCTAATACCATCATTTGAGGAGTTGATTTATGCCGATGTTATTTTTCACCATCCTCATCTTTGTATATGATTATTGCAAGCCCCACTACACAATGCTCATCTGTTGTGATAATGGAAAACTTTTTAATTACACTGACTTGTTTTGTTTGGACAAAATAGGGTAAAATGGACCAAAATATAATTTATATTCTCTGCAGCGTTATGCAAACTGCAGGATTGGGTAGCACAGTCCGACTTAGTGGATGCCTAGTAGTGGAGGGCGGGATGGTGTAGCCAGGTAGTTGTTTAGGAGTGGTGTAAAGTTCCTCCCTGTGGTTTCAGTCATTCTCTTACGAGCAGATGGCAAACCCACGTCTGGAGTCACTCATCCTTTATTCATTGGAGCACACAGCGATCCAGGCTACCAGACAGACCCGGCCTTTTGTGCGGAGTCTCTTTATCCATCCAGGCTGACTCACCTATTCTAGGATGGCCTCTCTCACTGCACAGCACCGAGCTGCTGGTCAATATTTGAAAGCTTCATTCATTACTTATGAACAGGACATCAGTCTCTCCTCCACCCCCACCCCGTTCATGGTGCCGTATCAAAGTTGTGGTAGAATGAGACATCTGCTTTGGGGGGGTTTGGTATTTTACAATAATAAAGTAGAGATCATCTGTCCAATATAAGTTATTTAGTAATTTGGCCACAGGACACAGCCATTTGATGTGTCCTGTCCCTTCCAACATTAACGGCTCCCCCTAAAACTGAGGCTCAGTAATGAATCTTTCATATGCATTTGTTTGGAAGACTTATCTGGAGTCTGGAGTCCCCAATGATTATGGTGTCTTGTTTGGAGTTTTTAAGGCTGTCTATTTCAACTTGTAACGGTCATTAATAACCATGCAATCACATCTTTTGAAGATGTTTTTTTTTTATAATGGTTACCAACGACAAGCAACTTTATCATATAGATTGGACAAATACAAAGCACCTATGTAAAAGCCAGCATTTCGTTAAGAACAAGTGAATAGATTGCTTCATTTTTTTGGTGGATTGTTTGTGTTAATTTAAATCAGTTGACATCAAATACCCTCAAATCTAATCATTTAAGATCTGCCATCCGCCTTGTGCTAAAAGTGAACCATCAGTCAGTCTTTCTTAAATTGCACATTAAAAGAACTACGGTCGAACACTCTAGTTGCTATTGCCTGCATGCATGTGCATATTCCTGGTGTAGCACACACCTCTACACATGTTTAAATTAATCCTTTGACAAAATGATTTACTTCCTCAAGGACCTCAGCCACCTGCGAGAGAGATGGTAGATTGCAGCCAATCACTGTCCCTCGCTGTGGCTGCAGCGTACCAGACTGTGGTGGATGAAGTACATCCAGCAGTGATTTTATTCTGCTGTAAGCTTAGAAAAAGTTAGACCACTTTAGTGCCCAAAACAGCCAAGACGTACTGATTAACTTCACCTACATATCCCATAAAAAGGGTTAAGATAAGTTTAAACATTTGTAAAGAGTTGATGGTTTTAATTGTGCCTGATGTTGATGTTGCAACATGAATTATCAACAATAAACTTCAGATCATGTCTCACCTCTGATTCACCACTAGAGAGAAGAATAAAAGTGTTTTTAAACTCACATTGCAGAGGATCGTGTTACAACCAGCAGTGCATTTTAAACGGTTTGCCTCTAGGCATGAATGAAGCATGGTGCCTAATAAACTTCTATTAATTAACTTGGTCAAACCAGCTTTATCATACAGACAAAATGAGATACATAAGTAGAAATCTTAAGACAAATACTAAAATTAACTCATTATTGGAAAAACTGGAAAAAATAGCTGTATTCCTTTACTGTATATCCACTTTAGGCTTCCTTGCATAGACTTTTTGCCTTTTTTTTTCTTTTGGCAACCATTTACAACCCACTGGAAAGAATTTCATGACCCACTTTTTGTTCCCAACCTACTAATAGAAAACAACTGCCCAAGGCCACGCCTACTCACCACATCCACCCCTTATTCTCCACTAAAGATGCTGAATTTATCTGTACAACAGATTATTTTCCCATGCCCCTGGTAATATGCCAGGGCATCCATAGCACAACGGGGGTTGGGTCAATTCTCCCTCCTGCTCGAGGTGGCTTACTCGCCACATCTAAGCCTTACTTCAGCCTCCATTTTTGGCCCAAACATGCCTATAAGTTCTTCAAAGTACTGTATACAAGGAGGGGGGTGCTGCTGCTGGAAGTAGACACACACTCTTGCAGCAATTGTTCAAACATGCACACATTATAGCAGGTTTTTTCATTACAGTAATTTAACGGATACTTTGGGTATTTTTAAATACCCTGGGTTACAGTTGTACCATATCACCCCCTAGTCTTAGTCTGAGGTCAAGATTTAAGGGATTTCGTTGATAAAATGCATGTTAACGTCCCAATAAATACCTGTTTATTGAGTGCATTTCTTAATGACAGTGGATGCTATAAACCTTGAACAAATGTGTGTCAAAAAGGAAATTGCCTGTATCTTTTTACTTTTTGTCCTTAAATTCAGCTCTCTGTGCTTTTTGTGTCCATGCTTACATTTGTTAGCTTACTCTGTGTTTTCTGTTTGTCTGTTAACAGTTCTTCAGAAAAGACCAGGGGGATTTCTTCATCGGCTGCTTGTTTCTAACAGAGCTCAGCACGCCCTTCGTCTCCCTGGGGAAAATACTCATTCAGGTGAGGCAGCATGTACTCAGGTGCATTCTCCTGACATGAACTGGGAATTGGTACACCCGTCATTGGCTGCTGGCTGTTTATCTTCAAGTCTCAAAGCCACAGGTGTTGGCACAGTGCAAAGGAGACATTATTAGATCGGCTGTCATTATCGTATCAGACAGTTTAATTACTATAAAGGCTTATTGGCAGTCACTCACTAAATAAGATTTTGATTGTCCAATCATAGCTTAGCGAATGGGATGTAACCATGCATAACAGGCCTCAGATTCATTCACATGCCAAAGCTGTATACATCAGGCTCTAACTGGAGTGATCGTTAAAGCAACTTTGAATCAAAGTAAAATCATTTTGATGGCACTCTGTGGCTTGACTACATTAGGTTTGCCCTCCCAGGAGAATTAGAGCACAAAGCCCTGAATCAAAATTTCCTCCATAACCAGACTCACAGTAGCTCAGTATTCTTGGTTCAGACATCCTGGCAAAGCAGAAAAGACCAATAGGCCTTTAAGAGGATGAGAAAAAGCAGGAGTGGCTGAACAAGAGGCTGACAGAAGTAAATCTCAGATTAGCTTTAATTCATTGGCACTGGTGTAAGGAATAGATTTAACTGAGTTTTAATTTAATCTCTAAGCATTCTGTTGTCCAGTTAACTAGCCTACTTCTTATAGTCTAATGGAGCATTGCTTTCAAGGTCAAGGATCATACCTTTAACTGCGTTAGTTTTAATGGGATGCCCTTTTCATCGACCGTGCGTTGTCCGTGTAGCATTTCCCTACTCTGTGCAGGCTAGGATGCTCAGTGGTCAATGTTAAAAGCTCTTCATTGCAGTGACTGAACTCTTTATGCTAGACAGAGTATCATAAACCTGACACACTGTTATGAGGTCTCTTAGCATCATGAGTTAAACTTACTGTCTAGTCTGCATGTGTGCGGACTCACCAGTCAAACACAGTGACACTTGTGCGATATAGAGCCTGTAACCATAGCTGCTGTGTTTTTTGTGTTAGCAGTAAGGATGCATCGGTTATGGACCTTGATGGCATGATTACAGTGTGAGAAATAATCTTGGTTTCACAATTATTGCTATTATTCTAACGTTCTTTATTGCTGCTTTTTTGAAACAGACATAAAACTATAATATCACAATAAATAACCAGTACAAAATCTTTTTTTTTATCTAACCTTTATTAAACCAGATACAGACCAGTTGAGATCCTGATCTCTTTCATAAGGATGACCTGACCAAGAGGTCAGCAGCACACATCATAATAAATAATACATACTTAAGAGAAAGATTATAAACAATAAGTTAAAACAATTATTAAGAAAGTCTAAAACTTTTTTGCAGTTACGGTGTAGAAAAGTTAAATCAGAGTAACTATTCAAAAGCATAGGCACTGTTTCAGTCAGTCTGGAGAGTAGTCTATGCAGAGGGGGCAGCAAGACTGGGCACTTTTTTCCCCAATTCAGTCCTTACAGGAGGAACAAGCAGGTGGAAAATCACAAGGACTCAAGGCATAGACTAGATAGCTTTTTTACTTCCATGTTATTGTCATCATCTATAACTCTTACAGTGCATTTAGAAAGTATTCAGACCCCCTTCACTTTTTTCAATTATGTTGCAGCATGATGCTACAGTCAAAAAAACATTTGTATTCTTGCTAATCTACACTCAGTCCCCCACAAAGACAAAGTGAAAACAGAAAAAACAGAATTTTAAAAATGTTCACAAATTTATACAAAGATAAACTGAAATATCACATTGACACAAGTATTCATGCAACACATTTATTTTTTTAAGATTCATTTTTGGACTTTTTATGCCTGTGATGATTGACAGTGGAGGGCGGTGGATAGAATCAGAAACAGAAACGAGAGAGTTGGGGATAGACATGCGAAAAGTGCAAAAGACCGGATTCAAACCCGGGCTCGCCTGCAGCCACTAGGACACCTGCACCCCAACATTTA
The DNA here is from genome assembly GCF_018320785.1 of Cheilinus undulatus. NCBI lineage: Eukaryota > Metazoa > Chordata > Actinopteri > Labriformes > Labridae > Cheilinus > Cheilinus undulatus. The sequence continues at coordinate 41,290,612 of NC_054876.1, read as the reverse complement.
AAATTTAGCTCAGGTTCCTCCCACTCTTCTGAGTTTTTGCTGAGCTGTTTCTACACCTTGATTGGAGCCCACTTGTATTAAATTGAATTCATTTGGAAAGGCACACTCCTCCCTATGGAAGGCCTCACAGCTGACAATGCATATAAGAGCAAAAATCAGCCATCCTAAATATTTAGCAATGAACAAACTATAAACTTCAACATACAAGCTTAGATAAGACAATAGTGCCATGATTCTCCAACACAACAGCAAAAACTGCTGCAAAACCCGCTTCCATAAACTGTCAAGTGTAGAGCCAATCGCTATGTGCCACATAATTACACCAACATACAGCCATTCATGTTAACATCATTAGCAGATGCAGGACCCAGAGTGCTTGTAGTACCAGTTTAAAGCATTTTCTACTTACATTAGCTGCTTGGTCCCTCTGTAGCATTGCCTAAGGTCGTTTTCACACCTGATAGTCCTTGGGACTCCATCCGTTTTGGAACGGAAATTGCAACAATGTTCCGCTTTCCTTTGGTTTGGTTTGCATTCATACTGCTCTTTGTCAAACAGACTAAACCGTCTGAACACCTACAACATCTGCCTGACAGGGGCGCTGTCGTCACAAACAAACGGCGACCAAGAAGAAAAGCCAGCATAGAAGAAGACGAAATGGGGAAATCCAGCTCCTTCCACCAGTCTTTTTCCACTTAAACAATGAAAAAACACAGAATTTACGCTGTCTTGGGGTTTCTGCTCTTGCACTGGGGCACAAGGAGCAGTCAGCGAGACGGTGAGCTGTCCAACATGTCGTTCTTTACACGACGAATAATAAGCACGGACTACGACATGTTGCCATGGCTACACAGACGCCAAGCGAGGTACCGACATGTATTTGAGTGTATTAAATCACATATAAATCCTTATATCATTACGCTTTATGCCACTTCCTGTCTTTGGTTCACAAGTTGGTCCGCTTTGCTTTCACACCTCAAACGAACCGCACCAGGGTTTGTTTGGAAGCGGACCGAGACCCACTTGTTTTCAGGCGGACCAGAGTTCATGTGAGCTTTCACACCACTCCAAACAAAGCAGACTATCCAGGAAAACAGACCAGAGTTTGTTTAAAGCGGACCAAACAGCTCTGGTGTGAATGCGCCCTAAGAAGCTAAAGCAGCACAGCTGGTGTCACACTGATTAGTTCTGGGTTGCACTGAAAATAACATAACATCCCCTTATTAGCAAGTGAGAACAGAAACATGTAGTGTTGCAGAACCTTTAGGATTTATCAACCGTGACTTTTTTTAACTCTTGGTAATCATGACACCATTTGAAAACCTTGTCCCTAGTTGGCAGTGCCTACATTCATCTCTCCCTCCCTCATGACTCATAAAGTCTGTTTGAAATATCTACATGCACCAGCAATACACACGATAACTGATCCCTCAGAAAGAGGAGCTAGATTGTTTTCTTCTCTACCATTGTTGTTGAAAAAGCTGATATCAGATGACCCACCCCTTCTTGAGTTGTCAGTAAGGGGAAAAATGACTGAATTGAGAAGAAATGTTTGTTTTCTTTCACCTGAAATCTCTCAGTGGAAAGACAGACAAAGTTATCTTTGTGTACATTTTTTGTGAGTGTAGAAATAGCTTGACAGTTGTGGAATTGTGGCCTGCTTTCCTTGCATGCTGGCAGCATTTTTATTCAAGCCATGCAGATGATGTTACCACATTTCCCCTCTGTGATTTTTGCAACAGAAATAAAAATATTTCTGTAAATGCTCAGAAGTGATATGGACTAAAATGGCAGCTATGCATATTTTAGTAAAACACGAATCAAATAGGGAAGATATGTAAAGTCCTCATTAGATAAATCCATAAAACATATTTTTTAGAGACCTCATCCGTCATCATCTTGAAATATATTTGTTTTAATGTGTTCTGAATTGCTCAAGGTTGTCAGAAATACCTCAGCGGTAACAAAACCATCAATATGATTTAAAACATATGTGGAAATTCATGCTATATACAGATGGTGTGATCTTAATCCTCCCAGCATTAATTCTTGACTGTCTTCCTGGTCAGAACAGACATTCATTCATTCTTTTTACATCACATTTCCTCGTCAGGTGATGTGCAGCTCCCTACATCATCAAAAACCAGCGTATCTGCATTTCATTTAAGATGTTGCTTGTCACTGTACCATCAATAATTAAGATGAGTGGCTCACCAAAAGACATCAGTGAGTCAGTGGCATTCAGCTAAGAGGCCGTGGTGTGCTCACAGGCCCTGTCCCTGACACCATCCATTCATAAGAGCCATCCACACGTCAGCCTTTATATCCTACACATATATACTGCACAGTCAGAGGCTGTGTGCTGGAGGAACGCTGCAATCTAAGAATAGAAGAGGCCTCTCATTGTGTGTCTCAGTGAAATCAGCGGACTGTGTAGACTTTCAGGTCGCTGCTGACATCTGGTGTCAGCAGAGAAAAAGAGCAAAGCAAAGCTCAGCTTCTCTCTGCCTTTGGAAAAAGCCGGACTACATCAGCACTAACAGGAAGACATTTTTCTTCTGCTCTCTACAGAAGAGTTAATTTCTATCGATTTCAAGCTCAAAGATTAGAAGAATTGTTCTTTGATTTGTAAGTTGAAGCCAAGAAATTGACAGCCTGATTTCCAAAAAAGTTGGGGCGCTGTGTAAAATGTTAATAAAAACAGAATGCAATGATTTGCAAATCTCATAAAAACATATTTTATTAATAATAGAATATAAACAACATAGTGGATGTTTTCATGAAAAATATTATCTCACTTTGAATTTGTTGACAGAAACACACCTCAAAAAGATAGGGATAGGGTCATGTTTACAATTATGTAGCATCCCCTCTGCTTTTAACAGTTGCTGGAGTTTTGGGAGAGGAATGCTGTCCCATTCTTGTCTGATGTAGGATTCTAGCTCCTTAAAAGTCCTAGATCTGCTTTGCCGGATCGGAGAATATGTTACTCTAAAACCTCTCTTTACCTTTCATACCTTGCATTGATAGTGCCTTTCCAGATGTGTAAGCTGCCAACACCCATAGGCACTAATGCAACCCCCTACCATCAGATTTGAACTGATAACAAACTAGATGGTTCCTTCCCTTTTGAGTCCACAGGACACAGCATCCCTGGTTCTCAAAAGCAATTTCAGTTTTGATTCGTCTAACCACAGAACAGTTTTCCATTCTGCATCAGCCCATTTTACATGAGCTCTGTCTGGAGGAGACAGCTGCGTTTCTGGACCCACATATGGCTGCTTCTTTGCGTGACACAGCGTTTACTTGCATTTGTGGATGGCACAGCGAACTGTGTTGACAGACAGTGATCTCTGGAAGTGTTCCTGGGACCATGCAGTGGTTTCCAGTACAGAATCATGCCTGTTTTTAAAGCAGTGCCACCTGCGGGCCCGAAGATCACATGCATCTAATCTTGACCTTTGACCTTATCCCTTAGTCACAGAGATTTCTCCAGATTCTCTGAATCTTTTGATGATATTATGACTGTAGATGGTGGGATATTTAAAATCTTTACATTGAGGAACACTTTCCAAAAATTGTTCCACAATATTTCAACGCAGGTTTGAATGGATTGGTGAACCTCTGTCCCTCTGAACACTCTTTTTTATCCTCAGTTATGTTACTGACCTGTCGCCAATTAACCCGATTAGTAGCAAAATGCTCCAGCTGTTTTCTTTTCATCAGCACCATTTACTTTTCCAGCCTTTTGGTGCCATGTCCCTACTTTTTTGACAAGTGTTGCTGCCATCAACCTCAGAATGAGCTAATATTTTTGACCAGCACAGATACAAATTATTTGTAGGTTATGAAACCAATAACTGGCATTTGGAGCTGATACGCATACAGCGAAAATGAGCCTCTTAAAGGTTTCATTCGTTTAGATTTTAGATTTACAACCTGATAGTATATAAACTTGTCATTAAAGAGAGCTAGGCTGCTTCATTATGGATGACTGAAGAGGAATAGATCTAACAGCAAAAAAATAGTAATGTGTAGTTAATGTGTAAAATAACCTGCTGTATGAGTGCTCAGATTATTTACTTTAGTAAAAGCAGCAATACAACTGCGTAAAAGTACTCTGAAGTATGTGATTTTAAACACACTCTTATATTTCTATCAGTTAGTTTATTTGCTGCTATTCTTCAGTGTGGTAGGATATCTTGAAACTGCTTTGCGTTGCCAGAGGTGATGACAGTTAAAACACTTCTTTTTTCTGTTTTTTCCCTTCTTTTGTAATGGTCAAACAGAGGGCAGTTATCACCAAAATTTTACAGCTTTTTTCAACCACTATTAAATTTTTTAACTCATATTTTATTTTGACTTTAAACCCTCCAAGAAATAGACTTATTTTTACCGTTTTTACATCAATATACTTTGACAACATGCCCTCTTCCTCATACTGGCTGAAAACATCATGTCATCATTCATATAGCTCTTATGTCTTATGTAACATGTATGAATATGCATGTTACATAAGCTTGGTAATGTTGAAACAACCAAATCTGCTCTCCTAGTGATCCTTTAGTTCCCTAAAGGTCAGCACTGTCACGCCTGCTTGGACAGTCGCAAGCCAAAATGTTCACCTTTGTCAATCCGAGCCTTTTTATAAATGCTGCTGATGGAACGGCAGGCATATTCATATTTTTTGTTTGTGGCTCTTGAATGTCTTTTATCAGGTTCTTGTCTTTTTACAAAGCCACTGGTAAAACTTTGATTCACAGTCAAACAGCTTTTAAGGTGATGTCTATCGTCTGTAATAAGAGGTGTTTACAAAGGGAAAGTGAGTATGTAGACACAGTTTGAACAGGGATTGGAGCAAATATTTTAGAGTTGATGTGATCACTCCAGAGAACAAAGATGATTAAATATCCAACAATGAATACACAGGGAGGACATCATCGCCCTACTGTAAATCAGTTTAATTTAGTTGTTTATAGTATATTATGAGTGGGAAAGCTAGTTGCCTGAAATCTCATTTTGATCATAAAAAGGATTATTAAGACCCTCATTTCAGAATAGGTCATCAAACATACTTCAGTGTTAAGAATAAGACCAGTAGTAGTATTTATTTTCATTTCACAGTAATAGTGGATTGAAACCCTGTTGCATAACGACCCGGTTCTGCATTTTCCAAAAGTTAAAGATCAAAAAATTTAGCTTTTGGTACTTATATTGGGCTTGTGGGTACCTAACATCATTTTATCATATCTTTGGCACACTAGGGTTGTGTAAAAAATTCAAGCTGGCCACACCCTTCAGGATTTTAATCCCAACTTTCAGCTAGACTTGCTCCCTGATGATGGAGGGGGTCTTGTCCCAAAAAAAGGTTCAGCGCAAATTATAAGTTGTCCAAATATCCTTTAAGTGTGTGGTGTCAACACAATTATTTTGCCACTACCTACTGTATCAGAGGCAGTCCAACCTTGAATCATAAATATCATATAAATCTACTACTTTAATTTGAGGCCAGTATATGACGTGTGCTGCTGACCTCTTAGCCCACCCTTGTGAAAGAGATCTCGATCTCAATGGGTCTTTATCTAATTAAAAAAGATAAATAAATTAACCTGACACACCAGATAGACAGTTTCATATCTTCATTGCATGGATATATTTCACATTTATCTGGGAAAGCTCCCATAGAAAATATGTATACTAAATATGAGAAGCTTAGCAGCTAGCATGTAGTAGGAACCGCTCAGTATGACAGTTTTTTAAGTAGTATACCAAAGTAGAGTGGGGTGTAGGCTGTTGAGGGTTGAACTCATGATACTACTCAACCAAAGAGAAAAGAGGCCACACATCAAAGCACGATATTAATCTGCAAAGAGGAACGAAGGCTGGCAGAGCTAGCTGCTAATGTTAGCCATGAGTATGTCAGCTCACATCATAAGAAGTGAGCCAACACAGCGACCCTTTAAAAAATTTGACCATTTTATAAGTATTTTCCCTCTTTAGACCAGTCAGTTAGATGCAGTTTAAATGGCCATTTAGCTGAATGGGGAAATAGAGGCTGGGAACATCCATTTGCTACCAGCTTCCAGTACAACCAAACCTGTTTGTAGCTACTGCCTTGTTCTCCTTAAAAGATGCTGATTTGTCCAAATCAAAAACAGGTCAGGTTAACGAGTCTGGCAAATCCATCTGCTTTGCAAGGTTAGGTCCGAAAAGCCTCGGACAGAAAACCAAGAGGAGCGAGATCTCGTGTGGGGTGAGATTGTTACAGACGGCAGGTGTGTGGTCCTGCGGTCTGGCCAAGTCGTCTAGTGTGTTGCACTGGCTTTAGCTGTTGCAGGACAGTAATCATCATCATCTGCTCAGATCCACCAGAAGTGCTCCAAACAAAGTTAGATAGTGGACTTTTTAATCTGACAGATGGATATATTATGATGGGTTCAAGGTCAGCTCAGTAAAAGGACTATTAGGCGAATGTGAGCAAACAGCATGACATGTTCAAATGAAACATCAGTTAAAAGGTATAGTTGTGAGGATGTGATCTTTTCTAACAAACTAGATACAACAGGTAGAATCAGGACCTTTTTAACTTACTAAATTTGGCTATAATTGGCTTACACTACCTCTTTTAAAATGTTTTATTGTGTTGCCTTTCCTCCAAACAGCAGAGAAGTATCTGTTAGCAGTAGTGATGGACTCAGCTCAATAAGGAGTACCAATGAGTGTTTAAATTTCATTAAGAATCAGCAATCCTCATCCTAGTAAAACAAAACAGAATTAAATCTTCATAAATTCCATTTTTATTTGACTTTAAATCAAAGCACCACTTTAAAATCATCTTTTTGCCCTGCCCTTCTTTTGTTTTCTGTCTCCCTCACCAGCTCAGCCTCCAGGACTGCTGGCTGCACAAGGTCAACGGCGGCATGGTGCTGCTCACCTTCTTCATGTGCCGCATCGCCCTCTTCCCCTACATGTACTGGGTGTACGGCCAGCACTACGGCATCCCGCTCTACAGCGTCCCCTTCCACCTTCCGCTCTCCACCAACCTGGGCAACTCGTGCATCCTTGCGCCGCAGGTCTACTGGTTCGTCCTGCTGTGCCGAAAGGGCTACCGTCTTTACAGACGCAGTCGCAGTCAAGACTCGTCTCCTGTGGCCACCGTCACTGACAATACAAAGGAGGATTGATATCCGATTCACGACTGCTCGCTCAAGCCGCACACTCAGCTACTAATACAGCTACTTCTGCAGAAGGCACTCCTTTGACTAAACCCCACCATCGTACTGTAGTACACCAGGACTGCCTGCTCTCATCCCATGACTCCTGGGCATTTTCCGCACACTTTTACTCCTCTGTTACAAATCTGCTGCTGAAGTGGACCTCTCCTTGGATACTGTTCTACTACTGAAGTTTCAAGATTTTTTTTTCTGGATTTTGCTCTTTCCTGGATATTTTTGGAGTGCTACTGCATCTGTCAACATTTATAACACTGAAGAAAAGTCATATTTGCTTCACCGAGTATAAAAATGTGGAGTAAAAAAGCTGCAGAAACCGAAGAAGAGCCTCCATGGAGAGACTTGATCTTATCTCTTATTCCTACTGTGTTTACAGCCTCTGCTGATTCTGAAGGTCTGTTACAGCGTGAGTGTGTGAGCGGCTGATATGACAGGTTGTATTTATTTCTATGGATTTGCTGTGACGTGTGGGATAGCTGCATTTCCTTTCCGATCCTTTCACTAATCACACTGAAAAGAAGGTATAGTGGTGGGATTCTGATTCAGGCAGTATTAGTTGGAAAAATGCTGAAGAAAAGTCGTCATATTTAAGAGCTTAAACCTGCATTTACTCGCACCCTGTTAATGTGATAGGCTCTGGTTTTTACCTCTGTTTATTTTGGTTGTAGTTCTCACCTCAGTTTGAAAATCTGCAGAGACAAACCTCATATTTGTCACTATAACTTCCCTCACACTTTCATAGCCCTGATGTATTTGCTTTCAGAGGTTGAACCCTTAAACAGGGCGCTAACTCTGTGTGCAAGAGTTACTGCTGCACATCAATTTCAGCTTCAACAAAATCACTTTTTATGAATTAAGTTTGGCTGTATCTTTGAGCGGTAATGACTCCAACAAAGGATACACTGATACCCTTTTTATCAGACCAAGTACAAGTACTCATATTTGGGCAGGCACTGATAAAGAAAAGTAATATGGACACTCAGTTATACCATAACAGTTCTTGGAAATTATGCTGAAAGTTTGTTTTATTTTCCTTAAATATTCCTCCATCCTCTTGAAAATTTTATGAGTATGGCTTAATTCCAATACACCCCTACCGTTTAGTCCTACCCCTGTTTTTTTCAAGTTGTCATCGAGGGGTAGGGAGTCCTAATTCTTTTTGGGATGGAGTGATAGGGTGTAGTGCCAGGGGTACAGCCTCTATTCTGATAGGACAGCTGAAGAGAGAGACATGGCCTTAAGGCAGGGGTGTCCAAACTATGGCCCGGGGGCTAAATGCGGCCCCCAGTCCATTTTCTAAAGGCCCACTGCAAATTCTAAGAATAAAATGAAATATTGCCCACATTGGAACTTGAAGCGAGACTGTATTGTACTTCTTAGTTTCAGCACAAGGTGGTGCTACCATGCTAAATCTGTAAACAAACATTTTGACAATAACAATTTATTTGTGTTTTTTTGTGATTAAATTGAGACAACACTGCAAATGGTTAACATAATGGCAACCAAAATAATAACAAAATTCTGATTTATATTCCCTTATTGATTGCCAGTGGGAGCCAGGGCCCACAGAGCCTCCCGAAAATCCTTAAAGTTATCAACTTTTTTGCCTTGTCAGCTATTGATAAGCCATTTCAGCATGCCTTGACTTACATTTGATTGGTTTTGCTGACTACAGTACCCGGAAGAAGAGGAAGTGGCCCCATCATCCTTATACAATTCTGTATGTAGCCCTTGGTGTAAAAGTTTGGACACCCCTTCCTCAAGGTCTTTGCACACACACATGATACGTTCATGTTTTACTTCATTGTGAAAATTTGCACAAGCTTTACACAAGCTGGTGCATCATAGTACAGGTAGAGCAATCATGTTCAGAGGTTGATATCCATTTAGTACAATATATAATAAGGATTATATAATGGTCCTTTTGATTATCAATAAGCATTTTTTAAAAACCCTCATACTAGCAATGTCCTGAATCGTTGTTGTGTGTGTTTACAGAAATGCTGTCAGCAATTGCTGAACTTGAAGCGTCATCCAGTTTCTTCAGAGATTTCTCCACCTTTCCTCGTAACTCTACTTTAAGAAGCAGGGTTAGAATGGGACTGAGCCAAAGAGTACTTGGTTTTGGTCTGGGTACCGGTGCATCCCTGTGGATTATCTTTACTGTTAGATCCATCCCTCTTTTGCGTTTATTTTTTCCGAAAAGCATGACATCAAAAAAGTCCATGCTAGATTGTTTTTTTTTTTTTAGGTTCAAATTGAAAGTTCAGAAAAGAAAGCAATGCCAAAAATACAGACCAGACTCCTTTTATTGTCTTAAATATGAAAATACAAAGCCATAGTAGGATAACAAACGGCACGTTTGGATTTATGTACACCGAAGTGCAAAGATTGGTGAAAATCAGCTTTTTAAATTTCCTGCTCCTTATTTTATTTGCATATCTGAAGGTTTTTACCCAACTTTACAGAGTAGACTTGAAGCAAGGTTTCTACTACTGCTACTGAAAGTTTCATCTTTTACATCCACAGTCTGCTTTAGGAGACACTGGAGCGTCGCAGCTGTGATGCTAACAGCTTTAGCCAACGCAGGGCAGCTCAGGACAACAGTCTTTAAGGGTCTGTTCTGGTGAAATGAGGTTTTTGGAGAGCTGTTTTCACCTGTGATGGGTTAAGCTAGTCAGACTATAGAGAGGTTGATGTGGACATGTGGGATTAATGCCTAATTTGAGACAAACTCAGGGCTAAGGTCAGAGCAATAAGGACTTAAACCGAGGAGTCACATTTCTGAGCCTCAAAATATCATTTTGATCAGGAGTGGTTATTCCTGAAACAGATCTCTATCAAGCTGTCACTGTCTTAGTTCCCGGGAGGCTGCAGAGATTTCTACGCACTTGTTGAGTGTCAGCTGTTGCATCGAGCTATTCACACAGGGCTGTATATATACTTCATGTTTTTACATCATGTTTTAGTTTGATCACAGGAAAATAGTTGAAAACCTATATCTAAACATCATATTTAGCTAAGAGGACCATTTTTTAATCTTTTTGTTGGATTCACAGTTGCATAAAGACATTTATCTTAAATCCTGTATGATAGATGCTTCACTTTCTGAGAGTTTTATTTCTTCATATCAAAGAATGAATAGGAAATATTATCGCCACAGGGTCAGCTACACACCCCTGAGGTTAATTTATCTCTATGATATTAATATTCCCAGTCTTTTAAGCTTTAGAGTCAACTTATTGTGCATAAATGGCCTTTCAGTGTCCTGCAAATTTAATCTATGCAAAAAAACAGGTTGTGGTGCATGCAAACAACACTTATGTCAAGTCATATCACCTCAGTACGCTCTGTCCTGTTCAATATTAGGGACCATTCATTTCCTTTGACTATACTACTCTACTGGGACTCCACAGATTCATCTTCATATCTTCCTCTTGACACTTGTCTTTCAAAAATACCTCACCAAATTTTCCACTGCTTCAAATCAGCTAAAAACAAAGCATATCCGTACTTTTTCACAACTTTTATAGCAATCAAAGAGGAGTTTACAGCTGCTGCTTGGTCATTTTCTTTCAGATACTGTTTTGATAAAACTGACTTTTTTTTCAGCGAATCAAGAGTTGTTTGAATCAATTGGATGGTAGCCTGCTTAGATCAAACCCAGCTCCAGTGCAGTTCTGACAGTGGCCATGAACTTTTGTCTTCAGTAATGCAGAAAAAGCCTTACCTTTTCAATAGAGTTTGCACCCTTGCATACTAATCCAAAATGTTCAAACCGAAATCTCCCTGTCATTGTGAAGGCCAGCTTTGTCTAAACGTTTCCTGGAGGAAGTTTGCGGGACAGCAGCCACTGTGAATCAAGAAACAAGTCTGGGATCAATGCGTGGGTTTACATGGACTTAAGTATTCTGGTTATGGGCCATATCCTGGTTTTGATGATATTTGGGATCCTGTGTTTACATACACAGAGAAACCTGGTTAATCATATCCCTGTATACATTAGAAATACAAGTATCCTGGTTTCTGTTTCCCGCATTGTTTGCACAGGCTTCTGTGATGTTTAGGCAGCTTTTAGGTTGCGTGTCCAGAGCCGGCTTCAATTCTAGTGAGGTTCTTGTCTGGGCTTATTGTTGCCACGTTACAAAAAAATTAATCCCCCTTTACTCAGTGGAAGCTGTTACCTTGTTTTAAAATATTTCTATGGGCTTGATTATTTCCACATTTTCAAGACAATGCACACAGAAGACATGCACACAATGTAAGGGAATCCTGTCCTGACACAGGCAGCAGCTGCAGAACTGAAAACTACCCTAGAAGAAAGACGAGTCAGATCGGTTTCTCTTCGACTGTTGTCAGAAGTCCCGCCCCTTATTGATCTTGGCAAGTGACATTGATGAGTGCAGCACTGTTCCAAGATATGAACTGTTTTCACCAGAGAGCGCTTTAAGCATGGAGTCAAAAACAGCTGACGTTGGGCAGAAAAGCCCAGGGCGCTGATCGCTCAGAACGTTGGACTACTACGATTAGTTTTGAATCAAAACAAATGCTAAAAAAGGCTGGCTATGGACACAGGCCCTCACAACAGAAACTGAGGCATTCTTTTTAAATCAGAGAAAGATGAGACCATTGTGAATTACTTTGGGTGTAACATTTTTAAATGCCAGTATCATGTTGAAGATATTGTATTCACCTCATTCCAACAATGCTTCGATTCTTGTGAATATGCGGCAATTAGAATTATTATTAATTACTAAGAAAGTTAAAAGACTTTGACTTAAGCAATACTACAAGTGAATTCATTCACTAAATAACTGTCCTGGACACAAGCTCAAACTTTTACTTTGAAAAGTACACTTGAAGAGGCATCTTTTCTACATTTCAGATTTGGGACATTTTGATAGACTTAGCAGGATTAATGCCAATCTTGCCAAGACCAACTCTTTCTCTGCCTCACATCCAACATATTTCAAATTATCTGAAGTTAAATAAACAGTTTCATCAAAGTCGTGCCTATGTAGGTAGTCTGCAGCTGTCAGGAAACAGGATATAATGTATGCATGGCACAGTATCCTTCTTTCTGGAATTCTCCAGGTAGCAAAACTGCTTTTCGAAAGGTGTACATGCACAAACAGAAACCATAATACTCAGAATACCTGACAGAAACCATGATCTTAAAGATATTACAGGGAAACATACAGCCTGCATTGCTTGCAATTAGTAAAACTATCTGCGCCGGCAGCTGAAAATTTAACTTATGGGGTGTCTTGAATCAGATTTAGTAAATCATAAAGATATTGACATCTTATTTCAATTCAGCATTGCTTTACTGGCAGATATTTTACTTGTTAATAGCAAATCAGACCCTCTTTTTCTATTGTAATATCTTCAATGAATATGTCTGTTTGGACTTGTTTGCTAAATGTGGATCATAGTAAATCTAATGGGATATTTCTGATTATAAATTAGATAAATGTACTCGCAAGGATCTGAGTTACAGCAGAAAATGAACATCATGAAGGTTTTGCTGAATAAGTCAATTTATTGTGTGATTTTGTTTTTCTTCTAAAGCCGAAAAGTTTTCCTGAGATAAATCAAATTTCAAGCTTCAGATCTGCTTTAAAGCCCAGGGCGCTGCTGTTGCATTGTGGGATGTGTAGTGTGACTGTAATTGCTGGCATGTAAAAGCTTCTTGCTGGTGGGCAGACAGGCTGTTTGCTGACGAGCAGCGTGAGGATGAGGTGGTCAGGAGGGCCGAGCAGCTGAATGATGGGATTGTTTGTCTGGGTTGGATGAAGTCCAGGAGAGTGCAGGCCTCTTTCTGTCCAGTGCTGACCGGGCTGCTCTTTCTGGAAACATCCCAGGCTTTTTGTCCTGCTTCAGTCCAACTCCTAAACCCTTTTTCTGGCCTTTTACATCCACTTGTATTCTAACATGATGAAAAAGTGGTCAAAACTAAACAGCCTCCAAGATTGAACGCCAAATTGCATGCATGTCCTTTATTTTTGTTCTTTAATTTAAGCTTGTCTAAAATCTGTACTTTTCACTGCTGTTTGGAGCAATGATCTCACCAAAAGTCAGCCATTTTTATTCTTTATATTAAACATTCAAAGCTGCAGGTCATTCCCATGGTCGGCTGCTTTTTATTACCAGTGTTTCCCCCCCGGCCAGGCTCCATCCTCCCATCATTTCTGCTAGTGTCTTTCTTGGCTGATGCTCTGTGCAGTGATGAAAAGTTGCTGAGAGCAGAGTGAACCCTCCCTCCCTCCTCTCTGCTGCCATCTGTCGTCAGGATTATCTGCCTGTCCACTCAGCAGTTTACATACAGAGCCAGCTGGGATTAGCAGTGCCAGGAGGGCATTTCCTATTAAGACCGTGCATGCCTCCTTTATAGACTGCTACCTTCAGATACATATATTTACAGTTTCAGCCACTTTAACCTCAATCCTCCACTGAAAAACCTCATCAGTCAGACTGGTGAAAGGATTTTGATTGGACTTAACTGAATCATTTCAGATTAATGTTTAGTTTTCTGGATTATTTGGATATGGTAATAGAAAATTCTTAAATCTGTTCATCCGACTACCATTTCTTTCTTATCTAGAGTTAAAAAAAAGACTTCAAATTATTTTGGAATAAACTTTTTGAAGTGTAGAAGCAGTTGTGTAACAAGCAAAGGTCAAGCCTGTTGTCATTAGAGGGAGATGTTAACATATTCTTTCCCTTTGCTAGAATTGTTTTTTACATTTAAAGGGTTGTCATAACACCAGAATTTTAAACTGATATGATGCTGGTAAAAATCAAATGATATTCAGATATATTTGGATGCAACAGAAATAGAAGCTAAAGTCCCCTAATTTTGGTTGTTTTCTATGTTTTTTTGATTAATTTGCAAGGAAACTCGTTCACACTACTAATGTTTTTGTGCAATTGACCCCATAATTTGTTCTTGCTTCAGTACTCTAGATAAGGGGGGTCAAACTCAATCCCAGCAGAGGCCGGATCCTGAATTAAGGTCTAACCTGAGTGCCTAACAGGGTCAACATTTAACACCTCAATTCCACCAGGCTCACAAGCTGAGATAAAAGTCAAACTTATTAGTTCAAAAGGTCAAACCATGAAATTTAGAGAGAGAATATTGACTGAAAACATAAATTCATTTATTTTCCCACATTTCTGACTTTTTATCTAATTACTTTCTTACTCTTTTTCATTTTTCATGACTTTACAAGGATATTTTAAATCATCATGGTTACATTTTTATACTGGAGGAAGTCTGCAGATCTTGTGGGCCAGGTATTACTGCATCACAGGCCAGATTTGGCCCCCGGGCCTTGAGTTTGACACCCCTGCTCTAGATCATAAACACAGCAGACATGGTAGTGTTTTTAACACGTGGTATTGGAGAGTATCAACGTGTCAGAAAATCTGGCAACCTTATATTTTAAGAAAACCATTTTTAACTCTTTGTTACTAAGACCTGATTCAGACAGATCCATCTGAAGGTTAAACAGACTGTCAAACTTCTGTAGATGTTTTAGCTTGATTGCTTTGGACCATTTAGATTTTAACAGGCTTAAAGCATTACATTCCACCTTTTTCTTTGGTTTAATCATCAACAGTTATCTGTCTTGTGCTTTTCATTGTAGTGGTTTTTATTCATGCAGTTTAGATCCGTCTCTGGTCAATAAAGACAGAAAAATTCTATGACTTTAAGAACGTGTGACCAACATTGAAATATAATTAGCGATGCGTGATATTGAATTTTAGCCAATATCCAATATGCTGATAATTTTAAATTAATTCAAGCCAACGCTGATATCAATACCCATGTATAAATGTTATTCAGACCTAAACCTTCAGTCCTTAGAACACATTTTAAAGTTAAAGGATAAACAGAACAAGACTCTATAAGTCTGTTATTCCTGCTTAAATCTTTACAAACTTATTCCTACATATGGCCAGTATTTACAGCTGATACAAGAGATTGACTGATCACTGATAT
This sequence comes from Cheilinus undulatus, assembly GCF_018320785.1. Classification (NCBI taxonomy): domain Eukaryota; kingdom Metazoa; phylum Chordata; class Actinopteri; order Labriformes; family Labridae; genus Cheilinus; species Cheilinus undulatus. The sequence continues at coordinate 41,275,375 of NC_054876.1, read as the reverse complement.
TTGGAATCGATATGTATTTAGAATGACTGACAAAATGAACCTAATGGGAAAAGAGTAAAATTGCATGATCAAGATAATGAAATATGCCATATGTGCTGTAGGTCGACTATACCCTGGCTTCAGTTTTGACTGGCTGGTGACATCTAGCCAATCAGATTGGACATAAAACCTTAAAAGTCAAAACAGAGCCATAGGCAAAAACACCTTGTAAAGTCAAAGGAGCACAAGTTTTTCATTTGATCAATTATCTGTGAAACAAAATGCTGATACAGCTAATTGGCCAAATGCCAGATATAAGTCTAAGTTGTTGGTTTTCAGTTTTTTCCCCAAGGTACACCTAAGAGTAAGCCATAATCTCAAGGTACACCATATCCATACAACATAGCCTCTTTAAAGCACTAACTTCATCAGTGTATAGTTGTGGTAATAACATATGATTGTATAAATCCTTGTGTTCCTTGCCACACTATTTGAGAGACACTGGTCTAAGTAATCAGCCAGGCCATGATCAGTCGACCCCAGTATCATCAGAAAGTTTTGTATCTGCTGGCACTGATATTGTGCATTTTTAAATATGATTTCTACACCTTCTTGATTACCCCCATATAGCCTGAAGACACAACACATCTCTGCAAGGACCAGGGTGATGTCAAGAATTACCATCAAGGGCTTTTTATGCATTAGCCGTTGCAAAGCCAGTACAAAAACTGGAGTGATACTAGCTGGTCTATAGCAGCGCCAAATACTACAAAAGATGTCATAGTCAAAAAGTCTGTGTTGGTTGTTTTACAGGTTGCATTATGTTTAGAATATTGGAGATGAGTTGCTTTTATGGTTTACATGTTGGCTCCTTTGGTAGCTGTTTAGGTCGATTTTAAAGGCTATCTTTGGAGCTGTTTCAACGGTTTCTGAGCTACTGATGGTGATGCATTGGCTTAGGTGGTTAACTAGTCACTGTAAATTGAGTCTCTAGGGGTCCTTTTTGTGCTTGGATTGTCCAAAGAGCTAAACTGGTTTCTCTAAATGGCATTTAAGGAACTGATCATTTAAGTTTACGTTAACTGGTCATGTTTTGGTACTTTTTGAGCCTTTCCTACTATTGCTGTTGCAGTGCAAACACAAGAAAAGGGGTAGTGTCTATCAACTGTTCTTAGAAATACAAGAGAAGTTCTCTCTGAAAGTGTTTGGTTTGACATGAAGTCAGCTCAGCGCTTCGTCACACTGACTTGACTGCAGTTTTTAGTTGTCATTTGGTTCAGAGTCATGGAAAGATATTCATGTTGCACAGGAAACATCCATAACCTGAGGATCTCAGTAAAACAGCATAAAGGTTCAAAGCATGCAGAGCGCACATTTCTCAACGTTTAGTCTTAGCCTCTTGTTAGTTTCTTAAAGTAGAAAGTCTTAAAGCTCATCCTCTTTGCTCAGGGTTTGATGACGTTTGATGAATTGTACGGTGAAACTGTGAGGCTGGTTCTGAAGATGATAACATCTAGTTTGGTATGCTGATTCTTTTACTATATGATGTTTTTGAAGCATTTTATGTCACTTTTTAGGGTTGGTAAACCAAAGACTGTCCAGCACTTCAGTTAGTCTTATGAAGTGCAGTGATATGAAGAGAGATCTGTTTGATTTTAAATACTTTATGAGATGCTTTAGATGCTGTTATTCACTTCTCATAAATAAAAAACATCCGGTAGAGGTCTTATCCTTTTTTATGTCCTAGAGAGTGATGGATTTACTGAGTTTGTGATGGTTAAAAATAATAATACATATTTAATTGAAGTTTATTTTACTCACCGCTAACACGCACACTAAATGCAGCATACAGTTTGGTCTACTGTACAGGAATGAGAAATTTTACACATTATGCATGATGGAAACATGATGGTAAAGATGAACTACTTATCCTGAACTAGTTTGTGAAGGTAGAATCGACTTGGGATGTAAAGATACGTCACAGTAAAAAAGATATGACCAATTTGAAATAGTCTGAGAAATATATATATCGGATGTAATTGATTTAACCAGCAGAGGGCGCCATTTGGCAGTTTTATTGTCAGATAATTGTAATAAAAGAGTAATTCATTTAAATGGACTTTATTCTCTTTCTTTATATTAGTTAGAAAGCTGATCTTGTGATAGGCTCAGTATCATGATACTTGTCATTTCCTAAGTGGAGTGTATCTTTACATCCCTAAATTTAACAGCAACTTTTGTTAAATGGGAACATGGACACCATAATAAGCATGTAACCAGTCTAGCCTCAGGAGCCGCCAGTTTCTTCAATAACAAATCGCAACCTGAAATTTTGAAGTTCAAAACTGTAGATTTATTCGTTGAATAATGTTGCAATTTGGATCTTGGATGGAATGAAATATGAGATAAGAGAAAAAACATGTTTTATGCTCCATTTTCCAGTGATTGCAGAGATTTTTTTTTGCCAATTTCCAGAGATCTGAAGAAATTACCTTTTTATCATGGAAGAAGCAGCTTTGTTATTGTATAAGTGAGTTAAAATATTAATGATAAAACAGTAAAAATAAAATACAGTGTAAAATGAAATGTATGGATGCACTGACTTCAGTTCATAGATCTTTTTGCCAACATTTTTCCAGACACTTGCAACCCACTAAAAACAGCTCTGCAACCCACTTTTGGGTCCTGGCCCACCTGTTGATAATCCCAGTTTTGAGACATTGTGTAAGACAGTAGGAAAAAAAGGACATTGATGCCCATTTTAATATCATGTCAACAAAATATAGCAGTCCTAGACACCCCGTATTGGGTAAAATCAAGTTTTTAATCAAGGGTTATTGTAGGTTAACTCTTACATCTTTTTTTAAATTGCACAAATGCATTGCTAAAAAACAAATACCAGGAGTGTTGCTTGCTCTTTTTGATGGACTCATTCCTCTCTGTGCTAATTCTTATAAATTGGATGCTTTTTTTTGTCGCTGTATTGACACTTTTTGCTTGTGTTAATCATTACAATAACATCATAAAACATATTGAACAGTATCAAAAATTCTGAAAACTTTAATGCTTATTTTACATTGATATCAATTGTAAGCCAATACCTCCATAGAAACAACAGTGGCATGTGTTGGTGTCCATGTTCCCATCATTTAAAGAAAGAGCTTACAGATGTTTACAATTGCTCCTAAAATCCAAAAAGATAAAAAGATAAACCAATATGCTAACTGATAAATGCACATTAACTGTACAGTGTTTCCCACAGAATGATGCCATACTTGGGTGGCAGAGGGGTTTATTCAACTCCACCTCATCTCAGTGGTGTATGTCTTCTTTATTTCTGCTCATTTGACTGCATTCATCAGCAGTACATTAAAGACGCTCAAATAACATGACGGCTTTCAAATGTTTGACTCTCATAATAATTATAGGTGAGCTGCATGTGTATTTACTGGAGGGACGTACTCAGACGGAAATATGTTGGACAGATATACTTGGGTGACCTTAAATATACCTGGGTGGCCCACCCTAGTATGGTCTATTTATGGGAAACACTGGGAGGTCAAACTTGAGTGTACTGATGTGACTGGGATAACATATATTATTTTTGCTGCTTCACTCAGAAAACTCAGGGTCAGCAGCATTTCATCCAGACATCCTACAACTCAAAAAGAGAAAAATGTTCGACTGATTGAAAGTTTGCTTCTTCAGATATGATGTAACAGGCTGGTGAACGTACTCAAATGAGTTGAAGTGATTTTGGATTGGAAAAAACAAAACTGTGCGTTGCTGGGGCTGATTTTGATCTGTGGACAGTGAACCAAACTTGGTCTCCAGTGCCTTGTGAAAAATCTCTTTGATACCCACAAAACTCAGTTTGTGAAAGAGTTAAAGAAGGCAGGCAGTGTTTACAGGTTGTGGCTGTATTATCGTCTTTATTATCATCATTTTCCTCATATTCCTAAAGAAGAATTAACTGTTTCAGTCATTTTGCAAATTTGCAGTTTTTCATATTTTGTAGCATTCAATCTTCATTTTCAAATGATCAAACGACTCCAATGGTGTAATTGTCTTTATTGAGTTATTTAAATTGAGTTCTAAAGAATAGATTTACTGTCTTCCTTGCTGTTTCTGCATACGTTGAAGATTTGGCTCTTTGTTTCACTCGCTCTTCTGCCTCGGCCGTGTAACCGACTTCCATGCAGCACCGTTCACAACCTTTAACACTTCCTGCCCCACATTATTTTTGATAGCGTTCTAATTTTTCATACATATTTATCCAATTTGATGCATCTGTCCTTTTTTGTAGCGTGACCTTTTTCTGAGGAAATTTCCTATCTGAAAAGAGAAGTGACTGTTTTATGAAATAGCTTACATGTGGACAAAAGAGGAGTTATGTACTGTAGCTGCAACTTGTGAATTCAGAGCACCCCTTTAAAATTCAATAAATTTGATTTGATAGACTGTTTTGAACAAGTCTCTGTTTTGTTGTCATTGGTTTGTACGTGGTTCACATTCCTAACGTAATGAGACCTGAGCTAAATGCGTTTTTAGTTTCTCCCACTTATTTGGTACTAGTGGAACCTGATAATTTCAAAGCTCTTTTTTGAACAGGAAATAATTTTGACCAAAAATGATGTCCACAAATCTCCCAAAGCTCCTGTTTCTGCAGAAAATACAAAACCAGGTTTATGAGCTTATATTTTTGCTGTGCCTGTCAGTTGTCGGGGGTCTTCAGCCAGTAAGGACCTGTGTCAGTCTGAGAGGGATGGAGGAGTCATTTTGAGGATGGACCACAAACACTCTCTTAGAAAGTTCTTTCCAAAATTCCAAAATTCACACAAATCACCGAAAAATTTCAAATGAACTAACTGAAATGTATGTGATAAATCATATAAGTCATATTTTTAAATATTCCATTAAAAGTCCCTTAAAATTTCATCAAATTTTCCACAAAAGTTTCAGTGAATCTTGATTATAAAGGGAATAACATTCCAATGAAAATGTCCCAGAAATTCTGACAATTCATGAAAAATGTCAAGCAAAATTCCAAATATGTTTAAAACAATTCCCACTCAGAGTTCTTATCAAAATAGCAAAGGTTGATTAAAATGTTCCAAAATATCATGAATATGATAGAAATTCCTCAATATATCCCAGCAAAATTCCGTGAAAATGTTTTGAAATTTTCAAGGGACCCTCCCACCAAAATTCCCTATCACAATTTACAAATACATTTCCCAACTTTTGGTGAAAATTCCTAAAAATGTAAATGCAAATTCCCCCAAAAACTTGAATTAAATTCCAAAATTTTAAAACAAATTTCCCAAATTCCCATGAAAAATGCTTTCAGACTTCCAAACAATTTCCTCCAAGCTTCTAAACAAATTCCTCCGAATGAATTCCCTGAAAATACTGTTTAAGAGCATTAAAATTCAAATGCAATCCCCTGCAAAAAATTCAAATAAAGTTCCCAAGATTTACCAACAAATTTCTAAAATCCTTTTTATAAAATCCTGCAAACAACTAAAGCAATTTCATGAAAACTTCTGTAAAAATTCCTGAAATTTCAATGGACAACCCCTTTGAAAAATTCCTAATCACAATTCCAAATGATTTCCCCAAATTTACAAACAAATTTCCAGATAAATGGCTGAAAATTTACAAATTATTCAGGTTAATGGCTGAAAATTTCCAAACAAATTCCTCCAAACATCCAAACAAATTCCATGATATTTCAATGAAAATTCCTGAAAATTTCAAAGGACACACCCCCTTAAAAAAAATCTCAGATTTTACAAAGTACATTTCCCAAATTCCTGTGAAAATACCAGAAGATGTACTAATAAAGTCCTTCAAACATCCAAACCAACTCCATGAAATTTCAGTGAAAATTCATGAACATTTCAAAGGACAACCCCCTGAAAAATTCCTAATCATAATTTTTAAATGATTTTCCCACATTTTTGTAGAAATGTCTGAAAATTTCAATGTTAATTTATGGAAAGCCTTGATAATTTTAGAGATGCACTGATTGGGAAAACCAGAGCCAATACCAGATACCTGCAGGTGTTTAAAATAATGATTTTATCATTTGCAATACCCATACTGATGTTAGTTTTTTTTGTTTGTTTTTTTTGGTGTAACACTCCCACTATGTCAACATGTTCCGTCATGTTTGACCACTAAAACAGGAAACAGGGGAGAGTTTGTCCAATTGTCTACTCACTCAATATCTCTTATTTTATTTGGCTGTTGGATGTGCCAAACATCTGCCTCTGATATCTGTTGATGCCACATTATTTGCTGATCGCTGATGTTTGTCAGCGGGAACGATACTGGCCAGTATGCATTGGTGGATCCCAAGGACGAGTTATCAGTCAAAAAGTTGTGGGATTTTTTTTAATGCTCTTGCTTTATCACTAAAATCGGGCTTTATGTTTGATCTTTATTGTTTACATGCTGACGCTACACTCATAACTGTAGCGTCAGCGTGTCTCTGTCTGGTCGTTGGGTCATCTCCATGTTGTAATATGAAGTCACGACCACCCAGAGGCACTGCTGACTCAAGATGACATCTGAGGCCGTGGCTGTCTGAGCTGCTCCGCTGCTGGAGAGAAGATGGTCCTCTAAAGAGCTGTGGACAGTGTAGGAGCCACTCAGTTTATACTGCTGTCAACCACTCTGAGACAAAAGTAAGGCAGACACTCTTCATGTTTGCCTTAATCTATTCAGGTGGCATTAAAACCCAGTTGTTAACTTTAAATCAATCAATCAGAGGTTTCACACAACCAAAATGTTGCACAAAGTACATTGCACTGAGGGAAAATCAATAAAAGAACTTCAAACTCTGCACTAGTGTTGCACGCTTAATCGCAAATGCAATAGCAAAAGCACAGGCTGTGCAATTAAATAATGACTTAAAAGGTTCCAATTATTTCTGTATCAAAAAGTACAATACAAATATGTGATTTAAAAATTCATCTGATAATGTGAATTTAAGATTTAAAAAAAAAATGTATAGAGACCCCAGGGTTTTTAGACAGTCTTGTGAAAACGTTAACACATTTAGAGCAGCCATAGCCGTGATATGCAGCCTAGAGTTTGGATTTTCTTAACTTTTTAAAATTGTTTTCCTGTTGTTTCAGTTGTGGGTCATTCTCCAGTTTGAGCCCTTTCAGGATAAAATTAGTCTTTCACTGACACTGACTCTAGTGTCTTGAATTTGACCTGCAGAAATCTGCAGCCTCAGTGTTTAGTATCACAGTTTTACAAGGAGCAACCAGACAAAAACACTTGAATAATCCCGGCCCCTCCTTCCCCCATTTGATCTTTTCCTGCCCCCCGTACGTCCCAAAATACAGAGGCGAACCTGTCGCTCCCGAGCTTAGGCGTCACTGATAGCTCTGACACATATGGGGCTGGGGCAGCAGGGGTAAACGTCTAGGAAACACAGCCACAGAAGAAGAGAAATCATCATCCACTTCAATTGGATTCCCTCTGAAAGGTTAGTTTAATGAGCCCTTGCATGAACCTGATCTGTCTACGATATACGTAATCTCTTTTCCCTGGGCACGAGTGCGCGAGTTTTCCATGGCGTATAAATAACGGCTGCTCTTACGTTGACCAGATGAGAGGAGAGGGAGGGAATGCACAAGTTTAGAGAGATCATCCATGGAGGCTGATGGGACTAATGAGATTCTCCCAGCAACACGGCTCACCTTTAAAAAAGTTCAGTTTTAGTGGGAAAATTGGCATGGACGGCTGAAACTTATCAGACTGAAGGAATTAGTGAAAAGTACATCCTGACCTGGATCAAGACTGACGAGTACAAAGACCAATAGGAGAGGAGGTTTGGTTTCTGAGCTTGATACCGACCACCCCATCACTCAATTGACCTGAATCTCAAGGGTGGTGAGAGTCATTAAAGAAGCGATGGATGAGGCCACAGTGAGCGTTCAGGATGCTGTGGTCAGCGAGGCTCTGGTTCAGTTCCAGTCCACCTTACAAGCAGCCGTCAGAGAGGTCCACGTGGACGTAAGTGCCTTTAAGCAGCGCATAGAGCAGAGGATTGAGGACCTGTGCCTTTCCCATGTACCCTTAGCCGGAGCGGTGACCCGGCTACAGGAGGAGAACCTGCAGCTCAGGGTGAAGCTGGAGGCCCTCAGCCGCCTGGTGGAGGGTCTCGCTGGGGTCAAGATTGGCAGAAGTCCTGCTGAAGTGGAGGGAAAGAGTGTGGAGGAGAGTATGGAGAATGGACACGTGCAGGTACAGTCCAAGATCCAAGAAGACCAGCAGCTCAGCTCTGGGAGATCTGAGAGCAGCCAGACGAGTCAGTCGGTCGCCTCAACATTTCCAGAACCAGCAGGGTCTATTGGTGGATTAAACCATGCTTCTGCTGCTGCAGCTGCTGCAGCCACAGGCAAAGCCCCGGCTCTTCCTCCATGGAGAGCAAAGAGACTTGCTGAAATCAACGTGAGTACTCTTTCTGTTTTTCACAACTAATACAGCTGATAGAGCAAAGCTTGGTTCAGTGGTTCTCAGGCTTTTTCTGCCAGGCCTCCTACCCTCACCCTT